>NW_027526422.1:189595067-190195067 GCF_048455015.1 Haemaphysalis longicornis
AGAGAGTGGTATGGGACTTTTATGAATATATTTCTACCGCAATCTAGCAGAGAGATAAACTTGTTACGCTCGTGAATAAAAAATACCACCCGAGGAGTTTTCGGATACAAAGAGAATGCTTTGTTTGTGTGGGAATCTCAAAGCAGGCCTAAATATAGTGCATTTTATTGAGTAACCGGTAACAAGGGAAATATTCATGCATTATATTTTAACGCCGTTATTGTGAAACATCGATAGTTTGAGCGGTAAATAGGTGTTGCCTGTACTTTTCCTCCAAGTAAACTGCAACGGAAAAAGTTAATATTCAAGGTTTCAGCATTGCGGTCCATCAATTTCATTATGTTCGGAAAAAAGTTTTGGCGCGACTATGATTTCAGTAGAAAAACATGTTCATTCTGATGGGGCATTTTCTTGCGCGTTGAGCAAGAGATTTCTCTGCTCCTCGCACCTGCTTTACTTCGCAACGCAAATCAGATTGCATTGGTCCACCTCGAAGTTACCGCACGTGACT
Source organism: Haemaphysalis longicornis (assembly GCF_048455015.1). Lineage (NCBI taxonomy): Eukaryota > Metazoa > Arthropoda > Arachnida > Ixodida > Ixodidae > Haemaphysalis > Haemaphysalis longicornis. Next base: position 189,595,579 of record NW_027526422.1, read on the forward strand.
GATCGTACCAGAACGGTAGATTTGAATTTTCCACGTAAGGTCTTCTCAGTGGGCTGTTACTATAGCAATTAACTCGGACAGCTTCTCTGGCGGTTCTGGGCCCCGGTGAAGGCATCTATACGTCACACTAACGAAAACAAAAGGATTGTTCCTATTTGCGATCTTCTAAGAAGTAGGAGACAAAAGTATTGCGCAGGCTAGACGAGTGGTAGTGCACAACATTTTTACAAGTTCGCTGTGATTTCACAGTGTTTCAATGGTCCTGTATAAGCAACCAAGTAAGGAACGCAAAAAAATCTATATGTGCCGTTCAACCCAGGAGGACCTTAGGAATAGACGGGTTTGTACTAAAGAGGAGTGGGACATGCGCAGGAGAAGAGGAGGCAGCGAATTAGGCTCAACAAAGATGGTCACAACGCCTCTGATTAATTGTAGGGTTTAAACGCGCCGACGCAACGCAGGCGATGAGGCGCGCTGTAGCGGAGGGCTCCAGAATATTTTTCACCACTTGGGGATCTTTAACGTGCGCCGAAATCTCGTACACACAGGGTTTTTTTTGCTTTTCGGTCATAACGCCTCTATAGGTGCTTTATTAGCGATGGCGTAGAGGTAGAGCATCGGCCTCGCGTGCAGAAGGACCGTGGTTCGAATCCCGGTGCCGGACAATTCCCACCGGATTAAAAAAAAATCCGCCTATTGATGGAATTGCACAAAGGGGCTTGGGGTGCGGCCTGACCCCGGCGACCATTGCCGGTAATGCACTTCCTCACCAGAGCAGGATTGGCCACCCTGGTGTAGTAACGGCCACAACCTCCCATGAATACGCCAATGAACCCTTGGCCCTCAATCCCCAGCGGCTGCGAAGCAACTGACCACGGCGGCGGTCAGACCTGTGACGCAGCAGAGGGTGCTAAGAATCCCTGGATCTGGACAGGCCGCCAATAGAATCTGAACCTGGCAACGTTTAACGCGCGAACCTTATCTAGCGAAGCGAGTCTAGAGGTGTTGTTCGAGGAACTAGAGGGCATTAAATGGGATGCAATAGGGCTTAGTGAGGTTAGGAGGGCAGGCGAAGCATTTACGGTGCTGAAAAATGGACACGTCCTAGGTTACCGGGGTCTAGAGGACAGAAGAGAACTGGGAGTGGGATTTGTAGTCAATAAAAGCATAGCTGACAACATAGTAGAACACCATAGCATTAACATAAGGGCAGCAGGTCTTGTAATTAGGCTCAATAAGAGGCACAAGCTCAAGGTGGTGCAGGGCTACGCGCCCACATCCAGCCACGACGACCAAAGTAGTGGAACGCTTCTATGAAGATGTGGAATCGGCAATGGCTAAAGTAAAAACACAGTATACCGTAGTTATGGGGGACATCAATGCTAAAGTAGGCAAGAATCAGGCTGGAGACAAGGCATTTGGGAACTATGGTCTGGGCTGTAGAAATAGCAGGGGCGACCTACTAGTTGAGCTTGCAGAACGGAATAACCTACGCATAATGAATACTTTCTTCTCTAAATGGAAACGGACCTGGGAGTGGACCTGGAGGAGCCCGAATGGGGAGCATAAAAATGAAAGAAACCTCATATTATGCGATAACCCTGGCGTCGTGCAGGATGTGGACGTGATCGGAAGGGCAATGTGTAGTGACCACCGTCTGGTAAGATCTCGAATTAGGCTAGATTTGAGGAGGGACCGCAACAAGCTAGTACAAAAGAAGCCGACAAATGAGCTAACAGTAAGACGTAAAGCAGAAGAATTCAGGATCGCGCTGCAGAACCGATATTCAGCTCTTAACGATGAAGCCGAGCTTACGACACAGGAAGCCAGCGACAACCTTACTCTCATTATCTTGGAGTGTGCAGTAGAAGTCGGGGACACTATGGCTAGACAGGATACTGGTAAACTTTCACAGGAGGCGAAATATCTAATTAGGAAACGGCAAACCATGACAATCTCTACCGCAGCTGACAGAATACAACTAGCGGAGCTTTCGAAATTAATCAATAAGCGCAAGACAGCTGACATACGGAAGTATAATATGGAGAGGATCGAATACGCTGTAAAGAACGGAGGTAGCCTGGAAGCAGTGAAGAGGCGTTTTGGCGCGGAGAAAAATCAGATGTATGCACTTAAAGATAAGCAAGGCAATGTCACCACAAATAGGGATAAAATAGTCACAGTGGCCGAGGAGTTCTCTAGGGACTTGCACAGTAGCCGGGACATCCAGGATAATGCCGAACGAGACAGTAGTTCAGAGAAGATAGTTCAGAGGAGTAGTTCAGAGGAGTAACGACCGAAGAAGTAAGGAAGGCTTTGAAAAAAATGAATGGGGGCAAAGCACCTGGTCAGGATCAGATAACAGCAGACCTCTTGAAGGATGGCGGAGAAATTGTACTTGAAAAACTGGCAAACCTGTATACGCAATGCCTAATGACCGTAAGTGTACCGGAATCTTGGAACAACGCGAACATCATTCTGATCCATAAGAAAGGCGGCATGAAGGACTTGAAAAATTACAGGCCGAAAATTACTGTCAGTCGTCTACAAGTACTTACTAAGGTAATCGCTAACAGAATTTCTGCAACCTTAGATTTCAGTCAACCTAAAGAACAAGCAGGGTTCCGTAAAGGTTATTCAACAATGGTCCATATACACACGATCAATCAGGGGATAGAGAAGTGCGCTGAGTATACTGAACCCCTATATATAGCCTTCATAGATTATGAGAAAGCATTTGACTCGGTCGAAACCGTAGCAGTCATTCAGGCATTACGGAACCAGGGGGCAGATGAGCATTATGCAAGAATACTAGAGGATATCTGCAATGGGTCTACAGCTACCATCATCCTCCATAAGGAGAGCAGTAAAATACCTATAAGGAATGGTGTCAGACCAGGAGACACAATCTCTCCAATGTTATTCACAGCATGTTTACAAGAATTATTCAGAACGTTAGATTGGGAACAGGTGGGAGTAAGGGTTAATGGAGAATACCTCAGTAACCTCAGATTTGCTGATTACGTTGCCTTGCTAAGTACCTCGGGGGACGAATTGCAAAGCATGCTTTCCGCACTTGACGAACAGAGTAGAAGCGTGGGCCTGAAAACTAATATGCAGAAAACTAAAGTAATGATCAATAACCTCGGGACAGCACAGCGGTTTGAGATAGGTGGCGAGACAGTGGAAGTGGTAAGCGAATATATCTACTTAAGGCAAGTTGTGACCTCAGATCCCAACCATGAGGCAGAGATAATTAAAAGGATAAGAATGGGTGGGGTGCATATGGCAGACATTCTCAGATAATGAATAGCAGCCTACCATTGTCGCTGAAGAAGAAAGTGTATGACAGCTGCATCTTACCGGTACTCACCTATGGGGCAGATACCTGGAGGCTCACTAAGAGGGTTCAACTTAAATTGAGAACGACTCAGCGTGCAATGGAACGGAAAATGATAGGTGTAACAATAAGGTACAAGAAGAGAGCGGAGTGGGTCAGGGAACAAACACGTGTTAAGGACATATTAGTAGAGATTAAGAAAAAGAAATGGACGTGGGCAGGGCATGTAATGCGAAGGCAAGATAACCGATGGTCATTGAGGGTAACAGAGTGGATCCCTAGAGAAGGCAAGCGTTGCAGGGGGCGGCAGAAAGTTAGATGGGCAGATGAGATCAAGAAGTTTGCGGGGATAAATTGGTCATAGTTGGCACAGGACCGAGGTAATTGGAGAATAACGGGAGAGGCCTTTGCCCTGCAGTGGGCTTAGATAGGCTGATGATGATGATGATGATGATGATGATTCACATCTGAACAAACTGCTCACGCAGGATGCTTGGTGCGGTTATGCTGCTCACACAAGTCAGGACCCTTCCATCGCGCCGAGAGAGAGAGAGAGAGAGAGAGAGAGAGAGAGAGAGAGAGAGAGAGAGAGAGAGAGAGAGAGAGAGAGAGAGAGAGAGAAAGAGAGAAAGGGAGGGGGTAACATTTTTAAAGGAGAATAAAAGTACGTGTCCCAATTATCCTAGGGCTGTGGCCTCCTGCTCCTCCTCTACGGGCTCGAAGAAGAAAGTCCTTGTGAATCCGAAAGTCGGAGCTTGCCAGAGCTGCCTCCCGTAGCATTACCGTGTTTGTGATGGCGTTTCCAGAAGGCCAAATAATAGGGCAGGCGAATGTTGCATGAAACAAGTTGGAAGGGTTTCCGCATTTACTGCATGCGTCTGTGTGTGTTTGAGGGAACAGGGTAAGTGTTTGTCTATATGCCTCAGTGTTTTAGCTTCCGCGCCAGAAAAGTGCATGTCCGGGTTGGGGAAAAGGACTCGTTCACCTCTTTAGATGATGACGCATTCTGCAAAGCCGCTCGGCAGGGGCTGCAGAAGTCTGGGATTGTTAGCCGCATGGTTTTTAAGGCCTCGCGCAGCCTGGTCGGCCCTCGCCTTTCCATCCAGATCCTCGTGTCCTGGAGCCCATATAAGGCGGTGGAACTGATTCGGTGTTTTGTAGCGGAAGCTACACTGGCCGAGGTTGAGTATAGTGAAAATTTAAAGCGCAACAACTTTAGACACTAGACAAATGACACAGGGACAAGCGCTTGTCCCTGTGTCATTCGTCTTGTGTCTAAATTTGTTGCGCTTTAAATTTTCACTATGGAGTACTAACTAGCTCGAACCCTCACGTTGTGAGGTTGAGCAGTTTCGCGTGTGCCGTGAAGGGCCTTGTGCGCAAGCGCGAGGGGTGTTGGATTGGATTGGATTGGCTTGGCTTGGCTTGGTTTGGCTTGGATTGGATTGGATTTGGATTGGATTAAAGTGGATTGTGTTGGATTGTGTTGCGTCATAGCCGTTGGAGACGCACTGGCACCGACGCGTGCCCAGGTGTGCGCCTCAACTGCGCAATAGCCAACTCTGACGCTGCGCCGGAGCCGCTTGATAGCGGTTTAGCATGGCCGGTGAAGAGCCATGCTGAACATGCGCAAGGAGCAGTGACTGAACAGGACTGGACTGGACTGGATTATGCTGAATTGGACTGGACTGGACTGGGCTGGACTGAACTGGATTGGACTGGATTGCGGAACCAGAGCTAAGCGACTACTAATTTTTTGGCTAGTTTTTAAAAAAACGTTTATGATTTCGGTCATTTATGACACTCCGCATAGCCTTTATTAAACCTTTGACTATTTGGAGGCTTTTTTCGTGTGCTGCCCATACCTTATTGCCAATAGGATAGCCCCAGTTTCGGCTTCGTCGGCAGTGGTGTGTGTTAGCGTGAGTCAATCTTGGATTACCCCTTGTGATCGATTGTAACGAGGGAGGCATTGTTTCCGTTGTAGGAAGCAGTGTCGGTGTAGATGACATTGGTTATTTTTTAGTTGTTTCCTCAGGAAAGCTACTCGCGCTCCTCTCTTTGTGTAGGTAGGGGTCCATGTATCGAGTTGGGGGGAGTAGTTTCAGTCTTGTTCGTACATCTCTCCTCTGCTCCGCAGGGGAACGCACTCTTTGCAGAATTGCCATCCGAGATTTTTTTGTGGGCGTTGCTTTTACGAGATGAGGCGTGCCTCTTTCATTCCTTCGAAGGTGTTGGATGCACCCAAGCTCATAAGCTTTTCATTTGCTGTATACTTAGGGAGCCCGAAGGTGCTTTGTAAGCTGTGCGAAGTATGTCGTTGGGTTGATTTGTCTCCTGTCTGTTCAGGCAGTACAAAGGCAAGCTATATGCCAGGCGGCTGACTACCAAGGCCTGCAAAATGCCCAGAGTTTCTTCCTCCTTGAGGCCGGCTCTGTTTTAAATTTATATTCTGATTATTCTTGCATTTTCTATTGTTGACTTCTTTATCTGCTCTATGGTGAAGTTTGTCCTCTCATTACTTTGTATAAACATCCTTAGGATTCTTGTTTTATCTTTTTGGTGATTTGTGTGAGATGAAAGCTTAATATTAATTTGCCCTGGGCTTACATAGCAGGTGCCGTAAATTCGAATAACTTCCGATTTTTCTGGTGCGCATTGTAATCCATTATGTCCAGTCAGTTTTTCCAGCAAGTTTGTAGCCTCTTTAAGTTTCTCTTCTTTTCTAGCCAGCGATTTTTTGGTAAGCCAGATTGTTGTATCGTCGGCATAAAGAAAAAGCCTATGTTGGGAATGTGTTGCAGCTTTTTTCTGATTTCGATCATGGTAACGTTAAAGAAAAGGGGGAGATTACTGAGCCCTGTGGCGTCCCTTTGTTGGGCATGTGAAAGGAATTGGATCGAATGTTTGCTATTCCTAAGGACGCGGGCGACGCTCACTTCTCACAGTGCAGTTCACTCAGCGCCTCCAAGATGGCCTGGTTGAACCATGGTCGACGGCAACTTTTTGATGTAAGGCTTAAACAAGGTGTTCGCCTCTCGTGAGGGTGTTTTGCAGCACTTCCTCTCTGAGTATTAGGAAGGTGTCTTGTGTGGAAAGCCAGGTCCTAAAGCCCAACATGGTAGGTGGTTTCATATCGTTATCCTCTAGATAGTTGACCAGTGTGTTCGTGACAATCCTTTGAAACACTTTCCCCGAGCATGACGTAAGGAATACGTCACGCACAAGAAGGAGCAGAAAACTCCGCACGTGCAACATGTGCCATTGAACGACTCTAGAACATGCTGTCGTTCTAGAACATCGTCGATAGGCTTGTAAGCAGCAGCGAGCGGTTCAAGCCTCCCCCGTACAAAATGCAGCCTACCTGTATACGCCGGAAGACCGCCATTTACTATACGGCGCCAACTCTACATTGCCCGAACGATATGTTCAGGACCTGAAGTGGCACCTATGGCGGGCTCTGTTTTTCCTCGGATGTCCACGCAATTTATGCTTCTTAGTTTCTGCTGTACAAAACGCATATGCTTCTCATTACGTTCCACCCAACTGTAGTTGTGCTTGCGATCATTTGTATGAAGTTTGGTGAGGAAGGTTGGCAATGGTAATTTGTATGAAGTTTGGTAATGACAAGGCGGCCTTGCGCTGCAAGGCCTAATTACCGTGCAGTAAGTGCCGAATTTGTGAAGAATTCGTGAGTTACCAGGCGAGTGTGTCTGGCCCCTAAGACACGCGGAAACAAGCTGATGATGTAAGAGGCCCTTTCTTGCAAAAGTTAAGTTGCTTTGTAAACACACCTGGCACATAATTTTTGTATGCGGCCCGCTTCGGCCTACGGTCGTGGGTAAGCCATGTGTTTGTCACCACTTGTTCGTTCTTCAGGTTGACAACTGATTGCATTCATGTCACGATTTTTAAAGTAGATATCGGCGGCACGTTTGATATTTGATACGTTTGATGTTGAAGCACTGGGTTTTTTTGTTTAAAGACACGTATAACGAATTTCTATTAGTGAACAACCCACTGTCTCTCCATACGAAAAGTTTGGGTTGAATTGCGGGACCGGCTTGTATTTTTCGCATAACCAAACTGAAACAAAACTGCCAAGACCTGACAGGTAGAAGAGACACTTATCAATGCTTTGCTTTCTGTAATCACTCCCCGTGCGTTTACGTTTTTAAGCTATTTCTAACCGATGGGAGAGCTATTCATGACGTCCACGACGAATAAATCAGTTCTTTTTTTTTCAACCGTTATAAGGTTGCCTTCAGCTTTTGTGGAATTTTTTTATTGCCAAACATTTTTTTGCCGAGTACCACAAAGCAAACATTGTACTCAGGCATCTACTGTTTATAGTAGTGCAAATTTCAGTCATTCTAGAAAATAAAAACAAATGAAACAACGCAGAAATATATTGTTACATGACGCTCGAAATACAGGCAAACGACGAAGACGACGAGAGACACTGGACGGTGCTGGGTTCGAGAAAGAAGAGGAGAAGGTTGATCGGTCAGCTTGCGAACTGTTCGTTTATGCGCTGCTGCATGAAACCATCGCAGATTGTGTGAACAACGCAAACACGCCTCATTTTTATCCTAACATTGTGGTGGAGGTTGCGGAGTTGGTATCACCACCTCATCCCGTACCGCTCGCCCGGGCGCACTCCACCCACCACGGAGCTTCGGAGTGGACGCTCCGTTCCTCGCGTAACAATGCCTGGTGATGGAGCGACCGCGACGACAACCCCCCTCGTCATCGTGTCTCACCCCCGAGAGCCTGGAATATTCACTGGCGCGGACGACACTGATGTGGACGACTGGCTCAGCCTCTTCGAATGTGTTAGCGCTCACAACAGGTGGGATCCCACCATCAGGCTCGCGAATGTCATATTTTATCTTAAAGAGGAGAGTCCTGCGCGCAAGTGGTTTGAGACGAACGAGACCGATTTGACCAGCAGGGAAGTCTTCAAAACGAAGCTGCGAGAAATGTTCGGAAAGCCTCTTGGTCGCCAGGTTGCTGCCCGCAAGGAACTGGCATCGCGCGCCCAGATGTCGACTGCATCATACGTCGCATACATCCAGGACGTTTTGGCCCTGTGCGCGAAGGTTGACAGCACAATGCCGGAGGCCGACAAGGTGGGACACATACTGAAGGGCATTGCGGACGATGCATTCCACCTTCTTATATGCAAAGACTGTGCCACTGTAGACTCCATCATTAAGGAATGCCGCCGCTTCGAGGAGGCCAAAGGACGCCGAATAGCCCACAACTTCGCACGACTTCCACACACAGCAGCGACCTCTTCGTGTGAAGATGGCAACCTGCAAGCCCGTCTTTCCTGCCTACAAGATCCCGTTCCATCGTCCTCGGATATAACCCAAATCGTGCGCCGAGAACTGGAGCCTATGACCCCTACTACTGCGGTGCCATACATGCCCGATCGGAACGACCTCCACACCGTTACCGTTATCCAGGCCGTTGTCCGCGACCAAATAGCCAACATTGGCCTTCACCCAGTGTGCTCGCTTAGCTCTCCGTTCGGACAAGGGTTCAGGTCGCCCGGTTCCCACAACGAACGTCCTCCTCCACGCTACCCACGCCGTAACCCCGCTGAGTGGCGTACCCCGGACGATAAACCAATTTGTTTCCATTGCTCCAGAGTTGGCCACATAGCCCGGTGCTGTCGCCGCCGCCGGGTCTCATTCTTCCGCAACAGTTACTCCGACTATAGTACTCGACCCTTTGGCTACTCCGATGACCGGCAGAACTGCTTCTCTTCCCGTCCTGAGCTGAACCCAACCAACTTTAACCGTCCCCTCACCCGATTCAACCGTTCGCCGTCGCCCCAACGCCGCCAGTCCCGCTCTGCACAGCCTCGCCGTCCATCCCCGACGTCCGACTACGCTCGACCTCCTCCGGAAAACTAGGTAATGCAGCTCCCATAGGTGATGCTGCATTCCCGAACACGCCCGAAAATCCTCTCTTGACCTCGGATACCCGGACCAATTTACTGGACGGTGAAGTTGACGGCGTTCCTGTCAGTGCCGTCATCGATACAGGAGCGCATTTATCTGTAATGAGTGCTCATCATCGCCGCCCTTTACGAAAAGTTATGACGCCACCAAGATCACATCTTGTTCGAGTCACTGATGGAGGGACACCTGTTGTTATGGGAATGTGCTCTGCTCGTGTGAGTGTAGCTGGTCGTCAAACGACTGTTTTGTTTACAGTGCCTGGACGGTGCTCGCATGACCTCATCCTTGGTCTTGACTTTTTATCTGGGCACACCGCCCTGATTGACTGTTCTACCGGTGTCCTTCGCCTCGAGATGCCGATTTCGCCAGCACCCGATGACGCGCCCGACGAGAGGCTTTCCTCCAAAAAGCACATTCGCTTGGCACCGAGGGCAGTAACTTATGTTCCCCTGTCGTGCAGATCCCCAGTTCTCGACGGTGATTACGTAGTGTCAACAATTATTGATGTGCTGCTTGCGCACAGCGTGAGCCTACCTCATACCGTTGTTAGTGTTACCAACAACGAAGTCACATTGCCCTTCCTGAATTTCAGCTTCTGTACACAGGTTCTTCCGCACGGTATGACACTAGCCACGCTGGCGCCGGTTTGTGATTACGAAGTTTCCGCAGCAACCTTTGGCGAACCTCCAGTCGATGCTGAAACACCCAGCCCGACTCCTCCGCGGGAGAATGCCGAACTTTCGAAGATGATTGCAGCTCATCTAACGCCAACGCAAGCTCAAGAAGTGCGTTGCGTTTTGGAGTCATACAGCGACATCTTCGATTTCGGTGATCGTCCTTTGGGCCAGACATCCATCGTCCGACATCGTATTAACACCGGCGACGCCAGCCCTGTGCACAAACGGCCGTATCGTGTGTCCCACGCTGAGCGGCTTGTTATCCAAAAAGAGGTGGACAAAATGCTTGATCGAGACATCATTGAGCCATCCTCAAGTCCTTGGGCGTCACCAGACGTCCTGGTTAAAAAGAAAGATGGAACCTGGCGATTCTGCGTAGACTACCGGCACCTTAACAAAATCACAAAAAAGGACGTCTGTCCCCTTCCAAGAATCGACGATGCGCTCGATTGCCTTCATGGTGCCGCGTACTTTTCTTCCATTGATCTCCGCTCCGGCTACTGGCAGGTCACTGTCGATGACAAGGACCGTGAAAAGACGGCTTTTATCACACGGTACGGACTCTACCAATTCAAAGTAATGCCATTCGGACTTTGTAATGCCCGAGCAACGTTCGAGCGAATGATGGAATCTCTCCTCCAGGCCTTTAAATGGTCGACTTGCCTTTGCTATCTTGATGACGTTATCGTCTTTTCTCCAACGTTTGCGACCCACCTCCAGCGACTGTCGGACGTTCTAGCCGTTTTTCGCCGATCCGGACTTCAACTTAACTCTTCCAAATGCAAGTTTGGACGACGAAAAATCACCATCCTCGGCCACCTGGTCGATGCTAAAGGAGTGCAACCTGACCCCGACAAGATTAAAGCTGTGCGAAAATTTCCCGTTCCACGCTGAGCAACAGATGTGCGCAGTTTTGTCGGTTTGGGCTCCTATTTCCGCCGCTTTGTCCAAAATTTCGCCGAATTCGCCAAACCCCTTACCGAACTTCTCAAGAACGATACTCCATTTGCTTGGGGCCCTGAGCAAGCCGCAGCCTTTTCTCGCCTCGTCGACACTCTGACCAGCTCACCAATCTCGGGCCACTTCGACCCTTCTGCTCCCACGCAGGTGCGCACTGACGCCAGTGGCCATGGCATCGGTGCTGTGCTCGCCCAAGTCCAGTGTGGTCACGAGCGGGTGATTGCGTTCGCGAGCCGGCTCTTGTCCCCAGCAGAACGAAACTATTCCATCACGGAACGCGAGTGCCTTGCGCTGGTGTGGGCTGTCGGAAAATTTCGTTCGTACTTATATGGTCGCGATTTCACCGTAGTCACAGACCACCATGCGCTCTGCTGGCTATCGTCTTTAAAAGGCCCCACCGGGCGGCTTGGTCGTTGGGCACTACGACTACAAGAATACACCTTCAAAGTCGTTCACAAGTCTGGATATTTGCACAAAGACGCCGACTGTCTATCCCGCTACCCCGTCGGTACTCCGGACACCGCTGATGCCGCTGACGATGCCCACCTCTTGGCAATATCCGTTTTCCTCCAGATGGGCGAGGAGCAACTCCGTGATTCTTCGTTGCGCGCAATAATCGAACGCCTCCAATGTGACCCATCTGACCCATCGCTACGAGCTTTCCTCCTCCGTGAGGGAGTCCTCTACCGTCGTAACTACCGCTCGGATGGGCCTGACGTCCTCCTTGTAGTACCTGAACACTTGCGCCTAGATGCCCTCCAACAGCTTCACGACGTCCCCTTGGCTGGCCATCTCGGTGTTGCGCGCCCTTATGCCCGCGCCCGCCACCTATTCTTCTGGCCTGGTCTTTATAAGACGGTCAAGCAATACGTCAACGCTTGCGATTTGTGCCAGCGCCGCAAGAAATTGTCAGTGCTCCCTGCGGGTCCCCTTCAGCCCGTGGATATTCCGACCGAACCATTCTTCCGCGTCGGTATGGACCTCCTTGGCCCTTTCCCTTCATCGCTGTCCGGCAACAGGTGGATTGCGGTTGCTACCGACTACGCGACCCGCTATGCTATTACCCGTGCCCTGTCAACAAGCTGTGCCACTGATGTCGCCGACTTCCTCCTAGAAAACGTCATTTTGCAGCAGGGCGCTCCGCGGGAACTCCTCACAGACCGTGGTCGATCCTTTCTTTCCAAAGTCGTCGCCGACCTGCTGCACTCGTGCTCCACCCGACACAAGTTGACCACAGCATACCATCCCCAGACAAATGGTCTGACCGAACGCTTTAATCGAACACTCACCGAAATGCTGGCCATCTATGTCTCGTCTGAGCACAAAGACTGGGATGCCGTGCTTCTATATGTAACATTCGCTTATGACTCTCCATTCCATAATACCACCGGCTATACCCCGTTTTATCTGTTGTACGGTGGAGAACCAGCTTTGCCAATGGACACTTTACTGCCTACGCCCACGACAGCCCACGCCCACGACGCCATTACGCGGGCTGCGCTGGCACGTAACGTCGCTCGCGCGCGGTTGTGTGATTCCCAGGTGGCCCAAAAGTCCCGTTATGACGATAAGCACCGCACTGTGTCTTTTCCGCCTGGCTCTCTCGTGCTCCTGTGTACGCCTCTTCGCCGTGTTGGCCTTTCCGCAAAGTTGATGCCCCGTTACACCGGACCTTATAAGGTGCTGCGGCAGGTGACGGATGTCACGTACGAGGTTTCTCCTTTACTGCCCTCCACATCCAAAGCGTCTTCTTCATCGGACATTGTTCACGTATCTCGCCTCAAGGCCTATCGGACGCCTGCCGATAGCGACTCCTAGCCAACACCAGGACGGTGCTTTCGCCGCCGGGGGGGGGGGGGGTCATGTTACGTGACGCTCGAAATACAGGCAAACGACGAAGACGACGAGAGACACTGGACGGTGCTGGGTTCGAGAAAGAAGAGGAGAAGGTTGATCGGTCAGCTTGCGAACTGTTTGTTTATGCGCTGCTGCATGCAACCATCGCAGATTGTGTGAACAACGCAAACACGCCTCATTTTTATCCTAACAATATAACCATCGAAATGAAAAGTCAACCAATTTGGGTGATCATCGTCATCATCATCATCTTGGTTGTGTCCACTGCCGGACGAAGGACTCTCAAAGATTTCCAGCGACGCCTACCGAGTGCTTGCCGAGACGACCCCACTTGGGTGTCGATGTGGCTATTGATAGCCAAATCGGGCATTTTATTCCTTGATAGCGAAATGTAGAGATTTGGCTACTTTAGCCACAAGTCGCCGCCATCGTGATTTGTAAGTATTAAAAAAGGACAAAATTTTCAGTGGAACTAATGAAATCGCGAAGGTTTACTCAATCAATCGCGCTCACCTTATTAATAATGAAAAGACCCTAAAACGAACATTCTACAAAGGCAAGAAAATGAAGTAATGAAATCACAGCTGTATCTAATGCAGGGCCCTTATGTGTACTCTATAAGCAAAATAATGAACTTGATAACAAACTCGCGAAGGAACGAAGACCAATCTGATGCAATGCCAACACGTGATTAACCGAAGAAAGCAGTAAAAAAGACAACGCGCTGTTTGAGTTTGCGTGTTACTTCAACGCCATCCAATGTATAGTTGGTGAAATGGAGAAACGGCGCAAGAGCTCTTACGCATTCGTGGATAATATTCCGAGCTTATTTTGGCGTTTAGCTAGTGTCACCCATATTTGGTTGATAATCCGTGTTCAGAAAAGCCATTGAGCGCCAGGCGACCAAGTCAGACCACAGACTGATGTTTCGGGAGTAGACTTAGCAGATCAGGAAAGTTGTCTCCTCCTCTTGTCAGAATTAGCGTTGAAAACGTGACCCTGCGAATTCCAAGAGAATTTCCGCCTATGAACCCACCCCTGTTTTAGAGTGCGAAGTGAGATGTTAGGTCATGCTCCTCACTGGTGACTCAGCTTGTGCTGGTCGACAAGGCGCAGGCTGCCATGACGTCATATGGACTCCACTGAACAAGGAACCACTGCCAACGTGCCCCACAATCATATTTAGACGCTCAATAAACGTATTCTCTCTCTGTCCCTTTCTCTGTCCTTTATGGAAACATAGCAGACGATGTTGCAGCCAGAGGTCATTCCAATCGAGCATCTCGGAGAGGCGATGGCCATCCTGAGGTGATACTGAGGCATCCTATGATACTACTTTTGTTTTTCCAACTGTGGCGTAGAAGACGCTCTATAAAGAAGTGGGACCAGGCAAGTAACTGGAGCGAACTCTGAACCTTTTACTCGTAACACAAGATAGATGTCAAACATGTCCACGTCACCGTAACACCAAAATAGCCGGCAGAGGCGCATGGTAGCCTACTTACCACAAATTTTCACAGATAGGCAACACCACAACTACAGATTAGAAAGGTGAAATTCCCACCATTTTAACACCAAATAGCACGTATGGAAGCAGTGCAACTATGAACACTCGGAAGTCCAATCCCCACGATACCTTGTTTCATATTTGTAGAAAAAACTACACCAATACGACTGTCAATACTGCATAACATTTCGTATGCCAGTGCGATGGTGTCAATCCGGACTCCGCAGAACAGTGAATGACGCATTACCTGAAGAGCAGTTGGGGTACCTGCTGTACAGGGCCGGCCCTAGGGGACAGCCAGGGCTCGTGGTCCGAGCTTAACGGAAAGACGAAGGTAATGGCATTCTGATCTGTAGAAGCCGCCCACCTGAAATTGAATTAGCCAAGATCAGCGGCTCAATGTTCTTGAATAAGGTTTATTTTATCCCGTGAGGGTTGTTCTTCATCATATGGCGGCCTGTCGTTGTACTATTTTGTTGTCGATACCGGCAAAATCGCCCTCGTTGCCGGCCGTCCTCTTCACACCCGGTTTCCCAAAGACCAGGTACTGTGGCGAGTACTCCAGAAGGGAAGGAGCCAGGCCGGCCGGTCGCGGTGGAGTTGAGCTGATCCAAGTGGAGCTTGGCCGCCACCAGCCGGGCCATGGTGGCGCGTTTGGGGCGGAGGCTGACGTGGCGTCCCGCACTCGTCCTAAATGCCGCCACGGGGCCACTGCGATGATCAGAACGCCACAGGTTGCGGCGGCATGCATTGCCTCCGTCTGGCGGTTTAGGCGGTCCCGCATGTAGGACGACCGGAGGGGATGCCTGCGGCGAAAGAGCCTCGTTGGAGAGGGCGATAAGTGGGGGAGATCTTCGGCCATGTCGCAGCGCCGACACCCGAGGACTGAGCGGGAGCATGCGCCGCTATCTTCTTTCTCCCCTTTTTAGGCATGGACATCCACGCGGAATAGGTGGATCAGCCATGGGTTTAAACAGTGGTTAATAAAGAATTAAACAATGGTTAGAAGAAAACCAAGTGTAATCTGCATGAGCGAGAGGGAGCAAATAAAGTGGGAACACGGGCCACTGTTGGTTGATATGAAATCAGGAATGGGGAAGAAAATTCTGTTTTAAATGCAGAGCATTTCAGTAACTCAAGATGTCACCCGAGTTGGCGTCCGTAGTCCGCGTCCGCATCGCTCCCCCTACACTATATAAAAAAATAATACTTGCCGGCGCCAGGTTTCGATCCTACGACTCTGCGGGCGGAACGCAAGGTGCACGGTACTCTACCAACTGAGCCACAAAGCCGACATAGAACGGACGGTTACGAACGTGCCTTATATCCTTGACTCATTCAACCGTCGGCCAGAGGTGCGCCCTCTCCCCCGCGTCCTCCTCGCCTTTTCTCCGCTTCGAACGCCCTCTCTCGCCGCGTTCGGTTCGGGCGCACAACAGGTGGGGACGTGCGCAACACCCTCTCTCGCCGCGTTAGGTTCGCGCGCAAGAACAGGTGGGGCGCTCCCATCGCGCTCACTCGCCGCGGTCGGTTCGCGCTTAAACCACATATGTCGTTCGCGCGCGCTGCGGTCGCTAACATCTGTGGCGTGATCGTGACGTCAGCATCACGCGTTCGCGTGGTGGCGATTTCGGCGCTATAACACTCTCTCGCGAGGAACATTGGATTGGATTCGATTGGATTGGCTTGGATTGGCTTGGGTTTAGATTGGATTGGATTAAAGTGGATTGTGTTGGATTGTGTTGCGTCATAGCCGCGCCACGTTGCGTCATAGCCGCTCCACGTTGCGTCATAGCCGCGGCAGGGGGTTCACGGCACGTTTTACCATCGACTTCATCGACAATGTCTACGCTGGAAGACAACAATTACAACAACAACCACCAATACGTAATCCATACGACTTGCAGGCGCGCCCCCCCGCAGAAATGCTCTGCATTTGATCGTGCCCCTCGCGAGGGGGATGTTTTGTGTGTGTGGTTGGGCTTCCGGTTCTAAATTAAGGCAGAACTATAGCACCGCTAGCGGGGAACAGGACATCTGAGAGCAGCAAACGTGCTGCGTGCGTGCGTGTGGGGAGACGGATCAACCATGCTGTGGGTTAGTAAATCAGTCTGTGGAACCGAAAAGAATACCGCTTTGATTACAGCTCAGGTTCGGGAGCATTCATTTTGCTACAGTTCAGTTCCGGTTCGACTAAATCAAAAACCGAACCATTTCGCCAAAGGGTTCTTTGAGGTGTAACTTATTAGCGAATAGTTAAAAAATGCTTTGCAGTTTAAAGCGACCACCAAAACTAAACATAAATTCGATGTACTCCAAATACTGCTTTTTCGCAATAAAAGGTGTGTACTTTTAAATACAGCAGTAAGTACTTAGCCCATATATTGAGGAAAACAGATGAAATAGTAAGGAATCGACCATCACCCTGAACGTTAAGCCCCTAGTACTAAGCCTGCGTACCGGCTAGCCACCTCCGTACATTAGCCGAGTAAGTGCTTAAATACCAGCTGTGCGCTCTTTTTATCAGTTGTAGTATAAAATACCGCCACGTAAATGCTACCTACAAATTCGATTGTATGGCCACCTCGGATAATTTGTTATTAGTCACCTTCTCGAGGACGCGAACCAAATTTTGTTGAAAGCGCGTTTTATTTAACGCAGTGCCACTCATTGCTGGGATGGCTGCAATGGACTTTGTGATAGCTATTACGGATGTTGGTGTGTGTCTCCTTGAATACGTCTCCGTTTCGACTGGCCATGACCCTGGTTGTGTCGGCTATGTTGCCGATTCTTATAGCAGATTACGGGGTTACAAACTGAAGTGTGATTGGACCCATGAAACACAAGAAGGACCTCTTTCGGAAAGAGATTCTTTAATTTGCTGACGGCACGAGTTCCCCTCTGGAGCCAGTAGCAGCAGCAAAGTATACCGAGTTAGACTAGTCAGTAAAAGGGGATCTCGCAGCCCTCAAACGGGAAAAACACCGAAAAAACGCAAATAAGCGCTGTGCAAATGGGATAGTGTGGGACTGGCCTGCCTTTCTGCATTCGTCGCCTACTTTAGTGCAGTTTTCGTATAAGACGAAATAAATAGCGCCCGGAAGAACCAGGGATACAGATTTTAGCAAAAGGAGAAAGTTGTGCTACACGCTAACAGTTCCCGTTGTTTTATATATTATCACTATTTGGATATGTTAAGAAAACGCGAAGTTGTCGGCCCTACGAGTCCTGAAAAATTGACTTACACCAGGCACCACGGTGCTTCGCGCTTCATCCGTAATGCTATTTTGGATATTAAATGCTGGCCTAAGGAAAGGATATCTATAAGCGGATTTCACTTTTATTTTTTGCAAATTTCATAAGTGACGGGAGCAAGAAAGAGCTGGTACTGTTGGTGTAGGAATCTGGCGTGGAATAATTTAAAAGCACGTGCTGGTCTCTTTATTTTGGGGTTGTTTTCTCGTGAAAACAAGGTGCTAAAATATTTTGGAGGTTTTTATGCCCGAGGCTACCTGCCGGCCGGCAGAACAATTTAAACCACCTGTAATTTTTAACGAGCATCGAAATATCGACACGTAAAAGTTTTCGTTTCTGTACACATAAAAAGTACGGCCGCTGGATGTGGCGGTCGAACCTGCATCCTTGTGGTCAGCAGCGCACAGCTCCGCCACAGAGCTGTTACAGAGTATCGGCACTCTTCCCTCCTAGTGCCACACTAGGTCACACTTGTCAAGTACTTTCACCTTTCGTGTGAGCGACATGTGTTAAGCAAATCGTTAAATGGAACAAGTATGCAAATCTCTGGTGTGGGCCTTTTCCGTTGCGGAATGCAACAACCTTGCCGCCCGATTGTCACTGCCACTGCTAAGTGGACCTTCAACATCGCCTGCGGGCTGCCGAGAGTGTGACATTTCGTTCGTTCAACCCTGGGCTCAGTTGGCGATACCGGCAGCAACAGCGCCGCATTGGTGTGCATACCTATCCTTGTCTTGGAATGAAGAAATTTTGTGTTGTAACGAAACAGAGCGTTGGTAGTGTTGTTACTGATCTGAAAGGGAAAGTGAGTGAGAAGTTGCGAAGTAGACGGTGCGTGAAAAAAAAAGCCCCGAATGGTGTTGACCGCGCATTACCAGCAGCGGATGATTTAACCGTTTCGCCGTGAACCTGTAACCGTTATTTACATTGTCGGCCCTGTTCCGGTATGGGTTCGGTTGCGGCCAAAATGCCGAAACATTTTTGTTTTTCGGTCGGTTCCGGTTTTCGGTTCAGTTCCGGTTGAAATAGTAAGTTTGATTCCAGAAACGTTACGATTTTGGTGTACAAGGCATCATCTATACAGTTTTATGAGTGGTGTTCCCTTAAACTATACATTCATTGCAAAAATTGGGTGGTTGCGAAGAGAAGACGCTGTGTCTACAGTTTTTTTTTCTTTGGTTTGGGCATCATCAAACTTCGAGGAAGATAGTGGAATCGTTCGAGATCTCCCGGCACGAAGACTAGCGTGTCAGGCACCCATCCTTGGCTTCGTTGAAGGCTGAAATGCCGCTATCTCGTCTGTAGTTTCCGGAGTAACAAAAGCTTGATGTGGGCGAGTTGGTACACTATGCTAAAAAATGAATCGGCGCTACAGGTTGTGTGTTAGGTGTTTCTTCTTCGCCTCTGTTTTAGCGCCGATTAATTTTTTTTCGGAGTAGTTCATGTGGTTCCTCTGTGCGCTGCTTTGTAAAGGGTTGTCCGTCAAGCTGTTGCGCAGTTTTGTGCGTTATTAACACCTTTTTTCGAACCAATAAAATCGTTTGTTGGAGTGCGCTCGTCGGTGTACATATTTCTAGGCTCCTGTTTGTTTCGCGCAAGTGTAACCACCTCATTTATAAATGAAGACCACACTCCCGAACTACGCCTAACGAATCTACATTACGGAAGCAGGCAGAGCGCTCATGTAGACGGATTGCGGAAAACAAGTAGCTTTAAAGTGTTAAGGGTGTACCAGAGCTTTCACATGTGATGCTATAATACGTGAGCAACGCTCATATTTATTTATTTATTTAGAATACTGCCAGTTTCTTACGAGACCAAAGCAGGAAGGCATGAGTTTCAGATTACAATGAATACTAAGTACATTCTGACAGGTGGCATACAAGACTGCAGCTATTTTAAAATGGATAATAACGTTGCTAGTTATATGGAAACAATAGACATAGGTATTTATGCACCCCAAATACACACACTACAAATACACACACTTCGGAAGCAGCGAACTGAATTTTTGCTGCATAAAAAGAATCAATACAGTTTTATACACAGAAGGCGTCGTGTACACTTATACATCTAAATAAATACAACTGGAAAACAATAATGAAGTTCATGGTTAAAGTACGCCGTTGTTATATACGAAGTATAGTCTCAATTTTCGAAGTGAATTCTGCCAGTGACTGTGCGTTAGTAATGGAAGGATCTAACCTATTCCATTCGCTGATTGACAGGGGGAAAAAGGAATGCTTGAAACAGTCATTGTTAAAAGCGTATTTTTTGATAGTGTATGCATGTTTATTAGGTGCAACGCTGAGAGCAGCATCTCTTGCCGGCGGCCCTGTCCTGCGTGCGTCCATCGTCCGCGTCCCCACAGCTGCGTCTCTCCTCCGCTCGCCTCCTCTCCTCTCTCCGATAGCGAACACTCTCTCCCAACGTCTGTGGTCACGCTGCGCGCGGCTGCGCACTGTGCGCATGTGCAGTACTCTCTCTCTTCGCGGTCTCCTCTCCTTCAGGCGCACTGCGCATAGAAGCGGAGTGCCGCGCTCCGGCCGGTCTCTCAGTCGACGGTCGTCCGCGCTTGCGCTTGCTCTCTTGCCGTACCCGACTATTGCTTGATGCGACGCCAATGGAACCCCCTTCAGCATCGCATCACACGAGGGTTCCCGCGAGGGGAGGTGGGCGTAATTTTTTCGTAGTGTTCGTGATTCTGCCAAAGATATGTACCTGGACGCATCGATCCGGCTGTGGTTATGCAGAATGTGGGGCAGAAATTTGATACGCGCGATTTTTGCTCTTGTTGCAAGCGTGGGTAGACCGGAGGTTTCTAAAAGGTTTGTGGGCGAGTCGGTGCGTTTATACTTGTTATGTATAAACCTAATGGCCTTCCTTTCAACCCGTTCAACTTTTGCTATATTAGTAAGACATTGCGGGAACCACACAGTGTTAGCGTATTCCAAGATTGGTCGCACGAATGATGTGTAAGTTAGGAGCCTAGTATCTGCTGGCCCGAGGGGTAAACGCCTTCGTAGAAAGAACAGTTTACGCAAAGCCGATGCTGTAACATTGTTAATGTGCGCATCCCATCTCAATTCGGAAGTCAAGGTAACACCGAGGTATTTCCGCTGCGTAACTCTTTGTAAAGGTACGCCGTTAATTTTATAGGTAAATTCGGAGGGTTCCTTTTTTCTTGTTACCGTCATGCAAACTGTTTTTGTTAGGTTAATTGACATTTGCCATGGCTCACACCAGTGAGCAATCTTACTCAATGAAATATTTAAAGCTAAATGGTTATCCGAACTGTTAATCACTCTGTAAATAATGCAGTCATCTGCGAAAAGTTTAATTTTGCAGTCTATGTTATCAGTGATATCACTTATGTAAATTAGAAATAATAATGGCCCTAGGACGGAGCCTTGGGGAACACCTGACTTAACTGGAGCCGTCCACGACGATGCCCCTTCCAAAACCACGAACTGTGACCGGTTTGTGAGAAAGTCCTTTACCCAAATCGTAATTTCCCCATCCCCAATAGTGTTCTGAAATTTCGAAACCAGTTTGCTATGACACACTCGATCGAACGCGTTTGATAAATCAAGCAGAATTATGTCAGTTTTGCCACGGTTGTTTATACTAAGTGCAATGTCGTGGGCAACCTAAGTAAACTGAGTTATTGTTGATAATCCTTTCCGGAATTCATGTTGATGGGGACACAGAAGATTGCTGTTTTCTTGAAAAATCGTTAAATGCTTTAAGATTATATGCTCGAGTATCTTGCATGACGTACGGGTGAGGGATATAGGTCTGAAAGTAGAAGGAACTGCGGTATCTCCGGTTTTGTGTATGGGTATCACCTTTGCTACTTTCTATTCCGATGGCAGTTTAGCTGTTCCTATAGATTTGCGATAAATTATGCCGAGGTATTTACTGCACAGTTTTGCGTATCGGAAAAGAAATTCATTTGCAATATCATCTTGGCCACTGGCTTTCTTCGGGTCTAGCTTAACAAGAAGGTTAAAGGGACACTGAAGTGATATGTAAACATTGCGGGATTACTAGCGCAAATTGTAGTCCGGAGTCCCCAGGCCATGTTTCGACCACTCTGGGCGCGTTTATGCGATTTTATGTAGTAGAAAAATTAATTCGAAAACGCTGTCGTCTTCTCTTTACGCTCGCCCATTTTCTGTGGCGTTTTCGTGTGACGTCGGGAGGAGCCGAGCTCGCAATTGGCTGCACGGCTCCCCGGCCTTCAGACAGAGTCAGCGGGCCCAGCGTTTCGTCCGCCGGCCGCCAACGGGTCGTCGCAATTCGTTCGCTCAGTTGAAACGAAGCCAGGGCACGTTTATGAATGGAAGAATGTGCCTTTCTTTACTTGGTTAGTTTGTACACTGTATCTAGCTCCAATTCAAGGTCGCTTCACACAAGCGCACATGCGACGCTTCGCTGACTGGTACGCCAGTAGGAAAATATAAGGCCTCTTGAAGGCGGGAGAAGAATCAGCGAAGACTAAGGAAATAAAATCAACTGATGTTTTTACCATACAGCCTAAAACTAGGGTGCGGGAAGCATTTTTTTTGCTCTGGGCGAACAAGCACAGCGGTCAGCAGCACGACTACGCATCTGCGAACGCTTTTCGGTCTAAGAAATGCAATTGCTAGACGTGAGATATTGTTGCGGGAAGCATTTTTTTGCGCTGGGCGAACAAGCACAGCGGTCAGCAGCACGACTACGCATCTGCGAACGCTTTTCGGTCTAAGAAATGCAATTGCTAGACGTGAGATATTGTGGAAAGTTGGGGGATGCTTACTGCACGAGCGCAAAACTACAAATAGTCACCTAAGCTGCTTGGAATGCTAAACCTAAATAAAAGTGTAAACTGGTTATACATTATATACCTTATATTTCCAATGTCGGCAGTGCTTGCCCGTGGCCGAGTGCTTCGGGGCGCTAGGTATGCCGTCGGAAGTGTTTTGCAAGTCGCAAGTTTGATTTCTCGCGGGTACGTGGTTTTTTTTTTATAAGTTAATTTTTCGTTTTCCGCCGATGTTTTCTATACTGAGTTCACCTTTTTTTTTTTTGGGCCGCAACCTTCATTGCTCCACGAACTAGTTCACAGAACGCGCGCAGGCTGGCACTGGCGCGCTAGCGAGTTCTCGTTGGCGTGCTGTTGCCATAAGCACCGACTGCTTGCGGGAAGTGGGCACAGGCCAGAATCAACAGACCTGGCCTGGTGCGAACACGCTTTTTACGATACAGGCATGAGTGAGGCAAGCTCGCAATATAGGGGAAAAGCGCATGGCATTTGAGCGTCTGCGGGGACGCGGAGGGTGTTCATGCACTGCGTATGCCTCGGCCAGTGAATTCTACGATTCCAAGACGTCCTGGGAGGCTTATCTTATGCATCTTACAGCCGACAACATGGAAGAAGCGTGGTACGATGATTACTGAGATATTGAGAATGCCCATCCAAAAACGCCATTGGTTGTGTTTTACAGAACCGAAACCGAAACTGAAACTTGTTTGATTGCTAACCTTGGTCATCGTCCAATCACGGTGCCCCCTCCTCCCAACGTCACAGCCTTAGTTGGTGCGGCCGCCGCAAACCGCGCATGGTAGTTTTTCTTCTTTCGCGCTTCGTAAAATAATTACGGATTTGTCAACCGGATAAACGATGAAAAGTGTGCTAATTTGAGCCAGTCTACGCAGTGCAAGCAAAAACGGGAGGTTGAAAAATTCACTTCAGTGTCCCCTTAAGCATCCCGGTGTCGCTTATGAATAATGGTTCAATGGGCATTCGGGCTGCAGGCATGGCCGTAGGAGTGGTGCCATTGTCATCAGTAAAGACAGATTAAAAATAATCGTTGAAGATATTGGCCTGGGTTGTTTTATCGCTATCGCTTAAACACGACTTTGTTTCAGTGGCAGGGCGAAAGTGTTTGCAGAATCAGTGAGGGTTGTTTTTTATGTAACCCGGAAGCGTTGAAGTAAAATATTGCTTTTTGGCGATGTTTGTTTTTTGTTTGAAGTCTGTAGTAGCACGTGCTAGAATAGATGCGCTTACTGGGTTCTTGCCTTTCTTTTTGATTGCTTGACGTAGCCTTTTAACTTTTTGCTTTGCGTGTAAAAATTCGCGGGTTATCCAAGGATTATGTTTTATTTTGCCTTTTTGTTTTCAGTGGGACAAAGCGGGTAACGCAGAACACAACAATAGTCTCGAAGCACGACAATAGATGATTTACATCAGTCGTTGGATGGATAGAAAAGTTGGAAGATGGAAGCATGAAGATGGAAGATGGAAGCAAAGTTGGAAGATGGAAGCATATGCGTCTGTCTGCCGCACTGTGGGCATGTCGACATCGTTGCCAAATGGGAAATGGTGAACCCGCCGTCAGTTTCTGACGGTTGTAATCGTCATTGTCCAATCGATGTTGTTAGGTCTGTATTCAGCTATGACATCAGCCAACCTTCACGTTGATCCCATCGACGTTCCAAACAACGTCAAAATCACCCCACCTAAAGCTGCAGGTACCGGATGTCGTCGTTAGACATCCGCTGCAAGGCGAAGGTGCACGCGTAAGAACCCAGTTCCGCCGTGGTAGCGTTGTCGGTAACCGGCTGCAGAAGTGGTGCCCCCCTATCAGCGAGCACGAGGCAAACGCCAAACTGAACCGTTGAATACTTGGCGGGTAGAAAAAACCTCCGTCGCATGCCCCCGCGCGAGGGACACGAGTAGATGCAGAGCATTGGGGGTGGCCTCGTGGCGTAGGTTGTGGTAGTTGGCGGTGGTAGTTGTAGTTGTTGTTTTCGGAGGGGTTGGGTAGTTGGGTTGCGAGACGAGAGAGAGAGAGAGAGACACGAGAGACGTAAGTACGTTACGTGTTATTTATTGCCATCGTTTGCACGCCACCCTCTCTGCGGGGCAATCGGTTGGATCTTTATTGTTATTATTTTCTTTCTTTTCTTTTCTTTCTTATTATACCTCTCGGGAGGGAAGTGCGCCATCGTCGAAGTTCATAAGCGATGGAAGCAACACCTTCAACCAGTACCGCGACGCGAGCCAACGTCAGCGTTGCAGTACCAGTTCAAGACATCGTGCCACCCTCTTCATCGACGGCGGCAGAGGACAAGGCGGCGAGACGGCGCGCTGTCGACGCCAAACGCAAGCGTCTGAAGCGCGCTGCCGACGCCGAACTTCGTGCACGAGAAGCCGCGGCCAAACGTCAACGTCGGGCCGCGGATCCTTCGCTCGGGCAACAAGTATACATATTCGTAGCGCGCGCAGTAGAGGGAGAGGAGGTAGCACCTGCTGCTGCAACACCTCTTTCAGCGTCGGAGCACGCGCATGCGCGCCCGCACCTGTTGTTGAGAGCGTGGAGGAGCGGGGGCGGGGCGCACGTGCTGGCTGGCTGCTGACGCCGAGTTACGGACGCATAAAATCGTGAGTTAAAGAAATGCTCTGCATTTAAAAGTGATAGTACAGGTACAGCAACCTGGCGTGCTTACAACATGACAACTCGAGCCGCGGCTCCCGTCGCCTTTTCTCCGGAGCACCGAGCGGCTGGCGTTCCCTCTCAACGGGTCGGCGCTTCATTGAAGTAGGTCACCGTAGTTGAAAGCGAAGCCATCTCTACCCACTAACATGCCGATTCGACAGGATGGCTACCCTACTACCGCCGAGCATTCGGCCGCACCCAGCAAAGCCAGCGTGCCACCCCCTCCCTCCTACAACTCTACCACATCAAGGTACGGCATCCTCATCGCTGTCCGCCATGCCTCCACTTCGAGTTCTGGGACTCCGCCACCTCAAAGAAGTTTGCCGAAGTAACGACAGGCCCTTCTTCCCAAAGGACGACATAAAAATCGTCATCCATTGTCGAGATAGGCTCAACAGCACCAATTGTACATGGACTGCCCTGTTCAACGCCCTACGCCAGGCTGCTGCTCTTGCGCTTCAGGAGACGCGGGGAGACCATCTCAGCGTGAACCTGGGGCAGACCCTTCTCTTCTTGAGCTTTCCGGACCATGACAGAGCGCAAAAGTACGCTCGCCATCACCTCCATCGCATTGAAAGTTGCGGTGGTCTTCGCTCGTTGATACATCACTTGATCCGAAAACACGGTGAAGAGAGTTATTCCCGGGATCCCTCATGACCACTCCGCTGCAGCCATCCGTGATACAGTGGTGCAGCCCGGCAACCCCACCACTCTACATGCTCGTCGCAATGGCCTAGCGAATACGGTGCTCGTCTGTTTTCCGAGCAGCTGGGTACCTCACTACATGGACTACCGGGCACCATAACCTGCAGCTACATCCACAACGGCAAGCACAAAGTTTGCTCGGCCTGTGGCAGGCTTGGCCATCGAGCCGACGTGTGCCCGTACCCTGACCAAGCGTACTGCGTCGCCTTCGGCCTAGCTGCATCCAACTGGAGATGCAGTCTGCCAGCAGAAGTACAGCACCCCCTTCGTTCTCCGACAACGACAGCAACGGAGGGCCCACTGCCGAAACTGCAAGTGCAACAACGAGGACTCCCACCACAACTGTGATCGGGCTGGCTCCTTTCTAAGGATCCCAAGTGACTCCTCTGCGCCTGACAGCAAGCCTTCCACCCCATCGACTTTTCAACGACGTTGATCCCAGTCGAAGTCCAAGCGCCGTGGTTCCCAATAACCCCCGTCGGCTACGAGTGCATCGAGTGAACATCGACCATCGTCTCAGGTGAGCTGGGCAGCAGTAGCCTTCCCTAACCATGAGCAGCCTTTCCGTTCCCCTGCTTTGCCCGTCCGTCATACGTCATCCAACCCAACCCCTCCTAGCTCGGAACTTGCCTACCTTCGCACTTTGCTTGAGTGTGGTCGCCACTCAACGTCAGCTTCAAGCCGATCTAAAACAACTGCAACAGCTCATCCGTACTCATCAGCTCATCCGCCTCCCAGGGCTCCTCTTAACCCACTGCTGCCCGTGTAATGAGCGCATCCCAGCCTACCCTCCCGCATCCTCCTATACGTCGATCTGGTGACACCATCACTGAAACCTGCTCAACAGTAGCCGATCTTGAGGATAACTTTGATGCTGCCAGCACTGCCCGTTGTAAGGAGCGGAGATTAAAGCATCCGTTGCCACGCTGAAGTCACAGTTAGCAAAGGCCTTCCCGAAGACGCACCTGCCCACTCCAAAACCGCAGATCCAGGCCCTGCGCTTCACACTCCGCCCACTGGCTTTCTGGACACCTCCTTAGCCAATGTTTCCATTAACAATGGCGACTATTCTGCAGTCTCATCCTACCCGCCCCCCCGCCTTCCTAGCCCGTTTAGAGTCTGGTAGTGCAATTATCGCGGTTTTCAGTCGCAGCGCGGCAATCTCCAACAGCATCTCAATCACATGCACCATCGACTCCTCCCAGCCCCTGACGTGATTGCCGTGCAAGAGACATAGGTCCCTGGAAAGTTACCCAGCTATCGAGGTTTTCTTTGTCAAGTTACGGAAACAAATGCCCCTGCATGGAGAGGGGTGGGTACCCTGGTGCGAAGTAACATCCCGGCATGCCAAGAAAACCTCATCCCGGACCTGCACCATAACATCTACGTGGGTATTACCGTTTGGACTGTTTGGGCAGCTATGGTGGTGTTCAAGACCACCTCCAAGAAGAAAAACCAATAATGACTTGCCGAACGGAAAGTTTGTAGTTCCATCAAACAGTTTCCGAACCTCACGTTACTTCTGCAGGAGGCCTGGCCGTACACCCAGGGCCAGCCGCTGCTTATTGTCGGGGATCTCAACGCCCTGCACCCTGAATGGCGGTATCCGCATGTGTCAGGCAAAGACCGTGGGGCGCTCTCTACGATGCTCTCACATCAGATGCGCGTCCTCACAGACCAGGCACACCCTACACGTCAAGGCAACAGCGTTCAGAGAGACGCCCTCCTGATATGACCATCAGGCATAACATCGCCAACTCAGTCTGGCGCAACACTGGTCATGATTTGGGAAGCGACCGCCATGTTGTTGAAACCCTCATTCAGGAGGGACCGCCACTGCCGAACACCCGTTCCCACAAGCTGGTTGACTGGGATGTTTTCCTATCCCTCTGTGTGGCAAACTTATCTGACCATTTAGAATAATTGGATCCCAGGACTGCCAAACTCTTCGAACAATGTGATGGTGGTATCAAAACAGTCCACCAACAAGCACACCTTGATGTGGTTGATTCTCGTCTTCTCCGCTTATGGGAAGCCAAGGTGGGCCTTGAGCGCCGACTCCAGAGGCAGAAACACAATCGCCCCCGCCCTCCCCGTCGCTGCCTAGCTAAGCCCAACCAGGAGATTAGCAAGCATGCAAAAACGTTAACCAAGCAGCATTGGAATGCCTTTTGCGACCGCTTGTAGAACAACATGAATGTTCTGCAGACGTAGAATATTCTCATCGGCCTGAAAAATACAGAAAAAAGAAATAACCGACCAAGAATGACATCAACCTCCTCCACAAATTATTGGGTTCCGAGCAGGAGCTTCTTTGTCAGCTTCATGAGCTCTATATCCCGTCCACTTCTTCCGTTCCTTCCCCGGATTAGACCGGCGTTTGCAACGAGACCTTAGATCGCCCCACCAAGGTTTCCGAAGTAAGGGCTGCCCTCGCTCGTGTCAACTTTACATCCGCCCCGGTCCTGACGGCATCACGAACAAGCTTCTTGGGAACCTCACTAGAGCCGCAGAACAGGCGCTCACTGACTACATTAACCCCGTGTGGACATCTGGCCGTCTACAGCCTTCTGGAAAAAGCAAACACCACGCTTATACCCAAACCGGGTAAGGAATTGGCCCATCTCAAGCCCATTTCCCTAACCTCTTGTCTGGGCAAGTTACTCGAACACGTCAACCTGGCCTGTCTGAAAGCGTATATGGATTATCAGGGCCTGTTCCCTCACAGCATGCTAAGGTTTCGTCCTAAACTCTCTGCCCAGGACGTTATGCTGCAGCTTCAGCATCAAATTTTGGATAACCCTCTCATTTCCCCGCAAGACACTAAAGTCATTATGGGTACCTATTTGATCAAGCCATTTGGATAATATCACTCATCAAAGTATACTGACCGAGCCTAGCCAACTTCGCGTGGGACCCCGTACCTACCAGTACATTAGCAATTTCTTACTGGTCGTACAGCATCCCTCTCGGTCCAAGGCCTTGCAACGGACCCCATGCCCTTGGGCAGTAAAGGCACACCTCAGGGGTCAGTAATTTCTCCTTTTCTATTCAACGTGACTATGCGCCAGCTCCCTCCCCTCTTCGAACACATCCCGGACCTTCACCACGGCATCTACGCGGATATCACCGTTTGGACAGTTGGGGCAGCTATGGTGGCATTCAAGACCGCCTTCAGCAAGCTGCCAGCATCATCGCCACTTACGCCCACAAATGGGGACACGTCTGCTCACCACAGAAGTGAGCTCTTCTTCTGCCACTCGAGAAAGCGTCGCTATCGTGATGCATGTGCCTCTGATATTCAGGTCCTGCTAATAGGCACCCTAATTCCTTACATGCCCTCCATACGCAATCTTGGACTCAGAATTCAGGAAAAGGGGGCGAACACCGAACCTTTCCACACCCTCAAAAACACAGCTTTCAAGATTGGCAGATTTATCGCCCGCATAGCAAACCGTAACCATGGCATTGAAGAAGCTAGCCTTACCCGCTTGGTGCAAGCATTCATATTACCAGTCGGATCACATACGTCCCCCGCTGTCTGAAGTCCACCTAGACCGAAATTGGACGCCTCCAATGCATCATCCGCAAGGTAATCAAGTTGACCATGGTTCTCCCGGGTCACACCTCCACTGAAAAACTTCTATACCTTCGATACCTTTGGTACAATACCTTCGAGGAGCTGGTTGAAGCCTAGCGTGTTTGCCAACCCCACCGTGTCGCCTCTACTCCGATGGGTGGTTTCTTCTTAACGAAACTGTGCATCTCGTTTGCTACGCAGCACGAAGATAAGGTCAGTTTGAATAACTCTCTCCTATCTCGTTAGAGTGTGGCCCCCATCCCACGGAACATGAATCCTGCCTTCCATCTAGAACGCCACCTTGCCTGGGCCAAGGCCTTACACAAGGCCGACGCTTCGCACTGCTCTACCCTTTACGTCTACGCAGAGGAATATACCGACCGTGCAGCCTGCGTCGCCGTAGTTGTCAACTTCCTAGGAGACTCCGCTGCTTCGTGCTCGGTCTACGCGTGTCACCCTGAAGTTGAAGAAGTCGTCATTGCCCTCGCCCTTACAGCTACCCCAGACACCGCAATAATCTTTGACTCGCTGATGGCTTTTCGGAACTTCGCGACGGGTTGTGTATCCCCCATCACCGCAAGTATCCTGCAGACAGCGCCGACTCTGCTTGCACATTGTCCACGCCTGCTATGGACACCAGCCCACTCGTCCCTTCGGGCGGGAGGGAGAGATCACCTGGTCACGTATCGGGATATAACACAGCATTAGCGCCTTAAACGGACAAACTTTCCCGGCCCCACTCCCACAATAATACGCAGACGGTCTGCCCAGTGGCGTCGATTGCAGACTTGCAGTCTAACACCTTACGGCATCCGGCATTATGTCACCTGCACTTCCCCACGCGATACTGCCCCACGTGCACGTGGTGCGGCGCGCCTTTCACTTGCCTTCACCACATAGTGGGCGCGTGCCCCTCTAAACCCCCTACATCCTACTCTGTCCCTGCACCTTACCACGCTAGAGCAATGGGAGGCTACGCTTAGCTCCAATGCGCAAGTGCAAGAGTGTCTGATCCAGCTGGCCGAACTCGCCGCTAGGGCCCACGGCCCCCCTGGCCGTCGACAAGGGGACTGTTGGCTGCCGGTGCTATCAACCGGCGCTTCTTTCTATGCATCTTTGGATGAATAAAGTCTGTACCACCACCACCATTCCAACAGGCATGGGAACGCTCTTAGCCGTGTCAAAACTCACTGGCCCGGCTTGCTGGAGGGTAGCTTTTTACGAGAATAAAACGTGCTGTTTGGCTATTCGATGCATACTGAATGGGAGGCTTAGCGCAAAAAAGTCGAAGACGGTGGCAGACGAGACAGCCGATACTTGTTAGTAGAGAGTTTTGGCATAGCGGGTAGCGTCCGCTACCGCTACGGCGGCGGGTACCGGGACTGGACTGAACACTTGAGAATTCGTTACGGTAGGGTAGAATAGTTCCGCGCGCCAGCCCTCGCCATGCCCGTGCATTACTTCCTCTGAGGGGCGACCTCTGCGCCCTCTCAGAGCGCGCATGCGCAGTCGGGTCCCCGTTACCCGCCACCGTGTACTATAGCGTGAGCCTCCGCTAGCCGATATGCTAAAACTCTCTAATAACGCCTGTCCCGCCTGCCACTGTCCTCGTCTTTGTTTGCACTAAGCCTCACACTAAGGTATTTAGGGTCTGCACTGCAACGGTCAAGCGGGTGACGACAACCTTCGGGACGAAAAGAAAAGCGCACCCATGGAAAATCACCGAGTCAGAAAGACGACGAGTCAGACTCTAGAAACAGCCACCGCGTCAAGCCTGCGCGTGCGCGGGAGGGTTCTTGGGCGACGAGTTCGGGTACTCGTCGAAATTCTCCGCGCCTCTTCTCCATTAGAGAGTCTTAACACGCCGTATGATTCGCCTGTTCCGTAGTTACCGTGTAGGATGGACTAGTTCTGCGGGCCAGCCCTCGCCACGGCCGTACATTCTTTCCTGGGGGGGCGGTGTCCTCCTCGCCCTTCCCACGCGCGCAGGCACTGTCAGGTCCCGGCCAACACGGTAACCACCGAACAGATGGAGCATCGCATCATCATCATCAGCCTGTCTATGCCCACAGCTGGTCAAAGGCCTCTCCGATAGATCTCCAATTACACAGGTCCTGCGTTAACTGTGACTAAATTATCCCCGCAAATCTCTTGATCTCATCTGCCCACCTAACATTCTGCCACCACCTGCCACGCATGCGTTCTCTGGGGATCAACCCTGTTACCCCAATGACCAACAGTTATCTTTTTTCGCATCACAGGCCCTGCCCACCCCATTTCTTCTTATTTAGTACTAATATGTCCTTAACACGTGTTCCTTTCCTTACCCACTTCGCTGTCTTCTTCTCCCTCAACAGAGAGTTTTAATATAGCATTTTGTGCCTTTGTGTACGTAAAAGGTAACATTTTTGCGGTAGCGGTAGAGGTAGAGGTACAGGTAGATGTAGAGGCTTGTAGAGGTAGAAAGCTTTGCTTTAAAAACTTGTTCTATAAGATTCAAATTTCTGCACATAGAGTAACGAAAACATTGAGGTGTTCCGCTCTACCTGCCGCCACCATGTGAACACAAAGACACGCAAGGGTTGTAGCGTTCGCGCGCTACTTTAGCGTGGGTTCTCTTTACGGCCGCTAAACGTAAAACCAAATTTTTTGTACTGCACATGCGCAGTGCGACCGATGCAACGGAATAGCGCACGGCAGCACTTTGCGTAGGGCTGAAAACGCTATACTAGAACAACTCTCTCATGTTACACCTATCATCTTCCGTTCCATTGCTCTCTGAGTCGTCCTCGATTTAAAGTTGAACCCTCCAAGTAAGGCCCTTTTGCGGATCTGGTAGCGTGACCCGTGGTGGCGTACGTTGATCCGGAGTTGGGGCAAACATTGGGGCTTGTAGGGCGACGAAAGAAACTTTATGTACAGATACCTACATGGCGTTTGACTGAGTGAACAGGGTTTTGCGCTCCTGCGCGCACGAGATTAAATAACCAGGTTGGGTCTGCCCCGTTTCCCCCTTTCCTCGACTGAGGTCAGTAGGGTCCAATCAGGGGCGCCTCAGCTGACGTCCACACACTCACAAAGAGATGGCACTTTGCACAGGTTAATGTTCAGTTGACTCCTGATGATGCAATGGTTGAAGCGCCGGGAGGACGCCCGGACCCGGTCGATAATCCGCCGTGGAGTACTCGTTGAATAGCAGCGTCTCGGACCACAACAAAGCAGTCCCCCGCTGACGATTGCCGCCGGAAAAGCAATGCTGCAGCACGTCTTTGTAAATCCCTCCCTGCTTCCCTGCCTCGCCGGCGGGAAGCCGCGGAAAGCGTCTTGTGTCCAGCAGAAGCGTCCCTCTCCGCCGCGTCGCGTACAAAGCCGGGTCGCTCCCCATCGATGAGGGCAGGGGAGAGGAAAACTTGCGATAATTGGCCGACGGAAGCGTTGGGTGACTGAACCCGATAGCATTGCAGACGGGCGTCGTAATGTCAATACGCCGATCGTAACAGCATCTCCGGCCGGCGGGAAGCTCCCGACGACATTGGTTTCCAGCCCGTGTAGGAGGGAGTCTTGTTCCAGGTAGACTTCGGGACGGCACAATAACACCTCAATCAGTCCGCCCAGAGGGTAACCCATTGTTTTAACACGACGAAACGGTCAGAATCACGGCACAGACACTTGCGGGAACACTCCTGGCTTTCCCAGTCGCGAAGGGCTTCATGGCTCTCTCACGTGCCCTCGCAGGTTCCGAAAAACACAAAAAACACAGCCACAAAGCAAGCGGGTGCAAGGACAATTCCCTGAAAGACCACCAGGCTGCTTCTAAATTCAAACAAACATACTGACTAAAACCCATCTAATGTGGCAACACTGAACACGAGAATATGAACTGAATAAAAATAAATCTGGTATGCAAAACGCATTAACAAAGGGACTCACAATGACACCAACCGCAGAATTCAATATTGGTAATAAAAACATAGTTCAGGAAAAAAAATATGAAACCGTATTCCTCGAGGCCATCTCTACACTAAGGGCAGCGGCTTAGGCCGTCAGCGTTGCCATTGAGCTTCCCCTTTTCGTAACGGACCTCAAATGAGTACTAAACGCAACCACTTCCGGTGTTTATATACAACAATTTTGTACACCAACAGGGTGAGACGAAATGAACACTGACACGCAGATTCCGCCTACCTTACGTGGCGTTAAGTCGCAAACATTAACCACTTCTCCATTCAATAACACAAAATTTACGCTTACCTCGCGCTCTGTTCGACCTCGAACAATAACGACTCCTCTAACGCCTAACAAAAGGTCTAACTACGGGGTGTTAGATCACGCACATGAACCACTTTTTCAATCGAAACACACAAAAGTTACGCTTACTTCCCGGTGAGTTCGATCACTAACAATAACAACTTCTACAACTCAAGCAAAAGTCTAACTACGCGGCGTTAAAGCATGACGATCGACACACTGCTAACTAAAAGAAACAGACGCTTAACTTCCTCTATCTTACGAAAACTCGACAAACACTTGAATAATAAAACAGAATGAGCAAAGTACGCCATTATACAAGCGCACGCGGATTCGTCTGAATCCTTGAAAACATTCTAAGCCCTCGTCAAAACAAACATTTCCGGGTGTAGCCTCGCGAAACGTTGTTGCCACTTAGGCCGACCGGTTGTGCTCATCTTTTGCAAAGTGCACCGCACAGTGTACGGGGGAGGTCTCTGACACTGAGGGGGAAAACAGGCGCAACGCGTGCGGAGAGTACGGAAGTAAAGGGAACCCAGAGAAGAATGGGACGCCCGACCATGACGAACGCGCCGGCGGGGAACGCACTCTCCCCGAAACGTCCTCTCCCTCGTTCTCCGAGAATTCCTGTGGAACCCAGTCACCCCCTTCTGCCCTTGCTGGCATAGTGCCCCTCGGCCTTTGTCACGGCTAGGGAGCGGCCTCTTTGATTCCCTCGGACGTCCGAGTTTCCGTTTAGCTCTGCTGCTTCTGGCCATCTCAGCCTTGAACGCTGCAAAGTGAAAGGGTTCACTTCTTTCTTTGCCTTCTCACGCTGACTGTTTTTCGGCCGCCTCCTTTTCCTTCTTTTGGGTATCGCGGCGCATTCGAGCGGCAATGCCCCGATCCCAGGTGACTTGCACTCAAACTTGTATGGCATGTTATGGCTGCCCGGGCCTACCTGCGCGGATACTGGTTTGGTTCGCGCTCTGCGATCCGCCGACGCAGTGGACTCGTTACTTCTCTGCGTGCCTACGGACTTAGGTCGCGCTTCGCGATCTGCCGACGCGTCCGGCTCGCTACTTTCTGGCGCGGCTACGCAGGAAGCGCGCTTCGCGATCTGTCGACGCGGCCGACTCGCTACTTCTCTGCGCGGCTACGGAGTTAGCTCGCGCTTCGCGATCTGCCGACGCGAACTGCTCGCTTCTAGTCTGAGCGACTACGGGCTCAGCCCGCTCTTCGCGATCTCCCAAAGCGATCAGACCACTTCTATCTCGAGCGGGAACGCATACGGCTGGGGAATCGCGGTCTGCCGACCCAATCGGCTCGCTACTAGTCTGAGGAACCATGGGCTCAAGCCGCTCTTCACGATCTCCCAACGTGATCAGACCGCTTCTATCTCGAGCGGCATCGCATACAGCTGGGGCATCGCGATCTGCCGAACCAATCAGCTCGCTACCAGTCTGAGGAACCACGGGCTCAAGCAGCTCTTGCAAACTCTCGGAAGTGGGTGGGACAAACACCTTACCTAAGAAGTCGGAAAATTCATCATCGTCTCTAGGTATTCCTCGAGTTTAGAGCCTTGCGAGGTCACCTCAATTATCCTAGCCGGCAGGGGCGCCTTTACGCTTAGAGTGCTGCTCTCACCCATGCACTGACTGCTGGGTGCCACCCCGTTTGAACTGGTTGCTATCGCCGCCAACTCCCGAGCTTTTGAGCGGGTCAGCGCTTGGACAACTACCCCGAAGTTCAAACCTTTTTGCCGCAACAATTCCTCAGACCGGTTGGAAAACAGGTACGGATATTCGGGCGGCAAACTAGGCGACACCGCGGCCTCGGTGTTAAGTATACCGAAGGGGCCCTCGATACAGATTCGCGCGATTGGAAGACACACGCTGTTTGCCTCAACCGCCTGCTTGATCCAGGCGCACTCGCCTGAGAACTGCTCTGGGGTCACGTAAGATGGATGTACTACATCCATCGTCGCCGCGGAATCTCGGAGTACCCGGCAGCATTTGCTGTTCACCGTAATCTCCAGAATGTACGGTTCCAGCAGCTTCATATTCACATCGCCTTCACCTGCCGACAGAAAAGCTACCCTGGGAGTCCTAGACCCGGCGGCCACGTGACCCGGCTGGCGACAGTTGAAGCAAGTGAGTGCTTGTCGCTTTTCGAAAACCTTTTTCTGATGCTTCGCCTGGTCGTCTTTTGTCTCCGCTTTCTCATCGTCACGGTGCTTCAAATCTTTCTCTCTAGCGCCCTCGGCATCTCGGGAAACGCTGTCTTTTTGCCATTTGGGTTTGAACTCTCGCTTCGGACCCTCCCTTATTTCGCCAGCATGACGCGACAAGAACTCGTCAGCGAGCTCGGCGGCTCGTGTCACCGTTGTGACATCTGATTTGTCCATTACCCAGCTACGCATGCTTGCGGGGATCCGGCGGTAGTGCTGCTCCAAACCTAGGCGTTGTACAACTTTATCGTGGTCGCCAAACGCGCCGTCCTCCTTTAGCCACTCCTCAAAACTCGCCATCAATTTATACGCGAACTCCGAGTATGACTCATTTCTCCCTCTTTTACCTTCCCGAAACCGCTGCCTGTAGGCCTCCGCTGACAACCTGTACTTCTTTAGAATACACGCTTTTACTTTGCTGTAATCTTCTGCCTCTTGTCTAGTCAAGCGGGCTACCACATCGGCGGCTTCACACGGCAACAAAGTCAGTAGGCGTTGCGGCCAAGTGTCTCTAGGGAAATCCACTTTCTCGATGTGCGTTCAAAATTTACCAAAAATAAACCCATGTCCTCTCCCACCTTAAACGGTTGCACGAGGTCCTTCATTTTGAACGACAGCTTTACTCCTCCCCCCCTAGAGGCCTCGCCAACACCACTACCGCTTCTGGATTTCAGTATTTCAAGTTCGAGCCGCTTCATCTCTAGCTCCTCTGCACGACGCTGCGCTTCCGCTTCTGCTTCTGCTTTCTTTCTCTCATCTTGCTCCCGTTCTTTCATAAGCTCCAGGCCCTCTGAGAGCTCATCGTCGTCTGCCCCCACTGCTTCGATAGCCTCGATGATTTCTGGCTTTCTTTTCTCATCGCCTAAGCTTAACCCCAACATTTTTGCCAACTCTAGGAGTTGCGGCTTTCGTAGCGACTTCAGGTTCATGTCTGTATCGAGTGCTGCCAACTGTTACTGCAAAAAATCCTTTACCCCGACGCACCAAAGAAACCTCGCGTCAAAAGAGTAATACACACAAAAAAATCCTTTACCCCGACGCACCAAGAAACCTCGCGTCAAAAGAGTAATACACTTTACCTCCCTCGCTACACTTTGTAAGCAGAGCCTGGTAATCCCTCAAACAGAATGCCCTCGCACTCACCAAACTTTGCAGTCATGCCTTCGTGAAGTCGGTTCCGATGCTTGGAGTCGACCCATGCCTCATGGAGACGAACCCGTCCGCAGTGGAGATGATCTCGCCGTGGTGGAGACGATCCCACTTGCTGCCAACCAGTGTTGCGGATCTGGTAGCGTGACCGGTGGTGGCGTACGTTGATCCGGAGCTGGGGCAAACATTGGGGCTTGTAGGGCGACGAAAGAAACTTTATGTACAGATACCTACATGGCGTTTGACTGAGTGAACAGGGTTTTGCGCTCCTGCGCGCACGAGATTAAATAACCAGGTTGGGCCCGCCCCGTTTCCCCCTTTCCTCGACTGACGTCAGTATGGTCCAATCAGGGGCGCCTCAGCTGACGTCCACACACTCACAAAGAGATGGCACTTTGCGCAGGTCAATGTACAGTTGACTTCTGATGATGCAATGGTTGAAGCGCCGGGAGGACGCCCGGACCCGGTCGATAATCCGGCGTGGAGTACTCGTTGAATAGCAGCGTCTCGGACCACAACAAAGCAGTCCCCCGCTGACGATTGCCGCCGGAAAAGCAATGCTGCACGTCTTTGTAAATCCCTCCCTGCCTCGCCGGCGGGAAGCCGCGGAAAGCGCCTTGTGTCCAGCAGAAGCGTCCCTCTCCGCCGCGTCATCGCGTACAAAGCCGTGTCGCTCCCCATCGATGAGGGTAGGGGAGAGGAAAACTTGGGATAATTGGCCAACGGAAGCGTTGGGTGACTGAACCCGATAGCATTGCAGATGGGCGCCGTAATGTCAATACGCCGATCGTAACAGCCCCAAGTTTCTGCCCCGTAGGTGAGTACCGATACGATGCAGCTGCCTTACACTTTCGTCTTCAGAGACAATGGTAGAACGCCATTCATTACCTGAGAATACCTGCCCAATGCATACCATGTCATTCTTATCCTTGTAATTATCTCTGCCCCATAGGTGGAGTCCGGGGTCATTACTTGAAGATAGGGAGCGTACGGAGTGCTAAAAGAGGGTTTTAGCACCCCGTACGAACCGTCTGTTCCGTAGCCACCGCTTGACCGGGACTCGACTCCGCCTGCATGCGCGGGAAGGGCGAGGAGAACCACTCCCCCCCCGTACACCGTAATGAGCGTGGGCATGGCGAGGGTCAACCCGCGGAACTAATCCATCCTACCGCGACGAATGCAGAGTGCTCAGACGGGTTGTGGTGAACACGGTACACACGTACAACAAGAAGCATACGGAGTGCTAAGACTCTCTAACAGATAGTTTTAGCACACCCTACACACAGAACACAAATAAGCCGGAATGGGAGTAAATGGCTTGTGTCATAACTTGAACCCAAGTGGGAGTTTTCAAAACTCCTTCGAATGGGAGTTTTGCAAAACTCCCATTATTTTGGCAGTTTATTTAGTACTATATGGGAGTTTTGTTCTACTGCCACTAGAATGGGAGTTTTCAGGGGGAGCACTGGGAGTATATTATTGCCTCCCACTGGGAGTTTTCACGCAGCATGTTGGAAGTATTTTTGCCTTGTATTGGGAGTTTTATACAGGTGCATTAGGCGTAATTTAGGCTACCTTTAGGTGTTTTCGAGAAGTACATTAGGAGTATTCCGAACTGCATTTTGGGTGGTTTTAGGAGGTGCACTGGGAGTAGTTTTGCTATTAATTAGGGCAGATATTCGGAATGAAACAAGCAGTTTGAATCTTATGCATAATTTATTCAACAATTGACACATACAAATATAAAAATCAGACACTGTACCTCAAACAATAAAATAAAAAGATGAAATAAAGCTGCGAAGCGAACACAAACTCAAACGTAACACAGAAGTGCAAACCCATAAAAAAGGGTAGAGAGAGTAAATGAAAAGGTTATAAATGTTGAAATATACAAAATGTTAGAAAATGTCGAAATACAACATATCACAAGAAATGCACAGTTCACAGAAAGTATTAAAGAGGGTTGAAACTCATGATAGAACTGTGAAACTCACAAACACAGGTGCAGCTATGAAAAAGGTACAGCGGAAAAGAATAAAAAAGATTGCACATAAACACAACGTATGGACTAGATGTCACAAAAAACATTAAATTAGTTCAAAACTTTAAAAAAGACGAAAATGAAACATCACAGAAAAGAAAACATAAAAAAAGGTAGAGTTTAAGAAAATTAGACAGGTTACAAATCAGCACAACATAGTAAAACACGATTGATTTGATTGATTGGAGCGAACACAAACTCAAACGTAACACAGAAGTGCAAACCCATAAAAAAGGGTAGAGAGAGTACATGAAAAGGTTATAAATGTTGAAATATACAAAATGTTAGAAAATGTCGAAATGCAACATATCACAAGAAATGCACAGTTCACAGAAAGTATTAAAGAGGGTTGAAACTCATGATAGAACTGTGAAACTCACAAATACATGTGCAGCTATCAAAAAGGTACAGCGGAAAAGAATAAAAAAGATTGCACATAAACACAACGTATACAGAAATCGGACTAGATGTCACAAAAAACATTAAATTAGTTCAAAACTTTAAAAAAGACGAAAATGAAACATATCACAGAAAAGAAAACATAAAAAAATGGTAGAGCTTAAGAAAATTAGACAGATTACAAATCAGCACAACATAGTAAAACACGATTGATTTGATTGATTGGAGGTTAATGCACTGACAATGCAGGCAATGAGGCGTGCCGCAGAGGAGGGCTCCGGATTATTTTTGACTACCTGGAGATTTTTAACGTGTGCCGAAATCTTGTACACACTCACGTTCTTGCTTTTTTGCCTCCATCAGAAAAACGGCCGCCGCGGCCGAAAATCGAACCCGCGACCCCGTGCTCAGCAGCACGCCTTAGTCACTGAGCCACCGCGGCGGGTAAAACACAATTGAACATATTACACAAACCTGACATATCACACAATGTATTGAACATGAAAGACCCGTAAAAAATATCAAATAAAACTGCAAAATCACAGACAAATATCACAGCAATTCAATTGTATAACAAAAAGTGAAAACTATTAAATAAAATGCATCACAAACACACAATGCTACATATAACAGCACAAATATAAAAAAATTTAGTACAACACAAGTATCACAAAAAGTGGAGGGAAACACAGGAAAGCTCCACAAATAGAAAAAAAAAGTTTGAAGGAAGGTGGGAGACTGCTTCCCAAAATGTTTCAGTGACACTCCTTACTTATCGTCGGCGCCAGGCAGTGCCGCAGTACCCCTAAAAAAGTTAATTAGGTCAAGAGACTTCACTCGCGGCTTTGTTTTTGAAAGTTGCAGGAAAGCATGCTCCAGGAATGTGAGCACACGATGGGCTTTTTTTGGGTACTCTATATGGAATACCCAAAACGCTGCAAACAGGCAGCAGACGCCAGCTAGAAAAGAAGAGGTGGAGAAGAGGCGTTGGCCATCCACGTGAAGGCAAAGGTCGCCGTCCTGGTCCACCATAATCGGTGTCAGCCCAGGCTGCCCCTGCGAAAGCAGTAGGAAAGTAGGCATATTTAATACAAAAAAACTGTGATGCGTATTCTCCAAGGGGAGATTACGCCAACTGGAACAAGTTGTTGCGTGTGCCTGTGCCATTTGTACACGAGCTGATATGCTGCCTGAAAAAAGTGGGTAAAAAGTGCAGCGGTGACGTAGGAGACAGTACAGCTGGCAAGCTGATGCAAATGTGCCCCGCCATTTAAAAAAAAAGCACCAAGCTTGCACTAAAAAAATGGCACCAGGTTTGTCACCTGCAAAGAAGGGGCAGTCTATCGCGCCCCGTTGTCCTGTGGCAAATGCTACGCAGGACAGACGGGACAGTGCATAAATGACGGAATGAGGCAGTACGGTGCAGGGGTTTCATTGCTTGCGGTGAAGGGCCACCTAGCTGGCCACTGTAGGAGGTTGCGGCCAAACTTGTCGGGAGATTAACAAGGCATATAATTACAGGGAAGACAATAATTGTGTGAGCACACCGTCCATTACCCCCACAGAAAAGGAATTGCGCTTTTTACGAGGGCGCATGCGGGATACATAAGCTGGCGTTTGTGCGGTGGTGATTGGGTCAGGAGGCGGCCTCTTACCCAGAGCCCGGGCTAATTTTGGTACTATCACCACATCCTCACCCATTAGTGCTAGGAAACATTAGTGCTTAATAATTACCATAGCAACCCTGCCATTGTGTTCACCTCAGAAGCATTATAAACCCCAGGAGGCACCGCGAATGGGGGGAGACGTGAGGTATTCGCTCTCTTGAAGCTTTCGATTCTGCCCCCCCCCTCTCCGCCTG
The DNA here is from genome assembly GCF_048455015.1 of Haemaphysalis longicornis. NCBI lineage: Eukaryota > Metazoa > Arthropoda > Arachnida > Ixodida > Ixodidae > Haemaphysalis > Haemaphysalis longicornis. The sequence continues at coordinate 189,636,826 of NW_027526422.1, forward strand.
GCCACCGCCGCCTCCGTTGGGCCCAACTGGTGCACCGCTATGGCAGCCGGGCCAGGTCAGATGCCAGCTCAAATTGCACTTGAAAAGTTATTCGCACTAAGAGCGCCAAGACTACGTGCGGCAAGAAGCAGTGATGCACAATGCAACACAGTGTAGACCGCTTATGTCGCGAGAGCCGCAAAAATCCGCTTACCCCAACTTGTGTTCACGATGCCGAAGGCGCCCGCTTATCAGCGCAATGTACTGGGGGTGGAAATCTTTGTATTCGCACAGTTTTGCTTGTTCAGAAAGGGAAAGTGCGGTGATTTATCTGCACAATGTTCTAAAGCGTGATCCGCATGGAGCGATTTCTTCTCGTAAAGACATGCACTGCATGCCGCAGGCATGGCGACACCGGTGCTGATACAACTGGCGTAATGTGTGTGGCGCGGTACGAGGCTGAACTTGCGCATTGAAGAGTGTTGAGACACTCTAGATTTCAATGCAAGTCAATAATGGACATCTTACAGGTGCTGCTGCTGATGACTCCATGTTATACTAAGAACACGCTTCGTGCAACTCACACATGAGCTCTTTACCGGTCACTGTTTTCTTTTCCCCCTGCCCTCCCAGTGGAGGAGCTCAAGCTCATGAGGTGAGGGGGGAGGGGCTTCAGCAAAAAGAGGAGTGTGTTGGCTGATGCTGAGATGCAGGTGGCCCTCATCCAATGCATTTTCCTAACGTAGTAGGTAGCAAAACAGTTTATGACAAAAATGTTTACCGTAAATTATGTGAAAAAAAAACATTGCTGGATGCAATTATTCAGATAGGCCCGAAACTTCACTTTCGAATCGTAGTAATGTCAACAGTAACTCAACCATGCTAGTCTAGTCAAATGGATCCTAGGACCACAAATTTCAGTTGCCCAGTGCATGATGAAATTGCACTGCGTTACCCATTACTGCAATAGTTGTTTTCAACAGGCAGCCAAAAAGCGCTACCACGTCTTAGACAGCTTTCCATGCTCCCCAATTCTCTTAATGGTATCACTACTCAGATCAGCGTAACTACAGCCGTTGAGCAGTGGGATGTGACACACAATGCAGCTTTCCAGGACTTTTCGGTGAGCTTTAGGAGTGGTTAAAAAATTCAGGCCACAGCTATCTCAATGCCTTTCTACGTTACGGGAGGATTGAATGTTCAGCATTGCTCCTCTAATGGTTTTCATATGCCCTGTAGACTATCCAGAGCATCTAAAGGCCGATCCACACGACGGATCGAGTCCGCGGTCCAATCGGTCATGTGATGAGACGTCATGGTCCGCCGCGGTCCGATCCAAAGTGGAGCACATCCACATTGCGGGCCGGCTGAGCGGACCGCAAATGGTTGACCGTCTGAACTCGCAAGCTAGACGGTTAACACAGGCGCCGTGTGGCCGCGACAACTGGTTGTGATGTGCAAGCCTGCACGAAATATTTCATCCCAACAATAACAGCCACCCGCATGCAAGTGATGTGATGTGCAAGCCTGCACGAAATATTTCATCCCAACAATAACAGCCACCCGCATGCGGGTGGCTGTTATTGTTGGGATGAAATATTTCGTGCAGGCTTGCACATCACAACCAGTTGTCGCGGCCACACGGCGCCTGTGTTAACCGTCTAGCTTGCGAGTTCAGACGGTCAACCATTTGCGGTCCGCTCAGCCGGCCCGCAATGTGGATGTGCTCCACTTTGGATCGGACCGCGGCGGACCATGACGTCTCATCACATGACCGATTGGACCGCGGACTCGATCCGTCGTGTGGATCGGCCTTTAGATGCTCTGGATAGTCTACAGGGCATATGAAAACCATTAGAGGAGCAATGCTGAACATTCAATCCTCCCGTAACGTAGAAAGGCATTGAGATAGCTGTGGCCTGAATTTTTTAACCACTCCTAAAGCTCACCGAAAAGTCCTGGAAAGCTGCATTGTGTGTCACATCCCACTGCTCAACGGCTGTAGTTACGCTGATCTGAGTAGTGATACCATTAAGAGAATTGGGGAGCATGGAAAGCTGTCTAAGACGTGGTAGCGCTTTTTGGCTGCCTGTTGAAAACAACTATTGCAGTAATGGGTAACGCAGTGCAATTTCATCATGCACTGGGCAACTGAAATTTGTGGTCCTAGGATCCATTTGACTAGACTAGCATGGTTGAGTTACTGTTGACATTACTACGATTCGAAAGTGAAGTTTCGGGCCTATCTGAATAATTGCATCCAGCAATGTTTTTTTTTCACATAATTTACGGTAAACATTTCTGTCATAAACTGTTTTGCTACCTACTACGTTAGGAAAATGCATTGGATGAGGGCCACCTGCATCTCAGCATCAGCCAACACACTCCTCTTTTTGCTGAAGCCCCTCCCCCCTCACCTCATGAGCTTGAGCTCCTCCACTGGGAGGGCAGGGGGAAAAGAAAACAGTGACCGGTAAAGAGCTCATGTGTGAGTTGCACGAAGCGTGTTCTTAGTATAACATGGAGTCATCAGCAGCAGCACCTGTAAGATGTCCATTATTGACTTGCATTGAAATCTAGAGTGTCTCAACACTCTTCAATGCGCAAGTTCAGCCTCGTACCGCGCCACACACATTACGCCAGTTGTATCAGCACCGGTGTCGCCATGCCTGCGGCATGCAGTGCATGTCTTTGCGAGAAGAAATCGCTCCATGCGGTTCACGCTTTAGAACATTGTGCAGATAAATCACCGCACTTTCCCTTTCTGAACAAGCAAAACTGTGCGAATACGAAGATTTCCACCCCCAGTACATTGCGCTGATAAGCAGGCGCCTTCGGCATCGTGAACACAAGTTGGGGTAAGCGGATTTTTGCGGCTCTCGCGACATAAGCGGTCTACACTGTGTTGCATTGTGCATCACTGCTTCTTGCCCCACGTAGTCTTGGCACTCTTAGTGCGAATAACTTTTCAAGTGCAATTTGAGCTGGCATCTGACCTGGCCCCGCTGCCATAGCGGTGCACCAGTTGGGCCCAACGGAGGCGGCGGTGGCTAGGCGGAGAGGGGGGGGGGCAGAATCGAAAGCTTCAAGAGAGCGAAAACCTCACGTCTCCCCCCATTCACGGTGCCTCCTGGGGTTTATAATGCTTCTGAGGTGAACACAATGGCAGGGTTGCTATGGTAATTATTAAGCACTAATGTTTCCTAGCACTAATGGGTGAGGATGTGGTGATAGTACCAAAATTAGCCCGGGCTCTGGGTAAGAGGCCGCCTCCTGACCCAATCACCACCGCACAAACGCCAGCTTATGTATCCCGCATGCGCCCTCGTAAAAAGCGCAATTCCTTTTCTGTGGGGGCAATGGACGGTGTGCTCACACAATTATTGTCTTCCCTGTAATTATATGCCTAGTTAATCTCCCGACTAGTTTGGCCGCCACCTCCTACAGTGGCCAGCTAGGTGGCCCTTCACCGCAAGCAATGAAACCCCTGCACCGTACTGCCTCATTCTGTCATTTATGCACTGTCCCGTCTGTCCTACGTAGCATTTGCTACAGGACAACGGGGCGCGATTTAATTTAGGCCTTCACCCACCATGCTGTCGCAGTGGCTAAGGCATTGCACTGCTGAGCACGAGGTCGCGGGTTTGATTCCCGGCCGTGATGGCCGCTTTTCTGATGGAGGCGAAAAGCAAAAACGCCCGTGTGTAGAAATTTCGGTGCTTGTTAAAGATCCCCAGGCGGTCAAAATCAATCTGGAGCCCTCCGCTACGGCACACCTCATCACCTGCATTGCGTCAGCACGTTAAACCCTACAATGAATCAATTTCAGGCCTTCAATGCAAGTGTGGAGCTAATGATTTGAACTTTTTTTAGTACCTTCCCTATGACTTCACTGCAATAGCATGTAGCGAGACATTTGAAACTTTGTCAATATTTGAAATAATTTCTTCGAGAAAACAATGTGTTTTGGAAGTTGGAATAAAGTTTAGCAAAAAAGTAATTCTTTCAAACAAAATGAGAGTTTTTGTTGCACAGTCCTGATAAAGGCAAACTACTACAATTACTACGACAATACAATGCATGTAACTACAAAATACATACTGAAATGCCCTCACCTTTGTAAGGATTTCCTCCAATGGATCATTGCAGCGGGACGACATGAAGCCAAGCAACGCTTCACAGACGTTTTCTGCAAACACACAAGAAAGAATATCTCCGTAAAAAGACATTACACAGGGTTTTTTTCCCTCCCTAAAATATGCTTCAAAGTGAAGCTTTCAGCCTCTCACTGATGTCATCAGCAGTACACCCAAAACACACCGCAGGAGATCCAATTTTCCCTGATGTTGATGAAGTTGGTGCAGTGAAGAATTAACTTCCCATGGTCAGAATCAAAACTGGGTCCCTCGTGTTATCAAGCCACTGTTTATTCGATCGTGCCATTTCAGCACAGTTGAAGCAATTTGTATTTGGAGTGAGGTGCATAGAAGCGCAAATTATACAAAAAATGCTACAGAAAGCCATGAAACGCCCACACATACAGATAAAGAGGGAATCGTGCTACCACCATACTAATCGTTATAAACAATCAGGGTTTGGTCACCTCTGGGTTGGTTTGTTTGGTGTTGAACTTGATTTTCAAAAGCTTTGCGCTCCTGCATTGGTGTCGTTCTAACAGAAGTGCAGTTGACTTTTTTTTTGCCCTCTGACCATCAAGAACATGTTGTGGGAGCAGACTATCAGAAACAGCTGAATGCATTATACCATATTAATATGGTATTAATATTACCATTAATATTGGTTGACCGTGATCAAGATCATGATTGGCCCAACTCTGCGCAGTGCATGTGGCCTGTCGCTCGGAGCCCACCTTTGTGGAACCTCTGTTTGCACCACAAATGCTTACGCGATCAGCAGTAACTGTATTGTAATCGTACTACTTTTGCGTGACAACGCAAAAGGATTAGAAGCTTTTCCTTTGACCACATTGTGAACAGGTTGAGCTATTTTCCAAATGAAGCGTTCACTTATCTCGAGCTGCGTTTCCACATTAGGCTGCCTTGTTATCCTGCTATCGACGAGCAGTAAGTGCTGGAGAAAGTTATCCTTTCATATCGTTTGGCAGTGCAATGCGTTTGCCTGACAAAAAAAGTAAACAGAATGCCGTGATTTTAAAGGTTAGATTAGATGAAAAGGGGATTGTTTAATGCCATTCGGCTATAATGACCAAACAATAAAAGGTATTTTAAATTGACAAGGAACCAGAAGTCATAGTAATGCTGTATTGTATTGGCACTTGTGAAAGATCCCCAGGTGGTGAAAATTAATCCGGAGCACTCCACTACGGTGCGCCTCATCACCTATGAAGCGACAGCGCGTTAAACCCCATTCAATCAATTAATCACCCTACCAATCAGTCAATCAATGCTGTATTGTAAAGGATGAAGTTACTTCTAACATTTCAGGGGGTTCCGTTCCCTGTCGCAGCTTTGCGTGTGATAATCGGATTTTGCTCCGTCTGCTTGTCGTCCAAGAACTGTTGTTACAGTCACTGCACTGCCGTGTAGACTGGTGGAAGTCCTTCCAGTTTGAACAGAATTTGAACATTTGAAGGCCATTTGACTCAAATGGTCTTTGAAACACTCCACTCATGCAGCACAGGTAATTGAACACAATTAGAACAAGCAGAACACAACAAAAGGCGACTGCACAAAATTACCTCCTGCTGCCGCAGACAGAGCCCCCACTTCCTTCTCCGTGCCGCAGCGGATCACGAGCTCGCAGAGTTTTCGGAAGCCGGCCTCCATGGTCTCCACAATGTCTTTTTTAAAGGCAATGTTGAATTCCATAAGCAGCTGAAAATATATTGCCGTTCAGTCATTTCACGTTGTAAATTACACATCTGCAAAACATACCGATGCTTCATTGAACAGAAATGGAAATTCTGTCAACGCATCTTCGATGGAAAGCTCTTTCAGCTTTTCGTGCCGTGCTTTGGATGTCGCTTGCAGGCGGGCCCTCAATGCTTCGTCATCCACAGTACAGTGTGCATTTTCATGCAGCCACTCTACATGGCTGCGGAGAGATTCTGCCGTCTCCCCGTAGACCACGAGGTGGCTGTAGTCCTGCAATGGGACAAAAAGAATAGCACATTAGGGTGCCAATTGCATGATCTTTTCTACGTTTTGGTAAGGCCAGCTAGAGTGAAATTTTCGTGGGGAGAAAAAAAGGTAAAAAAAATGGTCAGGGAGAGAAGGCCAGGGCATGCTTGAAGACTATGATTTCGCACGATGCAACTGTCTGACGGTTCGACAGGCGCAGCCAGCAGCATGCATAACCTGGTCTGTTTCGGTGATTTCACGCAATCTCGATGTCATCCCCGTGTGCCGATTTCCTTATTTCTCGCGTTGCTTGAAGCGATCGTGGCTCGAGTTGAGAAAATTTCTTTACCAAAGGCTGCGAAGATATTTTATATGGTAGTGGCGCGTGAGATGTGGAGCTGGTTTTAACGTGCCACCCAAGCATGTTGTGCGCTTCTTGAGGAGTATGAAAGACTGTGGTGCTCCGGCGACAGTGTTCTGTGCATTGAATGCACGAAGGTCATCCATTTGAGCTCCTAATAAGCGGTACAATTACACACAGGGTCTGGGTGGACCATCACGAGGTGAGGACATCATAAAATTAGGTATGGTGGCGGCGACAAAGATCCCACTGATGAATTTCATGCGTTTTCCTTTCGGTAAAGACGAAGCAGAAATTATAAGCAGAACAAGAGTATGAAACATGCTTTGGCTACTTCGAAAGCAGTGCGGAGACAAGTGACAAAGAGTGCTCCAGTTTGTCCCTGCATACGTTTTCGTCTCTGCACTGTTTTGAAATAGTCAAACTGTACCCAGTGTCAAGCTTTAGTGTCTGATCACGTAAAACACTTGGCCATTAGAGAACAGTCAAAGGCAACGAAGAAGCATTGAAGGAGGAAGGAAAGAAGGATGGATGCCTGCAATTACCTGGGAAGCACATGAAGCGACATTTCATGTGCGCATGCATTCACCTCAACACTCGAAGTAGCCCAGCATGGTTCGTCTCATCCGTAAAGTACACTGGCTACCTTAATTTGTGAACATTTTAATCACTGCGTAATGTTTCAAACACGTGACGAGGTGCGAGGTGAAAGCTCCGATGCCCACTGTCCCAGGGCCCACCTGAGTGAAACGAGCTCCAACAGATTCAGTACTGATTAGCCATATTATCAATAACTTCTTTGGGAATCCGTCGAATGAAGACAGGCAGTCTTCAAGCACTGCCCTAGCCGTCGCTTCAAAACAGCGAGGAAAAAAAAAAGCCCGGCGCGCTTGATTTTGTCACATTGCCATCTTCGGTTCAATCGCAGTCCGGAATTTCGAAGCGAAAACAATGCTAGCTACTCGTTACGACAAGGCATTCGCAAACTCACGAATCACGCAGAAAAAAACACCGTCCACACAAACTTTCTTGCCAGCACCACACCGCAAACCCCACTTTGCTTCGGGAAACGCGCTGCCCGCGCGGCTAAGTGCAACCTCAAATATGGCGTCGTAGTCGCCGCCGCCGCGCAGGTAGCGCTGCCGCGCAGCCCGAAGCCCTGCCAATACACCCTATCGCAATAACATCAAGTACTGCAGCCAAGAACTTACTGCAAGCCGGCAGAGCTTCTTGTTCGGTTGACCAGCATCAGAGCTTGCTTGCCTCTTGGGGTGTGTATGTTTCTGCCGCATTGCGATCATCTCCGCAGAGCAGTTCTCTGTTGCCTTTCTCACGTTCTTGAATTTGTTTCTGAGCGACGTGATCCACGAGCCCTGTTGAAATTTGAAAATATGCTCTACGCAGCTGCACAAAAAGGAAAACTTCGAGAAAACCATCAGAGATCTGCGGAGCTTACCACGCCACTTGTGCCATCTACGTGGTCAAGCAAATGGGGATATTTGGCCACAAGCCCTTCAACAGCGACCCTGTACAGGTTGTGAGAGGGGTACCTAAAAGAAATGAAAATATCCCTTTCAGACTTCCAACCAACCACGAAAATCAAACAGCAATTATAACCACTCAAGGCATCTTACCTAAGGTTACTTATTTCCGAAGTTGTTTTGAAGGTTTAATTACTCATAGCTTCTTAATTAAATGGTCTAGTTTCATGAACTACATTTACAAGGGTGGGAGAGCTTGCTGAAGCAGCACAACCATTACGACCACAAATATAAAGCTGCCCAGATTTTCAGAACAGTCATGGCACTTATAAGCCATGTGGCTCATATACCAAGAAATGGTATATATGCCATAGTTACAAATTATGTCACGCCTGATTTTAATTTGCCCTTTTTAAGTAGGATTTGGGAAGTAGAGCATCGTCTCACAGATGAGGCCCACCATAGTGGAGCGCTACAAAAATAATTGAGACCACCTGGAGGCCTTTAACCCAAGCCAAAACCTCGAATGGACAAGCATTTTTTTTGCCTCATTAAGAAAAACAACCATTGCCGCCAAGATCAAACCTGTGCACCCGTGCTCAGCAGCACCATTTTTAGGCCACTAAACCTGTTTGATTTCTTGTAGGGTTTAACACACCGGAGCTACACAGAAGATGAGGCGCTGCCATAGTGTAGGGCTCCGGATTAATTTTGACCCCCCATGGATCTTTAACGTGCGCCAAAATGTCAGACACGCCGGCATTTCCGCTTTTCACCTCCGTCAGAACAGCAGCCGCCACTGCAAGAAATCGATCTATTTGTCCTTGAAGCCACTAAACCATTACAGGAGATATTCTGCATCATGTAAAGAGTAGCCGCAAAAGATTAAGTGCAAAACACAATTTCCCCATCTAAATGCCGACAAATCATGAAGAACTTTTGCCCAAACATGTGGCACTAGTCTGGCAGGTTAGAGGCTCCGAGCAAGAAAAAGCCACATGATTAGCGAACTTTGCAGCCTCAGAGACGCGCTATTTTCATTGAACACAACACCTTCATTCAGACCGTTATATAAATATCTTTTGGACACCGGAATCACGACACACGCACACTGCAGCATGGCTGATAGAGCAGAAATCAAAACTGGCTCCTTGGGTTATATCCCTGCAGCCCTTGAGGCTTTTTCACTAAGAACAATCTGTTTCAGCACATTAAGCTCCACTAATCTGTAAAGTTACATACTGCAAAGCAAACTCTGGATAAAAAAATAATTAAAATGGTAAGCATAAACAATTCCACCACGTACACAACTATGCCATAGCAGGTCTAGAAGAGCTTGTTGACGATAAAGTGGGTCAATGGGCGGCTTATGGGTGTTTTGCGCTTCAAGACACTCTCATACGGTTCAAAGGATGGTAGGATGAACTTCAGGTAGTCCTGCTTGTCTTGAAGAGGTACTTTCTTCACGGCGCCCAGTGCACTGTTAGCACTGTAAAATGTAAACACAGCATTAAAATCAGTTATTAAGGGGTGAGACAGCTGAATGAGATTTGGGAGCAGCTGTTGCAGCAGCGAAATTTCGATTTTGGAGCTGAAGAACCTTGATTCAGAGCAGAACAACATTTATTATGTCACCTTAGGAGCCTAAAAAAAATCAAATTTTTGGCCGCTTGGAGGGGGGGCAGGGGGGGAGTGCCCTTTTTAATAGGTTTTGAACGTACATAACACTGAAACAGCCTTTCAATAAAGTTTTTTCTACCTCAGTATCACAAGGAACGCACTACCTTTTTCAAACCATTTTTACATTCTTGCCTCTAGGCATAGATAACGCGGAGTTCCGTTGAAAATATCTAATTGAAAAACTAAGCAATTTTAAGGAATTTTTATTATCCCGTGAATGCCGAAGTTATTTTTGTAATCCCAGACTCGGCGTTACGCACAACTGAGAGCCACGGCAAAAGTTGCGCAAAGCGAGGTGGCAGTCGTCGCACCCCACCAGCCCTCCCATTTTAAGCCCCAAGGTGGGCGTTCACAACGATCGTAAGTAGAGTATTGGTATGTTTAGTCACCTCCCTTTTGGCATTAAATTTCAATTCAGATAGATGGACTATTATTACTAGCGTGTGATAATAGCCCGTCCCGCTATCGGACACTGCTTGAATATTTTGCGGTGATGCAGCCTGCGCCGCCACTTCTGCAGTGTCTATCGTCCCACTCCCGCCGCTCGCAAGCTCACTGTCAATAGCAACAATAACTTGGCGTTTTATAATTTCGCAATGAGTCCTGAATTTCACTTCAAGCACGCACCGCGCCTCACACTCAAGGCCGAAACACAGCGATATCACGGGTACCCCGTTGTTTTTGATGAACCCTCGTCTTTCGAGTCGCGTAACTTGCCGTAACAGGTCAAACGTAAACCCGGCCACCCCCGTAACCAGCGGTAGAAATTGGCGAAGAGGACTCTGCCTGAACCCCAAGAAACTGCTTCGCCCAGCGGCCATGTTTTCCAATCTTCCCCGCACCAAGATGGCGGCGCCCAGTAATGTCGTTCTGGAGATGCGGCGCTCCCAAAATTGCCGTTTTAAAATCAACTTGCACAAGTAGTTTGTGAAAACTTTATATGGAAAAACTTTAAAACTTCCACAATGTAACATGTGCAACCCGACATTGTGACTTTTGAAAAAACTATCCCGTGGACAATTTTATGCGGATTTTTTATTGAACGATCAATCAATTAAACCTTTACAAAGAGCATCACCTTCAAGGTGCTGGAAAATTATGCCGTCAGTAAGCATTTTCCCCTCTGAAATTGACGGGAGCGTTAAAATCCTTGGCTCTCATACTCTTTCGGAGCAGCCTGGCGCAGGAAAATGAATTTGTATCAAAACTGTGCAATATGCGCAGCTGTCTCAACCCTGTGCAGCTTATATTCTAGATCAGTGCACATAAAAGACTTCGTACTAGAAATCATGTGTTACTTACCTATCTTCATTCACCGGCTGAGGTGACTCATTTGAATGGCTGCTTCCACTTGGGGGCTGTACAAAATCGTGAGTAAACTTTTCAATAGAACAGGTGATGTTCGTGAACACTTTTTTACACAGTTTTGACTGCATTTTTTTTGGTCACGATAACCCAGGACGAAGGAAAAGGAAGGTTAAAGATAACCTCCTAGAACTAGCCAGTGGAGACAGCGATACCACAGCAAATCGTACCCTGCATGTCTACACAGACGCCGCAGTTGAACATGAACGCGCCTCACTCTGCTGGTACAGCCTCGAAGACTGAAGCGCAAATGTATACGTGCGCTTTGTCAAAATTTCCAGCCGAGAAGCCGAGCTAAGGGCCATCCTGCTTGCCTTGACTGAACATGCATGAAACATCCAAGCACCCTCGGCCCTCCTGAACGCATAATTACACAGATTCAATGGATGCAATTCAAGCCCTTGGTTCACGCAAAACTACCAGTTGCACTGTCCGCAGAATAAAGAAATTCATTGCTGAATGCCAACAGATTGGCCTGCAATACCAATAAGATGGGTCCCGGGACATGAAGGGATTGAAGGCAATGAAGGGGCACACAGAACTGCCCGGGACCAACTTCGTATTCACCCCGAACAAGACTGTTCAGAACCCGCTGATTCAGATGCGGGGGCCAACATCGCCACACGGTGCTGCTTTGGTGAAGGCCAAGCGGAAGGCCGTTCTTCAAAACATAATTCCGGACGACGCCAACCCGTTGCCCCACGGATTCAGCTGATGGGCAACAGTGCGGCTAAGGCGTATAAGAACGGGCACGGCCCTTACGTCTAGTACAGCTCACTATTTCTTCGGGCGTGGAAACCCGTACAGCTCTTCGAACTGCCAGAAATGTGGCACCGAAGCCCTGTGCAGCGCGCGACACCTCCTGTGGGAATGCTCGGCACTCAGTGTTCCTAGAGAACGCTGCCTAAAGATACTTGGCCCGCTACGACCGGGAGACTATGAACTTCGGGTTAATCCACTTGGAGCCCCACCTCACAGGAAGCACCGGCTGGGCACTCTGCTGATTTTCATCAGAGAAGCCGGCATTGAGGACTGTTTTTAGGTTCCTTTCTTGCCCTGTTCTCCCCACTTCTTACTTCCTATCCCTTTTCCGACTCTTGACCGAGGCAACCGAGGCCTCCAGTCATGTCAAGGGGACTTCTCTCCCTTTTTTTTCTTTCAATAAACGTGCGTTCATTCATTTTCTGGCCCACAACAACCATGTAGGCATGGCCACGCTGTAATTTGACACTCTGCCAATGACTCAAAAATACCCGCAGCGGTGGCTCAGTGGCTAAGGCGTTGCGCTGCTGAGCACGAGGTCGCGGGTTCGATTCCCGGCCGCGGCGGCCGCTTTTCTGATGGAGGCGAAAAGCAAAAACGCCCGTGTGTACGAGATTTCGGCGCACGATAAAGATCCCCAGGTGGTCAAAATTAATCCGGAGCCCTCCACTACGGCGCGCCTCATCGCCTGCGTTGCGTCGGCGCGTTAAACCCCACAGTCAGTCAATGACTCAAAAATGCAAGTTCACAAAATACTTACATCTGCTGCAGGGGTCATTTTCCTCGAAATCTTTATTTTTGCCTTGTTCGGTACCTCGTCGTTTGGTTCGAGGTCGATGAACTCATCCAGCTCCGGGTCATACATTTGGACCTAAGGGGAAAGAAGTTTAACAGTGACCACGTGCAACTTTCCTTGAAATATAGGCAAATCCATTCCGCAAATTCCTAGCCTAGTACAACCCTTTCACGGTGCTATTTTCGGGAAGTTGAAATGAGCAGAAAGCATGCTGTTATCGTAATGTAATGCCGGCACGGGAAAAAAAAACCGACTCAGGCGCCTCGCAGGCGTCGTCAACCCCACCCGGGAAGATTTCACGACGCCTGCGAAACGCCAGCCATTTTATTAAAAGTGGGACCATTCGCGCATTCATTTATTTTGATTCGTTTTTCTTTTTTAATCAATTGCTATATTTCTCTGACCGGTCACGCCGTGTCGAGCAACGGAGCAAGAGTTCCTCTCTAGGTAGTCGCACTGTGCAAAGCAAGAGAACAAATGTTATTGCAGAGCAAGGATAGCCAGCGTCGCAATAATTTAAATTCGTGCACAGAACGTGAAGTGTTCGCCACCCCAGAACTCCAAACGGCTACACAGCACGCTACCGATGCGGCATCGAACTGTAATAATAAAAAGCGAACACTTACCAGCGTGTTGTCGGTGATCGCGGTCAGTACCGCGATGGTTCCAAACAGCTCCGCATGACTACCTGTTTCGAGCACGACTTTTTTTTTCTCACCCGTTTCTAAAATAACGACGCAAACCCGCCTCTCTGCCATTCCGGACGGCTGGAAAAAGTAAGCTCATGCGTCTTGCGTCGCGTTGTTCCACAGAACGTTATTCCCGCCGTGTCTGATGATCAGCCACAGAAAACGTGATTTCTGTATGGTGAAGTTGTTAAAATGGGACTGGTTGGCCGCAAGAAAAGCCAATAGAGTTGGATTTGCCGGCGATTAAAAACATTTAATTTATTGAATGAAATTATTTCAACAATTACACATAATAACGATTACCCTCTTTGGTTGGCCGCAAGAAAAGCCAACTGAGTTGGATTCGTCATCGATTAAAGACGTTTAATGTGTTGAATGAAATTATTTTTAACAATTACGCATGATAACGATTACCCTTTCAAGTTAACAGAAAACAAACAAAACGCCACTTCGCGTCTTGTGACTCGAAAGCACGGTGCACTAGAGGCACGATATCCAGAGCACGGCTTGCTGCTAATTTCTATGCGATATGTCTTTTAGTGGTATGTTAGGATATTGTGGCTAGTGAAGGAGAAGCATTGTGCGGTGAAGACGAAGACCAGGACGCAAGTTTACGCATCGTTGTTCGACAGTCTCACGCCTGTGTTCGCACTGACGCCAAGTTCCCACCAATGTAGGCAAGCTACATTCTCTGCCGGGGTTGCATAGCCCTCAAGGTGAGTTGCATAGGCAGTTATAAATTGCGCTGTGGGTAGTTACGTACGATAAAAGTTAAAGTGGCGTCTGACGAAACTTTAACCCCAATAGTCTGAATTTCCGACGTAACCCAAAATGAATTGAAGTTGCGTCCGGCGCAACTTCAGCTGAATGTTTTGAGTTACGTCCGACGTAACAAAAAGCCAACAATTAAATTTGGCAGTGCCTAGCGTTCCGTCTAAAGTTCTGTACAAACAAAACTATCGTGAAGTTGTACAGTCCAGACGTAAGTAAAAATCAGTTCATTAGACGTCATTGAGCCTCCTGGGATTTGTTAATTAAAGAGGCTCTGCCTCGGATTACCAGTGTTATTGTCCCGGGTTCGATTCTCCGCGAGCGTTTTTTTTTTGTGTGTGTGTGTGTGGCCGTTCCTAGCGATTCGTAATAGCTATACTTCACGCCCGCTTTATAATTCACGCGGTGAGAGAAGCGTGCGAAGCTGGGCGAGTCGGTAAGGATTCTTGATTAGAAACAGCGCAAGAGACAGGTTCCCTCGTCCTGTCTCTTGCGCTGTTTCTAATCGTGAGAGAAGCCGCGGTCTCATTTTCACTCAACCGGCCGCACCGTACCGCTCACTGACGCCAAGACCGACGTAGCGATCTCTATAAAGTTGCGTCTATTAATAGTGATTAATAATTATCGATGGCTCTGGCAAGTAAGTGAGCGGAAGCGGCCTGACCAATTAAAATCAAGGCAGACTGCTCTCGCTGCATGCTGTGTAGCGGGCGTGAGGTAGCGGCTTGGAGTTCCGTCCTGACGGAACTAAATTTAGTCCGGTAATCTGTATACTTATTAACAATGATTAATAATTAAGTGACTCAGCCTAGTTAATGAGCGAAAACTGTTTAGCTTGTTGGGTAAAAATCCGTGAGTTAAGTTCTGTCCAGAGGAAATGCAATCTCGCGGTGAGAGCAGTCTATTCATTTTTACCAAACCAGTCAAACCGCTTCCGCTCAGTGACTCGCCAGAATTGCTGTTAATGAGTAATCTTTATTAATAATTACAGGTGATCGGACTAATTCTAGCTGGATCCGGACGTAACTCCAAGTTGCTACCGCACGCTCTTTTCACAATGTGCAGCTAGAGCAACGCAGCTGTCGCTGTTAACTGCTAGTCACTGTTAACTACTAGCAATCACAAATAATCTGTCATGACTCATAGCTCCGGCTACACCGGTTGTGACATCAGTGAGTGGTTGCGGTTCTGGTGATCTAGTAAAAATCAGGACTGATTGCTCCCAACGCCTATACTGCAAATTAATGCGTGCATCAAAAGTGAAGCAGGAAAAAAAAAGAAAAAAAACGTGTAAAGCCTAATTACGCGCCTACACGCAAAAAGGTCGGGGTTCGAATCTCAGTGAATGTCATTGTCAGTTCTTTCCTAGTTCTTATCTATTATCTGCGAAAACTTGATACAGTGTGCTTGGGGGTATTATATTCACTTTTTGTATTTATTTCCTGGTCTTAAGGCCATGCAAAAGTCAAATGCATAACCTCACACTGACAGTCAGAACAACATGCATGCTCCCTTGAAACAGTACGTTACGTGCTTATTTGTAGATTTGCAGCAAAGTTGTATTTGTAGCAAATAAATCTTATATACTGCATATTTTTGCTAAGGCCCGCTTTTAGTCTACATAAGAGCGACACACTCCTTTAGTGGGTGCCTCGACAGGGTTTGTTTCTTGCAGTGGGGTGTTAGGCTGAAACTTGCCAGCACTGGGCACCAGCAAGACTCATATTGCCAAATATAGTGTATTTGGCAAACTACTGCATTACTGTAGTTTATTTGGCAGACAACTGCATTTCTAATTTTACATTTTAGCTCAGTCTAACAGTTTCTTGCTTGGTTATTTATCAAGTTAGTGCTGCTTACAAGTGATGGGCTTTGTCAGCTTTCTTAATTGTGGGTTCCACTCATGCAAGTTCACTGTAGCAGATAAAGCAGTGGTTTCTGCCGACTATTGCATGGTGTCATGAGCATCACCACCGGGCAGGGGATTCCATTTCAAATACCCAACAAAAACCGGGAAAAGGTGCGAGTTACAACTTTGCACGAGTGCACCACAATTGCTGGATTTCCTGTTCTTTGCTTCAATTTGTGGCAGCCAGCCCGTTTCAAGCCCTAGTTCACTCAGCTGCAGCTTAGCCTGGTGGTTTTATCTGTTAGTTATAATTAATTTGAATGTAAATTGCATGCATATTGGCATTTAATCTTTTCATATACTATCGCATGCATTCACATGAACACTTTCTTGTTTATTTGTTTATTCAGATGGATCACGCCATCACGTACTGCTGCAACCGGTGCCAGCAAAGGGCACCATCTTTCGCAGCACTCCTTCGTCATTTGTACACGTGGCACAGAGAAGAGGGCAACTGGCACTGTACCTTGGATGGGTGCTCAAAAACATACAGGTCCTACAGGCCATACCGAGTGCACATAAACCGTTGCCACAAGCACGTCTTCAGTTTAAGCACCAAGGAGGCTGTGCCGCGAGCTGAGTCGCCTCTGGCTGGGTCCCCTTCCCACGACAGCCAGGACACAACGGAGGGAGAAGTAAACAGCGAGCCCGACGTGCCTGGTGATGAAGAGGATGCCACAGCTACTGCACCAAGTGATCAGTGTTTTGAGCACCTTTCTTCCCTCTTGCTCAAGTGGCAGGAAGGCAGACAGTTGCCTGAGAAGACGATCAATGAGATTGCGAATGATGTGATCATGTTTACTACTGAGCACCAGCAAGCACTGTGTTCAGCAGACTTGTCGAAACTGAAACAGTTAAGGACAAAAAGAGGGAGGGAAAACCACTGGAAGACTTTGCATGGTTTTGTCTCTCCTCGCACAGTGGCGTGCTCAGACCGGGCATGGGAGACATTTCAGTACGTGCCAATTTTGGAAACAATAAGAGCAGTGTCACAGGTGCGCAACCTTTTTGAGGGAGAAGAGAAAGGCAACTCAGTGCTTCTCGAGGATGTAAAAGATGGTGCGTACTTTCGCCAGCACACTGTTTTTATGAACGCGGACAAAAAGAAGCTTTTGGCTCTTCAACTTTATTTTGATGAATTCGAGGTCTGCAATCCGCTTGGAAGTAAACGCGGCAAGCATAAAGTTCTGGCTGGCTACTTGACTATCTTCAATGGTTCGCCGAAGTGTCGGTCAAAGCTTAGCGACAAATGCCTTGTCCTGCTAGCAAAAGCCTCATTGGTAAAAAAATTTGGTTTGCAAGAGATCATGAAGCCACTGCTGGCAGATCTCCATGAGCTAGAAGTAAATGGAGTTGCATTAGGTGAAGAAATTGTGAAAGGCTCGCTCCTGTATCTTTCAGGTGACAACTTGTCAAGTCACGAGTTTGGGGCCTTTCGTACATGCTTTTCGTCTGGCCCCATTTGCCGTTTCTGTTTGGCAACTCGCGATGACATTCAGAAAAAATGGAATGAAAAGGAGTTTGTCTTGCGAACAAAGGACGCACATGTGCGCCATGTACAACTTGTAGCAAGAGACTCGACGTTGTCAAGTATCTATGGTGCCGTGGGAAAAAGCTGTCTCAGCGAGGTTGACTCATTTGATGTGACCCAAGGTCTCCCACCTGACATTATGCATGACATTTTTGAGGGGGTCATTCCTTTCGTAATGAAGCGTGTGATCAGGTGCTTGATCACTGACAATGTATTCAAACTTGCCCAGCTAAATGAGAGACTTGCCACATTTCCTTTCCAGGGAGGGGACAAAAGTTCCAGACTTCCCCCCCTCACGCGAAAGTCTGTGTTTGGGAAAGCAATGCTTAAAGGGTCTGCTTCCGAAAAGCTGTGCTTTTTCCGATTCTTCTCTCTTCTAATCGGGGATTATGTGCCTAGAGACAACAAGGCATACAAGGTTTATCTTGCATTACGGGCTGTGATAGACATAGTTGTCGCACCACAAGTGTACCCTGATGCAGTCGCATACCTGAAAGTACTCATTGAAGACTTCTATCGGGGATTTAAGAAGACCTTTCCACTTGTGAAGATCATCCATAAGATGCACTACCTTGTGCACTACCCTCGACTGCTGCTCTTGCATGGCCCTCTTGTGAAGCTTTCGTGCATGCGCTTTGAGGCCAAGCATCAGTATTTTAAATCTCTTGCCCAGAAAACCCGGAATTTCAGGAACATTTGTGCAACGCTGAGTCGCCGTCACCAGATGCACTTCATGTATTCCCTAGCTCAACCTGTTCAAGAGATGCTCTTTGCAGGTAGTAAAACAGTGGACCAGAGCTCGTTGCCTGATATTTTGAGAGACCGCCTTCAAGACCTGAACCTGGCAGATGAAAGTGTACAGGCTGTTGCTTCCCTTACTCTGTCCGAAAGGAAACTAGAGTTGGCTGGTGTAGTTCCCTTAGTTGTGCGTGAAGATGACCTTCCTCGCTTTGCACAAATACAGCTGATGGCAATCTGTGACTCGAAGCTGTTTATTGTTGCTTCTATTCTGAGCACGAAGTGCTTTAATGAGCACTTCCACTCTTTCGTTGTGGAGCACACGAGGCACAGTGTTATAATTGAAGATGTGAGCCACCACGCAGAGTTTTTTTACTTGTTGTACTTGTACAAACGTACAAGCTCTTTGTATGTCAGCCCACGCTACACATTTTTTACAGACCCTGAACTCTCAAGCCTGTAAAATGTTTTTTATGCTGATGTTTGCTAGCATATCTTTGTGGCACTTTACATATGCTTCAATTCTAAAATGCACCCTTTCAAATTGTTGCTGTAGATTTGGTTGGCTTTCTGTATTAGCTTCATTCAGTAATGCCATATTCAGTTTATTGTTTGGAGCGCTTCAATTTTCCTGTAGTTCTATTGTCTTCGTTTTACAAGTTTGTTTCAGGCTGTTTGTTCTGGCAGTTTGTGACTGCTGTAACCTTGGTGTGTATATATGAACTGTCGGGCTCTTCCTCATTTGGTATGTTAGCTTGTTTGGTTGTAACTCGTGTGTATTAAAGCTTTAATTATGCTGTTTTTT
The DNA here is from genome assembly GCF_048455015.1 of Haemaphysalis longicornis. Taxonomy (NCBI): domain Eukaryota; kingdom Metazoa; phylum Arthropoda; class Arachnida; order Ixodida; family Ixodidae; genus Haemaphysalis; species Haemaphysalis longicornis. The sequence continues at coordinate 189,655,794 of NW_027526422.1, forward strand.
CGTGGCCTCGTTTTTTCAAACACCCACTAGGCTGAACCCATTTGCCTCACATGAATCAACTTGTATGGTATTGCTGCCCTGTTCAAGTAGCCTACGCTACATTACAGTAGAAAATGATGTCACATTTAGCTATTACAATTAAGGGTGAAATCCTCAAGAATGCAGTCATTGTTAACGACAAAAGGTGGCCTATACCTTTTTTTTGTAAGGGCTTAAGAAAATTGTATGGTCAACCCAACGACATCCATCTTGTTAGCATGTACAGTATGAATGACAAGCCCAAAACCTGCTGCACCCACAAATGTCGACGAGCTTTGCATTCACAGCATCACTCTTTAAAATGCAAAACCATTAACAGTTAGACTTTACTTTGGGAAAATAAGCAGAAACACCCACTGAGAGCATCTTTTGTTAATTTTGAAATCTGCAACTGGTGAATTGATTGATTTAGGCAGTTAATCCAGTTAAAATTATAATTGACGTCTAGCCCTGTGTGTATATATGTTGTAGCTTTTTTGACTGCGGTATGCTTGTGCGCAGTGACTTGTTTGGTTGATTGGTTATGACGTTTAACGTGCTGACGCTACACAAGCGGTGGGGTTTGTTGTAGTGGAGGGCTCCAGATTATTTTTGACCACCTGAGGATCTTTAATGCGCTCAAATATAGAGCTCACGGGCGTTTTCACTTTTCGCCTCCATCAGACAATCGGCCACCGCGGCCAGGTAACAGACTTGTTTGTTTGCATTCCAAAGGATCCTATTGTAATTGGGGGTGAATGTGAAATGTGTTCAATCTATTTTGCCCTGGCCGGATGCTTTGATACGTCAATATATTTTTGTGCCTCATGCCAGTCGGCAATTCTGACATCAACGTCCTCTTGTGAAAAAAAAAAAAAAAAATTCTGGCCAGCTTTGTGTGCTTATCACCTGACATTACACTTGCTTTGACTGGGTAGTCAAAAGTAGTCAGCTGTGCGTAGAACTTTACTGAACATTAACAATTGGTATGTGTGAGGCCACAGGCATGCAATGTTTTCAGCGTTGTGATACGCCAGTAAGTGAAAAGAATGAGTGGTGCCAATTTAAAACTTTATTTGCATTTTCTGTGGTTGAGACAGAGTAAATTAACATTACTGCATCGTCAGTTCTACACAAACATTACTCAACAACGATTGTGCTTGATTGAAAATAAATACCAAGGATATTTTCTGTTTGGCACTGACAACTTTTGGCAGGTATCCCAAGTTGGACATGAATGCATAACCATTTTTCCAGGAATTATCTAGGGTAAGGTCATCTCTGCATTGTTGCATTGTTACACAGGGCCACTTCAACGGAGGGGACATGTTTTTATGCCGCGGTGAGGCTGGAAGAAATGTTCGCGAAAACGTTCAAGAAAAGCAACGAGGCGCTGTGGCCCTCCCGTCAATTGCGGCGGCGCTCGCACAATGATTGGCAGATGACGGGCCCACCTTCCCAAAACTTAGCGGGAAAGCAAACACACCGCACGCTGGAAATACGCTCGCCGGAGAAGCATATGCATTCTTCGGCTGCGCCCGAATCGCCTCGAACGGCCGTGCACGATACGGTCGGACTTGTACGTTGCCGGCCCGGTTGGACGAAACGATCGGCATTCGTTGTTGGTTTTCATGTAGCGGGATACCAGGCAGCTTTGTACTTGGGACCGTTACGCAGACTAAACGCATTTGTGGCCGTTTTTATTTCGTTTGTTGGGGCTCACCGATGGCTGGCACAAGCACCGACTGCGCTGGTCGAACGCGCGCCCATGCAGGTTACGCATCCAATCGGTTCGGCGGAATGTAAACAAAAATGCGCCTTGCAGAAATTGTTTTAGTTTCGTACCTGCTGCCGGTATTCCAATCAGACAGATGATTTGCACACACGTTCGGCACTCGCAGCAGTGAACTGACAGCCATTTTGTAATCTGAGCGGGTGGGAGTTTTGGCTCACTCCCATTAGAACAATCGCAGTATTCGCATCCATGAACTCCCTCATGGGGACGCAGTAAAGTCGTGGACAACGCGCTAAGTTACCACGGCTCTTGGCTATCGGAGTTTATCCGTAGTATCACTTCCAAAATACTGCCACGGATCGGAGGAAGCGGTTTGCTATGAGGAGTTCAAAAGAAGTGGTGGAGGGATTAAACACCCATTCCGGCTCATTTGTGTTCTGTGTGTATGCACCGTTTGTTCCGTGGTTACTGTGTTGGCCGGGACCAGACGGCACCTCCGCGTGCAGGCACGGCGAGGAGGGCGCACCCCACCGTAACGAATGTGCGGTCATGGCGAAGGCCAGCCGGGAAATTAATCCCTCTTCCGAAACGAATGCGCAAGTGAACAGACCGGTCACGGTCAACACGGTACGCACGTAACCCACGGAGAAAACGGAGTACTAAGTCTCTACGGAAGGGGTGCGCGGAATTTGGGACTCCAGTAATGCGGCGTGGACAAGCGTGCTGCACCCGAACTCGTTGCCCAATAACCCTCCTGTGCACACGCAGCCTTGACGCGATGGCTGTTTCGGAGTCTGCCTAATCGCCTTTCTGACTCGGTGCTTCTGCCTGTGTGTGCTTTTCTTTTCGCCCCGAAGCTTGTCGTGGCGCGCTTGACCGTTGCAGTGCAGCCCGTAAAAATCCCAGTGGGAGGCTTAACGCAAAAAAGACGGACGGTGGCAGACGAGACAGGCGCTGTCAGAGAGTTGCCCGGCGAAACGATATCCGCACGTACGCACGTAGGAATGGTGCTGCTATCAGGCGCCCCCTTCTCCGCTAGCTGTACTATCGGTCTACCTTTAGAACCGGAAGCACCAACAACAATAAAAAAGAAACTTTTCTCCACCCTACATGATTCTATAGGCCAACAGAGGCCCCTTTGTACCCACTTTATTTGCTTCTTCTCGCTCATGCAGATCGTATTTCTATTTCCTGCACCCATTGTTTAATTCTTCTTCATCAAACATTCTTCCAACCCCTGGCCAATCCACCTATTCCGCGTGAATGTCGACGCCTAAGAAGGAGAGAAAGAAGATCGCGGCACACGCTCGAGCTCGGTCTTCCCACCACCACCACCGTTGGTGGTGCTGTGACATGGCCGAACGATTCACCAACTACACGGCCTCCCCAACTGGGCTCTTTCGCCAAATGCGTCCCCTCCGGTCGTCATTCATGCGAGACTGCCTAAGCCGCCAGAAGCCGGCAATGCCGGCCGGCGCCATCTTTGTCGTCCTCATCACCGCAGTGGCCACGGAGGAAAGAAAATTTTAGGAGAGAGCGTAACGTGACAATCGTGAAGGCTAGTCATAAAAAATAAAAAGGAAAAACTGATGGGAGTTCCTCTCTCACGTGACAGGCAAGCGGTAGTTCTTTGCGCCTCATGTGGCCCTTCGCCGACGCTGCGTGCGTGCGTTGCCGGGCCGTCCGCGTATTCGAGTTTCGGCGACGAGTCGTTCCGCGCAGCTCTGCCTGCAACCAGAAACGCGCAGCGGCCTGATCGTGAGGGCAAAGTGGTCGGACGGAAGAGGCAGAAAACATCTTTGTTTACTGAGCTTTCGGACCCGTCGAAGTTCACGCCAGTCGGAGAGTTGTGTGCCGCCGCCGCGTGAAGAAGTGGAGATGATCTTTTCAACTTTGCCGCTCAGGAAAAGTTGAAAAGATCCGGCATTCTAGGTAATCAACCATTTATTGCCAAAGCGCAGTCAGTCCACAATTCAGCAAGGTCCTTCCCAGGCGTAATCTAGCATTCGTTTTTTTCTTTTTTTCATTTACGTATCGCACCAGTAGAGCGGTCCTCAGCGGACAAACAGTTGGCATACTGCTTGCGACGCGAGATGGTCACACCCAACATAAGGGTTCTGAACCCTTTGTTTTCCAGTGCACTGAAGTAGATAAAAACGTAGCACCACGCCGGAGCACCGAAAAGGCGAACGTATGCAAAAGCGCGTGCGAGCGAAACCAAAGCTAGTCTCACCACCTCCCCGCCGACACGACACTCGTTACGCGCGATAACTCAGCAGAATGCCAAGCGCAATCGTCACAGCACACCTGGCAAACACCGCGCAGCTGTAGGCCGCTCCATGCCTGTGAATGTTTACGGTGGCGCGTTCGAGCGATCCAACGTCAGAAGTGAAATTCGGCTTGCCGCTTGTGAGGGTGCTTCGTAAGAATGCGATCGAAGTTTCGCCTTGCTTTGAACAGCGACAGCGGCAGTACTTCCACGATGCGAAGCTTGGAGCGCAACGCTGCGAACAATCTTGTACGGCGCCTTCGGCGACGGCGCTCGCCTCCACCTCCACTGGCAGCCCGTGGCCTCCGCGATTTGCTGCTGGCGGCGCGCCGTTGCTCGGCGCACCGCCGGCAGCAAATCGCGGAGGCCACGGGCAGCCAGCCGGAGCCACTAAATGCTACCGCGGGCCTGAGCGTGGTGGATTTTCCATAATGCATTGCGCGGGAGGAGCCCGAGGAGAGGAGAAAGCGGCTTCAGAGGAGGTTGGCTTGCCGAAGCTGGGCCGCCTGACGTCATGCTCCCTCCTAACATTTTTCTTCCTCCATGGCAGTGGCCACCGTGGCGGCATTGAGGACGAGTCCAGGGTGCCAGGTGAGCCTCGGCCTCGAACACACAACCAATGGCCCAGCTTGAATGAATGAATGGCGCGAATGCTCATTCATTGCTTTGTTCAAATAATATTTTGTCTATTTCCAAACTGGTGAGTTATAACCTAGGTATTTTTTTGTTTAAGGTGCTTCGCAATGAGTTTCCGTGTTTCTCTTTTTTGGCCGCTAGTCTTGTTAATACTAACACCACTAGGTTTGCTTTTAAGCACAATTTCATTTTACCGAGAGTAAAAACTAACTACGGCAAACAGACAGTGCACTTCTCGGCTATATGTCTATGGAATTCTATGCCACCCGCCATTAAGTCTTCTAACACATTGCACAAATTCAAAAAAAATTTAAAGTGCTACCTGATGTCCCTGCCCCAGACTTAACCAAAATTGTTCCTGATGCTTTGTTTTTCAGTGTTTTTCTTTTCTAAATTGATTGTGTATAGTTATTTCTACCATGTAATTTACTTATTGACTCTGCTTTACATCATTCTTGCACACATCCCTCTTTTCATTTGCTGCTATTATACAGTGTATTTTAAGTGATTCTTGGCAGGAGGTCCCGCTACATTCTTTGACCTTGGGACCTCCTTCTGTATATAACCCCCATGTATCATTTAGAGATATTAATAAATTGATTGATTGATTGATTGATTGATTGATTGATTGATTGTGTCTGCCACTTGAACTTCCATCTGCTCATCTTATCCGCGACCGGCTGGCCTGGCTCCTTTCCTTCCGGAAGACTCGACGCGGTACCTGGTCTTTCGCAAACCTGATGTGAAGAGGACGGCTGGCAACGAGGATAATTATGCCGGGATGAACAATATAGTACAACGACCGGCCACCCAATAATGACAAACAACATGCACGGGAATAAATAAACGTTGTTCGAGAAAATGGAGCCGGTGATCTTGGCTATGTTAATCTCAGGTGGGTGGTTTCCCCAGTTCAGGATGCCATTATCTTCGTCTGACCATTTTGCTTGGTTCACGAGCCTTGGCTGACCCCCAGGGCCGGCCCGGTACAGCAGGACCCCCCCCCCCCCCCCCTACTCTTCAAGTAGTTCCTCATTTACTGGTATGCCGAGTACGGCTTGACACCGCCGTACTGCCATACGAAATGTTACACAGAACGGAGAGTCCTAGTATAGCGTTGTATACTTGTTAAACAAGGTGTCGTGGGGATGGAGTTCGCAGTGTTAAAACTCCATCCCCATCGAAGTGCTCGAAAGAGAGGGAAAAAAAGAGAATACGTTTATTACGCGTCTAAAGTAAGGTGGTGTGGCCCGTTGGCAGTGGTTCCTTCTTCATTGAAGTCCATATGACGTCATGGCCACCTGCTCCTCGTCGACCAGCACAAGCTGAATCACCGGTCAGGATCTGGAAATAAAATCTCCCATTGGAGCATAGGTGGAAATTCACTTGGAGGTCGCAGGGTCGCGTCTTCATTGCTAATGCTGACAAAAGGAGGACACAACTTACGTGGCGCGTAACTACTCCAGAATGACCGGAGTCCGTGGTCTGAATTGGTCGCTTGGCCCTCAATTACTTTTCTGAACACGGATTATAAACTTAATATGGGTGACACTAGCGAAACACAAACAGCAGCTCGGTACATAGCTTAAGAATGCGTAAGAACTCTTGTGCAGTATGCTCGTTTCACCGCCCATACACATCTCTGGTGGCGTTGAAGTAACACGTCAACTCAAACAATGCGTTTTCTTTGTTACCGATTTCTTTAGTTAATCACGTTTTGGTCCTGGATCAGATTGGCCTTCGTGCCTCCGCGTGTTTTATCATGTTCGTTAATTATTGTTTTTAGAGCAAGCGTAAGGGCGCTGTTTTAGGTAAAGCTGTAATTTCGTTACTTTCTATATTTGCCTTTGTAGAATGCTTGTTTAGATATTCAACTGTAGAATGTTTGTTTAAAAATTCGAGACTTCGCTACCTCTTCATTTCAATAAGGCCACCTACGTCTCCCCAATACGAAGAAACATGCACCCGGTACATCACCAAGTTCGCCGTCATGCCCGAGCGTCTGCCCTGCACCAGCATTTCAGAGATGACCCTTATGTGTGCTATGTTGACGCCGCCGACTACCACTCTAAGCGCGCTATGGCCATCGTGGCAAAAGTTGCTAAAGGCAACTCTCAGGCATCCGGCTCTATTTACGCTAGTCACGTTGACGAAGGAGAAGAGGCCGCTATAGCGCTTGCCGCCGCCTCCACAACGGCTAAAGCCATCGTGAGCGACTCTAAAAGAGCTCTCCGGAATTACGAAATTGGCAGGATCTCTAATATAGCCGTACGCATCTTACGCTCCGTCTGAGACTCTCGTATGCGCTACCTGCAAATAACCTGGACACCGGCCCATGTATCTCTCCAAGGCAACGAGCTATGAGGCGGCCCCATGTTGGAGCTTCGGGGATTGTCCTGACGACCCTTCTGGCTCGGACCAGAAGGCTGGGCACAGGCTGGTGACTTTCCGGGATATCGCTCAACACTATCCCAGAGAACGCCAAAAATATCCCGCAGCGGTTCCCACGCTCAACAGGCGTCAATTTGTAGCCTGGCGTCAGCTTAGGCTAATGCATTCCTAAATCCTGAAGTATTCAGCCACTTTTATCCTGACCTTTGCAATGATCAGTGCAAGTGGTGCACTGAGCGAGCCACACTCACTCACACGATTTGGGCTTGTAATACCCATCCACCAACTCCACGAACATGCTTATGAAGTTATGAATTACTAGTGCGGAGCAGTGGGATACCTGTATGCTTAGCTCCGACCCCGAAATACTGATCAAGGTCGTACAACTGGCCCAAGATGGCGCTCGCGCCCCAGGGCTGCATGCAGCCATCTCAGGGGGAGGAAATCAGGAATGGAAGGCTCTCACTTTCCTTTCCTCCTTTCACCAAGTTTTGGGCAAAATAAAGTCATTATCATCATCAAGATCTTTTCCTTCTTATTCAGGTGAGGGCGTTCGGTTGAGTAAACCTTTGCGATATCGTTACTTCCACTAAAAATTTTGTCCGTTTTTATTACTTACTCCAACGCACGATGGTTGCGACGTGTGGCTATGAAGAGCCAAATTTGCACATTGACCTATCAATACACAAAAGGCCATTATTGGCTATCAATATCCGAATCGACAGCCTAGTGAGGTTGACTCAGCTAGCGCTCGATAGACGTCGCTGGAAATCTCTGGGAGAGTTTTCGTCCTACAGTGGACAAAACCACGCTGATGATGGTGATGGTGACCCCAATTTTTATTTCAGTGGTTCTATATTTTTGCGTTGTTTTATTTGTTTTTATTTCCTACAATGACTGAAATTTGCAATATTGTAGAGAGTAGATGTCGAGTACCCTCGTCGCTTTGTGGTACTGGGCGAAAAATGTTTGGCAATGAGAGAAATTCCCAAAAAGTGAATGCAATCTTACGGCGCTTAAAAAAAACGTACTGAGTTTTTTTTAGGATGCCATGAATACTTCCCCCATTGGTTGGAAATACCTTATAAAGTAAACGCACGGGGAGTGATTACAGAAAGTAAAACATTGATAAGCGTCTTTTGTACCTGTGCGGTCTTTGCAGGAGCTGTTTTAGATTGCTCATGTGAAAAATACAAGTCTGTGCCGAAATTCAACAGGAACTACTCGTCTCGAAAGAGAGTGGGTAGTTCACTCATGTAAATGCGTTATAGGTGCCTTCAGGCGAGAAACCCCGTGTTGCAACATCGAACGTGTTAAATATCAAACGTGTCGCTGATGTCTACTCTAAAAATCGTGACACTGATGAACGAACGTGTGGTGGCAACCACATGTCTTGCCCACACCGCTAGCTGAGGCTGGCCGCACAAAAAATTGTAGTAGGTGAGTTTGCAACACAACCTTCGGGAGTTGACATACTCGCGCGGTAGCTCACGAATTCTTAACAAAAGTGCCAGGTACTGTATGGTCATTGGGGTTTCTAAAAGTTTCCGGCTTTGGGTGGCATCCGAAATGATCAGCGTCCTTATTACTTTATGCAAATTATAGGAAGCACAAGTACATTTGACAGTGACCTAATGTGAAGCATTTCTCGTTTCGTGCGAGACCGCAACTACGAATCAGATGGGGTAGACATCCGAGGAAAACCAGAGTCTGTCGCAGGTGCGACTTAAGGTCCGGAACGTGTCGTTGGGCAGTGCTCATCGAGATGGCGTTCCGCTGGTGTATGGAATTCGGCTCTTTTTTGGACGCCGGAAGCTTAAGGCGCTCGCTCGCGATCAAGACGATGACGATGCCATTGCAACAAAGAAAACCGATGCATTTTTTTATTGCACAGTGACTATTGTTTCAAATGAACTTTCTGAATGGTGTACCTGAACCTCTGGTAGATTTCTTGGTTTCTGAAAAACTAACCACATTCACCTTCTAGAGCTCAGAGTTCCATGATATGGTACTCAGTTTGTGGACACATATAAATTTTCCCTTTTCCGCATGTCTTAGTAAACCGCACTCCTGTTCAATGGAACTTATTTTTTCGCTCCCTTTGAGTTCCGTTTATCTAGAGTCTACTCTATTTGTATTTACTTACCTGCACCCACCATAAAAAAGTCTCGAGAGACACTGCAACACTTACAAGTGGAAAACAGAATAAAAATAAAATAAAAATAAAAGCGTTAAACTATAAAGCATGGCTATTTTCCTAGTCACCGCTTAGTATATAAAATGAACTAAATTTTAGGCCTTTGTGAGCAGCTTTGGAGACTGTCACAAAAAAAAACATTCGCTTGCTATCACAAAACTACTAAAACCACGTAGAAGGTATTTTTATTAGAGAGCATAACACGTTTTTCCGTCTGCTAGATTGCGGTAGAAATATATTCATAAAAGTTCCATATCACTGTCTTCCATGTAGTGAGGTTATTTGTGAACAGAAACTTTATTCGCCAATTGAAATAAAACACACTTTATATGTTCAAAGCAATACATTCCGGACAGTGAGACAGGAAAAGCCGATTATCCTTTTAAGTGCGGTTTGTGAAAAACGACCGGCAGTAAATAATATCGTTTCCCGCTCACGGCGATAGAACATGCTGGTTAAGCTCAACTTGCAATGTCAATGTCATGCAGCGGACGGCTCTCCGTGTACGGTATAAGGAGCACCACCGCGCCGACCAAAAGTCCGAGTCCCAAGCCGTACACGATCAACGTGTCCTTACGTCCGAACACTGCAGCCACCTCCGCGTCGAAGTGCACCATTAATGAAGCGATCAACCAGCGCCACGCCCAAACGAACGACGAGCCGTAGAAGCGCAGGCGCAGGGGTATCAGCTCGCCGGTGAGCAAGGTCGGCAGGTGGCAAAGACCCACTGAGTAGCCCAGCATCAGGGCACAGACGGACAGCACGGCCCGCCAGTCCACAGGTCCGTCCTGCTTCTCAGGTGACCACTGACTGCGGCCAAAAAAAAAACACTTCGTCTAGATTCACGTGAATAATTTCGTCAATGCGACCTATTTAGTAATCGTTTGGCAATAGGTTAGTGTTACCTAAAACTAACATTTATATTTTCGGCTGACACCGGTGTTCGTGGAACATTGGTGGAATCCAAGCTGTGGCCTCTGAATACTGAACAATATTATAAAGTGACCAGATTCTTTCGAATCAAACCTTCAATACCGTAGCACGGCGATATTTGGGTCTATATTCCACATTTCCGCTTACCTTCTGTAGAGTTGAATCTAAGGCGCTAGGTGGCGCGTATAGTTGTGCGGTGGACAGCGTGCAGTACTGTTTCAATTTCGCTAGTTGCTTTCAAAGGGGTGCAAAGTTCACAACAGATCTATTTCAAGGCTACTGAAGCTCGCTCAAAATATCGTACAAGTGATGTTTTACTCCGGAGATGTTTTCGCTCTTAACCCCCATCTGAACTAGCAAGCCCTATCATTGTGGGGATGACATCTTCAGATTTTATTAAAGGTTTTTTATCTCTCTTTCTCTTCCCGTAGATGTTACAGTACAGAACTATGATACCCTTCTAAAGGTATCAAACCATCGAGTGTTTAACACGGTGGTACGCAGAATCATAAAACACAGAGCAAAACTTAACCACTCCATAAGCCACAGGACGAACAAACAGGATGAGCTCAACTACTGAGGTTCTGCAACGTTACGGCACAGTAGAGAAATTTGGAAAGACGTTGGGTGTTATCCAAGAAAGCTATTTAGCCTACCAAGCGCCTTCTTACTACAGAACCCAACAACCCCTATAAATGGGAAATCAGTTAAAAAGTACGAACCACCATTCCGAATCAAGAAAACCAAACCCCGAGCCAAACACCTAAAAACCACAATATGACATGTCCGACGTGAATTCACAGGTATTTTCATTTAAATTTACGCTTTTGGTTTTTTAGTTACCATGAAACAGAGAAAACCTAACTCTACACTTTAACCCCATTGTGTAAATAGAATACAACTACATACACAGGTAAGACAGTACAGCTTAATTCTTAATACAGCGATTTTTAACCCTACCATCTCGGCACGTAAAAAAACAAAATATTTTTCTCAAAGCTTTGCTTTTGCAATGAACATCAATATATACAAGGTTGGTCTGGATGCTTATAACGGGGCAATTTCTACCAATTCAAGTAATACCTAATCCCACAAGTATAATCCTCCCAACTGTGCGCTCTAAACCAACCAACTGCATTATCAAAAACCAAGTAGTACATGAGAATCTAACTCCACATGCTGGGGGAAGTAAGACAGGGAATGAGATGGGGAGGAGTAAAAGAGAACGGGGAATTACGTGGTAGGTGTGGCAAAGAACTGTCGTCTTTCGGCGCCATTTGCAGCGAAACACGGAGATACGCGGCAAATTTTATTTAATGGTTTGCACTCTCCGCTGCAATACTGCTTCCATTCAGTCAAGGGGGTGTATTTTGTTTTACACTTGCCCTGGGAAGTAGAGCGATATCACTTTTCATGGTTGAATTTGCTGAAGCGTTCTGTGCTTGCGTAGTTTTAGCAAGGGATTTGTTTTAGATGCAAAACGTCTATTAGTCGACCCTCCGTCGTCTGCCGTCCGGCGTCCGCACTTCTCCTCCTCTCCACACCACCTGTGATAACACCACTCTCTCCCCTCCTCTCCACACCACCTGAGCGCTACGCGCGCTCCTCATCCTCTCCCCTCTCCACACCAGCTGTCAAATCATGCGCATGCGCGCTGCTCTTCCTCTTCACTCCCTCTGCTCAGCAAATAAACCTGGTCCACGCTCCGCTCAGTTGCTTCTTTGGTACTGCGCCGTGCGATGACTGGAAATGGACGCCAACGATTCAGTCAGCGAACTCGCTGGCACACCTTCAACTAGCGCCGGCCAGCACACTGTCAGACCCGCGAGCACCTCCGATGACAAGGCTGCACAGAGGAGAGCTCGCGACGCCGAACATAAACAGCAGCGTCGAGTAGCGGATTCCTCGCTTCGAGAACGAGAAGCCGCTTTGAAACGCCAGCGGCGAGTAGCTGATCCAGATTGAACAGCTTTGCATCCCCTCAGGATTCTCACGTGGGAAGATGGTTTTGTGCAAGTGCGTACTCCTGGAACGGATCGCAGAAGCCCAGAGTTGCACATTGACCAATATTTCCGGTAATACTGATTTTTCCCTGATTTTTTGTAAAGCAGTGCAACCAAGCCTAATGAACTTCCTCGATTGTTTACTTAAGCAAGATTTCAAACAACCCTCTTCCGAAGAAAGCTAGCAACAACGTCAATCAGAAGGCTATTGAGTGCAAACGTATGCCTGGCGTGTGAACGGGGAAAAGCCAGCGTTTTTGTAGCGTAAGCTGCACTAGGCGAGGGTGAGCAGTTTCGCGTGGACCCTGAAGGGCCGTGCTGCGCAAGCGCGAGGAGCATTGAATTGGATTGGAATGAATTTGGATTGGATTGGATTAAATTAGATTGCATTGGATTGGAAATCCAATCCAATTGGAGTACGGGTGCGTAGAGAATTGGGTCTGCGAATTCCCCGGTCTGCGCATTCCAGAGGAGTGACGTCATAGCCGCGGCAATCGCAATGGTGCCGACGAGTGCCCAGCTGTACGCCTACGTTGCGCAGTAGCCAAGTCTGACGCTGCGCCGGAGCCGCTTGATAGCCGTTTCGCGTGGTTGCTGGAGAGCCGTGCTGCGCATGCGCGAGGAGCAGTGACTGAATTGGACTGGACTGGACCGGACTGGACTCGATTGGACTGGACTGGACTGGATTGGACTGGATTGCTCAACCTTAGCTCGCGTTATGTATATCCTGGCATAGCCGAGCTAAGCCATTGCCATTTTTTTTTCTGAACGAGCAATGCAGCTGAAGCTACGCAGCCACGGGATCAACCGGCCATTGCTTCACGAGGCGCCCAAGTGTAGAGAGAAAGTTAAACACCCAAGCGAATGTTTTGTAGCGGTCCTCACGCCTCACCATCAAGTTTGCACAAATGAGACAGCGCGGTGAGAAAGAGCTAATCGTCGCTGCAAGTCTCATGGTAGTTGTGCATTCTAAAGGGGTAAGCACTGACGCGACGGAACCACTTTATACTGGGAAATGCAACGCGCCGCGTTTGGCTCTGGAGACGGGCGACCATAAGCCGTCGCGCTCGTCCCGGTATCTTCCCGACAATTCGCACTGCCTGCTCCATGGCGGATAATTGGCCGGTAAGGGAACATGATTGACAGCTGCCTCGGAAGATATTTAGGCCATACTCTGTGCGGGCAGGCGAGATGGAGGTGATGAGGGGCATTTCCGGAGCAGGTGAACACGTGGTTTTAAAACGTCCATGCGACCACAGCGAAATAATTGTTCTGTTCTGATAATTACGCACCCGCAAAGCTAGGTGGCTCAAACGGGTTTCTGCCCGGTCATCATAAGGTGCGTAGTAGTATTTTTTGTATTTTTAGGTGAAAGTTTATTTAAAAACGAATACAAACATATTATACAGACGAGGGTCACATAGTCAACACACTGCAAGGAGACCCTGAATTCGGAATACGCAAAAAGTTGGTGAAAGCAGGAAATGGGCGTGACATCAAATCATAATAGCAAAAGGACAAGTTAATCTGTAATGTGCATGCACTAAACAGTGAGCCTAAAATTTACAAGAAGTTACACAATCAAGATTTGAGAAGTTATGCAATGCGAAGTGACACGAAGAAAATAACGGCACAAGCAAACAAGAACACCAATCATAAATGTGAACAAAAGCAGGATCGTAATTAAGCCAGAAGAAATTCTCTAAGGTTTTTTTAAGCATGTAATAGACGACGATGATTTGACCGCAGCAGGCAAATTATGCCACAATGTGACAGCTGCGAAACAAGATGTTTTCTTACCGTAATTAGTGCGCACAGTTGGTAATAAGAAATTATTATCAGGTGAAAATCTGGTGACGCTTTTGCTTCGTAAACTACAAAGATCAATGAAATCATAATAGTGGTAGCAGTGCAATAATTTGTAAGAAAATATTCCCAAATTGTAGTGAAATAGTGCATTAATTGATAGTATGTTATTCTGACGTAGTAGGCCTGAGGCAGAAGAACGACATGAACTAAACGTTATAATTCGAATACATTGATTTTGAACATGTTGAACCGATGAAACGTGAGAAGAGTACGCATTGGCCTATGAAACAGTGGCATGATAGAAATGACTGTGAACAAAAGCAAAACATAAGGAGAACAAAGCATGGTGAGAGAAAAAGCGCCGAGCCTTGATCAAATCTCGTATGCTAAAAGCGGTTTTTTGCTTAAGATTAAAAAGTGCGATTTTTATGTAAGGTTAGGGTCAAGATCAATGCCAAAGAATGTGACGCGGTCAAATGGTGCAATTAAATGATGCCCCATTTTTATTTCGGAAAAAAATAGGGATAGTTTTCTGATATGACCTGATTACCATAAATTTAGTTTTTTCCGAGTTGATATTTAAGTAATTGTCATGGCACCAGTTTTTAACGTTGTTAAGCAGTGCATTCAAGTTCGAAATAAGGCAAATTATTGATAAATTAGATAATGACACTGTGGCACCGTCCGCATAAAAGACGCAGTGAGCGGGATAAACGGAGTCAGAAAGGTCATTATTACATAAAAGAAAAAGTAAGAGACCTAAGATTGATCCCTGGGGAACGCCTTGATTAAATGTTATCGTTTCAGGGATAGTATCGGCAACATATACAGTTTATTGTCTGTATAGTAAGTAACGTTTTAAAAATAGTAATGCCGGTCCAATTATGCCATAGGCTTCTAATTTTTTAAACAAGATTTTGTGATTAATGGTATTAAATGCTTTAGTAAAGTCTAAAAAAACTGACCCCACAAAATGTCCATAGTCAGTTGATTTCTTAATAAAGTCAGTTAACGAAAGCAAAGCTAGGTTAGTGGAACGTACAAACCGGATACCGAATTGACAAGGGTTTAGTATATTAAGCTTAGTATATTAAAATAGTATATAAAATAGCTGTTCCATTACTTTACTTCAACAGGAGAGAATGGAAATGGGGCGGTAGTTAGATAGTAATAATCGATCGCCTTTTTTTGAAAATGGGCATCACTTTTGCTTTCTCTAAAGAGGATGGGAACGTTCTAGACCTAAATATAAGATTTATTATATGGGTAAGTGTATTTCCGATTAAATCGACAACTAACTTCAAATGGCGAATAGAAATGTTGTCTAGACCTGGGCTCCTGTTTTTTAGTGTACCAAGAGTAGACCACACTTCTTCTGGTGTAACCGGGAATAAAAAGAAAGATTGGCTGGCACGGCGCATACAGAGTTGCGCATTCACAGACGGAGGAGTTTCTTATAGATAGAGAAAAAATGATCGCAAAAAGCTTCGGAAATGTCAATTGGTTTATTTGGGTTTGTTCCACTGCAGGTAATTTTTCGTATTGAGGCATTATCTCTAGTCGTGTTAAGAAAGGTATTAAACAGATTCCATTGTTTTGGGGGTTATTTTCGTGTTTAGCAAATTCATCCTCATAGTAACCCTTTTTTTCCTGTTTTAAAAGAATGTTTGGAAGCGAGCAGTATTTCTAGTATCGTGTAGCTAAATTTGAATTGAAGCGGTGCCTTTTGGTTTTCTTGTAGACGTTAACTTTCTTTCGCGTGTTTCTAAAAGTCCATTAGTAATCCAGGGAATATTTATGTAACTGAATCTTTTTTTACATTTTACAGTAATAGTGCTAGATAACACAGCTCCTAACGATGCGGAAGAAAAGGGCTGCAGTGCTACTTCTACATGATCAATAGAGTTAATGGTGCACCATAAAGTCGCCCTGATAGCTTGTCTAAATTTTTGAACCAAATACGAATGCAAAGGGAGAACTGCATTTTTAAAGCACGTCCACGTCAAAAATAAGGAAAATATGAAAATTATCGGTGATATCTGCGTCAATACCGGCTGGGAAAGGTTGGGGCGATAGGTTAGATAGTGCATGGTTCAATAACGTGCATGGAACATTGCGCACGCATCTGGTGGGTGAATGTATTAGAGATTCGAATGCAAATCCATTAAAGCAATCTGTGTAAGCTGTAGAAGAGTTATATTCGGTGTCAAATAAATTAATGTTGAGGTCACCAACAAACAGAACGTCATTTTCAAAAGCTTGCTGGTTAAGAATAGTATCAAGGTTAAGCAGGAATTCAGTGAGAGAAGATGAAGGGGAACGATAGATGCAATAAATGACGACCTTCTTATTGGTATGTGGAAGTAGTGACCTATCCCTTTCTATCCAGGACCGATTCGCAAAGATTAGTAGTGCACGACAGATCATGTGTAGGTGTGTACGAGAAGTTCGGTGATATGAAAACTGCTGTTCCTTCATTGCTATCTGAAGCTCGATGACAATACTCTGATTGATACAATGGGAAACTGTGCATATTCCTGTGAAAATCAGAAAGCCAAGTTTCTGATATGCATATGAACGAGAAAGAATGGTTCAGTGAGGCTATGAAAATATTGATTGTGTTGAGGTTCTTCTTTAGACTTCGTGCATTAAAATGAATTAAAGACTGCACATATTTTCATAGTTTTCACTCTCTATCGGAACAGCGTCTGTAGCTCCCTAATTCTGCCCCATCATTTAGAACTTCCCTGTCACCCTGCTCAACCGCAATCGAAATCAACAAGACCTGCGGCCTCGGCGGATTCCGAACCATGAACACGGATCTCTGCAAACGAAGAAACCTTTGCTGGTGGCCTTGGCGTTCTCAGACACATAATAAAGTCAGTGCTAACAACGTTAAAAATATCGGTTTACGCTAATGTAAAGTATCAATTTGCTAAATTAGCTAAATACACAATTATTCATGTTCATGTAAATGAACGGCATTACAAGTTGCTACCCTTTCACGGGTTTTATTTGTTGTTCGGTTCATTTTTAAGGCCTTTCATAATACACTTTTGTTATGTAAGTGTGGTGTTTATGGTACATATGTTTGATTTCGTCATTATACACATTTCCCTGCATTTTCAATATCCTCCGAACACTATCATAACGGTTAAATGTGTGTTAACTTTGCATATTATGCAGTTTGTGTAAAGCTCACGGCTTGACACAATTTTAGCTGTGGGGTTAATCGCGCAAGGAATGCTACGCAAGAAAAAAAAACTTGTTCCTGGTTCCTTAGCTCACAACCAGATGATCCAGAGGCCTCAAGGCGAACAGGGTTCCTGCGACTAGGAGAGCAGAAGCGCACAAGAGTCGACGGCGTCCGACTAGGCTGGTGAGGGCCGAAAAGCTGGCCGTGACGATCACGTGGAGCGCGACCAACAAAAAGGCCACCACTCCGCCGTAGCCTCCTCCAAAGAGCGTCACCATGACTTGGATTGCCCGCATCGTGAACAGCGGGGCGCACGACATGTTGTGCGCCAGGTGCAGTAGTAGGCAGACGCACATCATTCTGCGGTAAAGGATGATTGCTTGGAATGATTTTTATTGCTTTCGGAGCCACCTTTGTCGTACAGAGCTACGAATTATCTTCGTGCAGTGCTTCCATGGTGTCACTTTAAGGTTTAAAGTGAACATGCAGAGAACAAACAACTGCGTTTCGTTGACAGGATAGGTAGCCAAGAGAACATCCTCGCCACTTTTAAGGTAGCCTTTATCGAAACTGCTTAGAAAATAAGAGAATAAAACGAGAAAATAGGCAGTTGTTGATACTCAAGACCTACTTCTTCCTACTTTACTGTTGGAATAGTAGCAAGGCAAGCTTAGGTGGCCTGATTTCCCCTCAAAAATACCGTGAATAGGGCCTGTGTTCTGCACTCACCATCAGAGCTCATTAAGCAAGGAAGTAAAATCCGTTTATTTTTCACCGAAGCCCCAAAGCACCTGCATTAGGATCTAAAAAAACGAGCACAAATTGCCCTAACTAGGAGACCGACTATGCAAGGGCCTCATCATAGGCACTACCCCTGAGTGGCTCTCTAACAGCATTACCGTTTTTGGAACCTTGTTACAATAACGGTATTTATGCTCGCCGATGGCCACCCTGGTTTCAGGTGGGTTCAATTCAGCCGATTATAGGCAATTTTGCTACGGGCCTAAAGCAACAGGGTACTGCATTGAGCCTCTGCTTGGCCTGCTTCGCGGCGTATGCACCAGACACAATGGTAAATCATATGATAAGACCAAAACATTTGATGTTAGGTCAGCCCATCAAGCTAAAATGTTTTTGGCAAAGGCAGAAACTTCAACGTTGAAGAAAATCGAAGTTAGTGATGAGCTGCCTGATCTCTTGTATTAGGCGAAGTTTTATGTTGCCCTATTGGTTCTCTTAGAGTCCGGTTGTTCAACAAGGCGGCATCAACGTGCCGATATTCGAATAGAGGTAGGCGTACGGATGGCTGGAGAGATAAACTACGAAAATTTGCAGGAAATATTCAGCTCCACGTACGCGAGATAGGAGGCGCCGGAAATTATTGGGAGAAGCCTGCGTTCTGCAGTGGGAACAAAGGGGATAGTCATGACGATAATAATGACGATGACGACGACTACCATAATCATAACGATGATTACGATGATTCAGTGACCTTCAATGGTCTTGTGAAACCTCCAAGAACCGCAGGAACCAGTCGATGCCTCACCGTGCCTCCTTGTGCGCGCTAGTCGGATGGACCAGCTGCCAGACATCTTCGGCCTCCTTCGACCGGTACTCGGGCTGCGGAACAACACCGTAAAGACGCGCTGTGGCGACGTTGACGTCCTTGCGGCATCCGTACGCCAGGTACCAGTGCGGACTCTCGACCACGTAGTACTGCAGCGACAAGGCCGCTACGCACAGGATGGCGCATGTGCTGGCCTGCATGCCCCAGGAGACTCCGCTCACTGTGTAGGCGATCAGGGCACCGGCGCTGGTGGCCGCCTGCGCGGATCATCGGAGCAGATCACAATGCCAAGATCATTTGACAATTGTCGGGGCTGGTAACCAAGGTGTGTCTCCGAATAAGACAGCCACCGTAATGCCATAAACTAAAAAAATTGTTTGATGATATAAGCACACCATACTGAAGTGGGAGTAATTATTTTATATTTTCCCCTTCATTCTTTTTTGGAATCGACTGTTTATGTACCAATCCGGTTATACCATTGGTGGTGACGGGTGCCCTCGATTATAAATAGTGCACACATTTTTCGAGACTAATGGTGTAAAACGAAGTATACATAATTATGTGGCTTTGAAATGATATCAAGTTTTGTTGAAATTGGTCTCTTGCCATGCCTTTCTCACGGGACGCTGCGGTCAATCCCCGTGGCGCCATGGGCCACAATCAATTTACGCTGACGACAAGGAGGAAGATGTGGGGGGCGCAGCCTGCACGAGCTCTGTAATGCCTGCTATGTAAATAAGGAGAGGAGGAGATAGCCTTTATTACATCAGGAAGACGCCAAGTCAAGTGGGGGAAGTGGGAGTAGAGGGTGGGAGATTCGTAGCTTTGGACATCTTGAAAATAAACCGTTCAAGTTGAAGCTGGTTGGCTCCTTACGAAGGCGAAAGAGGCCACGTGGGGTGAGGAGAGCAGGCTCGAGGCTCTAAACTGCTCGCGCTAGACCGCTTTCTAGAGAGTAGTGCACAATTAAAGTCAGCGTGGAGGGTTCCAGTGTTCGAGGGTCAATGTATCAGGAGGCATTTGGAGGAGGGTTGAAGCTTCTGTAACGCGTCACTTTCAGACAGTGCCAAATTAGGTTCTGGAGATTGTCGGGTGTGAGGGAGGTGCAGAAGGGACATCGAGACGGCAGGGATGGGGTGTACCATTTACGGAATGTCTGTGGGGTTAAGCTAGCATTTGCAAAATATTTGTTCATAAAAATTTCGGCTGATCTTGGGAGGGGGGGTAGAACAAATAAAAAGCCCGTTGGAGTGAGGGTCTTGAGGCGGTCTTTTTTGTCTTTTTTGTACCAAGAAGTCTGTATGGCTGGCGGTAATGACTCAGGAGGCGGAGGAGCCAAGTCGGGTAGCCGCGGACGACTGGAGGTTATACACTCCCGTGCAGCCAAATGTAAATACAC
Organism: Haemaphysalis longicornis; assembly: GCF_048455015.1. NCBI lineage: Eukaryota > Metazoa > Arthropoda > Arachnida > Ixodida > Ixodidae > Haemaphysalis > Haemaphysalis longicornis. Next base: position 189,675,950 of record NW_027526422.1, read on the forward strand.
CGCTCCACCCCATGTCATCGCTTGTCTGATCTCTGTTCTACCAACACGTAACACCTTCAATAAGCGACTGCTGGCTGCGTTTATTTTGTTGTCGCTCGGCTTGCAGAAGGAAGCCCACGAATGGTAGTGCATAACTGCCAAATACTGTTTTAGGACAGAAGCACTACTAGCCTGCAAAGTGCAGTGCATGTTTGTCTGTCTCACAGCTACAGTACGTTCTGGTTCACAACAGCGTCCACAAACGGAGCACGGCAAGGGGAGATCATAACCAGCAGAGCTACTCGCGCAGCAGGCATTTGCTGTAACGTCTTGCTTGGAAGCGTAAAGACGCCGACAGGTAGCTGTTGCTTGCGGACAATGATTTTGACGTTGCTTGGGATGTGACCTACCAAGGACGGGGAGCGTGGCAAGGGAAGAACAGACGCTATGCTTTGACACCAAGCTTCCACTGGTAGCCGCGGCTTGACGTATAGCGAGTGACTTTGCAGCTTTTGTAGTTAGCTGAACTTAAAGGGTACGTAACGTTGTATAGTCAACCCAACATTAAAAAACAGCTTTTGGTTGGTGAATGGAAGAGTAGGGGCAATGCGCGGGCTTGCGGCTCCAGCCCGTAACGATATTGTGCTAGCGTATACCTGTGGTGGCGGCCCTTTAGGAGGGCAGTTACAAGGCTGTGTAAGGAAAACCTATTTAAAGGTCTTGCTCAAAAATTGTGTCTTTACTGTTACTCTTTGTATTAGCATTTACTCATAACATTTCCCACGAGGTCTGGTTATGTCCTTGCATTTGTCGGTATTCCATCACTGTTCCGTGTGAAGCAATATCAATAAGTGAATCGGTTCTGTTGGTGCCCTTCGTGTTGCGGCGGGAAATTGCGTGCAGTGTCGGCTTTAACAAATTCCGAGCTAATTCTTATGGTCCCCTAATTCGCTTAGAAGGTGCTAATAATGCTCAGGGGGGCTCAAAAAATAACCGCCGTCTCTACTTCTTAAAACGGGTGAAGCTCACAATGCACATGTTTCGAGATAACATGTCCATCAAATGCGTGGCCTTCTTGAGGGCCAACTCCCCTGTCACAAAAATAGAACGACACATATATTATTTAAAAAAACTAAGTTAACGAGTATCCGCTTGTACTTAAGACAAACCCGTGATATCTAGTACGCATAAATGCAAGTGTTGGTAAAAAAATGATCGCTAAAAATTTGTTTAGCAATTTGTTTAGATGTGAATTGAGTAGACCCTGATGTGTCACGTTTTGTCTGGTGCTGACCGATAAAAATACAAACCTCAGTTTACCGAATGCTTGCTTACCCGAGTAACAAGCAATTTTTTGCCTTCTATACCGCTGTTCTTCTAGCAAATTGCATTTGAAATGAACGCGACAAAAGATGATATGACTTACCGAAGGTTGTTCTATGCTAGATGCGTTAAGCAACAAATTATGTAGTCTAACTTGTTTAACTTTTAGTTGCACTGAATTCATTGCTTACACACGCACAGACTGCTCATGAAGCCGCAATAAGGTGTTATGAAGAGCAGGTTGCCTAAGAACTCGAGTCACCTCAGGATGTGACGCGGGTTTCCTCAAGCCGTATTTATAATCGCACACTAAATTACTTGATTACAGTAATACAAGCGAGGAATGAAGGAGAAGTTAGGGTAACTAAACCAACAGAGAAGAAGTTTCATCTGTTCATAGGAATGACACAATTTATCTTTTTCACTTTCAGGTACGTTCGACAAAATAGTATTTCTGCCAACCTCATCCCCCTATATTTTACACCTAACTGTCGTGCCGAAGCTAGGTGTTTTGTTTCTGTTGTTTGTCGTTACATGTTAATGACGCCTGAGTTTACTAAAGAAAACAGCGGAGTAAGCGAAACCCTACCTGCCTTCTCCGACTATCAAACACATTTCACTGGTCATCTTTTTCAGTGCGCCAGCACTTTGACGGCGGCAACACCGGTTTGGAGGCTGCGACGGCGACGGCCTCGACCTCGGCGTTGTAACCGAGTGAGCGAAGATAGAAAAGAAACGGTTGAGGAAGTGTGACAAAACTGTGAGGGTGAGGGCGGCACGCACTAATATGGCGCCGTCTCCCTCACTGTCTCACCCTGAAACTCTCGCAAGACGTTTATCCTCCGTGTACACCTCATACGAACGACGTGACATTTGCGTGGGAAGTTCAAACACGATTTGCAACAACATGCTTGCAAGCTGCGGCTACGCGATGCGAAATAACAGCACAGCAGCGCACGCTGCCGTGCGTTCGCTGATCGCGCGATCACTTCCAGAGACGCAGCAGCTATGCGCCCAGACCGAGTATACTGCAGTTCGCGCCGGGCACTACACTCTTAGGCAAAAAGGACTAAAATAGGGACTAAAATACAGCCGTTAGTCTTCGCGGGCGACCGTTCATCTTCAAGGGGAGTATCTGCGGCAGAGTAAGTGCCGTGTGCATAAATTCGGACTAACTGTTCGTCCCCGCCGATCTATAAGGAGTAACGGGAAGACGAAACGCATGCAGTTAGTCTCTTTGCTGCGTTGTTAATCCCCTAATGGCGTCGTCGTTGCCCTTTCGCGCATATGTCTGCGAACAGTTTTATATTTCCAAAACACAAGGCATTGCAGTCACTGGGTGCTTTAGATGGTGCCACGGGAGAAAATATTGATGTTAGTTATAAGAAAATCGCCTAGGGTTAGTAGAGCGGCGGGTAATGGCAAGGAGCGGCGAAGCGCGATTGTCCTATGCTTCTCGGCGAGGTCATGTTGATACGCTGTGTTGCATACGATTCGTCAGAGATAATAACGGCCAATGAAAGCTTTCAAGCGCCTTAACAGTAACACAAAAATTAGTGACAATAGCAAAAGTGGATTCCTGAGCGTAATGAATATGTATATGTTTAACAGACTAGAAAAAACGCATGTTGCTGATGACAACTGCAAAACAAAACTGCTCGCTACAGGTAAGCGTCTCGAAGTTATCTTTTACACTCGGTACATAATTGCCTTGGGCACCAAAACTATGACAATGCTGCAACTGCTGTAAAACCCGCTTGCATTTCACAGTCGCAATCGTCTAGCGACGCGAATTTGAAGAATTCAGGCTAAGAACACCAAATTCGCTTTCGCCGATGCAGGAAAATATGGCATGTTTCCTTATTCTGACACACAGACGACATCTTTCACATACGTTACATAGAGCACTTAACATATGTATCGAACACTAAGAAAGCACTTAGCTTGCGCTAATTTGTGCAGAAACAAATGAGTCGTCCGATCGCCCAGCTACCTATCTCAACGACGACGAGTTGATTGTTATTTACGAAAAAACTATGGTTGTGAGGCTCTACTTCGAATCGAACTGAGCAATAGTCCCTAAACCTAGCAAAGCGCTAAGCGCAAGGCGCAAAACGCGGTCACGTTCGCTTGCACAGATAGAAATTCGGGCACCAGTTGCAATGGATCTGTTGCGTTCTGCACAGAACTACACGCTGTACACTTGAATATTATCTGTCGCAGAAACCGCCCGGTGGCGTGGTCTAGCGGATAGCGCGTCTAGTTCCTTGCGTATAATTCCGGGCGTCAGGGGTTCGATCCCTGCTGGTGCTGGAGTTTTTTTCTTTTTTCTGCACTTTACGCAGTTCGTCCTTGGGGAGTATCGGAACGGACCCTCCGGGTGGGGGACTAACCGTTCGTCCCCTCGCAGTTAGTCCCCAAAAGGACTAATGATTGTGGCAGAGGCCGTTAGTCCCCGAAAGGACGAACTTTTAGTCCTTTTTGCCTAAGAGTGTAATTTCGCATTAGGGAGTTCAATATTCGTCAGTTCAGTTTTTTACTTCTTAAATATCTTTTTCCACTGATATCATCTTAGCGATACCAATAGTAAACGTCGAATTTTAGATAATCATTTTCGATAACTGTCAGCATTTTCGTTCTTTTTTTATAACCATGTTGGCGTGTATCGAATACCCGCTCTGTGTTGCTCTAACAAATTTCCCGGCTGGTTTTCTGGCGCCACACATTTTTCGCGCCCGACATGGCGATTTAAAACAGACTTATCCTTCTCTTTTTGGGGGAGTATTGAGTGGTACATCTCTTTTGTTTTGCACCTATTATTTTGGCAAACTGACACCATGCCAATGCTCTTTCTGTGCGGTTAAGTTTTTTTATTTACTGGCTGACGTACTGCGGAACATTGGATACTCCATTCGTTGTTTTGTGCTGCCTGCGCACGGGTACCCTAAGGTCGGTCAAAGTACCCTTTGAGACAGATTTTTCTCGTGGCCTGTGTCATCGTGTAATTTGTTTTTTGATGCCAATAAACTTCACTGTTCAATATTGCCGTAGTAGCGCACTTACTTTGCACCGACAGCGTGCAGCTTCCCCACAATGCAAGCATACCTTTCTCAGCTCGAACACCAACGTCGCTGTCAATGGGATCCTTTTGTAGTTCAGTAGGAGAACCTATTCACGACGAATACCACGCAATATTGTAATTTCCTATTGGATGTTTGGCTTAGGATAATTGTTTTTCTCTATTTTTTGGGTAATTCAATCACTGATTCATTTATTGTTTGTTTCATTCATTAATTTCTGGCATCAACAGGGAAAGGTCCCTTTATACGTATTTCAAACACATTCTTTAATGGATTCGAGCCAGTGGGAGGGTTGGATTGTGGGTGCCAGGGCGAGCAGCAGGTATGTCTGCGTTCATCTGTTTGGGTGAATGCTGCTTCTTTCACTTTCTTTCAGCTGGAGCGAGGTATTCCAGCGCAATTGTTGTAAGAGACCAGAAAGCAGTGTACTTGAAACCGGGATTAGCAACCATAGAATACTTAGAATTACTAATTACACGGAGTTGGTGCAGTTATTTGTAGTAATTGGTGTATATGTGGAGCGTTGCTGTTGTATTTGCCAGATCGGCGTAAGGCTGAAAGACGTCACACATACTACAGCTTCAAAAACCCACTCCAATGCCACAGGCGTCAGCGTGCAAAGAAAAAACAAAGCCGTTAACCGCTATTTGTAATCGCACAGGGCTGGAAGCCCCCGCTAAGTCCTCCCTAAATGAGCATGGCGGCATCCCTCCAATGACCCTGAGAAAGTCCTGCTCGACCTCTTCAACTGCGCGTTGCCCATCAGTCATGCGCGTAGCGAGCACATCGAAGAACAATCACTTGCTCAGCTGCTTGTGTAGGCCTTCTACGATCGTCTGCAAAAAAACGTAGCAGTGGGGTACTTGCCTCCGTCAGGCTTCCGTAGAGTGCCCTCTTCTCGGGTGGTGCAACATCGGTGACGTAGAGGCTCGCGCAGTTCGTCATGATGCCCAGCCAACCGCACGAGGCGGCCCTGTTTAACATGAACATCCACACGGTGTTGAAAAAAATGATGCAAATCCAAGCACCGAGGAGGCCGAGGACGCACACGATGAAAGTGCGTCGATGGCCCACCAAGTGAAGCAGAAGCCCTGAAATGCGAATTTAGAGAGGCCATGAGCAGACAAAATGGCGCTCGGTGTTAGCGCATCTCAAACGACGGAAGGAAGAATGGTGCTTTCTTGATCTCACCTTAATAGTCATCATATTCATCTCCGACGGTGCACCAACATCCCACTGTTTTTCGTACGCCAAAACTGGAGCAGTTATCGCATTCGTCTTAAATACAGGTTTGGTGAATGTTTCGCTCTACTTCATCCTTTAGTTGCACAAATTGTGCCAAGCTCTTATTTTCCACGATAACATGTGTATAATTAGTTTTGGAATGCCTTGTAACGGCTTCCTGCGCCTTTGTCAAGCTGCTCGAGCAGTTTTTAGCCAGGAAGTCGTCCAGATGCTTCTGGGAAAACTGAATAAACTGAATTGAATTGAATTGAATAATTGCACCGGCAGGTTCACAGCCTGTGTAGCGCAGCGCTAGGGGCAAAAGCAATAAAATGATGTGTGTTTTATGTTTCCTGTTCAATTTTATAGCTGGCTATAACAAGAGCTAACAAGCTTATCTGTTGCGAAGGAAATTTTTATGCCACTCAAAAGATGCCATAGAGCTCCAAAGTCAAGCTTCCCGTCCAGTTGTTGATCAATTCGCTCTCGCGGTACAAACGGCTAGCCACTTGCTTAGCGCACCCCACCACGGTGCTCGGTCGCGCCGCGATCGAGTGATGTCGTACAAAGATGCCACGGAGCGTTACTGTTTTTCCTGCCGCCGTCACCCCCTGCCTATGTACATATCCTTAAAAAACGCTCCGGAGCACCTATGGCAACTATTTCAGACCAATTCCCCCGGCTGTCTTTCCATCCTCTACGAGACCTCTTCTCTCAGTTCTCTTATCCCGCTGTCCCCTCTTTGAGTCAATGCAAACTTTAACTCTTGTCATGTGTGCCCGTCGGCTCAACCCATTCTCCCAATCTCCAGCATCGAGGAGTGGGAGGGCACTGTGTGCTGCGCCCATTCTAGAGGCGACTACTTCTGGTTGGCCGGATAGTCACCGTCGCCACAAGCGATGTGCCGGCAGCGACCGCGGATTCCTAAGCCAATATGCTTGGAAAATGAGGTGATTCCTCTCCCTCTCTTTTTCTCTCTCTACCTCTCTTCTTCTAAACTCAGTTGTTAGTGCAACTGTCCTAGATAGGCGGTAGTCCCGGGATCAAATCCTGCAAAATCCAAATCCTGGATGAAATCCTTCTTCGACTATTGCAGAGAAAGCTTCGTAAGATTTCTTTGTAGCTGTACGTCTACATTTCACGTGGATTTCATTTTTTTGCTTAAAAGAAACTTACTCCACCTGGCAGATTTCTCCTAAATCTGGTCGATTAAGCTTACTTACGACCAACGGATAACAAGGCACAAAACAGTGCAACGCAGCTACTCAGGGGTACGAAATGCGAGGTACCGGCGTTTAGCCCTGCTTTAAGAGAAGAGATGACATCATCGTGTTGCTTTCAAAATATTATAAGAACCGGCTTGATAGCGCCGGGAAGAGCCAGAAACGCCTACTCGGCCCGACACACAAGGCACAAAATGTTTCATGAAAAGATGTGAAATTGGACCCGAGAAAAGTATTGTAAATAGATGTCAGTATTGCTTAAGAATCTATATGTTTATTAGATGGGCACTGAAAAGTGATCGATTGCCTTTTTTCCCATTCCTAGATTCCCACACAAGCTGCAGCTGAAAGCTAGAATGATCGCTTTGGGAAAACAAATAAACCCACTTAGATAGTACTGGAGTTCAACAAGCAGTTCGCAGATACATGCGACAGTGACCCAAAGGTGCAACCAAGCGGGGAGCATAAAGGCACTTGCAAACTTTGGCACCATTGCTTATGCCAACCTTTTTTCCAACGCGAACAACTTGATGATAGGTGGCTGGCGCAGCCGATCTGTGGCTGCGACCCTGAGCAGTTGTCGAGTTTTCGTTTTGTACAAGAGCCTTTGTTTGAAGGCGCCATGAAGACAAAATACAAGTTGTGTGCATTAAAAAGCCGCTGTCCAGATAACAATGACACCAATTTCATCGCAGACGTCAAACAACTAACGGAGATATTAAATCTTACGCAGCAGTGGTGACTCCACAGTCACTGTCCTTAAACTTCTCTGTGGCGTAACTCCGTTAAGCGCAGTAGAAAAAAACAGGACGAGTAAGACAAGGACCAGAGCTACTGACAAATAAATTTTAATAACAACGGGACATATAAATAGAAAAATCCAACACGCTTAAATGACTACAGAGTTTATCACATAACTGCGCATGCGACCACGCACTTGTCATGCACGCATGTGATAAATGCTTCTCCAAGAAGGCCAGCTCTTTCGAGCGCTGGTCCGTGTTTCCCTCGTCCTGTGTTTTCTATACTGCGCTTAAGGCTACGTTCGGGACAGACGCAAAAACTATATCGTGATCTATGGACAAAAAAAAAAAAAAAAAAACGGCGAGTCACGCAGTTCGGTTGTCTAAGACGTGAAATGAAGTAATTTTTAAAAGTAATTACGACCGTACCAGCAAAGGTCTGAACGCCGCCTAACGGGATTATAATGGAATACAAACTAGCTCGTACCCATACGATGTTAAATTCTGTATGACAACACGCAATCTTGATCTTTCGACCGGCCACCGCCGACCAGAACCATGGCGAAGGAACATTACTGGGTGATTCCAGGGGAGTCTCCTGATCCGTTTGGTCATATCACTTGATTGCGAATGTGCAGTTAACACGCTGATAATTATGTTTAGTGCTATCCCATAGTACATCACTGTGGCGCAAAATTTGCAAATTTCGCAGAACTTCAGGCGATCACACGTCAAAAATCTTCGTTTGAGGCTAGAAAGGAGCTGAGTGAGTCGCTAAAACAATATTTTTTTTTCAAATTAAACAAAGATGTATTTTGCCTTCATGGCTTCATTAAATGACATCCAAGGGGGAGAGAAATTACCTGCGTCGGGAATCCATTCCACACCACTGAAAAATTTCAGCTAGACACACTAACTCCGACAGCACACAACTTTTGGAAAACATGAAAGGCCAAACAAATGTACGCAGCAGACGCCTGGTACATGTGCAAAGCTAAGGGGGTCTCTTTCAGCGTGCCCTGATTATCACTTCGTGATAAAGAACTGGCCTTTCTGCACGGTCATGTAAAACTTCTCACTTGCGCGGTGGAGTGTCGTGCTCCTGGGGCGGTATTTTCGAGTTTTGTCCCTTTTGCGTCCCTTTCAAAAGTGTCCCTTTTGGCGAGCCCTGATTGGCTAAAAGCAAACAACCGGAAGTGACGTAACGCAAGCGCGGCAAACCTACTGCCAACGCTTACTGCTTAACCGGAAGTACGTCACGATGAAAGGGACGCAAAAGGGACGCTTTCAAAATGGTCAGTTACGAGAATACCACCCCTGGGGCGGTATTCTCGTAACTGTCCCTTTTGAAAACGTCCCTTTTGCGTCCCTTTCATCGTGACGTATTTCCGGTTAAGCAATGAGCGTTGGCAGCAGGTTTTCCGCGCTTGCGTTACGTCACTTCCGGTTGTTTGCTTTTAGCCAATCAGGGCTTGCCAAAAGGGACACTTTTGAAAGGGACGCAAAAGGGACAAAACTCGAGAATACCGCCCCTGGATTGCTCTTGATTGGGTCTCTGCCTTTGTTGCAATCGATATTTGTTTTTTCTTTTTGTTCATGCTTCATCAGTAGCTCCATTCTACCCAGCCGCTCCTTCGGAGTGCGGCCCGAAAGAGCGGCTGGGTTTAAAAGAGCATCTCAGCAGCCCGAATCATTCTATTTCTGTATTCGAATGCTACCTTGGTGTGGCTATGCTTGTTCCATGATTTCCAAATGCACTGCATAGCAAGGTTGAACAATAAAAAAATGGGTTGGGGGACTCGCAATTGCAAGGAAATTAGCACTCGCCTTCTGGGACTAGAACACCAGCACCTTCGAAAGCTTCACTGCTCCACAACAAAAGCGGAATCAAAGGCTATGTCACAGAGACCCCAATTGCCAGACGACAGCCTTGCAACGAAACAGCAAATAATTAACTAGTGTTCCATGCGGAATTCTGCAACACAAGAAGAGGAAGTGATACCAGCCCTGCATACCACGTGTGACTATCATTGAAAGAAAGTAACCATGTTGACGATCTCACTGTAACGTTTATATAAATCCTTATACCGAAAAATTTTCCGACATGTTCGCAACCAAACCAGTAAATTCGTGTTTCACAAGAAAAACGTGCAGTAGAACAATGAGATCAGGCTGATATGCGATTGTGAATATTTGGAGGAAAGTTTTAATATATATCTATATCGAGGCTAAGCAAGCAGTAACACAATATATAACATGTGTTCTGTTCTCTCGCAAAGCAGGTTTTTTTGTTGCAATACCTACTTAGACCGAAAATTGAAAACGAAAATATTCACAATTTTGCTGCAAAAATTTGGTGACACAAGAGTTACAGCCTTTACAGGGAAAAATTCCCTCACATTTACAACTTTATTGTGAACTAACCAATGAAGACAAGTAAATAAAACTGGTTATAGTATAGTCGTTTTGCCTGCCAGTGGTCATATAATGTTTGGGGTATGGCTTTAATCAAGCAAGAGATGCAGCTGTTTTCTGTTGGGCACTCGCGATAAAGTTGGCTTTGCCGCAAGTTTTTTGACTCACATGACAAGTGCACGGAACTTAGACAAACAAACCTTCGCTGTAAAAGCTCACCCGAGCAAAGAGCCCCGAAAGCAGCAGCGAGTAGCACGATGTCGGCAGGAAAGTGATTTCCGGGCACAGTCTTCGCCAAGGTGTACCAGGGCTCTTTCTCGATGGAAGGCATGGCGGCGGACGCATAACCAAGCGTGGTGCCCGTTACGCACGAGCCCAGACAGGCGACCAGCATGGCGTACACCTGCTGTCCCTCGGCTGGTGGCCCCTCCACGTCGTTGACCGGCGATCCGCCTTTGAACCGTGGGCGCCAAAGACGCAGCATGGTCATGGCGGCGTTGTTTGCGGGCGACGGAGTCACCGGGGCGGGGCTCACCTCGAAGTGTAACTTTCCGAACCCTTCAACACCTTCAGGCGTCGTACGAGCTTCCATGTTATAAGGCTACCCTGAAGAGACTGGTTGCGGATTTGGGCGGGTTCAGGTGTTGTGCTTCCGTCCTACGAAACCGCGACAGTAAAAAAAACTGGCTCCAATCCACGCAGCGAAGGTGGTTGAAAAGCAAAGCTTTAAACGACACCAACAATAATTTCCCATGCGACATCACTTGAACTCGCACACGTGGCTCTGGAAAGAGTAAAACCAGAGACTTTGCAAGCCGTTACCCGGAATTCGCGGGGGCGGCCTCCCGAACGCAGCAGCAGCGTCGGCCACGGCCGGGCTAGATAGGCGGCCTTCGCCGCTGGTGCCCGGACGGGAATCGGCAGAAAGAAAACGGAGAGGAGCGTCTTTCGAAGGTTGAGACAGCGGAACGTAGCCATCCTGATGTGCTAGCTTGGGGCTATACCCCCGTGTGACACAAGTGCAGACACCGAAACTATTCGGCATGTGAGCTTAGTGATTCCCATTTATACCGTTTTAAACTAGTTAGTTTAGTAAGTTTGAGAAAGAAGCTGGGGGAACTTTTATACTCGTTTCGATAAGAAGAAGTTGCTAATTTCGCCTTTCGTAATGTCTGTTAAGACACAACCATACTGGTTTTCACCAATTTAGAAAGCGGAGTCCCATTCGTGGCAAGCCATGCACAAAAGGTAGCGTTTCTAGCGGCTAGATGTCTGTATGTGGTGTGTACATTCTGTTCTCTCGTTCTGCAAAGCAAACCTTAACGTATATTTCTTGTACGACCACCTACTTCCATCGGGTGCTGGTTACCCTGGAGGTGCTGTCGAAGAAGTTAATCAAGCCGGGCGAACACAGTGCGCAATGGACCCGAAGCTGCGCCAAAACAGGCTCAAAACAACCGTCGCTAAAGCAGACGACAAAGCCGTACCACCAACGCCACCCCTGGGGAGCAGACAATTCCGCGCGGGCAAAGCTGGGTAAATGCGCTGCGCCATCTACACTGTGCCCTGTAAGTGAAACTCTCCGACTTCCCCTCCCCCTTCCCGCAGCGTCCGCCGCGTTGGCAATGTTGTTGTCCCGCACGCCACGAAAGAACGATTGGCTGCTAGAGACAGAAAGGTTCGCTTTAAAATACGCACTAAAACGGCGAACCCTGCCATCGTAAGGTTTCGCAGGATCTGAAAGGGAAGAATGAAGTCAGATAGAATATACAGAACTGAATGGGTCCAGTGAACTTGGCGCAGGCAACTTTGTTCTTTGAATACAGCAAAACATTATTTAATTTTATGAAAGCGAATTCCTTCATTTTTTGTTTCTGATAGAATGCGGGCATTGCGTAACCCACCGCACCAGAAAAGACGCGGGCGATACGCATCCCTTGCCTTTTGCGATTCTCGCTTGATTGGTAGGCGTACCTAAATTTCTTCCTGATACACTGTGGAAATTGATGGAGACATTACGAGCTCACGCAGCTCACTCGTTTGGCGCAGAGCCCATGAGACTTCCAAGTCACTGAAGCACGGCTGTAGACGCGTTTATCTACTGCTGAAAAAGGTACAGGTGCAACCTCAAAAGCTTACAACCATCGGCGTTCTCTCAACAAGCGCTATCATTCATCACAAAGGACTGCAAAATGAGGAGGCTTACTGGGTACTGATTTTCCAAGCCAGCTGAGAGAGGGGCGTTACGGCACCAGGAACCGTTGTCTTCTTCTTCTTCTTTGGGCTTTCAGTTCGGCAGGGTACGAGCGACGACATTGGTCTTTTTTTACCGAACTCAGTCAGCGCATCTAGAAAATCGCTTCTACCAAAACGGACGTACGAGCGCTAAAAAGTTCGATGCCGATGAATCACTAGTATTTTTAACATAAATGAGCGGCTATATGTCTTTCTTCTTCAAACGAAATATTTTGAACGGTCAATCGCCCACATACTAGCACTTGAGCAGTGAAATGACCCGGAAATGGAATTGCCGCTCTGTCACGTCAGCTCTCACAGACCTTGACTTCATAGTCTCCAAAGAACAACGAGAAATTGTTGTACTGCAGGAAACTTGGCTGACTCCGCGTCGGCCATTTCATTTCCAGAATTATCGGATATTCCTCTTAGATCGACTAACTAGAGGAGGTGGTTTGTTAATCCTAGTATCATCGCATTTTTAAGTGCGATGCACTTCTTAAGCGACCCTGAACCTGCGTCCACCGGCGATGTCCGCATAGCATACCCACGTGGGGGATTGGCCAGGAATCTCCTCGTCTTCCTTTGCAACGGGAGGAGATGGGGATTGGCCAGGAATCTCCTTGTCTTCCTTGGCAACGGGGGGAGATGGGCGCGCGCTGCCTGGCCGCTGACATGGCACATACCCACGTGGGGGATTGGCCAGGAATCAGGCGTGAGAAGGGCTAATGCACCCGCTTAAAGGAGTACTGACACGAAATTTCAAAGCTGAGATCCGCTCTAGCAATCAATTGGCGATGTCCGCATTGCGTACCCACGTGGGGGATTGGCCAGGAATCTCCTCGTCTTCATTGGCAACGGGGGGAGATGGGCGCGCGCTGCCTGGCCGCTGACATGGCACATACCCACGTGGGGGATTGGCCAGGAATCGGGCGTGAGAAGGGCTAATGCACCCGCTTAAAGGAGTACTGATACGAAATTTCAAAGCTGAGATCCGCTCTAGCAATCAAGTACAACGACAACACAAATAGGTGTCTGTGAATAAATGCATCTTTCTTTCTTTGCAGTTGTGTGTGTGTGTGTGATCTCTCTTTCCCTAACATTACCGAACCGCGCAAATTCAACTCGTGCATTCGCACTTTCACATTCTTCCCCTCGGGGAAATGCGGGGAATTTTTGCCATAAAGCCCATAAGTCATTTGAATTCATGTCTGTAGATTTTGAAATTCTAGCAGTTACATTTAGCTTGCCTGGCTGTTTTGTATTTTCTCTGGTTAACTCGTATTTTCCGGAAGGCGTCATTTCCGCCTCGCCTCTCGATGGTGTTTTGTCATCGTGTGAGAAGCACGTTATTATTTGCGGTGATTTTAATTCCCACCATGTCTCTTTGGGGCTCCGCACAGATTCATGTGGTAGATGGCTAAGTGGTTGGATGAATGATAACAATATGCAGTTATAACTCTGTTTCACCAACATTTTTTCGCTGGAAGAATACTTCAGTCTTAGACTTGACTTTTTGAAACTTCGGCAATATCTCTTCGTGGTCTACTTTGGATCGCGCTACAAGTAGTGACCACGTTCCTATTGTATTTGAGAAAGTGTGCCTTTCTAGGTCCCCACGTGCTCGTATGATCCCGCATACCAATTTGCACAGCATGCAAAACAAAGTAAAGATAGCACTTCAATCACTTCCATCCGGAAACCAAGAGCGCAGGGCAGTTCAAGTTGCATCCATTGTTTCGGATGCCGTTAAGTCTTCTCAATTCTTCCCAAAAAGATGGCAATAACCCGTGGTGGAATGAAGATTGCGCTATGGCGTATAATCAAAGCTAGGCGGCTTGGAAGGTACTTCTTACAAACCAATGCCCGTCTAAATGGACCAATTACAAATTTGCGGCCGGCATATTGAAACGCACAGTGTCTAAAGCGAAATAAGTCCATAACGACCACAAGTTTGCCGCTCTCTCAAAACAAAAGAATTGACGATTGCTATACCAGTTTCTACGTTCGAGAAAGGGGCTACAAGACCGCTACAATGAAAATTCAGTGGGTCAGTCAACACAGGACTCTATTGAAGCTCTCGAACAAATTGCACACGAACGTAAATCCCGGTTTTCTTCTGTTTTTTCCGTTCCTTTTATCAGTCAAATTTCGAATGTTGGTTTCAACCCACTGACAATATCGGAATTGGCTGAAGTTATTTAGCAGCTGTCTGTGGCAGCTCCGGGGCCAGATGGCATTACTGTGCCAATGTTACAGTTTTTATTTGAGGAAACCCCTAAATATTTACTGAACAAAGTAAACACCTCGCCGAAAAATAGTTGGATACCTCCCGAATGGAAACTCGAAGATAGTGCCATTGCTAAAAAACGAATGTTTAGGTTATGGCCACGATAACATCAGGCCGATTTCCTTAACTATCAACTTGGTAAAGCTCATCGAGAGGATACTGCATGGTCGCCTTTAGCGGTTTCTCGAAAGTAATAGGATGTTAAGCCGCACCAAAATTGGCTTTAGACCCGGAAATTCTATTTGGAAGGCTCATGTGGACATTGATAGCCGCATTAATCTAGCCCGCAGCCTAAAACACGTAGGTGCACTTGTTACTCTGGATATAGCAAAGGCCTATGACAGCGTAAAGTATACTGCCTTGATGTCACATATAGAGAGTAGCGAAATTCCACTATATATTCAGTCCTGGATTGGTGCGTTTTTAACAGGAAGCACATTCTGCTGTTCGAAAGATGGTGTAATGATGACAGCGCCGATGGCCCCCGTCTTGACGATGCCCCCCCCCCCCTTCCCTTCTCGTGGCCTTGTCGGGTCTCCCCATCCGGTGGCGGTATGTTGGGGCGGCCTCCGCCGACGCCGGCCAGTCGAGACCCTTTGTATGGGCCTCGCCGGCGGCTTTTTCGCGGCGTCGGGGGAGGCTTTCCTTTCATCCTGACCTTCAGGGACGGCTAGGGGGGGAGCGGAGGTCAAAATCCTTATTGGCATGTGCGCTGCAGTGGGGGCGGCGGCATTGCTCGCGCCCTGCTCGCGTATGCTTCAACGAGTTTGTTCCGAGCTGCGGCCCAGAGTGGTCGCACCAAGACTTGCTCCCGTGGCGGTTTTCTGGGCGCCAGATCCCCACGAAATTCTCGCCAACCGTGCGGCGGTTCGGCACACTTTTTGCCTCCGGGCCTCTACCAGGGATCGTGCCGCGATACCCCCTTGCGCGCTGCGGCGCCTTTTAATTTTAATCCAGTTTTCTTGTCTTGTACTATGTTTCGTCGTCTCTTGTAAATACGTTGTAAATAGACTTCCTTTTCTTCGTCACCTACTGGCCTCGTCTCGTCATCGGGTCCTTTCACCACCCTCCACGACGACACCACTCATCTTCTACGAACCAAACTTTACTGATGGCATATCATCTTCGCAATATCAGCAGTTTCGTGGTGTTCCTCAGGGGTGAGTCCTTTCTCCGGTTCTTTTTAATATTCTTCTCAAATCAATTCCGACTATGGAGGGTATAACAACTGACGTTTATGCCGATGATATTGCTTTTTACTCATCGGGCAGAGACATTCATGACTTGTGTCAACGCTTACAAAGCTATCTGCTCTCCCTAGATAATTGGCTTAGCGGGTTGCATTTATCGCTTAATGTGGGAAAATGTGTTGTTTAAGTTTTTCTTGTTTGCCATCCCCATATCATTATGCCTATTGTACCGACAGCAATCCACCCCCCAAGTTACAGAAATTAAATATCTTGGTATAATGTACGATGACAAGCTTACATCGCGTCCTCATATTAAACATGTTACTGCTAAAGGAGAAAGAGCTGTAGGCGTGCTCCACAGGCTATCTAACCACAAATTCGGGTTGCGTACAGCCACGCTGTTAATGATATATCGGAGTTACGTTCACCTGGTATTAGAGTTTGGCTGCGTCCTATTTTCTGGCTGTGCGGCGTACAAATTACATCACCTGTTTATCGTTGAGTGAATGGCCTTGAGACTATGCTTGGGATTACCAAAATATGTGGCTAACCTTTTTTACACCTTGAGGCACAATTTCCTCCACTGAAGTCTACATTTCAATTATTGACCTATTAAACCTTAATCAAATTGTTTGACTCCCCACTGGAAGACACGCAGTTCATTTTCCGTCTGAGGCCTGATTTTTTTCAAGGCATTCAGTGGCCGCGGATCCAGAGCCCCCAGATGGATCTTGTTCAGTCGTGGCTTCAGCCACTTCACGAAGAACTTTTCGGCTCCCCCCCCCTTGTATTAGTGTGTCATCTGTGGAAATAAACTTTGATAATATCTTCCCCCCTCGAATGCAAAGATGTTGCCGGCCCGAATCCTCAATGGATTGCTGGAGGATCATCTGTCAACCCTTCATTCCCATATCGTCATTGCTACCGATGCGTCGCAAAGTGATGAGAAGGCTGGAGTCGGGATATTCTCCCAGGCCCTCGATTGGTCTTTTTCAATTAGGTTACGGAATTACACACATATTTTTCAGGTGGAATTATTGGCAAAGACTTTGGCTCTTCAAAAACTTCAGCATATATGTTGTTATTCTTTCTGACGCCCTCTCTGTGGGTTCCGCATTAACATCCGAAAAAAGTCTTCAGTTATCCACACATTCCGGACATTTGTTCCTCATCCGCTTTCTGAGGTTAGATTAGTGTGGGTTCCAGGACGCGCAGGCATCTCGTACAATGAAGTGGCTGATCAATTAGCCAGTATGTCTCTTGGTGGCCCTGGGGTCGTGCAATGTCCAAATGATAGCTTTCTATTGGGGGCGAGACTTAGACGTTTACAACTACTCCAGACTTACAGGCAAGACGCCCTTCTCTCTTCTAGAGATTATACGCCTCGAGCTTCGCGATCGCTGCGGCGCCTGGAGCCGCTTCTCCGCGGCGTTGACGGGATGTGCGCTGCGTGGCTGATAGGGGCTCGTGCAGTGTTTTGGTTCTGTTTCGCTTCTTTTCGCCTTTCCGCGCACTAAAAAAACTTGTTATGGTGACGTCTATAAGCAAAGAGTACGTTTAGGTCACTTAACAAGCAGCTGCGTCTTCGTAGAGCACGCGATCGCCTGCAAGAGCTACCCTGGCACGCGGTTATGCGCGCATCGTCGCCGCTCTTCCGGGCGTCGGCGACGGCAGCAGCATGTCACCCCTGTCACCTCCAAATACGTCAGGCACAAATGAATTCTACTGTCGCCTCGTTTAGACCTGATACTGGCACAGTGAGAGGTTGGCTTCATTTTGCAGCGTGGACAACGAATGCGGCTTTGTTTCGAATATATACGACGCAGAAAATTATGTTTCGGGGATGTGATTAGTCAATCCAGCACAATAACTTATGCATTTTATAAGAATATATGCCATGCGAAAATGTTAAGTATATTTCAAGCCTGTACGTCGTTAAATATGTGCCCACACATGCATTATAGCAAGAACCAAGGCAATCTAATACGAAACCACCGGAAAATACACGCTGTGCAAGTGCGGAAGAAAAATAATAGCTCTAACGGAAATGAAAAAACAAATACAGTAAAGCTTCTGACATGCTAAAGACGTTCGTCAAAACTCAAGCAGGGAGGGCTCACCAGACAAACTATACGCGAAATGCACCGCTATTTCGCAGGACGAAGGGGGGGGGGTAGGGGAGGGGGACGCTTTGTACAAATGCGGAGCGGAATCAAGCAAATAACTTTTTGGTAATCAGTAATCACACACGCAAATCTCGCATTCACAGTCGTTTTGTTTTTCGTCTTCAACGAACACCTCATCGTTCGGCGGACGCATTTTTGGAAGTATACAGGGCAGGCAATTCGCAAGCGATGAAAGAGTGGGGTATGTGATACGGCCCTCTGATTTCAGTTTCTCCTTTATTCTGCAGGCTCCCTGTGCCATGTGACGATATTTTGAAGAAGCGTTTAGTAGCGGACGCCGATTATATTCTAAGCCAGTCTAAGCGCTGGTCGCAGAGGATATAAGTAGCAGACGAATGTTAGTCGTGTGCTCATCCCCGAGTATAATTCCCCTTTCCACCTGTTCCTTTCCTGAGCTGTGGGAGACACTGTTGACCAGGACCAGACTCTCCTGGTGACACGGGCCAAGACGGCGAGGGCAACGCATGGATTCCCGGACTAGGGTTCCACTCTCACATTTGAGCTCATTAAAATGTTTTCTCTCTCTCTCTCTGCATTATCCGTCGTACTTACGTTGAATATTCCCGAAATTAACACACACAGGCTTGTAAATGCTGGTGACCAATATCTGAAGTATATTATTGGCAAAAGTAACTGGCGTGCAGTCAGGTATGAGTGTTCCGCTGAATATGTAAGTGCACAAAACTGATTTACATCGTAGTCGTATACCCGTAGCATGAACATCAGAGGAACGGGTGGTATTGGAGACACTTCTAGTAAATTCAGGGCAGTGTAACTACGATCAGGTCCATGCATACGCCGGTTCCGCGACGCTGGCCTGTGACACACACCTGGCGCTTATACAGACCGAATATACCACACTAAGATCGCGTCAGAAACATTTACAGTCTCGTAAACACACCCCATTTGCAAACAGAGTGACTGCTTCACATAAACATGGATTCCCAACGCCCGCAAACGCTAAATCTCAGTCGTGAACATGCCGAAAACGCAGCGGTGACAGTGGGGAGTCGGACGGAGACTCCCGCGCCTGCTTTCGAAACGGGCCGCTAGGGGGATTTCAGTGGCGCCCCTACAGGCCGCGCTCGAGGCGTATAGGCACCTTAGTCAGGCATGGAAGCCGATGTTTTGTGAACCAAGGCTACGAGAGGTAGCAATCACTAAACGTCTGTGCAAAACTCCCCTATTAAATTTTTATTTTTATAAATCTGGTCTGGCCACATCCCCGCATTGCCCTTTCTGTGACGAGCTGGAAAATATAGAACATTTCCTGTTTAATTGCCGCAGCTTCTCCCCAATACGACGCACGCATCTGGAGTCAACCTTTAGGCGCCTCTACCTTCCGCTAACTACTTCCGAAGTTTTGTCACTAGGCGCTTCCTCCCTTGGAGTCTCCCACAGGGATGTTGTGTCCGCCCTACACTCCTACGTTGCGGCGACGGGCCGGTTTTCCTGCTAGCCAGCTAAGCGTTCCCATTTATTTCATTTTTCTTCCTGGCTCTACCTTCATATTATACATATTAAAAAATTCTGTTGTGTATTTCCTTCTAAATTTTGATATCTAAACTTATATAGGTCACATCCTGATTAGGTACAAAACTTCTTGGCCAATCTCCCGCGTGGGTTTCTGCCAACCAACCAACGAGTGTTGGCTTTGTGACATGGCCACCGAACGCTCTTGCTTCTCGTCGTCGTCAACGGGGCTTTTCACCCAAAAGCGGCGGCCCCTCCGGTCACCATTAAACCACCTAAACCGGAAGACGCCGGTGATCCCGCCGCCGCAATACTAAGCATCGTGGTCATTGCCGTTGCCACCGAGGTTGCATTCAGGATGAACCCAGGAAGCCCAGTCAGCCTCGGCCCCGAACGCGCCACCATGGCCCGGCTGGTGGCGGCCAAGCTGGACTTTGATCAGCCCAACTCCTCTGCGACCGGCCGCCCTGGCTGCTTTCTTTTGGGAGCCCTTGTCATAGTGCCTGGTGTACGGGAAACGTGATGGGCCGCCAGGAAGACGATCACGCCGAGATGAACACCAAAATAGTACGACCACAGGCCGCCCAACAATAACGAACAACGCACACTGGATGAAATAAACCTTATTCGAGAAAATGGAGCCGGTATTCTGGTTCATGTTAAAGGGGCACTGACACAAAAATTTAGCATCTTGTTTTTTTCGTTGCGATAAGTAGCTAGTGACCTACTTATAACCTGTAGAAACCTCATTTGCTTCAGCGTGCGACGGTTGTTTAATTAGAGGGATTTTAAATGCGGCCAGTCGCAGTTTCGGTTTCAGTGAGTGCCGTGAAACGATGGATTTTGTGGATTTTGTGTGAACAAAGCTGACCACGTGACCGTCGGAGGGATATCACAGAGCAGAGCCGCCGTAGCACTGTCGAATCCGCATCGACGGCAGTTTCTGCGAATGCCGCCACGTACTGATCTCGTGAGGCGCTTAATTAAAAAGCGACCATGGATGTGACGCAGGCGCTGCGAATGCAAATGCTACCGCGGCTAAAGAACGACGCGCGCGACGCTCGAGACGGTGGGTGGCAAGACGCGCGCTGGGAGCAGCCGCGGCCGGTCTGCCTACAGGTCCGCCTACAGATGTGTTCGGCTCAGCACTGCGGCGGATATTCGAGTGCCGCTCTCGTAAGCGGTGCAGATGACAATTTTTAATGCAACCCGCCATCGCATCATTAGCTCCTTTCTCATGTAAGCCACTATGGTCGGGACTTGGGGACAATTTCGTGCAGCGGTAACAAGCTATCACTCGAGCTACCTGCGCCGGCCTGGGCCACTTCGCGGCCGTGGCCGCCGCCTGCACAGCGACCGTGCGGCTAGCTCAGTGGGCTTTTCGTGCCTCCGGCGCGTTTTCGCATCCAACGGAAATAAACAGTAATAGAAACAGAGTGCCTGCAATCGCTGTAGAACTTTGGTCGCGGCCAGCTGCCCGATTAGCTGACGAAATCACGGCGCCTCCGCCGCCAACGATCGGGTCGTTCCGGTCGTTCGTTCTCGAAAGCGGAAGCTCCGCCCTCCGGCCCTCCGATTGGAGCGGCGAGCCGGGCGAGCCCGCGTAAAACGCCGGTAGTGCGGAAGCGGCAAACACAAACTCGTGACGTGTTTGGATGTTGTTTATTTACAATTGCGCGTGGTCCTCTGCTGGCTGCTCGGTTGCGTTTCGCACACTTCAAAATTGATTTTAAATATGTTCTAGGCTGTATTCGCCGCTGACATTTTGCAGATGATGTATATGTGTTCCCACCAATCTATCTCCGACGTTATCTCGCCTTCAAAATTTTGTGTCAGTGCCCCTTTAATCTCAGGTGGGTGACTTCCCCAGTTGAGGATGTCAGGACCCTCATCTGTCCATTTAGCTCGGTCAACCAATCTTAGCTGGTTCTCCGCGCTCACGCTGATCAACACATCTTCCTCTGCTCTTCATATTGTTCCTGATTTACTGGTGTGCCTAGTCCATCTTGGCACAATTGCAGTTTGCCATACCGATGGAGTGTTACGCACAGCGGACAGTTGTATAATGTCGTATCCCCGATGTGAGACAAGATGTCGTGCAGGTAGGAGTTTGAAGTGTTCATAGATGTAACTGCCTCCTATCCTACTATGTGGTGCAGAAGTAATGGTAAGTTATTCTACGTAATCTGTAGGGTGATAGGATATATCGGTAGCGCCTCGGGATGGTGCTCAGTAGAGACCGGAACTTTAGGCAAAATGTTTTTTCCCTTGAGTCCGCATCAAGCCTATTTAAAATATAAGCACTAACTAAGGAAAGGGGAGCAATTTAAGCAATAGTTTATAGTGCCTGTTTCTGTGGCGTTCTGTTTTTACGCCCAGCGAGGTAGAGAAGGAGGGAGAACTTGATTAGTTGCAGTGGTTTTAGGGGGTCGAGGTGGCCGCAGGCTTCCGCCTGGCGTCGACTAGCGTAGCCCGGGCCTGTCTACGAGGGAAAGTTGTGTCACCAGGTCAGAGTTACTCAGCGCCCCCTTCCACTGCTCGTCAGAGGAAATTAGAGGTTAAAGGGAAGGGGTCATTAGGGCAGCCACACAACAGTGGAGCGTGTACCACAGGCAGGACAATAGACCTTATGCGAAATTGCTTGGTGATCTAGCAACACTGATGTAAACGAGACCTTCGGCCATATTGGTACGGGCGCCGATCGGGAAGTCTCCTATTGTTTACTGTAGAATAGTAGGTGACGGTAACTCGGTATGGCTCAAACTGGACGGCTTTTCCTGCTCCCGACTGCAGATTGTGGACGGAGGACTTGTCTGCGCTGCTGACTGTGTCTGAAGACTCATACCACTAGGGGTGCCGCGCCAAAGACCCATCCGAGCGGCAGCGAAGCAGGGCATGCCGCCTAGCCACCGAGGCGCATTGCTCGCCTTCATCGGTGCGGACAGACACGTGCGACTCGCAGTAAGTATATCCTTCTTTGTTTTTTACTTGACGCGAGTTAACCGGTACGAGCATTTGTATAGCACTTTGTTCAGCGTTGTTTATCATGCAAATGCGTAGCGGCGACCCTATTGCAGTAGCTTTGAAAGAGGAAAGCGACAATCGCCAGACCGTACAGCTAGTGGGTGTATTAGGTATTTTCAAATGCTGTACATAGAATTTATGGGATGATTTTTCGCGAAGATGTTTACGGAAAGGTTGCGGCCGTTTCCCGTGACGGTCGTCCGCCCACGAGTTTGCCGCAAAGCAATCGCGCTTTGCGGCGAAGTCAACTACAAAAGAGCACATACGCCTTGAATTCTTTTTTGTGTGTGTTTTCATTATTTATTGCGATGTTCTGCCGCAAAAATCTGTTTGTGTGTTTCTCTTCTCCTTTTTTGACGGTGGGGTGGTTGTGTTTTTTTCTAAAGCGCATGTTTTTGGTGTGCACGAACAGATAATACAGTAAAACCTCGTTAGCTCGAACTCACTGAACTATATTTTTTTAATTCGATGGGTCATCGGTATAGCCCGTATGTTTACCTGTTTATCTCGAAAGGTTCTGGAAGTGAGTTCCAGATAATCATTATATTGCCTAATTAAGTTATGACGAACACGATTATGGGGGTACTGGTATCATTACCCACGGTGAGGCTTTTAAATGTTAAACTTCCTTCTCTTGAAAATGCATTAACAAAGCACGCAGAGATACTTGCACGCTCGAACTTGACAAAAAATTTTGACATCATTGCTGTTTGAGGTGTAGATTATTGCCCTTGCAACAGTGTTACACAAAATCTGGTCATTTTGAGTCTGTTCCTTGCGGCCACTGCTTTCTGCTCTGTCCCTTTGCCATAAACTGTAACGGACTAGTCCTTTTCTTCCCTGAGTGCTATTTACTGTTCCTCAGTCTCTTCTTGCAGGTTGGGCCTCATCCATGTGCTCAGCAGCTGCTTTCGCTCCCAGAAGAAAAATGGCCGGCCCTATGTTGTGTGCCTCACCTTTGAGACGGACAGTGGGGCGACTGTGGAGGCAGCGTGCGAGTGCCCTGCGGGTTGCCGTGGAGCATGGAGTCACATCCTGGCTGCTGTGCCCCTACTCGCCCTCTTGCAAGCCGAAGGTTTTAAGAGGCGCCACCGGAGCTTGCGTGCACTGAGCTGCCACAACAGTGCACGTCCGAGACAGGAGGGCATCAAGCCAGGCATCAACCTGGCTAGACATTGACTGGAGAAGAAAATGGCCCCTCCCTTCCCTTGCCAATGCGTCTGTCAGATGCACGTCGAGTACAGGAGCAACGCGAGCAGCAACAAAGTGCCATGCAGGTGCTTGGGAGAAAACTTGGTAGCCTTGGGAATGGATTTTTTGCCCCAGTTGTGCTGGCCTCACCCCCCACAGTGACAGAAACAAGGACTGGCATGGCACCTGAAGGGTCACCTATGAGCTACCAGCAAGCATTCATGCCACATTTCGCCGTTGTCATCTCGCGAGCACGCAGAGGCTGGGTAACGTCGTGTTTACTAGACCGCGGCATGCAGTGGTGCGCGAATGCTTCCCTTTGCTTCATTTATATCCACAGTTTGCTATACTGCACGCGCTATAAATCGGCGAAGTAGTTTAATTTACTGCGATTTTCACTGTGGATACAAAAAATGCAAAAGCACTCAAGCTGATGCGCGGTGGCCTGATGCAACTCTGGCCGTTTTTTTAGAATAATATTGAAAATTTGCTCAGCTACCTACATCAATGACCACTATCATCACGTCGGAGGCATGCATGCAGCATGTGACAAACTAGAGGAGTGAGTGTGTATTTTAGTCGCAAAATATTCGACAGTAAATACATCGTGGCAGAAATGACAATGGGCACCAAGTTAACTTGACGTAACAACAAACCTTTCAGCCCGGCAAATCGGGAACCAAGTGCAAAAGCTCGAATTTTCCACCGTTAGATCATCATAAAACAGTGTACGCCACTTCTGCAACGACACGCGGCTAAATGCAACGTAAAAGAAACCAACAACACACTCCCATACCGTGCGCATCCGCCACAGAGGAAATTTTCAACCGCGCCGTGACGGCGTAGTGCGGTAAGAAAAGTTTGTTTACAGCCCTAAGATAAAGGCTCGTGTAGAGGCTAAGCGGCACCATTTAACAATGAAATAAAGCGGGCGCAGAGCCACAGGGACGAGTAAGGAAACAGCCTAATTTTGACAACGTGTGCTACTGTTTTCCCGGACGAGCGCGGCTGTCAGTCTCATGAATAGGTGGCGCACGCTCAGGCTTCATGATTTCGAATACAAAGGCTGGACCACAGAACTCCAATGCAGCTCTAGTTTTCATCCGGAAAGCGACTACGGAATCCCGCGCTTAGCGAACCAACGACAAAAAATTGGCCGCGTATCTGCTCCTTTCGTTGCAAATGTCGTCAAAAGACGATAGTCTTTATCGGCTATTGCGACGTAAATGCCTCCCTTCGCTTTGCCGCTCACCTATCATGTTGTTCCTCTTGCGTCGCGCTCCTCCCAAGGTAAAGACGTCAAAGGTTTGCTTAAATCATTTTAAATTTCCCGCGTTCCACTGCTCCAAACCGGGTGTCTCGATGCGAACGCTGCTGTACGGCGGAGACGCGCGTTAATCGAGGCGCCCTACTTCTACGTTTATAGAACCGCGTTTCCCTACTCCACGTGCGTTGCAAGCAGAACGTGGAACCTATCTAGTGGAACCTTGCGTAACTGTTGCCGGTTGATTTCTTAAAATGTCGCGAGAAGCTATAGTGGCGCGGGCGACAGTAGGCGACGGCGAAGTGAATTCTTTTTCTGCAGTTGATGAAGTATTTAATTTCGCAAAAGCAAGCATGTTTGATTTTTTTCTAAAGGAACACTGCAAATATCACTTCTGTATTGATTTACTGTCTCATATTTGCGTAATGTCTTGTTCTTCTTCAACAATGTTGACAAGTATGAACCTTACACCGGACATAGACGGGTAGATTTAGCTGTGACTATATAAGACTAATGGGCAGGCATTGTTTTGCTTTGGCCGGGTGGCTGAATCGAGTCACAGACAGACAGACGGACAGACATACAGACATAGAGAGAGAGAGAGAAAAGACTTTATTGAATGTTCGCCTGCAGGAGGGACGAGCAAAGGCTCCGCGGAGCCAGCCCGTCTCTCGACGCTGCCTAGGGCGTCCTCGAAGCATTGCCCCGCAGGCGTCCGCCAGTTCGGCGCGCGAGGGGCCTTCGGGGATGTCCCCTCGAGCCCTTCGTCGGTGCCTCCCCGGTCTTCTGCCTGGCGAGAGCCGCCTCGAGCTGCTGGACGGCTTGCAGCTGCTCCGTCAGGTCCGACGATGCAACCGCTCGTGCGATGGGATCCGGCAGCCGCCCCTGTGGCGCGGCCGCTTCCGTTGGGTAGCGAGAACAGTCCCATAGGATGTGGGTCAGAGTTGCTCTGGCACTCGCGCACACACTGCACACGTCACTTTCATAAATGTCTGGGCACACGTGGCGCGCGAGCGCCGGCGTGATTACCGATCTGGTCTGCAACTGCCGGAAGAGCACTGCCTGCGCCCTCGTCAGTCCCGGGTGGGGTTGCGGCATAGTCCGACGTTTGAGCCGATACCAGCGCAGGACCTCGGCATACTCGACGAGGGGCTCCTGCTGTTCGATGTCCTGGCAGCCGTCATCGCCTTGCGGTTCTCCGTCCCTCGGTGCCGCTGAGCCGGGGGGGATCCCGGTGGTGGTGGAGGGGGCCACCGGGCGAGCCGCCGCGCGGTTGGTGAGCGCGCGCGCGGCGGCGTCCGCCGTCTCGTTGCGGTTGGGGTGTCCGCTGCCGTTGTTGCTTCTGCCTGCTTCCCGCGTGTCCGTGTGCGCCGGGAACCACCTCAGGTGGGTGGCCGGCACCGAGTCTCTCACTGCACTACACTGCACCACGCGCACTGCACTGGTACACACTCTGTTGCGGGTGAAGTTCATGATGGCCGAGCGGGAGTCGCTCAGTATCGTTGTGCATTGCGGGTCCGTTAGCGCGAGCGCGATCGCGACTTCTTCCGCGTGCCGCGCGGACGGCGCGCGGACGCTGCACGCACTGTGCACTTCGCCGTTAGTGGCTTTCACCACCACCGCAGCGTAGGTGTTGGGTCTGTCCGGGTATCTGGCCGCGTCCACGAACAGGGCGCCGGTGTCGTCGGCGTATGTTTCCGTGAGGACCCTGGCCCGGGCGGCCCGGCGTTCTTGGTTTCGCTCCGGATTCACGTTCCGAGGTAGCGGGGGGATCTTCAGTCTTCGCAAGGTTTCGGCCGGCAGGCTTCGCGAGTCGGCCGCCGCAGCCGCCCGTTCCCCGAGTCCCAGCCGTTCGAGGATGTGACGGCCGGTCTTCGTGGTCGAGAGGCGCTCGAGCTGGGCCGCGCGCTGGGCCTCGCCGATCTCCTCTAGGGTGTTGTGAATGCCGAGCTCCAGTAGCCGCTCGGTACTGGCGCTGTTCAGGAGGCCCAGCGCTGCCTTGTAGGTCTTCCGTATGGCTGCATTTATCCTGTCTCGTTCTTGCGTCTTCCAGAAATGGAACGCCCCCACGTATGCCACGTGGCTGATGGCGAATGATTGGACTAGCCTCAGCAGGCTCGCCTCCTTCATCCCGTTGTGCCTTGTCGCCACTCGCTTGATGAGGCGGGTGGCGGCTCCGAGCTTTGTGATCGTTCGGTCGACCGTGGCACCGTTGTACCGGTTCCCCTCGATGATCATGCCGAGTACCCGGAGCGCCTTCACTTTGGGGATGATCGTGCCGTCTTTCGTCCGCACCGTGATTGCTGCGGAGTCTTCTTCCGCCCTCTTGCGGTACGCGCCTGGCGGGGGGATGATCAGTAGTTCGGACTTCTGTGGGGAGCACGCGAGGCCAGTGTCCCCCAGGTGATCTTCGATAGCTTCCACCGCCGTCTGCAGAGTCGACTCGATGTGGCCGTCGCTGCCCCCGGGGACCCACAGGGTGATGTCGTCCGCGTAGATGGTGTAGCGGACCTGCGGGATCTCCGAGAGCCGGTTGGCCACCCCGATCATGACGATGTTGAACAGCAACGGCGAGATCACCGAGCCTTGGGGGGTCCCGACGCTGCCCGTCTTTTTCAGCGGTAGTTCCAGGTCTCCGGCCTGGATCATTACGGTCCTCTCCGATAAGAAGTCCCGGATGTAGTTGTACGTTCTCCTGCCCATGCCCAGCCGCGAGACCTGCGCCAAGATGGCGGAGTGGCGCACCTTGTCGAAGGCGCTCTGTAGGTCGAGGCCCAGCACCGCCCTGTTGTCGCGGGTGGGAGCGGACACTTCGAGTATCTCGTGTTGCAGCAGTATCATCGCGTCCTGGGTGCTGAGCCTCTCCCGAAACCCCAGCATGGTGTCGGGGTAGAGCCCTTCCGTTTCCAAGTAGCGTTGCCATCTATTCATTAGCACGTGCTCCAAGACCTTCCCTACGCACGATGTGAGGGAGATCGGGCGCAGGTTCTCGATGCCGGGTGGCTTACCGGGCTTCGGGATCAGGACCGTCTTGGCCGTTTTCCACTGTCGGGGCAGCGTGCCCGCGTGCCAGCAGCGGTTGAAGTAGTCCGTGAGGGCCGCAACGGCTCCGTCGCTTAGGTTCCTCAGGGCTTTGTTGGTTACCCGGTCTGGGCCCGCCGCAGACCTGCAGTTGAGGGTCTGCAGCACTGCCCGCACTTCCCATTCTTCGATGCTGCGATCGAGGGCCGGATTGTCCGCTCCCCGGTATTCGCCGTGCCTCTCGCTCGCAGTGCTTGGCAGGTAGCGCGCGTTTATGCGCTTACTTGTTTCTGCCTTCCCCAACGTCTTGACGGTCGTGTGCATTACTTGGGCCAGCCGGTGCTGCTGATAGCCTCGGGTCCTCGTTTCGTCCAGAAGGTGCCGTAGCAGGTTCCACGTCCTCCCCTTGTGGAGCTGGCCGTCCGCCTCGTTGCACACGGCATGCCACCTCTGGGCGCATAGCTCCCGACTGTATTTCTCGATGGCCCGTCCGAGCAGGGCCACCCTCTTGCGTAGCCGGCGGTTCGTGCGCTGCTGTTTCCATCGCCGCTGCAGCGATTGCCTCGCCTCTAGCATGTGAGCCAGGCGGCTGTCCACCTGCGCCACGCCCTCGTCCGTTTCCACTTCGGTGGTCGCGTCCGAGGTCGCGCGCACGATGGCTTCCGCCCATTCCCCGATGTCTGTGATCGTTGCCGTCCGCTGTGGCCCTTCCAGATCCAGCCGGAAACGGTCCCAGTCCGTGATCTTGTGTTTGCGTCGGGGTTCCGCGGCGATCGGTATGGACGCAGGCAGGTCGACTTCGATGATGTAATGGTCGCTGCCCAGGTTCCGTCCCGTGTTCCGCCACTTCACCCCTCGCTTGGCTGTATCCGCCGTCCGGACGAATGTCAGGTCCGGGTTCGTGTCTCGCGTGGTGGACGTTCCTACCCGAGTGGGGGCCGCTGGGTCCGTGTAGAGGGAGAAGCCCGCGTCCGCCGCATCGTCCAGGAGGTCTCTTCCTTTTACCGTTGTCCTGCCGTACCCGAGCTCCTTGTGCGGGGCATTAAAATCCCCGCAGACCATGACCGTGCCTTTCGGCGCCGAACGTATCGCCTTGTGCAAAAGGGCGCGGAATTTCTGCTGACGGTGCGCCGGATTGCTGTAGGTATTTACCAGGAGAAAGGATTCTTTCCTCTTCCTGCCGATCACCACCTCGGTCGCGCAATGCTCAATGGTGCTGCGTCCAAGGAAGTTCTCGTGCTTGACGAAAGTGAGTCCCTTCCGCACGAACGTGCACACTCCCTGCCCAGCTCCTTTGCCGCATTTCCTTGCGCTCGGGGGGCTCGCGTGCGCTCGGTAGCCGGGGAGGGATGGCGCGTTCTCGGTGTGTGTCTCCTGGATCATTATTACGTCCGGCGCCCGGTCGGCGCCTTGCAGATATTGTTGCAGTACCGCCTTTCTGCACTGGAACCCGTTGGCGTTCCAGTGCCAGATCCTTAGGCCTGAGCTTGCTGTTGTTGGGGTCCGGGCCATATTGATGTCTGTGGTTGGGCGGGCGGGTCGCGGTTGTCCTCGTCATCATTCCGTCCGAGCTTCTTGTATAGGAATTCTTGCATCTTCTGTAGTGTTACTTCCACTGCTTCGAGCCTGTCCTCTATCGCTGTGAAGCGCGTGTTCATCCGGTGTTCGAGGGCGTTTACTCGCTTCTCGAGCTTGTCTTGTTTCTCCGTGTAGCGGCGAAGGCGAACGGCGTCACCTATTCCGCTTCTGGACTGGGGTTCGGGCGTGTCGTCCCTCGATCGGGGGTCCGCTGCATTTCTTCCCTCTTCCTCGTCCTCCAACATGTCGGTTTCGAGGGGTTGTGGGTTGACGGGCCTGTCCCGGGGCTGCTGGGCCGGTCTTTCCGGCTTCGTTGTCGCCGGTGGCCGTTGCTGTTGTCGTTGTGGTGGTGGGGGCGGCGGCGGGGTCCGCACTCGCGGTTGCTGCCATGCTGGCTGGGCTTGCGCTTGCGGGGGCGCTTGCTGCCGCTGTTGCTGTTGGTTGTTCAGGAGTCGGATGACTTCCTTGAGCTGTTGGTTCAGTCGAGCGTTTTCGGCCTTGAGTGTCGTGATTTCCTCACGAAGAGCCTGCATCGCCTCTGGTCGCTGTGTCGATTTCTCCCGTTCCCTTCGCGGGGTCTTGGATCTTGCCCGAGTTGCGGGTGCACTGACAATATCGGTCCACGCTACCCGTTCTCGCGAGTGCGATGCCACCGGTCTTCTCCTGCTGTCGCTTCTTCCACTTCTGCCTCTGCTGGCGGAGCGAATCCTTGCGGAGCGCGCGCCGCTGGAGGCGGAGCGCCGCCGCCGCGAGCAGCTGCGGCTGCGCCCGCGCTGTTGCTGATGGCTCAGCCGCGGGAAGCTGGCATCGTCTTTTCTGGGAATTCTTTCTCTTTGTGGTGACGTCACTTTTCTGCGGTCCCACTGCCGCTTCTTTACCAAATATGGCGTCTTGTACTTGTTCGTACACCCCGGCGAGCTGGTCGGGTGGGGCCCTCCGCACAGCTTGCAACGTGGCGTACATTCGTTGTCGTGATTCGCGCCCGGGTTGGCCTTCCCGCACGCGAAGCACACGCGCGCGTTCGGCTGTGGGCACACGTCTGTGCGGTGGCCGATCTTGCCGCACTGCCTGCAGACCTCGTGGTGCTGTCTGTAGAGGCTGCACCTCACTAGGACGGCACCGTATTTGACTGTTGTGGGGACCTTTGTGCCCTGGAACAGGACAATCACCGCGGTCGAATTGCCGATTCTGTGCGCATCGACTGCCGTGGGGTTGCGGTTGTTCACTACGTTGGCCTTGATTTCCTCCGGGGTATCTTCGGTGGAGATGTTTCGAATTACCCCCTTCGCGGTGCCGTCCGGGGCCGCGTGATACGCGCTGACCTCGTGGGTTTGCCCCCCGATCTTGAGTGCGCGAAGCTGAGCGTATCTCACCGCCCGCTGCTCGTCCGGGGTGCTCACTACTATTATGTTCTGCATGACGTTTGCGCAAATGGTATCTTGCATGGCCTCTTCTCTCGTGGTTCCCGTTGCCGCCATTACCGCGGCCATCAGTACTGGTGCCTCGACGCGGCCAGTGTGCAGGCCGCCACGTGGCCTCACGATGACCTTGTGCTCGCTTCTCGGGATGTTTGCTGGCATGCGGGCCGCCTTCGTTAGGGTTGCGTTAACTCGTCTGGCGAATTGCGCTCGGTTGGTAGTGGGTTTGGACACCTTG
The DNA here is from genome assembly GCF_048455015.1 of Haemaphysalis longicornis. NCBI lineage: Eukaryota > Metazoa > Arthropoda > Arachnida > Ixodida > Ixodidae > Haemaphysalis > Haemaphysalis longicornis. The sequence continues at coordinate 189,707,045 of NW_027526422.1, forward strand.
ACGGCGGACTCACCGGTGGTTGATTGCTGCGGAGCCTCTCGTTGCTGCGGCGCCCGTCTCTTCGGGACTACCCAGCCGGCGGTGTCCCCCGCCGAGAGTTCCTCGCCGTGTACAGCGACGGCAGTTCGGCCGGCGAAACGGTCGAGCTGTATTTGTAGCGTTGGATCCTCCCTCTCCTCTTGGTCGTGCTCGGAGCCCGTGTCCATAGCAGTTGCCATGTCCTCTGGCCCGGTGGCGACGGAGTCGTCCGGCGTTAGGCCTAGCGGCTGCGGGCCGGCGCGGCCGGGGGCCGTGCTCGAGCTAGGCCTAAATTAGGCTTAGCCCGGAGTCCACGCTGGCGCACAGAGAATCGCCCGTAAATCGAGAAAGTCGCGTACCACTTGTCCGAAAATGGTATCGGTCGGGTCCGCAAGTGGTACCGGTCACGTTGGTAGCAATTAATCCGAGCTACCGGATAATTAGCACAGCGAAAATCGATGAAAAGCGGGAGCCCTCATGAGGTGCTGCAGCGCCGAAGCTTGGAAGCGCGTGCCACATACAGACATACAGACATACAGACAGACCAAAATTTCTGGGTTTAAGGAGCCCAAGAAAGACTATCGTCTTTAATAATCGCTCCCAGCGCACCGCGCCCAGCGTGTCACAAAGGTGTCTCGCGCCGGCATAGTTCGCGTCAGAAAGTTCGTTCAAAAGCGTGGAACTTCACGTACCTTTTCTCTATTTGGACCGCTTTTCCTCATTTCGTGCAGTGCGGCATGAAGCAATGCTCCGGCATTGTAGTCCATCACCAAGAGCCGTCAACGCCCGCATGCTATGTTTTGCTAATTGGTTTCGGTTTGAAACGACCGTACTAAAATGGCGGACCTAGTTACCGGAGTCGACGTGAGATAGCGGGGCGCATTTTGCATAGGGTCTATTGTGAATCCTTTTTATGCTGTACAGCTAATATTAATTCATGTGTGGGCTTTGATAAATTACAGCTTTTTACAGCCGAGCTGGCCGTGACGGCACTGACCTTATTCGAGCAGCGGAAGGCACAACTCGGCATCGCGAAGCTACATAAAGTGGCGCCGACGCAACACTTGTTTGAAACGAGCAGCTGACTCTTTGGCTGTTACCGGTTGTTATACGATGTCGGCTTCGATAAGGCCTGCTCCGAGGCCGCTGAGCCTAAAATGGCGAATTTAAATGGACAGTGGCGGCGAAGAGAAGAAAAAACAAACAACGCGGGGACGAGGTACTACGTCACTGGCCGTTGGCCAATGGCGCGCGGCGTTCGCCGGTGACAAAGAAAATGGCAAAAAACGAAGGAGGAAAGGAGCGCGGGCGAGGGCGAAAGGCAGCAGTAATTTCAGGGACCTTAGCGCAAACTAATGTCCCTAAAATTACTAAGGTAGCGCCAACTGCTCCCTCCTTCTCCGCTCCTCTCCTCTTTTTTCTCTTCCCTCACCCGCGGGGCCGCGGTCCCTTCCACTCCGCGGCGGGGCCGCCATTTTTGTTGGCTTCTTTAGAGCAGACGCCCTCGCAACGCTTCGGGCCGCTCGCTGCAGTTTTTCGTGCAGTTTGCCCTTGTTTTCGCACCGCAATCGCTCTTTGGTAGCATTAATAGTATTTCTAGGGCGGCGTTTTGCCAACACGCATTAAGTCAGGCTGTTTTGTTGTATATTTTTGTCTAGAAGGGGACATTTGCGGGGTGGATGCCGTGGGCGCATACGGGCAGCGCGGTGTTTGTGTATGTGTGCGGCATGCTCAGGATAGTTCGTGAACGCGAAAGGATCGAACATGGACGTTTCAAACTGCTCTGTTACATACTATGTCTAGAGCCCCGTATTACCAACACGGCCTAAGTGAGGCTGTTTCCTTGTATATTTTTGTGTAGGCGGGATGGATGCCGCTGGCGCATACGAACAGCATGGTCTTTGTTTACGTGTGCGGCATGCTCAGGATAGTTCGTGAACCGAAAGGATCAAACGTGGACGTTTCAAATTGCTCTGTTACAATAATTCCGTTCTTGCATTTGCGTGATTAAGTTGTGGTCGTGCAAGCGCTGCACAGAGGGCTCGCGCATGGTTCGCGGTGACCTTGGTTCGCGGCAGTTCGAGCGCTGCGCTGGCTTTTTTGCGTTTGCCTTTTTTGCCTTAGTTGTAGATCATAAGAAGCGCTCAGTATGCGTCCCGCATTAGCTACTGACATTCATTCCAGCTTTATTCCGTGCACTTTCCGGTGCTTTGACGCTGTTGCAAAATATATGTCACCTTCACGTCGTTATAGGCTGCTGTCAGGGTCGAAGTTCTCGCGTCTCCTCGTTGGCCTCGCCCATGACGGCTGTACTTTTGGCAGTGCGTCCGTGACATAGCAATGTCCGTGCAATTGGTGTTCACAATTACTTTGAGTAAGGCCCTGTCGGGCATATCTGGAAAAGGCTGGCAGAAAGAACGCGCAGTTAAAGAATGTGCTCTGCTTAGAATTAGCTGTAGTGCCCAGTTCTATAATAACTACCGCATTCCAAGGCCAGAAGCGCGCTAGCAAGCGCAATTGGGAATCCTTTTTATGCTGTACAGCTAACATTGATTCATGCGTGGGCTTTCATAAATTACAGCTTGCTACAGCAGAACTGGCCGTGACTGCACTACTACACGATTTAACAAACGTGGATCGAGTTGTGCATCGTAGTGAAGAGTTAAGGCACGCTGCGAAAACACTTTTCGACACGTCGTACAGGACACGCGTCCTAGAGTTCGTCGCCGTATTTCGAAATTTCCTGAACTTGTTGCACACCATTTGTGCGTACGTATTCATTGTGGCGTGAAATCCCTGCTGCCCAAATTCTCAGCCGTATACATTAGATTTCACGTGCCGCCACCAGTTCAGGTGAGAACTGTGTAAAAAATGTAGGCTGTAATCTTGTGAATAGGCACGAGAGGCGACTGCAGCAATCGATGGATACACTGAAATTCAATTGTGCACTCTTGGTTCTACCAGTACAATAAGAGATCAGTTTCTGCGGGATCAGTGTTTATACAAGTTGCTCATGCAGTTAATTACTGAAGTTAATTGCTCATTCAAAACCTGTTTCTCCCTATAGGACGGGATTGTATGCAGGCATTATTTGAAGGAAGCAGGGACACACAATTGCTTTGTACTGGGATATATTCTGGTATATTTGTACATGGGACTAGCACAAGAATACGTCCAAAAGAAATTCGAAAGAGAAACCATATCACAATGATTGAGACAAAACAGTAAGGTGCACTACAAAAATGAATTGTTGTTACAAAATCAGGATTTTATTCAAAGTCTGCAATGAACCGCCATTGAATTGTAAAGATTATAACAACATGCTGTATCGAAGCCAAACATCTATTCTAGGTCATGATTGATAGAGTTCACAACTAAGAACTGCAAAGCACTGAATACAAAAGAACTGTAGATTGACCATGACTAAGAAATTGGCAAAGGCTTTATATCAACGAAAAGGCTACTAAGAATACAGATCAGAATGTGCCGTCACAAAAATGATAGGTTTTTATGAAACAAAAGACCACAACAATCCATTAATCAAACCGTGCTTTGAATGATGTTACAATGACTGCATAATTGAAGCAAACATACAGCGACAAGATAATAGGACGGTCTTAACATAATGTACATTGGGAACAACATTTACATGAGGAGGGTGAACAAGGTTAACACAAAACGCACTGCAAGGTAGTATGATGTATACAGGTTAACTAAGGCCATGCCTATGAAGAAAAATTGATGAAAGTCTCGGACAAAGTACACATAGTCGTAGTATTAGTATTATACGGCAAACATATACAGCACCACAGCTAGTGTAAACAAACTGCATGAAGGCCATATGCAGCAACAGAAAGCACAAACGCCCAAAACAAACAACAAATGTCTGCAATAGAAAAATCTCGCTCAACATGATGAGTTTTACAGTTCAAAATGACTAGTGCACAAGCATGAACAGTCGGCAGAACGCTTGTCTATAATGCTCGAGTGGACTGCAACACCATTTCTTCGTTATAAAATTGTACTCCACGATTTGTTTTATACGCTTCAAAATGACTAGCTATTGGACAAGCATGCACAATGCATAAAGCTCGTTGACTAGAATTACTGCACGTTCGTTGTAGCTGCTTGTTTTGCAATGCTGCGACTTCCACACTTCGTACCACTTTTGCTTGCCTCAACTCGCTCATTTTCTTTGCGGAGAAGAATGTATAGTCTCGTTTTTTAAGAATACCTTGAGCAGCTTGTTGTCAACACTGTGGCACGATGGGAAACAGTTGACAAATGTGACACTTTCGGATGCAAAAATCTCGAGTTCTGAAAGCGTTATCTTGTTCTGAAGAAGTCCGTCACTGTTAACACGGAAGAAATTTTCTGCAGTTTCCAGAAAGCTCACAACAGCAGATGAAGGCAAGGCAAGTCGGATGGTATCTGTATAAGACTTTAGTCGTCAATGGGCTCGCCTCTTTACACGTAATAGCTCTTCTGCACTCATTACACGTCATGTTTTTGAGAATACTACTTACAACGTAACCTGCAAAATCATCTAAGGACTCTTGTTGAAGCTCACGTAGCTCAAGCACTTCATCAGGAAACGCAACAACACCCTTTTCAAGCCCCTGCAGGAGCCCCATCCAGCAGCAGGTATGGAATCTGCTACTCTGATGACCGCAAAACTGAATAAAACCTGGAAAAAGTAAGCTGCGAAACTTGTCAGAAACTTTAGCACACATAAATGCTGGAAATTACGTGTACTCACTAGCAGCAAAAGACTCCTTGGATTGTTCGGGGCCTCGTGAACAACGTTGATTGCAGAATGGTGCATCTCCTGTATGCATAGGTCGGATTGCAGAAGCAAAGGTGGAAAGGTATCCAGTAGACAAAGCAGAAAAATGGTGCACTTACGTCGAGCAGGTGGCTTGCGCTGCTGAGGTGGCTTCCTGTGTGAAAAAATGCTCGGAATGGCAGTTTGTTTCAGCTTTTTAACGCCAAGCTTCTCCTATATTCGTTTCTCAAATTGGTCTTCCGTGAAATTATCCTATTGAGAATGACAAAAATTGCACCACCGAGTCTCAAATCTGCCACAAACGCTCCGCAAGTATAGGTATAACGCCAGAGTGTAGCGATCGTTCAAACGTGGCACGGTTAAATTCGCATTTCCCCATTTGCTCAGTGCCACATCCAACGTCAACTTGCGGCTAATGAATGCTGAACAAAAATAAGTCTGCTGAAAATACATTTACATCGCGTGTTTTGGGTCACAAGACAATGATCGGATATGTTACACCATTGACAATTAAAATGAAGTAAGCGCACATCCTGCAAGTTCACGCCCTCACATCTAAAGGAAGCGTTAACACGTAATGATTGGCCCTCTGTGCGCTAACATACGCGGAACAGAGGGTACGTGTACAACCATTGCGGGGCAAATATGCATTTCCAGTGGCCACTCAAATGCGCGCGAATTTAACGAAGCGACAACAGAAATTACGAATGAACGCTAGTGTAACGGCGGGGTCACGAAATTAGGTAAGTTTTTTTACCTAGCCGCAAATTTTTTTCCCCTCTAATATCCCCAATGTGCGCCGCACGTTACGCAGTAAATCGCTTTAATATCATAACAACGGGCTTACAATACTACCGGGTCCCTACACAATACAAGATTCTACGTAACAGAGCCCACACGCACTCTGAACGCATTCGCTACACGGTCGGACGCAAGCTGCCATCGACCAAAACGAGCGCGAATGCAGCTGAAAATCCTTGCGGTACGGCAACCGTACGATCACCGACTGGAGATGCTACGCCCTTGATTCCGCCAAAAAGTAAGAGCGCACACAACAAATGCACGGTCTCAGGCGTAAAGCAAAGCTTACGACGTGACGAACTTCCCGCAGTGCGCAATGCCTGCTTAGAACAAAGGGTGGACGACCGTTGCGAGGCGAATACGCATTTCTTCGTAAGTGAATGCTCAAACGTGCGCAGAGTTTGACAAAGGGAGAGCAAAGTGCAAAAACGTACACCCGCCCAATTTTTCACCAATATCACGGGAGCGTCGACCGTTCCGTCGATCAGCGCCGTATGATGGGGTGATACGAGAAATTCGGCGAGAGTAACCGCATGCGCACTAAGCGAAGGCCGCAGCTGCCGTCGTCTGCTAGGCTGTTCCAAGAGCAGACAGCCGCCCCGTACTGCTGTTACCGCTTGCTTTAACTTGCCCTCTTCGCCCCGTTAACGGCGGGTTCAAGGGTAGTGATAAGCGAATGAAAAAAATCGGGATGGCTGCCTGCCCTTGGAACAGCCTAGCAGAAGACGACAGCAGCGGCCTTTGCTAAATGCGCATGCGGTTACTCTCGCCTGGTTTGTCGTATCACCCCATCATACGGCGCTGATCGACGGAACGGTCGACGCTCCCGTGATATTGGTAAAAAATTGGACGGGTGTACCTACTGGCCGAGAGAGAACACCCGCACGCTGAACACACATTCGCTACATAGTGGGACGCAAGCTGCCATCGAACAAAACAAGCGCGAATACGGGTGAACATAATTTGGGCACGGCAACCTTACGTCAACCGACTACGTCCCTGATTCTGCTGGAAAGTAAGCGCGCACACAACAAATACGCGGACTCAGGTCTAAAGCAAAGTTTACGACGTGACAAACTGCCCGCAGTGCGTAATGCCTGCTTAGAACAGAGGGTGGACGACCGTTGCCGAGTGAATATGCATTTCTTCGTAAGTGGCCGCTCAAACGTGCGCAGAATTTGGCAAAGCGGGAACAAAAAGTGCAAAAACGTACCTCGCAAAGTCGTGATGATAGCGTGGGCTTGAAGTCTGCCCGTCCAATTCTGTGCAGCCTAACTTTTCTCCTTTCTGCGTTGCGTTGCCCGGTCGCAATTAAGAAAAGTCTTTTTCCATCACTGACCTTATTCGAGCGGCCGAAGGCACAACAACTCGGCATCGCGAAGCTACATAAAGTGACGCCGACGCGACACTTATTTGAAACAAGCCGCTGACTGTTCGGTTGTTATCGGTTGTTATACGCTGGCGGCTTCGATAAGGCCTGCTCCGAGGTAGCTGAGCAGCTGAGCCTAAAATGGCGAATTTAAATAGACAGTGGCGGCGAAGAGAAGAAAAAACAAACAACGAGGGGACGAGGTACTACGTCACTGACCGTTGGCCAATGGCGCGCGGATTTCGCCGGCGAAACAGAAAATGGCAAAAATCGAAGGAGGAAAGGAGCGCGGGCGAAGGCGAAATGCGGCGAGATCTAAGATGGGGCTAACTTAGTAATTTCAGGGACCTTAGCGCAAACTGCAGTGTCCGGTGCCTATGGCATTGCCGGTTTTTAGGCAACGCGACGCGCACCTCAATGCTTTCGCCAGTATCTTTTTTCCCAAAGCCACTGCGTGATCCTGGAATGGGTGGCGATAGCCGTGATGCATGCGCTCTCGAGTGCTGGGCTTATTCTTGGCATTTTTAGCGCATTACGCGTTGTGCGCCACACATTACGGCCAGTTACAACAGCTCTGCTGTGAAAAGCGAGGCGAGGCGTAGCAGCCACAAGAGCATTCGCGAGCTCGTGAGCCGCAGAATGAAATGATGGTGATGAGCGTCGTCTGCTACGAGGGTTCACAAGAAGGAAGTCACAACAATGCTTGTCCTGCAAGAAAAGACCAATTTCTAGGTATATGTGCTGCTGGAAAGTTTAGCAGTCCAGCTTGAATCGCAAATTGTTCCGAATGCACGAATACAAGTTATATCGGATCAAGTGCCTGAAATAAATGTTGTAAAGTTATAAGCGAAGATAGAATTTTCTTCCCAGTGAAGGCCTGCAGTGTACCACTATCATGTGGTTCCACCTCGAAGGTGGTTAATCTTCCAAAGTAGCCCCACTTGCAATGTAGTCCCACCTCCAAAGTGGATTAGTATGAAACTCTATGGTCCCACCTTCAAGTGCTTCTACTTCCAAAGTAGTCCCACTTCAAAATTTGCCCATTTGTGAAGTGGTGCCTGTTCGATAAGCCACTTCAAGGCGATCCCACTTCAAATTTTCGTGTCGGTGGCCATGGCGACGTCTTCGCACCAATTATAACAATAACTATGTTAATAACTAGCAATTCTCTAGCCGCTTCGCCCCCTTTTCATGACGTTGAAAACATTTCTGAAGCCTCTGGTTGGATGTACAACTCGTCATGGTAAAAAAGAGCTTCCTTACATTTTTTGAACGAGCTTGTCGAATGCCCCCCCCCCCCCACCCCCCAGCCCAAATTGTTCCTTTTCTTGTTTGGAATTAGTGAATGCAAAAGTATTAGTGTGTGTGTGTGCCTAATGAAGTGCTCCTACGATTTCTTGGGCGATTGGAGTTGCCGCTCGCGCGCGCACGATCGCCAAAAAACACACATATAAACCATGTTCATCACTACCTTCTTTGCTTTGTTTTCGCCTTTGTTGGGTTTCACACAGTGCAATTATTGGGTTCCCAACAGTCCAAAAAAGCGGCGTTGTCCTGTACAGAAAACGGACACACTTGGGAAACGTTTTGCGCTAAGCTGTATTTTACATCAACAAGCCGCCTAATTCTCCGGCAATAAAGCAAGGTACGAGGACAATGCTAAAAAACTAATAATTTTAACGTGCAATATAAGAAAACCATAGGTACAGTGAGCATATGCAACGAATAAAAAAAGTCAGAATCTGGAAAAAGCGCAGGTATATACGGCGCCTATCTAGCGCGGCCGAATGCCGGTTGATCCAACCCCAAAGGGCACACTAAGGTTGTCCTGTGCTGCTAAAGCCGCCCTGCCGCAGCGCCTTCCTGCGCTGTCCTTGGGCGCGGGACTTTTGGAGCTTCTGCGCTTGGTGGGGCCGTGAACAGCCTTGTTGCTGCGGGCAAACCTGAGCGGCGAGTGCAGCTTCCACTTGTCGGCCATTATGCCTCGCATCGTATTGGCTGGCGGAAGCTTCGTCGTCTCTGGCAGTGAGATCGCCAGGAATGCGAGAAACAGCAGGAGGAGGGCGACGGAGGAGAAGGCGACGCCCCGCAGCTCTGTAGAGTGCACGTCATTGAGAAAGGGCCCCACCATGGCCCCCATCCGACCGCTCACGTAGCAGAAGCCCACGCCTGCTCCCCGCACCACCGTCGGGTAGAGCTCGGCCGAGAAGGCGAACAACGTGGTCACGGTGAACTCGAACACCAGCAGCCACAAGACGGTGACCCCCCAGTGGAGCGTGTACGAACCGCGGTACACGTCGACCACAGCTAGGCATCCAATGATGGCGGATAGGGCCGCCATGCTGTAGGCCAAAGACAGCCGACGGCCGATGCGCCTCAGCACGTAGACGTTGAAGGGGAGCTCGATAATCTTCAGCACCAGAAGGGAGAAGCGTGGCACCCAGCTTGTGCGCATAACTTCACTTGTGCCGAGGCTGTAGAACATGGCAAATGTGAAGCACCAACAGCCGAAGATGATGATGGACCGGTTGCGCAAGCTCTTGTTCGCTACCAGGTCGGAGACGTGAACGTCTGCAACAGAGAGTGCGTCGTTGCTCTCAGTGCGCTGCCCTCCTGACAAAGGGATGTCACCAACAGACGCAGCTCAGGAAATGATAACGATGGACTGTGGCTAAAGCTACTCAGTTAAAAATCATGAATTACCAGATGGATATTTAGAGTCTTGGTTTCCGATCGAGGGCCGACCCCACTTGTTGGCTTTTCGATCCCCTACTTCACACCATCTGTTTCACCACAGCTTTTTACACAGTTTTCTCGTAACCCACCTCGGTGTTGCTGCCTTGTAGCTTCATCCTCCCCTCTTCTGCTCTTCCATTTCGCTCTTACCACGTTTCCTACTATCCAGCTCTTCCATCTCGTTCTCACTACATTGGCATCGTCATTTAACTTCACTTATGGTTGCCCAGCGGGCATGACCACGAGCTCACTGGCCGGTCGAGACGAAGGATCTCTTTGCACTTTTGTGTCTAATAAACTACACTTTTGTCTCCAAAAAACTTACTATTACCACGTGCTTCATGGAGTAAGTGAAGAAACCTGTCAGTCCTGACCCCACGTCAACGTCAGTTCGGCACACTCCACTCCAAAGAAAGATACACGCCGATAACGCTGGTTAACTGGCTGTTTCTCCATGTTAGTGAGTCTTAGCTTCGGAATAGTGCATAACGGATACCGTCTTTGTTTTGAATCACAAAATTTTAATTATGAGATGTGCTGGCACGAATCTTCTTCCCTAGGATGATCACTCTGCATGTGTACTCCCGTCATATCGCGGCAGTTCTCACATGAGCTTTCGCCCGCAGATATCTTTGTGCATTACCGAGAGCAAAGCTCAATAGACCTTTAACCGCAACTACTTCATTTACGCGTGGACAGGTTTGGCCCCATTTCTTGTATTCGTAATTATGTTGCCCAAACTTTCTTGAGAAAATGCATGCTTGTCACTGACAGAGGTTAAATAATCAATCCGGAAGCCTCGCCTCTGTGTTGATGGAATTTATAAAGGTGGTTTATTTTTACTCCATCAATCACTGAGATGACACAAAAGAGCCTTCAGCAAACCGTATCAAGTCTGTGGCCTCAAGAAATGAGCCCAGCAGAAATCCGTTGATGGGGTAGGACTTGCATGTAAATAAACGTACTACCTATTTGTCATCAGTAACCAAATAGTAAGTTGCCAGAGAAAGAGCGGGACTCACCTTGATCCGAGAGAATGGCGTCAAGAGTGCCCCCTTGCCCGTGTTCGAGCTGGTGCTGCTGCCTCTTCATCTCGTCCCGGAGCGCAGCGAGGCGAGTCTTGAAGACATCCTGGTCGACCTTGTTGACACGTGCCGCCCACAGCAAGACGCGTTCACCTTGGCGCACCCGCGCGGTCGCCAGGAGCCAGCAGGGCGACTCCTCCATCAGGTACACCGCCATGACCAGGGCACTCGTAGGAACCATGTATGCGATCTGCGCCATATGCCAGTCGTGGATGAAGGTCGTCACGAGCGCGCGATATATCGCAGACGCAACGCCAGCCCCGGATATGGAGAGAGCGCAGAACAGAGCGCGGTGATCGACGTCCGTGACTTCGAAAAGTAGCACAGTGCACGTGACGGTCGTGCTCGAGGCTGCCGTGGACAGGACAAAGTGGAGGAGTGCGAAGGCCAGTATGCTGTGGGCGAACGCGGTTGCGATGCCGGCCAGGATGAGCAGGAAGATCATAATGCAGAGGACCGTCCAGCGCCCAATGCGGTAGGCCAATACGCCCGCACAGGCACCACCGAGCACGCCCCCAGCCATGTATACGGAAGTCAACAGGGATAGGATCCGATGCCGGCCACACACGAGGTCCCAGGCGCTCACTATCGAACGCTCTCCAGCGCCTGGATCATAGTCCCAGCCGGCGTCACAGGGTACCACGGTGCGGTTATCGGCTCCGAGGTCCTCTGGCACGGGAAACGGGGGGTCGTGGCGAAAGCAGTGGCTGCGACCATCATCTGTGCCGTCTACAACAGGAACGCTGGCGTTCTTCCAGGTCTCCAGAGGCAAGTCGGCGTAGGCCGCCGGCGCCCTGCACCAGTGGTCGACGGGCAGCGCCAAGTCACTGGAAGCTAAGCCGTGCACAATGAATGTGAAGACGGCCAACATTGTGCATAACAACACCAGCCTCTGGAAACGGCCTTGGCCGAAGATTAGGATGTGCTCTAGCGGCGACGTCAAGCCAGCGAGGGTTGAACCCTGGGATGGTACTCCTGGGGACATCGGCGACATCGGGGACATGATTGAAGACACGGGGCAGTTGGAACCTCGGGCTTGCACTTCTTCTGGGGACATCGGGGGCATGATCTGGGACGCAGGCTGGTTCGAACACATCTGCCTTCCTGGTGTGGCCTTCGGCGTTTGGCAGAGGCGGCTGGAAGACTTGGACGGAGCAGCTGCGACAAGCGGGTGCTTTGGCAAAGTGAGGTCTTCTTCTTCGAACGTGACCGGCCGCGCGAGCCTGCGCACAGGCGGGAGGGGATGTTAATGATGAGGATGAGGATGAAGACGAAGCAGACGACAGCGACGACGACGATGATGCCCTTCCCCGAAAAAAACTAGGTCATGGTGTCATAAGGTTGTGACCTCCTTCTGAAACGGGGCATCTTGGCAAATCCGCCACGTGGGTATGTGCTGCGACCTGGGTTGCCAGCCATCCAAACCAAATGTGCAAACTCAGTAGCAGGGTCCGTCAGTCAGGGTGCGTTATCCACGTAATAAATTTCCTAAATTGTCAAATAAAGGTGCTCATGAGTACAATAGGGATCAGAGTATCCCCATAGGAAGAATACGGCGAAAAAAAAAGAAAATGGCAATAAAATAAATTCTAACAATTTTAGTGGAATCTAAGTGCCCGAGTAAATTTTCGAAATTTTCCCGTCCACAGTTTCATTTTTTAAAGGTATGTTGTCTCTCTCTCTCTCATACTCTCTCTCTCTCTAACTTTATTTGAATTGACATGATTTTTCGAAGCATTGCAATAGCAATGATCGTCGTGGCACGAAAGCTCTACCTTAGCTTTACTTATTGATTGTGGGGTTTAACGCGCTGACGGAACGCAGAAGATAAGGCGCAACGTAGTCGACACATTCGGATTAGTTTTGACCACCTGGAGATCTTTAAAGGCCACCTGCACTCAAAATTTGGACCTCTTGAAAACGCTTTTTTTGTATAGTCGGCTTAAAAAAAGCAAAATGCAAATCACAGCAGCTGAAATACGCGCATGGACGCCGCTAGCAGCCGGCAAAAATCGGCAATTTTTAAACCGAAACCGAACAGAGCGCGGCCATTGCAGTAGCGTTGCAGCCGCCCAGCGAGTGGCCGGACGGTCACCAGCTTGGGAGAAAGCCCAGGTAGCACAGGACTGTTCGGCCTAAAACAGGCCGGTGTACTTTGGCCGGTGATTTTCTTTCCGGCCGTTTTCCGGCAGCCATGTTCGGCCCATGTCCAAATGTGGGCCTTTTGGCCGTATACGGCCGTACTCCCATGGATGTCCAACGGCCAGTGTCCATCGGCCAGTCGACCGGCTTACGGTCATACGGCCAGATTCCAGCCGTAGGGCTCCGGCCATTCCAAAGCCACCCGTGTACGGCCGAAGTACGTCCGCCGGAGGACAGCCGAGATGCGGTCGTCGGACTCCAGCCGGACTACAGCTACCGGAAATACGGCCGTGCTACGGGCATTGGAGTTCAGCCACAGTACGTTAGCTGTACTCAGGCCGGTCACTGCATGTCGTGCAAGCAGATGACTCATTCGCGCAGTGCAGAAGCAGCACAAACCCAGCATTTTGGGTCCAATGCAGCCACATCAAAGTGAGCTCGCGCGCAACCACCAGCAGTCAAGCTTTCATCGCAGCCTTGCTTAATTACCAGCCTCAGTTGACAGCAAAATTCATTTATTAAACAGTGCTCACAAATTGTCGTTCCTTTAATTGCAGTGCCTCATTTACTGCCGAACACAGAAAATATTCAGTTCTTTGTAGAGCTTGAATAGATGTATTGTCCAGGTCCTGATATCCTCTGTGGGGCGGCTTACCTGTAATAAACGGGGAAAGAGGAGGGGGGGGGGGGCGGCGGCGGAGGGCGCATACTTTAGTGGGTTGAATTGCAGAGAGATAAATTGCGCCGCTTTTAGCCAATTTCTTTTAGGACAATATTCCGGAACACTTTCATGCTATGACTACATAAACTATTTTTATAACAGTTGCTTGACCAATTTTGATGTATATAAAATCGGCGTGAATGCCTTTACGAAGCGTTTTGGTTCTCAACAAAACACTCAGGAGCATTTAATATAACTCCTTAACAAAAAAGTATGTCCAGTTTTTGCCCATTTTTCTTGCAAAGACATTTTCTACTCGATCAACTTTTCTGATGATCTTGCGCAGGGCTGATCCTAAGAAGGAGCGAACAAGTACTTTCATTTTCAATCTATTTTAATGTTGTTTTCATGAGTATACGTCCACACCACTTAGTCCTAAAGAGCTTAATTTTCTTCTAATGTCATACTACGTTCAAAACATTCTAGACGCGTCGCGAATGACGCCCTGCTTCAGGTGGCTGCAGTTGTATCCCTTTGTGTTCACGCAAGGAAAGGCGTAAAATTAGAGTTACATAATTTGTCTCAAACCAATAACATAGCAATGGTAGCATACATACAGGAAACCTTGCATACTGCAACGAATAGGGCAATAAATATTTTATTGGCCAAGGTTGAATGCGTAGGGTTCTCAACCCGTCGGAGGCAAACTTGCGCCTCTGGAAGTTTATTTATTTATTTATTTATTTTATTTGTTTATTTATTTTTCATTTATTAAGTCATTGTTTTATTTATTTATTTATTTATTTATTTATTTATTTATTTATTTATTTATTTATTTATTTATTTATTTATTTATTTATTTATTTATTTATTTATTTATTTATTTATTTATTTATTTGATGCCCGCCTGCCTTTGCATGCATTACAGAAGGGAGATACATAAGACTAAGCCTTAAATATGAGACAAAATAATAAAATAATTCTACAAAGCGCGCTGAAAATCGTCAATATAAACAGTTAATGCAATCATACGTCGAAGATAATTACACTGCAGTATTGATGTAAAATAAAATGAATCGTGCAAGGCGTCACCTTTAAAGGAAAGTTAATAATTTGCTTTAAGCTAGCGGTCCCACTTTGCGATATGTAGAATGGCGCTTGGACATACTTCTCCCCTTCTACAACAGTTTTCGAATGATAGACATTACGAAAAAAGTTCAACCTGTGGTTTCGTCTGTGATCTTTCACGTCCTGCCATTGCAGTTTACTTTTACTTTCTCTCATGCTAAGTTGAGCGTGCCAATTACCTATACCGATCGCACTGACATATTCTGTATGTTTTCGAGCGTATCAACGAGATCTTTGGTGTAGGGATCCACGAAAACACATGCGTATGTCCAAGATTGAGCGCACATGAGTGAAATACGGTTGTTCTTTTCAGTTAGATGGAGGTTCACTGAAATTTCGTCTCAGAAAGCCAAAAACATATGCAGCCGTAACTTTTATGGTGTGAACCTGCCTATTTAACCTCTAACCACTCCCTAAATAAACTCCTAGGTATTTATATTCCTCGGCCGTTGTCACAGCAGCATAATTTACGGTATACGTATCCAATTGGAATGAAGGTTTTCTTGTGAAGGTGGCGTTAACACACTGTTTAACATCCAAAAACTTTTCTGAATCAGCACACCAGGATGTTATTAAATTCGAATAAAGCTGCAGGTATACGGAATCACGTTCATTCGCTATAGTCCGGTTAACTACACAGTACTTCTGAACAATGCTTTAGGGCCAATAGTAATAACAATGCAAAAACCGATTCATTCAGTCCATAGGATGAAATGTACTACGCAGAAGGTGATATGCAACACCATCATTTGCTTTTTTGCAGTCCAAGAATATACAGTCAACCACTTTAAGCTTATCTATTGCAAGAGCCAAATCGTGCGTGAACTCAACAATCTGCGTTGAGCAAGAAAATCCTGACAAAAGCCGTGTTTGCTAGGATGCTGGCGATTATGTTTACCCAAATGAGTCATATCCCAAGAGTAGCTAAGCTCACCTTCAAACATCGGAACTAAATTAACAGCTAGGCTTCGTCAGTGACAAGGCTCTGTTGTTATCGCAAATTTAAATATTTTTTTTGTAAATAGGCAGTCGTAAAATCCACTGAAGTAACATAGTGCAGGGCATGAAGTTGATCCTAGCAATGCACGAGCGAGCCTCTTCTACGTTTATCACCAACAACATAGTGCAACATTGCTTGTCGCAGTTTAATTGTAAGCAGAATAACTTGCGCTTTTGCTCGCACTTGCCTTTTTTTGGTGGGGAGTCCTTGACATGGTGGCGGTTTAGCTCCTGCGTGGTGGCCGCTTGCTCGACGCCCTTGAAGGCCAGTTATTTTGGTGAACCATCTCCATCTCAGATCGGACATCTCTGGCGGGTCGATGTCTCCAATGCTCTCAATTTCTTGAGCGGGCGAATAGCCTCGAGCTGATACGTCGACGAAGCCGGCGGCAGAGGCGTGGTAGCGGCGATGACTGGCGAGGCTTAGCTCACCCGTCGGTGTGGCACAGTCTTCTTGTGGCAATAAATGACATTTCGATGGCCTAAAAGGTTCCCTGCTAATGTCCAGTGAGTCCTTGCACCTTGCCCGTTCACCGAGACCACTCATTACTGTTTGACAAACGATGTTCGTTCATTTAAAACGTAGAAACACGGAGCGGATGAAAAACGCGTCCCCGTCGTTCGGCTCCCTAACGGCTTTTTCTCCTCCCAGAAAAAAACCGGTCGGTCTCCTTCCAAACACGTCTGTGCATGAATTCTCGGCGCCCAGGCGCGAGCCGTTGTTCGGCTGTATGCCGTTTGCCGAAAAAATGACGTATAACCAGATACCTTACATAGGCCGGCCTCCTCTTGAACACCGGTTGCCAAATATTCTGTGGTCATTCGCTTGCCGTAATTCGGCCGAGGACAGCTAACCGAATGAAAAACGTATATTCTGGGGCCGTACGTCCGCCGGACGCGCGGTTCACCGTTGAAACAACGAATGCACGGCAGCCGCGCTCCGGCCGGTCTCCTTTCGAACACCAACTGCCGCAAGAATACGCATATTCTGTGGCCGGTCGCTTGCCGTGCTTCGGCCGATTACCGCTTCCCGAAGAAAAAACGGATGCCCTAAGGCCGTAGCTCGGCCGTTCTCTTTCTCAACATCGGCAGCCGTAAGAGAACTGAATATCTGGCAGCCGGGTAGCTGCCGTTGTGCGTCCGGACACGGGCGGACGGAAAAATGCCGAAGCGCTGGTTGCCGAATGTTGGCCGTTCAACGCATGATCAGTGGCTGCCAGAACCTGGATTCTGGCCGGACATGCCAGAAAGCGGCCATAGACGGGCCGGTCTTGGGGCACACTTTCTGTGCCGCCTGGGAGGATGCGCGCAAGCTCTACGCGCGCACGTGTGCAGCAGAGCTCGACCGGCTCTCCGGCTGCGTGGCTGGCCAGATGAAAAAGCGCCCGTCAGCTGGAACGTCACAGGCGCGTCACGGCTCTTGACGCGATCCACCGGCAGATACAGCGTGGTCTGCGGCGGAGCTTTTTAAGTGCGATGCACTTCTTAAGCGACCCTGAACCTGCGTCCACCGGCGATGTCCGCATAGCATACCCACGTGGGGGATTGGCCAGGAATCTCCTCGTCTTCCTTGGCAACGGGGGGATATGGGGATTGGCCAGGAATCTCCTCGTCTTCCTTGGCAACGGGGGGGAGATGGGCGCGCGCTGCCTGGCCGCTGACATGGCACATACCCACGTGGGGGATTGGCCAGGAATCGGGCGTGAGAAGGGCTAATGCACCCGCTTAAAGGAGTACTGACACGAAATTTCAAAGCTGAGATTCGCTCTAGCAATCAATTGGCGATGTCCGCATAGCATACCCACGTGGGGGATTGGCCAGGAATCGGGCGTGAGAAGGGCTAATGCACCCGCTTAAAGGAGTACTGACACGAAATTTCAAAGCTGAGATCCGCTCTAGCAATCAATTGGCGATGTCCGCATAGCATACCCACGTGGGGGATTGGCCAGGAATCTCCTCGTCTTCCTTGGCAACGGGGGAGATGGGCGCGCGCTGCCTGGCCGCTGACATGGCACATACCCACGTGGGGGATTGGCCAGGAATCGGGCGTGAGAAGGGCTAATGCACCCGCTTAAAGGAGTACTGACACGAAATTTCAAAGCTGAGATCCGCTCTAGCAATCAAGTACAACGACAACACAAATAGGTGTCTGTGAATAAATGCATCTTTCTTTCTTTGTAGTTGTGTGTGTGTGTGTGTGATCTCTCTTGCGCGAACATTACCGAACCGCGCAAATTCAACTCGTGCATTCGCACTTTCACATTCTTCCCCTCGGGGAAATGCGGGGAATTTTTAAACGCTTCTGACACATAACGAGTCGTTTTACGTGGCTACCACTTGTGTCACAGCTGATTTGGGGGTGCTTGCTACGCATTAAAAATAAAAATGGTTGAGGTGAAATTTGAGTGCAGTTCGCCTTTAACGTGTCCCGAAATATCGTACACAATGGCGTTTTTGGTTTTCGCGTCCATCAGAAAACCGGCTGTTGCCGCCTGGAATACAACCAGCGTCCTCGTGCTCAGCAGCACAACACCTTAGCCAGTGAACTCCCACGGCGGGTGGTAAGCTTTATTGTAGCTACCGTAAGCCACGTTGGCAACATAGCTGCGGCAGGTGAAAATGCATTGAGAGTGTGAGGATGGTCCTGGCATAGTAAAGGGCTAGGTCTGGTTAAATAGTCATCCTTTAGGTGGTGCTGACACTGCCATTGTATGGAATAAAAACTTGAACCGGTCGGTCCGACATTGTACGAGCAAAATGTCTACCTATACAACGAAGTGCCCGATTCATTTACTGATTGACTGATTCACCCCCGACCAGCTAAAACTACGCCCAGGAACTTAAAACTTCGAGAGAAAAATCTAATCATGGCGTAAGAGCTCTCTGAATAAGGAGTTTCACAAATGCCACACCCAACAGAGGAAACCTGGAAAATCAATTTTTTTGAAAATTTCTGGTCCCCTCACTCACCCGCTAAGGTATTGAAGTTATTTCTTGATATATATATATCCCCTAAAAGATCTATAAAAAGTAGTTTCATGGTTTTGCCCTATTCGACCCCGATCGTCGAATCTGTATTGCGTGCAGAATTGGATTCTTTAAGATATCTTTCACTGGATGAAATATAGATTGGTTTATCGCAGATAAATGTTACTCATACAAACACATAAAACAATTTTGCGGATTTCGGCACAAGACGCCGCTAGGAGGGCGTAAACGATTTTTGATATTAAACACTAAAACACTGAAAAGGACAAATAGGCGATACGAGCGCCCAGGCAAACTTCCTACAAAGGAGGAAGAAAATGTCGTGAGGAAATACCTATCGTGGCCTGAATACTCACTGTGGCAGGATGTTTGAAATTATCAGGGTCACACAGAGAAAAGGAGTCACATATTTTTTCTATCAATTTGTCATTATGTAGCAGGATTCTTAAGTTATTAATCTGGTTTTCGCGGTTTTAGGTAACCCATTTGAATATCTAAAAACCGCTTTAAGGGGTTTTGTCTGATGCTCGCATTATGAGGCTAATTTCTGATTTAAGGTGATGTACATGTTCCTAGAGATTTCTCAGTGAGTGTTGGGCGCGTTGACATACCCTTTTGGTTTTTGATGACAAACGTTACCCACACATGTGCCCAAGGTGATATTCTGTTTCCAAGAGGGGTACAAACGTGGCGCTCGCGGCTCGAGGGAAACAGTAATTAAACGTACCCGCCGCGGTGGCTCAGTGGCCAAGCCGTTGTGCTGCTGAGCAGAAGGACGCGGGTTCAAGATTCCCGACCGCGGCGGCTGCTTTTCTAATGTAGGCAAAATGCAAAAACGAGCGTGTGTTTCAGATTTCGACGCTCGTTAAAGATCCCCACGTGGTCAAATTAATCGGGAGCGCTCCACTACGTTGTGCCTCATCGTCTGTGTAGCGTCGGCGAATTAAAACCCACAATCAATGAATTAATTAAACGTGTTGATATGCAGGCCCGTCTTCCTAACGCGACCTATAAAACTCCAAACCACTTTTATTTACAAAAAAAATTGCGGAGAACTGACTAAGAAAACATAATACAATAAAAAATCTGAGAAGCTTGCACTCACGCGGACGACTTGAATTGCGGAGCGGTGACTACTTTTTTCGTTAATGAGACTTAACTAATTATTTCTAATTAATTATCTAATTCGATAATTACTGTCCTAATCACTGAAGTGTCAATGAGGCATTTGTAGGTATCGACGAGGGGCATCTAACTGCGGTATTTTCAGCGACGAACTAATTGCGTACTCATTTATTCTGACTGATGAAGAAACCCGGCGAAATATGAAAAATACCACGTGACGGCGCATCCGCGCGCATTTTAAAGCAGCGTCCCCAAATAAGCTCATTGAAAGCCACTGCTTCCGGTGTTACCCACCTGAAGAGACAGCGCATCACCTTGATAAGGCGCGTGTGCAGATAAGGCACAAACTCGGTGGCGATTTCTTCTTTCTTTCATTTGTGTATTTCATTCTGGCTAACTCAGAGGCAGCCTGTTTGAGGGCGTTGCTTTACGATGCGGCCGTCACGTGGCATTTTTCATATTTCGCGGGTTTTCGTTATCAATCAGAATAAATGTGTACGTAATTAGTTCGTGGCTTAAAATACCGCAGTTAGGTGCCCCTCGTGGGTACCTACAAGTGCCTCATTGACACTTTAGTGATTAGGACAGTACTTCGCGAGTTAGATACTTAATTACAATTAATAATTAGGTCTCATTAACGAAAAAATGCTGTCCGCTTCTCCACAGTACTGCAAACATTATCCACTAGGTTTTCTTCGAGTTACGCCATTACTCTTTTTTAAAATCTTGGTGCATGATAGCTGGGACACCCTGTATATGCGAAGCATTAGTTCTTGTAGAAGCGTTAGTCTGGTGTAGTTTGCTCTTGCTGTTACGACCGAAACCGCTGCCCCATAGCATAATTTTGAAGAGAAAAGTTTGTTATGTGACTGTTCCTTTAACCAAAGCGGTACCAAGTGGGCAGTTCTGCATATACACTCACATACTAGGACAATTCGCTGCATAAATTACTGATGTGTTTATTAGACGTGACATTTTTCAAACCACACGCCCAGAGATATTTGTTCCCTCAACTGATTTATTGTAATACCATTAAATTCAATGAGGAGTGTTTTTCGTTTCGATGTTAGGAGGTCGAAATACTAGGTAGGCGGTCTTTTTTACGCTTCATTCCTGCTTGTTTTTGCAACTACTATTTGGGCAACTGCTGTAACTATCGATTAACCATTGATTCAAGGTCAGTTATGTAATAGGAAGAAAAGAAACGTTCGTATCATCAGCGTATATGAAAAGTTTGGGTGATTTTGTATGTTCATATTATCCTTGGTATTGTAACGTGGCGGCAGATGACACCAACCATATATCGATGTAGCGATGTATTTACATAATGTTGAAGAACTATTTACTTCAAGCCTTAACCGAGCCCGGCCTTGGTGCGCCGCGCACACAGCTCTTCGTCGTCATCCTTGGTAGTGGGCCATTCGCGCAACGGGGATTGTCCCGTCCCGTTGCATCGCCTTCCCGGTAGATGACGATCGTCCCGGTCGACGCCGCGGCAAATGGGTGATATAAGGCGGATGAATGCTGGGATGAAAAATGCAGTGACGAATCACTTGCCGCCACGGATGACGATGACGGCGTTGGTGATGCGTGGCCCGGCAGCAGCAATGGCTTCAACCGCGGCGAAGCAAAGTTTCTCGAGCCACGTTGGACGGAAGGGTGGGAGAACACATCTTCGGCTTGTCTGGGCACGGCTTGTTTTGTCTGGTCTTCATTCGGGTCTTTCGGGCTGGGGTACACGGGGCGGGGGACATTGTCTTGTTCTGGCCTCGACTGGGCTGGGGCGGCCCGGCGCGGCTTCGTTGTCCTTGACGTCTGCGTCCACGCCGATGCGATGCGATGCTGGGGCCAGTATGGGGATGACGAACCCGCCCACTCCACCAAATGTAACGTGACGGCCGATGGCACGAACCATGTAGCGATGTAGCGATGAAGCGATGTATTTACATAATGCCGAAGAACTATTTACATCAAGTCATAACCGAGCCCGGCATGGCTGCGCCGCGCGCACAGCTCTTCTTCGTCGTTATCCTTGGTGGTGGGCCATCGCGCAACTTGGATTGTTCCGTCCCGTGACAATATAAATTAGAAACAGCGAATACCCTAATTTATACTCTTGTTGCAACTACTAGTTGGTAATGTTTGTAATAATGTCACCCCACCACCCCTCATTCTTGTAAACATTGAAAAAAAAAAAAAAAACCTCAACAATCTGGACTGTAGGAACCGAACGTACAACTATGCCCGAGACTTGAAAACGGAAACCCATACTTATACACACACACACACACACACACATATATATATATATATATATATATATATATATATATATATATATATATCAATTAAACGTGTCGATAAGGGAGGCGCCATCGTAATCCTTAACAAAACCGACTATGTTAACGAGGCCAATAAGCATCTATCGGTATCGACGTTCTACAAAGCACTACCGAATGATCCCACTGAAGACTATAACCAAATCTTCAAAGATAAATAGCTGAGCTTGTTACAACTAAGACAATAAATGAAACCATGGCTCGTTCCTTGATCCCTTTAAGCCCAGTAGCTGGTAAATTCTATCTTTGCCTAAACTTCACAAGGTGAACAACCCAGGTCGCCCCATTGTTTCTTGCATTGGCACTGCTACCGAAAACCTCTCGCGCTATGTCGATAATCTCATTTGCGACATTCCGCCCAGCTTTCCCTCCTTCATTAAGGATAGCAATAATTTTCTTTAAGACATCACAAAAATTGAAATTACTGATAACTGCCTCTTAGTCACCCTCGATGTTGTCTCCGTGTATACTAACATTCCTCATGAATATGGCATCACCGCTGTATCGCTTGCGTATGACCAGTCATCGTGCAACAAACCTATCGATTCTTCTACTCTCCAAACTTTCTTTAGGCTTATTCTTGAACTTAACAATTTCGAGTTTGACGGAGTTTATTACGTGCAAGTCAGCGGAACGTCAATGGGAACTCCAATCAGACCCAAGTACGCCAATATCTTTATTGCTCACCTCGAATCAAACTTTCTTGACACTCAAAGTTTAAAGCCACGGTACTATAAAAGGTATATTGACGACATATTCATGATGTTGCAGCACGATGACGCGGAGCTCCTCACCTTCATTGAGGCATTTACCGTAGCCCATCCTACTATTTCCCTCGCTCATTCCTGTTCAGAACACAGTGTACACTTTCTGGACGTCACCGTTATTACTCCCCAAGGTCGGCTTCTAACTAAGCTGTATAGAAACCAACAGACACGCGGCGGTATTTGCACTTCCAAAGTAGCCATGTCAGACACTGTAAGACAGCAATACCGTAGGGCCAAGCCCACCGTTTTAGGAGAATTCGCATGAACCAAGCCAACTTTGATTCAAACAGCCGAGAACTCAAGACCGCCCTTCTTAATAACAAATTACCGGAACAACATCTGGACGGCGCTATTGTGCGAGCCAACCAACTACACCGTAAGAAAATCTGTAAAAAAAAGCCCCGAACGTTAAACCGCAAACAAACTTAGTTCTAACCCACTCAGCCTCCGCTCCAAGAGTGTCAACCGTACTAAGAAAACATCCCAATATCCTAATTCAAAGTGAACGCTTAAAAAGCATATTCCGCAAAGCACCCGCAAACAAACTTAGTTCTAACCCACTCAGCCTCCACTCCAAGAGTGTCAACCGTACTAAGAAAAAATCCCAATATCCTAATTTAAATTGAGCACTTAAAAAGCATATTCCCCGAACCACCACGCGTTGTGTACCGGCGTAATAGGAATTTAGGCGACTTTCTTCCTAAGTCTCGTATCAGCCGACCGGAAACTACTGGTTACATGCCCTGTAATAAACCTCGATGTAATAAACCTGTAATAAACCCTGTACATGCCGTGTAATAAATTTGTATGCCCACACATGACCACTGCACAGCGTGCCACCCGCGCGGCTTCAGACTACTACGTAAATATAAAGGGTAACTTAAACTTTGACTCCGGTAATGTGCACTGTTCTAGAGTGCAATGATGTGAACCTTCTAGAGTGCACTGTTTGTAGGCAGCAATATATCGGCCAAACTGAAACGCCCTTCCGAATACGATTCGATAATCACCGCTCTCATGCAAAAAGTTGCCCTATTTGCCGGCCAAACTGAAACGCCCTTCCGAATACAATTCGATAATCACCGCTCTCATGCAAAACGTTGCCCTATTTGCCCCTGTCAAGACATGTGAACGGTCCTGGTAATGCATTGGAACATCTTAAAGCAATCATTTTAGACTCCGCTTTCAAAACCGACCACGACCGCGAGGTTCGGGAATCTTACCTCATTTATAAGTTTGGGTCAGTGACGCTTCGTATTAATGGAAGTTACGGAAAACTAACGTGCTTATCCCTCGATTAAAATTGGCGACTTCATAATTTTTATCCCAATCTTCATTAATCCTACCCTTGAGTTTCCCATGAGAATTCGCAGAAACTCCCCGAATACAGCAGCTTTATTAGCCTAATGCGACTCAACAATGCGATTTGTCCTTGGGAAGGAGGCCGCGTTCCCCCACCACTTGGGAACGTTTAAGCCTTTGTGATCTATAGACCCTACCTATTTCCTGTTGAGTTGCCAGCTCTTGTGCAATGCTCTTTTGTGCACTGCATCTATTCTTTCCATCCGTGGGAGGCATACCAAAAACACATTCTTCGTTCATGCCTGTATGGGTCCCTCCGAACCAGTCTCCCCACCCCCTGAATACCTTATTGTATAATTTTCCCTTCCATTTGAAATCCCGATTGTCTAGGCTTCGGCACTGTCTCAACTTGCAGTCCATGTCAGGTTCGTTGTCCCGTCGTGGAGCACCCTTAGCCCCGTTTATATTGACCCGACGAGGGCGCGTTGAGTCGAAATAAACAGGTTTTCTTAACTCGACACCCCCATCTATAAGCGGACGGGTTGGTTCGGAGAACCGTCGCGGCGAGTCCAGTCGACCCGGAGGCAGGGGGTGGGTTGGCTCCTTCGTCGGGCTGAGTCGACGGGCCGCGGGGAGCAGACTACCGTATTTGCACGGTTCTAACGCGCCCCCAATTGTAATGCGCGGGTACGTTCGCCAACGAAAATTAAAAAAAATAACAATAATAATTTGACACTGACGTTACTGCGCAGATGAAAAAGACATGATACCACGTACCTGGAAGAGGGAGATTTTATTTGGCGTATGCAGCTGTGGAAGCCAAAAATAATTGTGCTTCATAAGATTGCTCATCGAGCTCCTGCTGGAAATAAAGTTATACCGGGGAGCATTGAAGCTTCTGCGATATCAATGTTTTGATCTTCATAATTCTAGGTGTTACGGGGGTAATTGCAGAAGCACAAAAAAATGGGTAACAGCTTATCAAGGTACGCGGCGTGCCATTGAGGAATTAGTGCGCCGAAATTCATTCCCGTGGCGTTGACGGATTGTTTTTATTGGATTGAGTTCGATTTTGGGGCGACTTCGTATCCGCCGCATTGCAGTGCTGCTGGATGCTTTAAAGACTATTTCGGTTTTCAGCCCGATTATAACACGCACAGAAATATTTAGGCTACCTTTTAGCAAAAGAGGGTGCACATTAGAATCATGAAAATGCGGTAACTCTTTTTTCCGGGAACCCCTCCGCTCTTTTCACCTCGGTTCTTTGAACGGGGTTCATATAAAGCCGGGACGAGTCGAGGTAGCTGATCGCGCGGAAATGTCGAGTCTGCTGTGATGAGCTCCCCCTTGGTGTTCTCAAATAGTTGCATTAATCTCTGTCAAGTGTTCAATGCTTCGTGCAAAATACCCTATAGTCTGCCTGGAGACGTGTACTATCCAGTAACTTTTCTGGAGCTGCTGCCACCCCCTTAAGGTGTAGTTGCCACTCCCAGATGAGGCAAGTTACAACAAAGTGCACTATTCAATGCTTTATTGAACTTAAAATTTAGCAAGAAAAAATAACGCAAACACGGCGATGTCTGACCATACTCTTCCGGTTAGGCATGTTCTGTGCAAGTTCAGCAAAATATTTATGAGTTTTGAATTTTGTCGTGAGACATGAAGAAGGAGTTATAAAGAGGTCCTACCATTTTGGTTTGAAACTTTATTGAAAGGATATACTTTTTGCTGACGCGTGCGCTGCCATTTTTCCGCCGAGTATACACACTGCCGGTTTTAAATCTAAAGGATAAAAAATTACTTGCTTTGCATGAGCATGGGTGGCTCTGGAATGTATAGGGCGCACAGGAGTTTTGTAGTTTTCGTTAGGGACACGGGAAATGAAAATTATGTTAGGAATCTCCTTGATCTACCAGAAAACGGACGATTGGGCGGTTGTACAGAGCCAGCATGACCTTCGGGCGTGGTGCGATGCTCGAAACAAGTCACCATTTTGTTTTCTGGAGTGCACCAAGAAAACATGCGTATTGGCATGGCCCCGCATACATAAAGGCCAAAAACTACCACGCTTCAGTACGAAGGGGACAGTAATGAAACAGTTAAAGTATTTCCTTGGCTGACACCGACCGTGATGTTCAAACTGAAGCATGGTTTCAGGCTAAGGCATGATAGACTGGTTAAAAATTACCAACCTGTTTACGGTGATCATTTTTCTATGAACGTTTATAATTCCTCGGTCATTTCGGTTACTTAAGAAAGGCTGACGATGGCTCAAAATGTCCTTCATGCGACATTTTAGAATGTCACATGTTATGTACAAGTTGTGCATCCAGGGTGAATCACATCAGCGCGCACCCGTATGTGTGTGTGTGGGGGGGGAGAGAGAGGCGGAGGCTGGCGGAGGTGTGCTGGTGCTCTTGAGAGGGCCGGTTGTGTGTGGCCTGTTTATTTAATTAAGAAATTCTGCTGTCATGCACGACCGATTGAGCCTTGAGAGAACGATACTCCTGCGCCCACAGAACTTCAAAGAAGGCCAGGGAGAGTTTTGGGAAAATTCTACCAGAAAGGCAGGTTCGTTTCTTCGCCACCAGTACGAAGGTCCTTCACTTGCGCTGCGCACGCTGCTATTGTTTTAAAATTGGGTGTAGCAGTGGATGCACGCGTGAATATGAAACGCGGTAACAAAAGTCCCGATAACGGCCACACCATGCGACTGCGGGTATACCTCACGTGGAGTTTCATCCCAGTAAAAGCAAACTATTAAAACTGCAGCCAGAACAAATATATTTTTCACTGTTCATGTACTGATACTAACGCTGCCCCGATACACTATCAGTAACCCTCTCCAACTTCGTACATATTAAAATATTTAGGCGTTTAGAGGAGTTGAATTTACGTTTTCCCTCATTAAAAGTCACCTATCTGCTCCACCGTGGGCGCTATCGATGACGAATTCAGACGGAAATACTGCAGTCGAAATAAAACGAGATGCAATTTTTTTAGTTCGCAGACACACGGTACTGTGACATCGTGTAAAGATCAGGAAGTCATTATGTAATATCAAATAATTCATAATTGATTACACTGCCCAACGTAACGCACAATGGAACCTCCATCGCCAAAAGACATCAGTAATCATGCAAGGAATAATCAGTGGAAGAAAATGACTTACAATTCTAGGCCTCTTTTGGGTGCTGGCACTTGGAAGATGACCTTGTCGAAGCTTCTATTCTTGCGGCATATTGCTGTTGTGTTTCAGGCCCGTGAATATACACTGCTAAGGGCAGCCGCCGTACAGGGAAAAAGCGGCCATGGACGCAATGAAGGGGCTTTAGTTATGATCGAGGGCGAAAATGGCCATCGGGTCTTTGTTACTTTTGCGATGCCGTCTGTCTGTGGAAAGGCTGGTGACCCTCGTGCCCTCACGGTTAGGATAAAGTCCGGGACTAGCTCGACAAGCCGCAGCGCGCCTTTTAAAGCAAAGCTTTTTACCTCTACCCCCCACCCCCAAGGGTTCTTTCACGACTGTTGGTGTCACCAGAAAACTCCCACGAACAAATAAAAGAATGTACTGCTACCGCCAGGAACGGAACCTGGAACTAATAGAGTAACGAAGCAAGAGCCCGTTGTCTTACCGATTTAGCTACGAGCCCACACGGGGATCGGGAAGACAGGTGTTGCACTCACCAGGCACATCTACGCGGTTACCCACTGCATTCTCGCTTAATGCAGCGTGATGGCGTCACGCGACATCTCGAGCCGCTGTGCGCTCTGCCCCCGGCACGTCTAGCGACCCTGTGCGCGCCTTGCGCGTGTGTTAGAAGCTGCAACAATTAGAGGAATCTCACACCAACGCATGGCATCTCACTTCTAATACGCCAATGTGGTAAAGCTTGTGCCCTCCAGTGTTCACGTAAAAATCACAGCTCCTTGTCGTCCCCCCCTCACGCCAAACAACACATGAAGGAACACATTCCAATACTGCTTAATGGAAACTGAAAGCGCAAAATAGACACGGACAAAGAAAGGGGACAACAGGACGAGCGCTCGTCCTGTTGTCCCCTTTCTTTGTCCGTGTCTATTTTGCGCTTTCAGTTTCCATTATGCATCACCAACAGGCCCAAACCATGACCCTTTTGCAATACTGCTTGATTGCCAGGCCATCACTCCAAGCCCCAGCATCAAGATCCTGCATCTCCAGGCCAACATCAAGAGTTACGTGTCCTTGCAGCGCCTCAAACACAGCATCAATCAAATCGCACACATAACCAAGAGAGTTGGCAGCAGGAAGCGAGGCCTCAACGAACCCGATCTTATTCGATTAATGCAAGCTTTTGTCCTCTCGAGAATAACTTAAATCTTCTCCTAGGCAAGGAGGACATAATGATACTTTATATAGTGATTAGAATGGCGGATGAGCAGGTCGGTGTTGTTGCCGTGAGTGCGTCCACAGAGAGGGTGCTGAGCACAGGGCTCCACAACACGGCGGAAGAGCTAATAGAGGGCCATCTTTCTAACCAGAAGATCCGAACGCGCAGAACTGCGGCGGGACGCCGCATCTTTCACCAAATTGCCTCGGCAGCACAGAATGTCACTCCACTTTATGTATTCTCGAAATCTCGGCGACAAGAACTGGAGATGCTCCTTTTGCTTAAAAATATGAACCCCTCAGACGAGGGTCACCGACAAGCATGGGCTCAAGCGCTCAATACCAACCTCGGTGGGGATGATGCAGTTATCTACAAACACGCCTCCCAACATCGAGGGCGGCCGTACGTTATCTTTGTGGCTAATTCCAGAACCAACCTCCTTGCGTGTGCGTCACTCAAGGCCCAAGACATCACGGCAGCAGAAGAGGCAGCCATCGCCTTGGCTCTCAATCAACAAGGGGTTGTGAAGGTAGTCACCGATTCTCAATAGGCCTGCCCGAATTACCCGTCGGATTGGGTCTCCCGACCTAAACATCCCTCCCAAAACGGTTCCATTTAGCTCATCTGGACACCCGCTCACGCTTCCATGGAGGGCAACGAATACGCGCACTAACAAGCTTGCGCTTTTACCCCTGTGCTATGGAGCCGCAGGAGGAAATCCCCTGCTTGTCTCCTGCAGGAACATAGCCCAGCATTATCGCCTTCAGAGACAGACCCTACCTTTCTGACCTTTCCTTCCAGAGAACAACCAACTATCCTACTGCCCATACAACTAGGCTCATTCCACACCCGACGCGTCTTCCCTTACTGCACCCTAATCACTAACATGCTGAATGTAAAATTTTAGGAGCACTGCACCACATATTTCGGGTGTGCGACTTTAGCCCTGAGCATCCTCTTCTCTTTCAGTTAACTACCCAACAAGAGCAATGGGAGATGCTGCTGTCTAGCCCCTCCCTGCCTACCCAGCTTGCGCTAGGCGCTGCGGACTGCATATGGGCTCCAATGAAGAAGCAACCACTCCCCATGGCCATAATCTGGGCCGTTCAGAAATCTGAATAGATTTCCTCCACCACCTCTCTGCCCCCCCTGCTCATCCCACGTCTCTGCCGAAGATCTCGTCGCCTCCGTCCGCGGCAGCAGGGGCGGAGAAGTGGGATTGTCTAACACCGGGTTTGAGCTTCCTTTTATTTTATAAAAAAAAGAGTTTTCACTCATGTGCTACACCATACAACTCTAGCAACCAACGTTCATGCATCATGCATTCATTTAACATTACCAAGAATATCTCTTGGAAGTAATAAAGCGTGTGGTTAAGTGCATTTCACTTCTCTCTGGTTTCGCTATTCGTTGCGCGAGGTGAGTCAATTTGAGTGACGTCCCATGGGTAATCGTTGTGGGTGCCGTTTACAGCTTTGCTTTCCACCCCCATTCACGGGGTGGATTGCTGCGATTTTTTGTCGAGCCGCTGTTCTCCAGTTTCCTATGTTAGGAAAAATACCGCTGAACAGATTTGCCTAATCGCGGGGGTGAAAATGACTGTCCCAACATCGCCTTCGTAAGGCACAGTCAGAGCGCGCAATCTGAGCCCATACAGCAAAACCCTTTCGGGCTCGACAGAAACGTGAAAAAAGAAGAATGAAGGGGTGACGCGAGGATGAGGGGCATACTTCGCTGTGCGCATCATTGACAAAGGCCCTGTGCCCACGCACAACATTCATCCAGCTAAACTGTTCGTTTTACCCATTACGTAGCCCCTTCGCATTCTTCAGTTTCCTTGAAGGAGTCTTGAATGTGTGCCCACGGGGGCTTAATATCTCCCTTTTTAGGAGATGGAGCGGCCGTGGTCAGCCACCGCCGCTTGCAGGTTTTTCTACTTAACATACAAAGATCGTCTGTTCCCTTTCGGGCTTTCATCGTACCAGTCTTCACCTATCAATGGCCGGCGGTCCCTCTTTTTTTTTTCCGCCGCGAGTTAGTGCGGGCCATTTTTTGCATGCCCAGCCATACCGTGACGAGTCAATTTCCTCTGCTGAGAACGACACAGCCGGCCAATTATTCTCTGTGTTGCCACATGTCTCGCACAAAGGGACACGGCACATGCCTTTGGCGTCCTGTGCTCTGAGCTCATCCGAAGGCGCCGTCACTTTGGGGCTGCACCCCTCCGCAATCATCCCTCAGCGCTTGACACACCCCAGACCCTTCGTTTTGTGTTAGCACCCATGCGTAGGGCAGACATTGAGGCGTCAATACTCTAATAGCGGCACTTTCGAAGGATATGCAGCTTTGTTCACAGGCGACGTACCAGGCATAACAGGCAGCACGGCGCCAGCCGGAAATATTTCGGTGGGGGGGGGATGGAAGCCCGGTCAGCCCCCCGCGCAGCAATGCACGCCGGCGGGCATTTCTACTCCACTTTCGTTCTGTCTTTCAAAATTACTCATCTGCTTCAATAACCTACCACATTCTCCCCTTTGCTTTGCGATGCATTCTTGACCTCCAACCCTTATTTCTGTCTTAGCTCAATGACCCCCTCATGTCCCATTCTGATGCGCTATATATATATATATATATATATATATATATATATATATATATATATATATATATATATATATATATATATATATATATACAGTTGAGAAAATGGTAGACGCACGATTAAAAACAAAAACAGTGGTGTACTGACATTTCGACTGGAGGACCAGTCTTCATCTTGAGTAGCGTACTCAAGATAGATGAAGACTGGTCCTCCAGTCGAAACGTCAGTAAACCACTGTTTTTGTTTTTAATCGTGCGTCTACCATTTTCTCAACTATTTCTTTTGGCTCCTCGATATGTTTCTTTTACTGCTCATATATATATATATATATATATATATAAGACAGAAGTAAGAATTGGCAGCCAAGAAAACCTCGGAAAGCAAAGGGGAGGATGTAGTTGCTCAAGATAAAGAATTTGGGAAATAAGCAAGTGGAGAAAAAATGCCCGCTAGGTGAGATCCGAACCCACGACCTCCAGAATACCGGTCTGGTGCAATAACCACTACGCTACCGCCGGGGCTACTTTAGCCTCCACTTTCTCGGGTATTTATGTTCAGGTGTTTTTTGTTTCCTGCGCTTGGGGGTGGTAGCCAGCGCCACTCGGACTACTCGGGGTGAAGGGGACCTTCTTTTTAACCCGCGGGCCGTGACTCGAGCGTATACGACATGTCGAGAGTGGTCGACCTGCGTTGAACCCTCTTAAGCTCCCTATGGCACCAAGACTGCCAGAACAGAGGCCCTCGCTATGCTTGTAGCGATTCGGAATAGGAAATGAGAGGCTCGTTCAAAATAAGACAGAAATAAGAATTGGCAGTCAAGAAAACCTCTGAAAGCAAAGGGGAGGATGTAGTTGCTCAAGATAAAGAATTTGGAAAATAAGAAAGTGGAGAAAAATGCCCGCCAGGTGGGATCCGAACCCACAAACCTCATTTCCTATTCTGATTCGCTATATATATATATATATATATATATATATATATATATATCTATATATATATATATATATATATATATATATATATAGGGTTTGGAAATGAGGGGCTCGTTAGGAAATACAGAAGGAAATGCCGGCAGTCTACAACGCCAAGGAAGGCATAGGGGAATGGTTCGAATATTTTGTATTGTTAGTGACGTTACATTATTATTTTTTATTAATTTTTCGAGAAAGAAAGGAAGAAAAACACGCGCCCAGAGTGGGGACCGAACCCACGTCCCCAAATCAAATCTTTACCACGGCGCCACGGAAGCCGGCAAAAGGAGCCCTTTTAGCAGTAGCGCAATGCAGCCCATAACCCTGTGGTCTGGACCGCGGTATAAGCTGAACATTATTTTGTGGTGTGGTCTACGAAATAGGTAGTTTATTTTCTGGCCAATATTGGCCAATGTCCCTAAGTGGGTATGCTTTGTATGACCAACGTGCGCTTGAGGCACGCGTGCATGAGCCCTCGGCACTTTCTCGGAATTTTTATCCGCGGACACCATACGCAAAGGATTTGCCAACAGCTTCGCTGTACAAAGAAAAATCCGCTGTGTACACCAAGCCCCTTTACATGGCATTTATAGACTATCAAAAAGCGCTTCATTCAGTGGACACTGCAGGAGTTCTGGAAGCATTAAAGGAGCCATGAAGACAAAACACAAGTTTGGTTCATTCAAAAGACGGCCTCGTTAGAATCATACTGACACCAGGTTTAACGTAAACTTCAGTCCCTATGATTTTATACGAGAGCGCTCTGCGATTGCCGGAGGCCGGCAAAAGCAAACGCAAATTAGGCTATGCTTATAGGCTTGCAGAACGAGCTATTTGTGCGAAAATTGAGTGCGCATTCTTTTCGAAGTGATGAGAATGTTTGGACAAACAGTGGAAATTACGAAAGCACATGTACACCGAAGTACTGATGCGTACTGTTGTTAGTACTGCACGCACTATGCTTGGTTTAGCTGCACAGCACTGCGGGGCTTCGGGGTTGTCTCAGAGGACACTGGCCGATTGACGCAAGCGACGGTGTCTATCGTGACCATATTTTCGGAGCGAGTCCCATGTTTCATGAAACGATTATTTTCTCCAAGAACAAAAACAAGTCAGGTTTAAATACGGTCAAAAACAAACCAAAGGCACAAAACGGCTTCCCACGGTGTGGTGGCGCCATGTAGGTTCAGTAACGTAAACAAACGCGGGAACGCCGGCGCTGCTGCCCGGCCGTGAGCAACCCCCACCAGTAGAGAACCTCACTGCCAGCGCCGCCGTACAGGGTGGAGACACCCTTTGAACGGTCCCGTGCCGCCACAATTGGGTGAACGTCCTCAACGCGTTGTTCTTTTCGTTTCCCACAAGATCCAGCAACGCGAAAAAGATAATTCAAACTTCGCCAGTAAACCGCGCTGCGGCGATAATTTTACCGCGGTTTTCATACAATGACTTACTTCGGCTGCGAGCGAGTTACTCAAATTGGCGGCGCCAACGTATACGTGTATCCACCCTGTACGGCGGACGCGTGCATCAAGGCACCCTAGGCTGCCGAGCGGTCGGTTCCTGTGATGTCATTGCAGGCCATGAAAACACGATTTAGCGGGGAAATCCAATTTTTAACTTAAATTGGCTAATTTCACAGTGAATAAAGCATCGTTTGTATCCAGACAAGCGCTGGGGGCACTACAAATAAAGAAATATTTTGAACAAAACAAACTTGTATTTTGTCTTCATGGCTCCTTTAAAAGACCATGGAATAGACGAGACATACAGAAGACTTCTAGACGACATATATCAAGCAGGAATCCAAATTTCGTTGATATTGCCATTTGATTTCTTAAATGCCGCCAGGAGGTGGCGCGGGCAACAGCAGGCAACAGGTTTCGGTAGTTCATCTGGCATTACAATTGGTAACTGATAATAACCATAATAAAAGCATTATTTATTCAGCCATTATCTTGAACCCCCCTCCCCCAGAAGCGCCAACTAAAAAACAAATCCGAAGTTTCTGGTTATATGTACACTTTTCTAGGGAGAGAGGTAGCTTACTGGGAGCTTACTCATTTGTTGAACGCACCTTTAAAATGCCACCCTAGGCCATTATGTTCTTTTGCGTGCTTGAAATGATGTATTGAGCTAAAAAACAGGGGGGGGGGGGGGGGGTAACTGAGTTCTCCTACGCTTTTTGAAGTAATTTCACTTTGCTCTAAGTCGTGCGCTTTCGCACCGAACTGGACATATTCAAACGACATTCTTGACCCATTCCTTGCTTTTGTTTCTATTCTGTTAAAGCGCAAGCAATAGGTGACCCATTGTGCAAAAAAAAGGCGCTGTAGAATAAAGAAAATGGGCCACCGCTAGGAAGAGTTTTGCGCCACGGTGACATTTTTCTATCAACAAGACGTGCAATGCTGCAGCAATAAATCTAGAAATGACGATAATCAAAGAAACTAGTAGTTCCGGCGTCCAGTGACAGAAATCATAGGTTCAGTGTCCATATGCGACAAAATAAAGTTCAAAGCTGGCAAAAGCGCAGTCTTTATCTATCAAGGCCGCATGCCGCTTGATCCGGCGAGTAAGGGTGCGCACTTGCGTCCTCCGCCGCTAAGCCCATGCTGCCACGGCGCCTTCGTCCGCTGTCATTCGACGCGATACTCTTTGCCATTCCGCGCTTGGTGGGGCCGTGGACAGCCTTGTGGCTGCGTGCCAACCTGAGCGGCGAGTGCAGCTTCCACTTGTCGGCCATTATGCCTCCCATGGTGTTGGCTGGCGGTAGCTTCGTCGTCTCTGGCAGGGAGACAGCCGAGAACGCGAGGAACATCAGGAGGAGGGCGACGGCGGAGAAGGCCACGCCCCGAAACTCTGCAGAGGGCACGTCGTTGAGGAAGGGCCCCACTATGGCCCCCATCCGACCGCTGACGTAGCAGAGGCCCACCGCAGCACCCCGCACCACCGTCGGGTAGAGCTCGGCCGAAAAGGCGAACAGCGTGGTCACGGTTAACTCGAACACCAGCAGCCACAAGACGGTGACCCCCCAGTGGAGCGCGTACGACCCGCGGTACACGTGTACCACGGCTAGGCATCCGATGATGACGGATAGGGCCGCCATGCTGTAGGCTAAGGACAGCCGACGGCCGATGCGCCTAAGCACGTAGACGTTGAAAGGAAGCAAGATAATCCTCAGCGCCAGGAGGGAGGAGCGTGGTACCCAGCTTGTGCGCATAACTTCGCTTGTGTTGAGGCTGAAGAATATGGCAAATGTTATCCACCAACAGCCGAAAATGACGGTGGACCGGTTGCGCAAGCTCTGGTTCGTTAAGAGGTCGGATACGTGAACATCTGCAAAAGGAAGTGCGTCGTTGCTGTCAGTCAGCTCTCGTCCTGAGAAGAGGCGGTCACCTATAGACGCAGTTATAATAATAATAACGACGACTAAAACAAATAATTCGGGCGAATGCTACTCAGGGAACAAGAATAAATTACCAGATTTAAATTTAAATACTCGATTTCCGATGAAGGAGCGACAATCCTTGATTGCTTTTCCATTCCTTTCATGACATACTTTTGTCAAACGCACTTTTTACCCTCTTTCGTGGTCGCCCACGATGATGTTCCTGCTTCTAGCTACATCCTTTCTTCTCCTTTGTTTCCATCTCGGTCTCACCATTCAATTGTCCTGCTCTTTCATCTCGTTCTCATCACGTTGCCATCGTCATTGAACCTCGCCTATGGTTGCAAGGCAGGCATACCCATTAGCTCACGGGCCAGTCGAGACGAAAGATTTTCTTGCAAGCCACCGTGCACAGCCACACCTTTGGGTGCCATAAAATTGGTATGGCAACATGATTGGGGGAGTAAGTAAAGCAGCCAGTCAGTGTTCAGAACCCACGGCAAAATCAGTGCGGCACAACGCATGAGACACTCTAAATAACGATGTAGTTTGATACCTCTAGCTAGCTGTCCTTCCTCCATGCTAGTGAATTTTAGCTGCGAACTGCTGAATCCCGGACTCTGTCTTTGTTTCTCGCATTATAAAACTCAAAGCATGAGGATGTTCTGCCACGAATGTGGTACCCTCAGATAGCCACTCTGCTTTCTGTACTCCCGTCATATCGCGGCTGTTCTCGCATAATTTTTCGACCATAGACATTTGGGCGTATTACAGACAGAAAAACACAAAAGACTTCTAAACAAAACCATTTATTTTAGGCGGTGTCCCGGTCGCCATTTTTTGTATTTGTAATAGTTTTGCTCATTAAACAAATCCCAATTTTTTTGAAAGGCCATCCGTGTTACTCAAACAGGTAAAATAATCTTTCCTTAAACCTCCTTTCCGACTTGAAGTATAAATAAGCTGCTGTATTTTTGCTGTATCACTCACAGAGACGACGCCAAACGAGCCTATCTTGAGCGAAGCTTATCCACCCTATGGCTTCAGAAAATGTGCAAAGCTGGAATTAGTTGATATGGCAAGACATGCTAGTAAATCAACGTACTACCCTTTGTCAACAGCAATCATCCAATAGTCAGTCAGTTGCCAGAGAAAGAGCGGGACGTACCTTGATCCGACAAAATGGCATCAAAACTTCTCCCTCGCCCGTGTTCGAGCTGCTGCTGCTGCCTCTTTATCTGTTGCCGGAGCGCAGCGAGGCGAGCCTTGAAGGCGTCCTGGTCGACATTGTTGACACGCGCCGCCCACAGCAAGACGCGCTCGCCTTGACTCACCCGCGCGGTTGCCAGGAGCCAGCAGGGTGACTCCTCCATCAGGTACACCGCTAAGACTAGGGCACTCGCGGGGACCATGTACACAATCTGCGCCATCTGCCAGTCGCGGATGAAGGCCATGACGAGCTCGCGATATATTGCAGACGCAACGCCAGCCGCGGATACGGAAAGAGCGCAGAACAGTGCGCGGTGGTCGATGTCGGTGACCTCGAAGAGCAGCAAAGTCGACGTGACGATCGTGCTCGAGGCCGCCGTAGACAAGACAAAGCGGAGGACTGCGAAGGCCAGTATGCTGTGGGCGAACGCGGTACCGATGCCGGCCAGAATTAGGAGAAAGATCATAATGCAGAGGACCGGCCGGCGGCCGATATGGTCGGCCAATACCCCCGCACCGGCACCACCCAGCACGCCTCCAGCCATGTATACCGCCGACAACAGGGACAGGATCCGACGCCGGCCACACACGAGGTCCCAGGCAGCGACTATTGAACGCTCTCTAGCGCTTGGCTCGTAGTCCCAGCCGGCGTCGCAGAGTACCACGGTCCGATTATCGGCTTCCCGGTCCTCCGGCACGGGCAAAGGGGGTTCGTGGCGAAAGCAGTGGCTGCGACGATCATCTGTGCCGTCTGCGGCGGGAATGCTCGCGTTCTTCCAGGTCTCTAGAGGCAAGTGTGCGTAGGCCGCCGGTGGCCTACACCAATGGTCGACGGGACGCGCAAAGTCACTGGAAGCCAAGGCGTGCACACGGGATGTGAAGACGGCCAACATCGTGCACAACAAAACCAGCCTCTGGAAACGACCTTGGCCAAATATTAGAATGTGTTCCAGTGGCGACGTCTTGCCCGCGAGGGTTGAACTCTTGGGCGGTACTCCTGGGGTCAACGGGGACGTCGGGGACATGATTGAGGAGACTGGTAAGTGGGGATCTTGGGCCTGCACTCCTTCTGGGGACGTCGGTGACATGGTGGAGGACGCAGGCATGTTCGAAAGCATCTGCCTTCCTTGTTCGCCCTTCGGCGTGTGGCTGAGGGGGCAGAAGATTTGGGCGGAGCAGCCGCGACAACAGACAGCAAAGGCTTGGTAGCGTCTTCTTCGAACGTGAGCGGCTGCGGGAGCGTATGACTAGTCGGGTGACGACGTTCATGACGAGGATGATGAGGACGACAAAGAAGACAACTACAACGACGATGACACCCTTCACTGAATGAACTAAATCACGGCCTTACAAGGTTGCGATCTTCTAAAACGGGGATTCTTGGCCAGCACGCCGCGTGGCTATGTGCTACTATCTGTCGTTACGAAGAAACCAACCCAAACATGCAAACTGAATCATTGGATCGGTCAGAGAGGGTGCTTTATGCACGTAATAAATTTCATGAATCGTCAAAGATGAAAAAGTTGAAATGACCGGCGGAAAGGTGCAATGAGTTTTACTTCCAAAACCCCTTCCCTTCAGCTGCAAAACTTTTACCACGCTCGCTATTAGCCGCTATTTTAAATGAATATTTATCCAATTATCCTGCTTCTTCTGTGATTCATACTGATGCATCTTAAAATGGCGAGAAAGCTGGAATTGGTATTTTTTCACAATCTGTGACTGGAGTTATTCGCTGCGAATCCCGGATTACACACCCATTTTTATGGCCGAATTTTTAGCAATAGCTCTAGCTCTATGCAAAGTACCGCAGCATGTTTCAAAAATCATCATATTATCTGATTCGATGGCAGTTGTATCGGCGTTAACTTCCTCTTCGGACTCTCCATTGTACCGCAGACTATTATTTTTTGTTCCCAGGCACGTGAAGGAGGTACGCTTGTCTTGGGTCCCTGGCCATACGGACATCAGGGGCAACGAGCAAGCGGACCATTTAGCTAATCTCGCCGTCACAGCTCCCATTCAATTCGGAATTCCTAATCTGGCTCTATTTGCATCTGCGAGACTAAGACGATATTGGCATTTAGACGCCACCCGTTCCGATTCACTCTTATCATTTGAAGAGTTCCAACATTTAAAGTACGGGTGGAATGTTCATTTTTGTGGCTCTCGGCAATGCGAGGTGACCTTCACCGAGCTGCGCTGCAGGGTACCGAGGCTTAATTTCTATCTGTTCAGATCAGAACTTTCACCTACAGAACTATGTGTGCGGTGCCAGGTCCCCGAAACAATCGACCATTTTTTCCTCGACTGTCGCCGTTTCTCAACAGCTAGACAACTGTTTTTGAAGGAGCCGATTGAGAGGTTGGGGTTGACTTTATCGATAACACTTATGTTATCTATTGGCGCATCAAAGCTGGGGTTTGCAAGAAGGGATATATATAATTGCATTCAAAATTTTCTTTTTGCCTCAGGTCGTTTGAATTGCTAAGCGGTGCTGATTAATGGGTAATTCGGGTTTCATTAACAACTAAGTTTCCTTTTACAGCCTCTTTCCGGAAATAAGTATATTGAAGTCCCCACGTTTTTAACCGATTTAGCCCTGGCCAATCCCCCCTTGTGGGTACGTGCCAAAAAATTTGAGGACATCATCATCATCATCATCATCATCATGTATCCTGTGAAAGATTCCACGGTGCAAAATGAAAGAATACAATAAAATAAACTAGAAAAATCATGTGGAATTCAATGATGCGAGGAAGTATAAAGAATCACTTTATTTCCACTAAAATGATTTTGAAGCAAAGCTTTCTACCTCTATCAGCTAACAGTTCTTTCAGGACGTGCGGGACAATAAACTCCAAACGGGGGGGAGGTGGCGGCGGGGGCTGAGCGGAGGGTTTCACTCATGGAGCACAGCTGTAGATGGCGCGGCGAATTTACCCAGCGTTCCCCGCATGGAGGTGCCTGCTCGCGGGTGGTGTATCGGCGTACGGCTTTGTCTGCTTTTGCGACGGTTGTTTTGGGCCTGTTTTGGCGACGCTTCGCGTTCATTACGCGTTTCCTCCCTTGGCTTGATTAACTTGTTTTGCGGCACCTCCTGGGTAACCCGGACACGACGGAATTAAGTCTTCGTACGGCAAAGATGCCTTAGGGATTGGTTGGCAGGACCGGAAAATAAAATGTAGGGCCCGCCTACAGACATTTTACCGAAACGCTAACTTTTGCGCGCTGCTTTCAACTGATGGAACTCCTTTTTCTCAATAGCGGAATACCAATTCGGTTGTGTTTTAAAAGGTATTGCAAAAGGCGGAAGGAGCAACTGGTTGTGCTACAAAGCGATTATAAAAGTTCCCTCAGGTTTCCCCCCAATTCTCAAACTGACTAAACTAACTAGTTTTAGTAGACATAGATTGGAATCACTAAGCTCACATGCCGAATAGTTTGGGTGTCTGCTCTTGTGCTGCGTTGTTGTGTAACCCCAGGATGGTTCATCAGAATGGCTATGTTTTTCGGTCGTACCCTTCGAAAGACGCTCCTCTCCGTTTCCTTTCTCCCGACTCACGTCCGGGATACAGCGGCGGCGTCCGCAGCTCTAGCCCGGCCGTGGCCGACGCTGCGGTGTTCGGGACACCACCCCCGCGAATTCTATGTAACGGCTGGCACAATCTCAGGTTTCACTCTATGTAGAGCCACGTGTGTGAGATCAGGTGACGTAGCATGGGCAATTGTTGTGGGTGTCGGTTAAAGCTTTGCTTTCTAATCCTCTTCATAGCGTGAATTGGAGCGAATTTTTTACATATTACTGTGGTGAGAATACAGCTTTTCTGTGGTGACAATAAGCCACTTTTGTAGCCTAAAGGCCGTAGCTGAAAGTTTGTTAAGACTGTGAAGAAGGTTCTGCCACAATAGCGGGGTTTGTTTGGTTAAAATATTAATAAACTTTTACATTGTGATGACACACAGTGATTTTATGACAATGAAGAGTTGAACGGTTCAGTTTGACGCTGTGCGAATAAAATGTCTACCTATAGAAGGAAGTGCCTGATTCACTGAGTGATTCATCAACGATTAGCCAAAATTGCTATTCCTAGAAAGTTGAAACTTAGAGCTAAAACGTATAGAGTTAGAGGCGCCTCGAGAGTTAAAAATCTTTTGTGGTGTAGGAACTCTCTAAGGCGGGAGTTGGAGAAAATTGGCCCCTAATTCATGAAAAATGTGAAATTGTTTTTTTTCAAATTTCGGATTATCTCGCTTGCCTATTCACATATTGATGTGCTTGTTGCAGGCATATGTATATATATTGTGAGAAACTGTGAGCGGTAGGCAGGTTCGTGCGATTTACTCTGCCCGATCTTTCGCTTCCTTCTGTTCGCGTTCACCGCTTGCCTTCTGTTCCACCACGTTCGTGGGCGATTGCCCGCTGAATGCGCTTCCAGTTTTAGCTTCCGGTTTTCACCTTCACACTCGGCCACGACTGCGAGCCTGGACAAAACGTATCAAAGTGTCCAATTTTTTTAGATGCGACGCTCAGAGCATTTCTTGTCGGCGGCCCTGTCCTTCCTGCGTGCGTCCGTTGTTGTCCGCGTGCGTCCGTTGCTGTCCGCAGCCACTCTTCCGCTCTCCTCTCCGATAGCGAACACTCTCTCGCGAGGGGCATTGAATTGGATTGGATTAGATTGGATTGGGTTGGCTTGGCTTGGATTTGATTGGATTGGATTTGGATTGGATTGGAATAAAGTGAATTGTGTTGGATTGTGTTGCGTCATAGCCGCGGCAGACGCACTGGCGCCGGCGCGTGCCCATGTGAGAGCGTGTGCGGCCCAGCGCGCTCTCACTCCGCCGGTGGGCGGCGCTGAGCGCGGTGCTGCGCATGCGCAGTACTCTCTCTCTCCGCGGTCTCCTCTCCTTCGGCCGCGCTGCGCATATAACTGGTGTGCCGCTATCCGGCGCCCTTTCGGTCGACGGTTGCTCTCCGTTTGCGCTTGAACCCCCCTCAGCGTCGCATCACACCAGGGTTCCGCGAGGGGAGGTGCGCGTAATTTTTTTTATGCGCAACACATGGATAGTGAAGTTTTCTCTTTTCCGCTTGTCAAGGTTTGCAGAGCCCGAGGGAGTGGCCACTCGCCAAGTATTCGCGCCTGAGCGCTCCGTGATGAAGAACGGCCCGACAAACGTAAATAGAAACTTCTTGCCTGTTGCCTGAGTCCCTCGTTGCGCCCATACCTCGTCATCTTCACCATACTGCGGTGCACGTCGTTTTCGCGATCGTAGTATTTCTATTGGTTCCTGTGCGCATCGATAGCGTTCCTCCGTGCTTCTGTTCTGATATTGCGGCACACCACCTGCCGATCGACAGGTCGGCCGACGTTGACGGGAGTGTCCAAACTGGCCGCGATGTCCAACTTCGGCAGTTGCTTGTAAACGACTTAGTACGTGGTTTTTCCTGTTGAAGATTGGAAGCACGTGTTGACCAAATAAGCAGCCGGCTGCAGGTGCCTGTCCCAGTCTGCTTCCCTTGCCTTGTTGGTCTCCACGTACGGTGCCAGCCATGCTTGAATCGTCTGGTTAGTCCTTTCGATAAGGCCGTTAGCCTGGTGGTGGTAGGAGGACGCAAACTGGTGTTCGACTTCCGCTCGGTGAAGAAAAGAGCGTAGCTGGCGGCTGCGGAACCTCGTCGAATGGTCTGGTATTAGTTTTTTGGGCATTCTATGTCTCCATTGGACAATTCGTTTGAGGAACTCGAACGCGTGACTTCCAGCTAGGGACGGCACATCGGCTACCTCGACGTATTTAGAGAGGTAGACCACGGCGACAATGATAAAGCGGTTTCCGTCAGCCGTGGTGGGCAAAGACCCCACGTGATCTGTGCCAATGGTGTTAAATACTCCCTCTGGAGGCGTGATGGGGCTGAGTGAGCGTGGCTGACTTCCCAGAATTCTCTTGTACCGCTACAAAAGTTCACAACTGGCTACAAAAGAGCGAATTTGGCTGTGCATCCTCGTCCACCAAGAGCGCTCTTGTACTTTCAGGAGAGTTGCGCGCTGCCCGATGTGTCCGCCCTCGCGGTAGCCATGAAGGCCGCGCAGAATATCAGCCCTCAAGAATCTCAACACACACCATTGCTGAGCAGGGCTCACTACTGGGTTCACTCGACGGCAGAGATGGTGAGCCTCTTCGTAGGCGGCGCGAATACGTCTCAGGAAGGGACGCGAACTGCGTCTTTTAGAAAGTGGACGCACATTATCGTCACGCGAGCGACTCCCCCTCACACTTTCGCCAAGCGTCGCACAGACTAGCGTCTCGTGCGGGCACAGCATGCACCCCTCCGCCGAACCCTTTCGCCACACTTTTAAATGCGGAGCATTTCTTAGTCGCACGATATCGCGCTTCGGCGTCGGCGCCGTCCACACGCTCACTGCGCATGCGCGTCGCGTAGAGGAGCAGGTGCGCGTCTCTCCCCCGTACCCTCCTCGCTCTCAACAACAGGTGCGGCGGCGAGGGAGGAGCGCGTGTACCCCGTGCGCTCCGTCGCTCTCAACAACAGCTACGGCGGTGCGGGGGGAGCGCGTCTGTGCGCGCATTCGTCGTAGCTAGCCGTGCGCTGCGTCGCGCTCAACAGTAACGGCGGCAGGGCGTGTACACGTGGTAACGCCGTGGTGGGTGCGTGGAAAGTTCGCGCGCTTGTGTACGGAAGTGTGCGCATGCGCCTCTCTCCCCCGTACTCCTCTCCCTCGAACGCGGGCTGTGTGTATATAAGCGGCGGAGTGCGCGTTCGGAATTCAGTCAAGGGCGTCTTTGCTTGGCTTTCGCTTGACTTGACGCTTTGCTTGACTTGAGTAGATGCGATGGAAGCAACGTCTTCAGCAGTTACGCAATCGCACGACCGCTCCTCAAAGACCCCTTGACAGTGCACATTAGCGACCACAAAGCAGTCATCCTCTCCGTCCAATACAACGACGGCACCAAGCAATAAAGACAGACTTTAACTTTACACTCCTTGCCTTCGCTTCTCCTTCATTCAATAAATAAGAATAATAATTACGCAACATTCACGCGATACCCCCACCACTCTGCGACGCATTTACTCGAGTCCCCCCCGTTGAAAGATGCGGGCAGGTTTTGTCTGTGCAGTTTTCTTCCTGTCGTCCCTGACTCGGTTACAACGCCACCGTCACCATGCCCGTGGGAGTGGCCGTCGCCATTGCCGCCATTAAATTCCGCAGCAAGTGCGGTGGTACGGCGCGGTGTGTCTATTTTCCCTAGTGACATAAGCCGTGCTCGCATGTGTTTTTGGTTACGCCCTGATTTTTACAACGGTAATATCAGTGCGTATGCTTACTCCCGAGGCCCTTCGCAAAAGCGGTAATTATTCACCCAAATAATAATAGTGCTTACTAATTATCAGTGAGCGGTAGCGCTTTTTTCTTTTCAGACAAAATCCAGACAGACTCCTCTCACCGCAAGTTATGATCCGGGAACGCGCGTTGCGTTCCACCAGGACGTAACTTAGGTGACAGCTATCATTCTGTCGGGACGGAATGCTAGCCCCCGGATTGCTCAAAGTTGCCATCAGCTATTATACTTTAAGTAGACAGCCCATCCTGCACCAGTGGTCACTATTTTAGTCAATT
The DNA here is from genome assembly GCF_048455015.1 of Haemaphysalis longicornis. Lineage (NCBI taxonomy): Eukaryota > Metazoa > Arthropoda > Arachnida > Ixodida > Ixodidae > Haemaphysalis > Haemaphysalis longicornis. The sequence continues at coordinate 189,751,468 of NW_027526422.1, forward strand.
TTTTTGCAGGAATAAAAAGAGAGGCCCCGAAGAAATTGTAGTCTTGGGTATTGTATTTCTAAAATATCCGAGCGAAAAGCATGTTGGATGCATTTCCTGTGTTATTACTTTATCAGCCGCAAACAAACGGTGATGTATTCGCACAAATAAAATTTGAATATTACCGCAGCATCTGATTTTTATATAAGTCCTCCACGCATTTCCCGAAAATCTTGCTTCCCAGAACGTGCACGTGTCTAAGTTGTAAAGTAGGCAGCACAAGCCGATAAAAAAAGCGATATACCTGAAGTGTTCTACGGACTGTCATCTGTGGTCTCGGCTTGGTTTATTGACTGGAGGGTGGATAAACAGACAGAGAGACAGAGTGCTTATATTGAAGTGCAGGATAACCGTGGCAGTCCTAGGGACTGCGTTCTGCGGACGCGGCCGCCCTTGGGCAGGGAGCGGAAGTCCTTGTTCTTCCGCTCTATCGCAAGCAATCTGGACAGCCAGGAGTTGAGTCATGTACTCTTCACTTTGTAGGGCTTCTTCCCGCTCTTCTTCTGTAATAAATTCACAGCGCGGTAACGCAGGGCATTGCCAGAGCATGCGGGTTAAAGAATATGTGGTGCTACTACGTTTAGTGCGTTGTGGTTTGGTATCGTGTGCGAAGTTTGTAAATACGCTTCTCGAGGGGAATGTAGCCGTTAATCACTGTGATCGCTGAAGCTTAGCGTGCGTCACTGGGTATTTCTTTCTCTCTAGTAGCTTGTAGTGTGCCGTGATCTCAATACTCTTCCCTGACACTGCTGGTCGAGCGTCCTACACTGCCGCGGCGGGTGATTTCACGCGGGCAGTCGTTGGTCATCTCGTTGGCGTTGGGGATGTTCTCGTGTATTTGGTGTCCCATGTGGCCAGGGAACCATGTAATGTAATGAGTGTCGTCCTCGCTTCTGTTGTTAATGGTTCGCGCTGCTTCCTTGGCTGTCATTTTTTGTAGGAACGCACGGACTGCAGCCCTTGAGCCCGAGTAGATGTTCGGTCTCGACGGGTCGGCCACAGCCACATGTTCTGCGATCGCGGGTTTGTGGGTAACTACGGATGTTGCGTTCAGTAGTTTGCCATCTGGGTCGGTCGCGACCGCCACATATTTGTTGGAGCGGCCGTATCACGCTGCATCCAGGAACGTGGACGTTCGCGGCCCTTCTTGCGGAATTTTCAGTAGCGCCTTGGCCCTGGCCGACCTCCTGCCTTCATTGAATTGCAGGTGTATGATGCGAAGGATGGGCCTCATTTCGAAGGCCTCCCTCTTTTTCCCATCGCGTTTTGCTTCATATGCTTCAAAATCTTCGGGGATGTGCCTCATAGTGAGGAGTATGGCCCTCCCTGCTCTCGTAGTCAGGAGGCTTCGCCTTTTGGCTTCCCTGTGTGCTTCGATGATCTCTGCTAGTTTGTTGCCTACGCCCAGCCTTTCAAGCTTTTCAGTGGTGGCGGTAATAGAAAGGACACGTACCCTCTTGATGCATTTCATGATGAGCGTGTCGACTTTGATCTCCTCCGTTTTGGCCCAGCGCACCGCTGCTGTGATGTAGTTTACGTGACTCATAAGGGAGACGTTGTAAATTCTTAAGAGGTTGTGTTCCGTTAGGCCTCCTCTTCTGTTTGGTACTTGCGCGACAAGTCGGACTGTGTCTTCCGATTTCTTGGTGAGTTTTTCAATCGTTATCGTATTCTCTTCTAGAGATTGCATCATTAGTCCGCAGACCCTCAGTGTGTCTACCATGGGGATGGTGTGCCCGTATTGTGTTTCGATGCGAATGCTTACTTGGTTAGGGGGTGGTTGAACTATACCACCCTTCCTGTTAGATCTGCACAGGAGCAGTTCTGATTTCGCCCGCGACCGCCTGAGCCCAAGTCAGGGATATAGCTCTGCGTTGTCTCCAGGGCAGTCCACAGATCGGATTCGGTTCGACTCCATACCCTGATGTCGTCCGCATAGATGGCGTGGTTGATTCCTTTAATTGGACTTAGTCTGTCTCACAGTCTTTTCATGGTGAGGTTAAATAGCAAGGGAGACACGACTGCTCCTTGCGGTGTTCTTTTGGGGCCCCAGCTTGAATTCTCGTGATTGGAGAAGCCCGATCTTGATCGTTGCTTTCCTGTCTCTTGGGAACGACTTAAAGGGACACTGGAGTGATTTGTAAGCATTGCGGGATTACAAGCGCAAACGGCAGTCCGGAGTCTCTAGGCCCTCTTTCGACCACTCTGAGCGCGTTTACGCGAATTTATTTAGTAGAAAAATCAATTCGAAAATGCTGTCCTCCTCTCTGCACCCTCGCCCTTTTTCTGTGGCGTTTTCGTGTGACGTCGGGAGGAGATGAGCTGGCAATTGGCTGCGCTACTGCGCGGCTCCCCTGCCTTCAGACGGAGTCAGTCGGCCCAGCGTTTCGTCCGCCGGCCACCGAGCAGCCGTCGCAATTCGTTCGCTCAGTTGAAACGAAGCCAGGACACGTTTGTGAATGGAAGAATGTGCCTTTCTTTGCTTTGTTAGTTCGTACACTGTATCGACCTCCAAGTCAAGGTGGCTTCACACAAGCGCTGCGCAAGCGCACATGCGACGCTTCGCTGACTGGTACGCCAGCAGGAAAATATAAGGCCTCTTGAAGGCGGGAGAAGAGTCAGCGAAGTCAATATAGGTACTCAGGAAATAAAATCAACTGATACTTTTACCGTGCAGCGTAAAATTAGGGTGCGGGAAGCACTTTTTTGCGCGGGACGAAGAATCACAGCGGTCAGAAGCACGACTATGCATCTGCGAACGCCTTTCTGTCTACGAAATATAGTTGTTAGGCGTGAGATATTGTGGGAACTTGGGGGACACTTACTGCCCGAGCGCAATACAACAAATAGTCGCCTAATCTGCTTGAAATGCTAAAATAAATAAACGTGTAAACTGGTTATACCTTATATACGTGACACTTCCATAAATGGCAGCGCTCGCTCGTGGCCGAGTGGTCTGGAGCGCTAGAAATGACATTGCAAGTGTTTTTCAAAGCACGAGTTGGAATCCCCACGGGTTCATTATTTTTGTAAGGTAACTTTTTCGTTTTCCGCAGATGTTTTCTGTAATGATTTCAGCTTTTTTTGGGCCGCAACGTTCATTGCTCCACGATCAAGTTCACAGAACGCGCGTAGGCTGACACTGGCGTGCTAGTGAGTTCTCGTTGGCGTGCTGTTGCCATAAGCACCGACTGCTTGCGGCTAGTGGGCACAGGCCAGAATAAAAAAACCTTTGGCCCTGCGCGAACACGCTTTGTACGATACAGGCATCAGTGAGGCAAGCTCCAAATATCTGGGAAAAGCTCACGGCATTTGAGAGTCTGCGGGGAAGTGGAGGGCGTTCATTCACTGCGTAGGCGTCAGCTAGTGATTGCTACGATTCCATGCCGCCTTGGGGGCTTATCTGATGCATTTTACAGCTGACAACATCTCAGAAGCGCGGTACGACGATTACTGAAATATTGAGAATGCCCATCTAATGATGCCGTCGGATGTCAAGCATGTTGTTTTACAGAACCGAAACCGAAACGTGTTTGATTGCTAACCTTGGGTATCGTCCAATCACGGTGCGTCTCCTCCCGTCGTCACAACCTTTAGTTGGTGCGGCCACCGCAAACCGCGCAGGGTAGTTTTTCTTCTTTTGTGCTTTGTAAAATTATTACCGACTTGTCAACCGGATAAACCATAAAAAGTGTGCTAATTTGAGCCAGTTTACGCAGTGCAAGCAAAAACGTGACCTTGACAAATTCACTTCAGTGTCCCTTTATTATAGGAATGAAATTTCGTACCCACGTTCTCTCTTCAGATGGCTTCAAGCATGAATTTGTGCTTAGCAGTGTCGCATGCTTTGGTTAGGTCAAGTGCTAGGACGCCTTTCACGTCTTTGGAGTAGTTCAGTACCTGGTGACTCACCATTAGCATCACATCTTGGGTCGATAACCCTGGCCGGAAACCCACCATGTTGTGCTTGAAGATATCGTATGTCTCGACGTAGTCCGATACTCTGTTTTGTACGACGTTGTCGAGTGGCATTCCAATGCAGGACGTAAGCGATATAGGCCTTATGTTGGTGGGGCCAAGAGGTTTGCCCGGTTTGGGCATCAATATCACTGATGCCGTTTTCCATTCACCAGGAACGTGTGCGGTCTCCCAGACCTAGTTGGCCGCTTTCGTCAGCGTTCTTACTGGCTTAGCATCCGGGTTGGGGAGGAGCTTGGTGATGATCCCGTCGGGTCCCGGGGCCGATATGCAATTTAGGTTTTGCAGGGCCTCCCAGACCCCTTGTTCCAAGATCAGCTCGTCTAGTCCGGGGTTTGCTTCGCTATTATACTCCGGGTAGTCCTCTTCTCCGCTTGTCTCAACGGGGAGATAAGTATTCGCTAGTTCTTGTAGGATGTCGTCGTCTAACAGACGCGACATCCTACAAGAACTAGCGAATACTTACCTGTTGATATCTGTTGATTGCTCTTGGTTTGCGTTCCGTCAATAAAAAGTTTGAGGCGATTCCACCTCCCCCCGCTCTCATTCGTCCGTCCTGTTGTGTGCATATTTCATTCCACTTTCGCTTGTCAAGTTTTCTGGCATACTTTTCTATTTGCTTGTTGAGAAGCGGGAATTCGTAGCGAAGTCTCGTATTGAGCTTCTGCGTTTTCCCCCTCTTTGTAAGCGCGTTTTTGGCTTCTATCAAGTGCGCTAATTTATTATTCATCGCTTCGTACTCCAACGGTCCTTCAATTTCTTTAGTGAGCGCTTTGAGATTATCTTTGATGATCCTGATAAGTTCGGTTAAGGTATTGACCTCCAACTTGTCATCTTTGCGTCTTTTTCTTAAGGCGTCCCAATCTATGATTTTGTGCTTCCTGGTAGCGGGGTTGGTGGTTTCTACTTCTATGGTTGTTTGGAGTATTACGTAGGCACTGCCCAGATTCTCCTGCAGGTTAACCCATGTGGCATTCCGGCTGTTCCGAACAAATGTTAAGCCCGGGGTCATGTTACAATCTAGCTACCTAGCCTAGTGGGGAAGTTGGGGTTCGTAATCAGAGTTAGTGGGTGGTTAATCGTGGCCTGTAGCAGTCCCTTTCCATTCCTCGTGTTGGCGTGTCTCGAGTAGCCCCAGGCTTCGTGCTTCGCGTTGAAGTCGCCGGCAACGATCAGCGGGCCGTCTTTGGCTACTGTCGCTACCTTGCGTAGGACCATTGCAAAGGCCTGCTGGTAGTCCGGAGTAGGGCTTTATATGTTGGGTACTTATATTCTGGCCTCACATTATCGATTTGGGATGATGTAAATTATTAGGGCTACTAATTTTGTGCTTCTCAGTTGGATCTGATGTTCAACGTCGGAACATTGCTTGTTGATTAGCGTAGCTATTCCTCGATGATCGTGCTCACGTCTGCTGGCCGTTCTGTATCCCAGGAAATTGCATTTTTTGGCTAGTGTTTTCTGTAGCAGGATCACCTGCGGTTTCTTCTAAGGTGCTTGTAATTATTGCTTAAGGGCCTATCTTCTTTGCTTCAATCTCGGACCATTCTACTGCCATATTATGAACTATTTAGTTTTCGGCGCCATTGCATGTGTGCTCGGCGATGCACCTATGTTCGGTATGTTTAGATTCCTCTCTTGTTCTGAGGTTGTAATTTGCCATGGCGCCCTCTATTGCCGCTTGACGTTTGTGAAGTCCTGGTATCTCGTCCCCTTGTTTCGTAATTTTATCTTAAATTTTGTCAAGTCGTCCGTTAATGGACCTCTCCCTGTATGTAAACAACGTGACGTCACTAAGCGCACGTGCGCGACGGGTGGCGCCTGCTGGCGGCCGCGAAGTGAGGTGGCGGTTGGCAGAAAGCGCCTGCGCCGAAGGCACGGCCTGGCCGCGCGGCGCCCGAAAGGAACGATGTGCCGTTGGTTCGGGCCGTCACTGGCTTCCCACATTGCAGGTGGGGGTCTAGCTATCCTAGCTGTGGCCGTCGCACCACCATGTAGCTTTCCGCACCTCCGCAACACTTACGTTTACCGTGCGGTCAACTGAACGGCGACGCTTTCGGATAATCAGTGCGCGGTAGAACAGCCTAAACGAGTCATTCTGAAGGTTGGGGCTGTTGCGACGCATCCCAAAATGTTTGTTAAGATTCTTTGTGTTCGGACAGATACCAAGGAAAGCCAATTTATTGTTGCTTTCGAGGTCCGCTTAAGGTAAGCGCGGTGCCTCAGGCAGCTAAACGCTCCCTGTTCTTGGTCTCTTTGCGTCGCCCGGAGACAGTGGCTTACACACGATTTCATGTCGAGGGAAAAAAGGAAAGGTAAAACATGAAAGGAATAAATAGTAAAATAAGCAGCAACAAACAAAAATATGAAGAGCAAAAGGCAAAAATTATTCCAATAAAAATATCGCGATGATGTCGTTCTCTACGAGATTGACCGATTGTTTTCTTACCTTTACCCCACTAAAATCTCGAAATGGTTCATTGTCATTGTAAGAGTAACATAGCGGCCACATATGGTTAGGGCGTATATCTTGCGACAGTGCACTGAAATATTTTCGGTAGTCATTATTTCATGATAGTTAAAGTTAGTGTCCATGTACGCCCGCTGCATACGCCAGCGTCGGGAGGCCGCAACAAATGAATACATTCACTGAGTCTGTTCGCTAAGGGCAAACACATTTTTCGAGTTTTTTCGAGTCGCGTGAGCGGAACATCTCGCCCCGAAGGTGGCACGGCAAGCATCTCAGTTTTCCGGCATCCTCAAGGCAGAATATAATTGAACAGATCCCCCCATGACAAAAGACCAAACTTGTCGTTGTCGATCAGGCGGCAGGCGGCTATCGCGGATCCTTCGTCGAAACATTTATTTCGCGTCGCCTAAGCAGGTTAGGCATTCATTGTGTTTTTAATACAGTGCTCTACCTCCTCAAAACATGACAATATTTCGCAGCAAGAAAATGTCCGCTTGCCCCCTCTATCTCTTCCCCCCCTCCCCCCCATTTCACTTGAGCAAATTTCTGCTGGTGCTGCATGATAGCAGATGGTTGATAAACAGTATAATTTCATTGCACGAATCAGCGCGGACTGCCAATGTAGACGGTATGACTGCGCTTTGGAGAACAGCTGAAGTTCGATAATGCGAAATGTTGCTACGAGTAAGAGCAGACTATGTCGCTGCTTTGGCTGCCAGCCTCTTCGGCACATTGCGCGCATCCACAATACACGCGGAAAAGTCTGATGCCACTGATTTTGCTCGCAAAATTTGGGTAGCCGAGAGCACAGCAGCCCACCGGCATCAGAAAAGCCAACACGTAAACAAAAATTCCACTTTTGCCGCCATGATGGGTTCCGGCAAGGCCGTTCTCGGGGGTGGTAGTGTTTGGAAAGCCTGAGGCTGGGGCATTTGCCTGTGTTCGCCGATCAGGAGCATCTCGACCTTGCGGTTCAACTCCTGGATGAGGCTGTCTTGTTCCGCCATTCTTTCCCGCAGGCGAGAATTCTCTCCGCGCATTTGCTGTAAATCCGCCTCGAGCTGTCTGACTCGAGGATCCGAGGCGTTGTTGTCAGAGCGACGAGCCGTAGTTCCATTAGCCACCGTGGTCCATGTATTGCCTGTGCACGGCGATGCTTGGCTGTTCTTATTGTTCTCCACGCCGTTGCCTGCAGCTGCTCTCACGTCAGCGCTGACGTTCGCCCTTTGTGTGTTTTCGCGGGCTTTCGGCTGCAGATGTGGAAAATTTTCCACTGTCGACTGCGGCATCTGTTTCTTAGTAACCGACCTTTGCTGTTCCTTCTACCAGCGTCGTTGAGTTACGACGTGGGGCATCTTACGATCTATGCCGATGATATCACCCTCTGGGTGACGGGTGGCAGTGACGGCGAGATCGAGGCGTCCCTGCAGCAAGCCATCGACGTCGTTGAAGACCAACTGCAAGGCACGGGCCTCCAGTGCTCCCCAGCCAAGTCAGAACTACTCCTACTACTGCCACGCCGCAAGTTCAGATCCGACAGCGCACCTGACATACAGCTCCATGCGGGTGACGGTACTACCATTCCAAGAGTCAGCACCTTGCGTGTCCTGGGCCTCCACATCGAAGAGCTACGCTACAACGACCACACCGTTAAGCTACTGGATTACAAGGTCTCCAGAGCCATAAGCTTAATTAAGAAGATTTCAACCAAATACGCTGGCATGAGAGAGCACAACCTGCTCAAACTCGTACAGTCTTTCGCCATCAGCCACCTGGCCTATGTCGCGGCCTTTCATGACTGGACCGACCTCGAGCGTAGAAAGCTGGAGGCGCTCATACGCAAGGCACACAAAGCTGCACTTGGTCTTTACAACCACACTAATAACGAACGGCTCCTTGAGCTAGGTGTGCATAATACACTAGGCGAGATAGTCGAGGCGCAGCAAACCGGTCAGCTTACACGTCTCGCGCAGACCCGAACGGGCAGGGCAATACTACAAAGGATAGGATATCAACCGAGGCTGCAGGAAGGTAGGGACTGGCTGCCGCTTCCGCGAGACCTACTGCGCAAGCTGCAGGTCGCCCCACTTCCCCGCCACATGAGTCCAGGGGAGAACAACGAAAGACGGCTCGCTCGAGCGCGGGAACTTACAACCACTCACTCCAACGACACCGGGGCCTTCTACGTGGACGTGGCCAGGTACCCGGACAGAGAGAACACGTACGCCGCCGCCGTCGTCGCAGCCACCACCGGTGAGCTCTACACGGCCGGCAGCATCGTGGCATCATCCACGGAACAAGCGGAAGAGCTGGCCATCGCGCTGGCTCTCTCCAACCCTAACTGCACCACCGTCCTCAGCGACTCCCGGACGGCCGTCCTGCGTTTCGCCGAGAACAAGGTGCACCCGAGTGTTGTGAGGGTGTGCGGGGCCCTACGGTCATCACAGACAACGGTGTGCATCAAGTGGTTCCCAGCCCACATGGGCACAGTGGGACCCGAAAAGAACCGCAACGAGGACGCGGACCGGATGGCGAGTGCGCTCACTAGACGCAACGCCGGCTCGGTCTCCCCTGCTCCAGCGGACGATCACGACAACGAAGGCGAAGACTTCAACCCGATTACTACGTACGGGGAGGTACTGAAGTGCTTCCGGGACTCCCGGAGACGATACCCTGGGCCTCACCCGAACCTCTCTAGGCAAGAGGCAGTACTGTTCAGACAATTACAAGTGCGTGCGACGTGGACCCCTGTATGGGCGAAACACGTCCACCCCGAACTACAGCCGAGTGACGTGTGTGTGCTGTGCAGTGCTAGTCGCGCTACTATGGCGCGCATGCTATGGACATGTGCTGTGACTCCGGACCCAACAGACGCGCTTCCACCCCATCTTGCTCGTGCGGTGGGCAAGGAGGACTTAGACTCCCAACGGCGAGCCGTCCAGTTCGCGATGGAGGCCCTTCAACGCCAGCAGTCATAGCTGCTGCCTCCCCTACAGGAGGCTGGTATCTGCGACTAATTTAGCCGGCCAATAAAGATGTTCTCTCTCTCTCCACTTTTGCGCTCGTCTAATGCAGCCTCACTGCATACGCGCCGCGCGCCGGTCTGAATGTTTTGCCAACCACCCTCCCGGCCACACCCAGCACGTGCGATTTCCGTGACGTCACGGCCGCCGCGTGACGTACCCCGGGAGAGGTCCATTGTTGCTAGGATCTCAGTGAATAATTCCTCCTCTTTCTCTTCTGTCTCGCGATTGTTTAATCGGCGTCTAGCGACTTTTCTGTCTTTACTGTAATCTCTGCGTTCTTCGGTTTGTTTACGTTTTATGTCTGCGATCTCCGCTCAGTGGTCCTCGGAGAGCGATGTGTAATATCACAAGAGGTATAGGAAAGTGAACGTCCCGGTGTTTGTGCTGTTAGCAGCGGTTTCCACCAAAGTGGCGCGCCATTGAAAACGGGACTTTGAACCTCGACCCTAATCGTTGTCATCCCTTTGATATGCGTTTTGATTAGATTAGATTTCCATAAGAACCATTTTCAAGAAAAATAAAACAATTTAACCATAAAAATTATACGTATCAACGCTTGGTTAGGTACTTTGAGAAGATTTGTTATCATTAGGCAAAATGTCTGGCTCAGTAGTCTTAAGTAGCAGATTAAGATACCTAATGGTTTTCCGCTCTGCTACCCGTCACGGCCATGTTTACGTTTGCATCGCCTTCGTTTTGTCGGCCTTCCAAGCGATAACCTATCTAGCTCGCTCGGTGTACGCAAGCAGCCGTCAAGTCGGTCAAGACAAGATGCCGTTCTGAATTCCAAATGTCATTTCTGTGACTCCTAATGGAGACTGCGCATATAGTCAGACTCAAGCTTTACTTGCGGGACATGCACCTCCACGAAGAGGCATGGCTTATAAACTTTTTTAAACGAAGTTTTTTAGTTCTAAGTTGAATGAACCGGCAGCCCAACCTTTGGACACCAATCTATAGGCATGCGTCCTTACAATGTTTTGTTTGGCAGCTTCCGTTCCGGTTTTGTATACAGTAATTAAGAAAAGTCGTTAGCTTGATAACTGATATCAGCGTAATTGTACACGTTGTACATGCCTAATACACGCAAGATTGAAACAAACACCGTGAATTTGGGGCCTTCAGAGGTAATGACACCTATGATAAAATGAAAACCTTCAATATTCAAACAGTAAGGTCACATTCGAACACCAAAATATTTGGTAATCTTCAAACCGACCGCTATATTTTGATATAGTTTTATTACACATTCCTTTGCTTTGTCTGTTTATTCCGTAATGTAGCGACTATTAAACTTAACATTTATATTCTCAGCCTATATGTGCGAATGTTTAATGCTTGCCTAATGGTTAGCTGAAAACATACAAAAAATCTTACGGCCTCATTTATTAGTGCATAAGAATAATACGAAACGTGAAAAAAGTGCTTTAAAATATTATAATAGTGACATGTGCACAGTGGGTCCACGTGAGCGCTTCATCCCTCCCCCTCGGGAACTTGGGGCCAGGGCCAATGTCAACGACAACCTGCAGCTTTAAAAGCACGCAGCACTTCATTCCTTCGAAGTCCCCACACTGTGCCAACCATGCATTTGGTGTTAAGTATCTCAAAGGTCACTTCACTAGCTTTAGAAGGGGAATTTTCTGTCCATTAGTGCTTTCGTTGTTTATTACTATGGGAATTTCGTCGACGTCGTTCACACTGTACCCGGGTTTCCAACTGCTCGTCTCGGCCGAACACTCTGAACATTTTTTTTTCCACAACGCGCTCATGCGGTGTCGGTAGGTTTTAAGATCCCGTGCGAGGGGGCGTCGGTTTCAAGAAAAGGACTACCATGGTGCTACTTGCCGTGCCCGTGGCATCTTGGTCGGTAGTAGTGCGAACGCAATGCTACCGCAGCCAATGACGCCGCCGGTTTGGGTAGCGTCAACCCTCGCCGCAAGCGCTCTGTCGTTCTGTTTTCCACTCGCTCCCTGTATAAAAACAAAACTGAAATTATTTCTTACTAAATGCCCCATTTATGACGGAAGGATAATGATGGCGTAGGATGCGCATTAATGACGTCACGGTAACTCCAAAGGGTGGAAAAGGCATTGGCTGATGCAGTCTTTGCACACGTATTCTCGAAAGGTGATGCAGTGTACTACATGATACCTGTTTTAAGGGCGGTGGCAGGTGTACGCTACAAACAAGAAGCAGGCCGGGAGCTCCACGTCACCAGTTTATTCAAGGAGCGAACTGTCTCGAAATATCTCGCGCTGCCAGTTCACGCGCATTGCCCGCGAGGTTGCTGTGAATGCCACACGCCCTTGGCGTAGACCATACAACAATCACTAAAAGTTTGGCGTAGTACTTAAAATATTGTAAATCTTCGCGTTTAAAATACTTCCTTTGAACCCGCTGAGCTATCTTTCTGGGAACACAATTATACCTTTCATTCTCTTTGTGCCACTATATTTGTTGTGTAAAGCATTTACCGAATTAATGACACCATCAAAATTTTCTATAATGTTGCAATTATCAATGATCGCAATTACTTGTAGGATATTTGAATATTTTATATTTTGCTCAGCTAAGAGTGTGCTCAAATATTTTCCGGCAATTTTTTTTGTTTTGTCTTCACATCGTAACTGTACTCGTCATTGAATACGTAATAAAATAACCGCCATAGAGTTATAAATGGCCGTCGACCTAGTTAGAAGCAGCTCACGTATTGGCTTCCCAACCGCGGTGTATATTTTTTAAGCTTATCGTATATGAATATAATTCCTGGCGTTATTCATGTGTGGAACAATATATCACGCGTTTAAAGAAGGAGGCCTTCTATAACGCTAGGCGTTAGAAGAGAACGATCCCTGTCGGGTTTTGGCCACACAATCACCGCCAAGCCGCACAACATTGAAATCATGATTTCGACCTCGAGCTTAAACGTCTCATCACTTGGATAGCGTCTTGGGGAAAATAATTATAAAGAAACCATTTGAAATATTAAAGCATACCTCGGACCAGCAGCTGACACTTCTGGTCATTTGGAAATGCCTTTCGCATTGATTAGTCAGCAAAAGGCGCATTTTTTCAAGATTGCAAGAGTGCTTAGGATAGAAATGTGCGCGGGCATGTATGTCTGCTTATAGGATGCTACTGTTGTCGACTCTCAACAACAAGAAAATATTCTCATACGTTTCGCGTAAACTATGTGTCAACTCTGTGTTGGTGTAAAAAGCTTCGCTGCTCATTTACTTTCACAAATCGAAATAGCTCATCATTTGTTTGGCATAAATTAAAGCAGAAACGCTCACGCTAATTTCACTTCGGTATGCCTGAGAAAGAATTATGTGCTCTATATTGTCCTTGTTCACCTCGACAGCGGTGTGCCTACAAGACTACACATATCTTGGGTCAGTGAACTTAACGTTCAACAAGAACTTGTTCACGCGTTTGATACAACGCAAATGAAATGTGACGCTAGTTGAGCCACGGCGCTGTTTTTCCCGCAGAATTACTGAACCCGAATATGAGATCCGCTGTGAAGGTGATTCGTGACGTGATGAAGAAGATCGGCCTTCCCCGATGGCCCAAGCTGGAAGTGGAAGACAACTTGAACCTGTTCCACTTGCTCCGCAAATCCTTTCAGCTCCTGGGAATCACTGGCGTCTTCAATTTACGAGTTCAAAGAGACCTCAATTTCAAGCAGCTCACCCACCCCAGTCCTTACAGCGTCCATGTAGAGAGAGAGAAGCAACTTTATTGTAGTCGCCTGCAGAGCGACACCACCATTAAATGGCGCCGCGACGCGGGCCCCTACGTCTTCTCAGCGGGTGGTCTTTACTTGACTACGGCGCGTGCTACTCCCGCGTTCGGTCGCCCTTGGGGCAACGTCCCGGCGGTTTCGCTCGGCCTTTGTCTTTCAAGAGCCGCCGAGACCTGCTGGACGGCCCAGGTTTGGATTTCTTGGTCGTAGCACTTCGCCGCAGCCGCGAGCCGCGGCGGAATCGTTGTACTTGTCGACGCTTCGTCGGGGAACTTGGTGCAGTCCCATAGGATGTGCGTCAGGGTGGCCCTCTCCCGCTGGCACACGCGGCACACATCACTCACATACACTTGCGGGTACACATACTTCATCAACACTGGGGTGGGTAAGGACCCAGTCTGCAGTTGTCTGAGCAGCACCGCCTCCGCTCGGCTCAGCCCCCGGGTGCGGGGTAAAGTTTTTTTTTGCTTTTAAAGTGAGTAGCATAACGTTATCTCAATAGATACTGTTACAAACGTAATAAATTGGCTATGGGCACTGTGAAATCTCCATCTGAAAGGAGCAGGTCGGCTATTACAGATACTATAAAGCGGTTCTGAAAAACATTTTGACTACAATAAACAAACAAGCTCAGTCGTTAGGCTAGATTCTTAGCGCTATCTGTACCAGGTTTTGCTCTTTTACGTGCATCAGAAGGCTCGCGTTTTCGTTCGAAAGTTTGTCACTGCCTTCCCATCCTTTCCTTCGTGTTTTTGAACGCCGCAATTTCAACGCAGCGGGTGTAGCGTTGGCGTAGACGCAGAGCATCCGCCTTGCGTGCAGAAGGACCGTGGTTCGAATCCCGGTGCCTCACAATTTCCACCTGACAACAAAAATTCGCGTGCTGATGGAATTGCAGGAGGAGGCTTGGGGTGTGGCCGTATCACTGCGACCATTGCCGGAAACGCAGTCTCTTACCAAAGCAGGAATGACACCCTGGTGTAGTAATGGACACAAGGGTGCGTAACTGCGGCAATTAACTCTCGGCCCTCAGTCTCCAGTGGCTGCGAAGCAATCGACCACGGCGGCGGTCAGACCTGTGACGCGCAGAGGGTTCTAAGAATCCCTGGATCCATACCGGCCGCATGGCCCTGGCAACGTTGAAAACAAGACGTTTCTCTGGCGACGCGAGTCTAGAGTTCTTGCTCAAGTAAATATAGGCCACTAGATAGGATGTCTTAGGGCTTAGTGAGCTTAGGAGGGCAGGTGAGCTATTACGGTGCTGGAAAATGAACTCGTCCTGCGTTACCGTGGTATTGTGAACAGAAGAGAACTTGGAGTGGGATTTCTAGTGAATGAAATCATATCTGGCAACATAGCCGAACACTATAGCATTAAAGACAGGGTACCAGGTATTGTGAATATGTTTAATACGCGGTAGAAAGTTAAGGTTGTGCAGGGATACGCGCCTGCATCCAGCCATAACGCCAGCTAGCTGAACGCTTCTATGAGAATGTGGAACGGGGAATGGCTAAAGTAAAAACACAGTATCCCGTAGTTATTGGAGGCTCCAATGCTAAAGTTGGCAAGAAGCAGGCTGGAGACAAGGCGGTTGGGAACTATGGTGCGGGTTATAGAAATACCATAGGGGACTTATTAGTAGAGTTCGCAAAACCGAATAATCTACGCATCCTGAATGCCTTCTGCAATCGCGAGAGCTGGAAGTGGACGTGGAGGAGCCCGAATGGTGAGTATAAGAGTGAAATAGACTTCATACTGTACGGTACCTTTGGCGTCATGCAAAATGTGGAATTCCTCGGAAGGGTGAAGTGTAGAGACCCCAGGATAGCAAGATCTCGAATTATGCTACATTTGAGGAGGAACTGTACCAAGCTACTACGAAAGAAGCCGACCACTGAGCTAACAGAAAAACGGAAGTTGAATGTAGGACCGCGCTGCAGAACCTATATTCAGCTCTAACCGATGAAGCAGAGTTTGACACAATACGCGAGCGGCAATGTGGCACGCATTATCACGGAGTTTGCAATAGAAGCCGGAGGTAAGATCGCCAGACAGGATACTAGCAAACGTTCCGAAAAGCTTAATATTCGATCAGGAAACGGCAAAGTTACAGTTTCCACCACCATCTGACAGAATAGAACTAGCGGAGGTTTTGAAGTTAATCAATTGGTGTAAGAAGGCTGCCCTATGCAAATGTAATATGGAAAGGATTGACAAAGCCGTAAACATGGAGGAACCTGAAAGCAGTGAAGAGGCGCCTAGACGCATAGGGAACAATCAGACTAACAATCAGCAAGGCATTTTCAGCAGAAATAGGAATAAAATTGTTACAGTAGCCGAGGGGTTCTACAGAGATCTGTACACTAGCCGCGACATCCAGAATTATGCCGAACGAGAAAGTAGTTCAGAGGAGGTTCACCTTACACCAGCAACGACGGAAAAGTGAACAAGGTTTTGAAAGAAACATAAGAGCGCAAAGCCCCTAGTCCGGATCAGGTAAGAGCGGACCTCTTTATGAATGGCAGGCAAATTGTACTAGAAAAATTGGGAAACCTGTATACGCAATGCCTAAGGACCGCGAGTGTACCAGAATCTTGGAGGAACGCAACGAAAATCCCAATCCATGAGAAAGGTGACATGAAGGACCTGAAAAATTACAGGGCGACCAGATTACTGTCGGTCGTCTCCGAGGTAATTGCTAAGAGAATTTTTGCACCTCAGATTTCAGTCAAACTAATGAACAATCAGGGTTTCGTAAGCGCTATTCAACAATATAAGATATTTACACTATCATTCGGGTGATAAACAACTGCGCGGAGTATGCCCAACCCCGGCCACCATATAGCCCTCATAAATTATGCTAAAGCATTTGACTCTGTCAAAACCTCAGCAATCATACAGGCATTGCGGAATCAGGGTGCAGACGTGCATTACGTAATTATATTAAAGGATAGTTACAATTAGTCCACAGCTACCAGAGTCCTCTATAATGACAGCAGTAAAATACCTATAAAGAAGGGTGTAAGACACAGAGACACAATCTCTCCAATGCTATTCACAGCATGTTTACAAGATGTACTCAGAACATTGGACTGGGAACAGGTGGGCTTAAGGGTTAATCAAGGATACCACAGTAATCGCGGATTAGCAGATGACGTTGCCAAGTATGAGGTTGCCAAGCAGATGAACTTGCCAAGCATGATTACCGCGCTGGACAAGCAGAGCAAAATCGTGGGCCTGAAAATGATATGCAGTACGCTCGATAACCTCGGGAGAGCACAGCACATTGAGATAGGTGGCGAGGCAGTTGAAGTGTTAATCCAAAATAATAACTTAGGTCATGTACTGACCCCCGATCCCAACCATAAGGCTAAGATAATTAGAATGATGATACTGGGGTCGATGGCATCCGAAGGGCATTCTCAGATAATTTGTGGCAGCCAACAATTGTTCCTGAAGAAGAAAGTGTATAACAAAACGTCTTACCGGTACTCACCTACTGAGCAGAAACTTGGAGGCCTGCTAAAGGAGTTACGCTTAAAAGACGACTCAGCGAGCAAGGGCAGGGAAGATGATAGGTGTAACATAAAGGTACAAGAAGAGAGCGGAGTGGCCCAGAGAATAACCGCATGTTCAGGTCATATTAGTAGAAATTCAGAAGAAATGGATGCATGAAAGGCATGTAATTCGAAGGCCAGATAACCTTTGGTCATTGAGGGGGACATAGTGGAACCCTAGGGAAGGGATGCGCGCAAGGGGCTTACAAAGTTAGGTGGAGATGAGATCAAGAAGTTGGCGGGGATAAATTGGTCGCAGTTAGCACACGACCGGGATAATTGGAAATCAATGGAAGTTGCATTTGCCCTGCTGTGGGCATCAGCAGGCTGCTGTTGCTGCTGCTGCTGATGATGATGCTGATGATTTAAACGCATGTACGTCCCCTATTCTCCCGTGTGCGTTACGAAGCAGGGAGCCAGCTACTGGACGAGTGTTCTCTTACACTTCCGGCGAAGGGAAGCTTTGGCGGTTCGCGCCGCACCTCTGGTTAATTAGCACTTTCTCCAGCATGCTTCTACGCTATCCTCTTCGTCTATGTTTACCTTCTTGTTACTCTAACTACGCTTCACATTAAGACGCGGTGACACTATGCCGACACCGCACCAACCCTGACTCGTCGCCCGACTTCCGATGTGGCAGATGGCATTGCCCCACTGCCGCCGGCTACACAAACACGCCGGCCTATCGAAAGTTCGCATACTGGAACTAGCTCACCTACCGAAGACACCGACGAAACCAGTATGCCCGTCCGGCGGTCCTATAGGCCTTCGGGAACCGATCACGCAGCGAGAACTGCGCCCCGACAATACTCACTCCGGGATATATGCGTATCCAATTTGTTAATTTATAGAGTTTAATAACCATACTCAGCTCCAATAACTTCGAAAAACTGAACAGTAGCACTAATGCGACGCGTGTTTTGTCTTCCGATGGTTCGTCTCTCCCTCGGCGACTTCGACTTCGCTTTCCTGGAGCTGGAAACTGAATATGCCTCTGTGATCGGCACGCTTGTAGAAAATATAGGCTCACTTAAGTGCAGTAGGAGAGTTAGGGAAGGTCCTGTAGGTAGTAAGGAATGAGTATCGGCGAGATGTTTTACCGTAAGGCGTAAAGCCAGAGGCGTAAAGGCGTAATGACCGCGGGAAGCACTAATCTTGCAGATCAAAATCTGAGTCCCATCCGGGCGCACATGTGCGATGCCTCTTTCTTACCGGAGTAGTGCAGCTGTTGGCGATTAGCTATTGTAGGCTACTCTAGAACCTTACTACGCACGTGTTGTTCAAGAAATGTTCAGTTTAACAGCCAGTAATCTTATTGACAGACTAGTCAACAGCGGGTCTCCGCCTAATAGCGTATACGCTTAACTTTCCTGCGCTTCGTTTTATCTGTCGTGGAGCACTGGGCTTCGGCGTCGCGCTTACTCAATGAACGTTGCTGGTTAAAATCTCCGCACGATCATGTTTAATATTTTCACTGGATGGCTTTTGAGGTTGCTTGTGTTCCGTATCTTATTTCTGAATTCAGTTTTTGTGCGTGGTTTACGGTTTCGACCACTACAATGCGCGCACGCAGGGCCAACCAAGCAATCTACATCGGTTCCGAATGCACGCGTGCTCGTTCTAACAAACGTGAATCGTCATTCGCTCACATATTTGCGTTTTCCGCACGCACACACTCACCTCGTTGAAGATTTGATTGTTTATGAGGTTTTGGCCACCTGGGGATCAGTAGCATTGGCCGAAATCTCGAACACACAGGCGTTTTCGTTTTTAGCTTGCAACAGAAAAGCGGCCAACACGGCCGGGAATCAAACCCGTGTCTTTGGGCTCAGCAGCACGCTTAGCCACGGAACCACCGCGGCGGCTCAAGCCTGCTTTTCGCCGCATCGCTCGATAAAGATGGCGATGCGGGCGCATCGTGCCGGTGACGATGGCGAGGATGGAAAATTTTTCTCACTCAATGAAAATTTACCATCCCTCCGTAACCAAATTTCACATAAGCGCGACAGGTAAAAATGCGTCCAACCTTTGCGGAAACTACGTCCAATCAATAGTCAAACTTTCAAAGACCCAAATCGCTAACGTAGAACGACATGATTTCGACGATTTCTCCCGCACTTAGTAAACGCATCTCCGGACGAATAAATGTACACCGATACGTTGTTTATTAGTTAAGGTATACAATTGTACTCCTTCATTACCGATGAGTGTATTGGTTTAACTAGAATTGTTCCTTTCCACGATTTTCAAGTCACTGCTTTGGAAAAATGTAAGCCAGGTTTCATCAGGCGCCGTGTGTTCCCAAATATTTTAACAAAGCTTTTTGGTGACCAAACGGTCTACAGGGAAATGAATTAGGTTTCTGACAGGGCGCCATCGGTGCAACAATGAAACCTCTCGGTTTAACAGCCGAGTTGCTTTCCACTAGAGGCTCTCTCCTATGCAGGCATTCCAGAAACCTAATATTCGAAAGGTAACTTAAATTGCGTTGGAAACTGTGTCAATCGAAATTTTTTCTGATATATTAGGATCCTGGCTTATAATAGCAGTTAAAATTCCGAGGACAAAAAAGACAGGCAGATCGGACGAGCGCTCGCTGCCAACTAGTTTGTTTCGAAAACAAGGTCGTGCTTATGAATGCCAGTGCTCCAGATACGCGTTTGTCCACAGAAGTCCGGAGGGAATATGGGCCGATTCTGTGATACTGTTCGCGTCCGAGTAGCTGAACTTACTCTTCGCAAACACACCGACATTTGACTGGCACAAGCTGTTCTCTTTGATGTAAAATATTTTGAAAGTTTGAGTGCCAAGAGTCATCTGATTAGACAGAGCACCCTAAAAGTCATAAAGGACAGCCGCACATTCGCACACCAAGCAGTGCATAGTAAGACACGCACGCGGATAATATTGGAGCGTCAACTCATGATAACGGGCCCGGTCATTGACACCACGGCCATTTCGTCCTATAAGACCGCACCTCACTGGCAACATACCCTGTACAATGACTCCACAAATCATGTAACACCTGGTGTCTTTAAAAACGTCTTTTTCACTTCAGCAGTTCTGTGCGAAAGCAATTTCCACAGCTTGCGGGACGCCTAAAAACTGTGGTTGATCTCACCGTCATCATCATCAGCAGCAGCAGCATCCGCAGCAGCAGCCTATCTACGCCCACTGCAGGGAAAATGCCTCTCCCATTATTCTCCAATTACCTCGGTCCTGTGCCAACTGTGACCAATTTGTCCCTGCAAACTTCTTGATCTCATCTGCCCATCTAGATTTCTGCCGCCCCCTGCAGCGCTTGCCTTCTCTAGGGATCCACTCTGTTACCCTTAATGACAAGCGGTTATCTTGCCGTCGCATTACATGCCCTGCCAACGTCCCTTTCTTTTACTTAATCTCTACTAATATGTCCTTAACACCTGTTTGTTCTCTGAACCACTCCGCTCTCTTCTTGTCCCTTAATGTTACACCTATCATTTTCCGCTCCATTGCACGCTGAGTCGTTCTCAATTTAAGTTGAATCCTCTTAGTGAGCCTCCAGGTTTCTGCCCCGTAGGTGAGTACCGGTGAGATGCAGCTGTCATACACTTTCTTCATCAGCGACAATGGTAGGCTGCTATTTATTATCTGAGAATGTCTGCCATATGCACCCCACCCCATTCTTATCCTTCTAATTATCTCTGCCTCATGGTTGGGATCTGGGGTCACAACTTGGCCTAAGTAGATATATTCGCTGACCATTTCCACTGCCTCGCCACCTATCTCAAACCGCTGTGCTGTCCCCACGTTATTGATCATTAATTTAGTTTTACTGCATATTATTTTCAGGCCCACGGTTCTACTCTATTCGTCCAGTGCGGAAAGCATGCTTGGCAATTCGTCCCCTGAGCTACTTAGCAAGGCAACGTCATCAGCAAATCTGAGATTACTGAGGTATTCTCCATTTACTCTTACTCTCACCTGTTCCTAATCCAACGTTCGGAATACTTCTTGTAAACATGCTCTGAATAACATTGGAGAGATTGTGTCTCCTTGTCTGACACCCTTCCTTATAGGTATTTTACTGCTCTCCTTATACAGGATGATAGTAGCTGTGGACCCATCGTAGATATCCTCTAGTTATCTTACATAATGCTCATCTGCCCTCTGGTTCCGTAATGCCTGAACCGTCATAATAATCACTAAAGCACGGAAGGCAAACGTGCAACAACATCTGCTGCCACAGGAGCATCATTTGCGGTTCGGCGACTGTATTGTGGGTGTGCCTGGTGCGCGACGCCCATCTGACTGGTCACTTCCCTACATTTGCTCATTGGTTCCTTAGACCCTCACCAGTTTTGCTCACACTTGTTGGCTGAGCATTTTGCTGATCTTAAAATAGCTGCACCAAGTTCTCAGCGACGTCATGCACGAATGAAATACAAGCTTAAACATCTCCACTGTTAAAAAGTTAGGACAGGGTCCTCGCGAATATATTCCGAGCAATACCACCCGAATTCCCAAGTATCAGGTTTAAGCGACAGGCACAACCCAGTGAAAAGGACAGGAGAAAGGCATTCCTGTATTCTCCTGTCCGTTCTTTCGTTCTTCTTTTTCTGTGTTTATGCCTGTAGTTTATGCAAAATTCTTTTGATGATGGACTAAATAGCGCACGTTGCCACTTTAAAATTGGTGACTTGAATTCTTTTACAGATTGGCCCACCTGTGCTCAACTTGGCGCCGGAAGTTCTCGCGTTGCGCAAGGCGAATAACTCGTGGGTGTTCGCAAAATACGAGGAACGCATGACGCTCATCGCTCGTGTGTTCAGGCCGCGCGTGGAACTCCAGGGCATTTCCAGCGAAATTATTTTGCTGCAAAACTATCTTAATCAGGTGAGACACATCTTTGTGGATGTTTTTAAAGACGATAGTCATTCATGGGCTATTTAAACCCAGAAATATTGGTCTGTCTGTATTTCTGTCTGTCTGTCTGTTTCTCTGTCTGTCTGTCTGTCTGTCTGTCTGTCTGTCTGTCTGTCTGTCTGTCTGTCTGTCTGTCTGTCTGTCTGTCTGTGACTCGATTCAGCCACCGGCCAAAGTAAAATTGATATTTCGCAATAGTCTTATATACTCACAGCCAAACGCGAACTTCTAAGCCCGGTGTATATGTTCATACTTGTCAACTTTGTTGGACAAGAACAAGACATTACGAAAATATAAGACAGGAAATTAGTGTACAAGGGATATTTACAGTGTTTCTTTACTAAAAAATTTATGTATGCTTATCAAATGATATTCTACAGCTGCTGCCGAAAACCGCCGCCTCCTGGCGGCACATGAAAAATCACGCGGCAACAGCAACGAAAGGTTCCACTAGCTAGGTTCCACGTTCCGCTTAAAAGACACGTGGAGCACGGCCACGTGGTTCTATAAACCTTGTAGTTGGCCGCCTCCATTCATGCGCGTCTCCGCCGTACTGCAGCGCTGGCATCGAGGTACCCGGCCTGTAGCAGTGGAACGCGGTTAATTCAAACCGCCTTGAGCAAACCTTTAGTGTGTTTACCTTGGGATGAGCGCGACGGTGCAGGAACAGCATGAGAGGTGAGCGGGAGAGCAAAGGAGGGCATTTCCTTGGCAAATGTCTACAAAGACTACCGTTTTGTGACTACATTTGCAATGAAAGGAGCAGATACGCGGCCAATTTTTGGTTTTGGAAATTAGCGTTGAGAGTCACTGTTTGTTACAGAAAAATTCAATGCAGATGAGTGCATTTACATTATAAGGAAAGTTTACGAAGGCAAAAAAAGTTTAAAAGCGGGAATACTACTTCTGGGTTCATTACCGGAAGCCTTCGGTAGAATCGCCCTTGTGTGTTGTATTTAACACTGAAGCGACCGCGTACTTTTATTGGGTGTATTTGTCTCAACGTAGGGCAAAATTTTTTTGTAGCAAATTTCGCATTCCACCCAAAGGGCAATATACATCGGCCTGTTTTAAGGGGAACAGGTCGATATAAGAAATACGTTCAGTGTCCCGTAGTTCGTTTTTATAAATTTTGTGCTAGAGATTGTCGTTACGGCAATGTCTTAAAAGTACATCCACAATGTTTTTCGAGCCTAGATATGGTGGTTACTGCAATGCTCTAAAAATAAATCCACGATACTTGTATAGCCTTTGTTTTAAATGAATCGCGGCTCCGGTGATCAATTTTGGGGCATTGCAAACCTCAATCTCTTGATATTTATGAGTGAAAAGTTGGAATAATGGGATTTGATTTAAACACTTTGTCAGCCTAAATAATCTCATACGTTTCCCACTCAATGCGCCAGGGGCAGACACGCAGTCTATTGTACCAAAATGTCTTATATACTTCCAGTTGATTCGAAAGACTGCCAGGGGTGTCGGTGCGCTAGGAACCCGGCAGGCAACTGGTTTTAGCCGCCTTAATTACCGGGGACAATAAACTGGTGACAAAAGCAACAGAACAATCCAAAGATCGCATTACTCAACCGACTTGCTCAGGGACTACGTTAACTTTCAGATTTGAAAGGCCTACTGTGACGGCTAGTATTAAGTGTGTCTTTTGCCAATGCACAGCAAAGGGCCCCTAGTTGTTATTTATCAGGCTGACAGCAAGCAAACATAATTAAAATCGCTGCGCTCTCACAGTATAACGACACAAGGAGAGCCGGGGACAGCTTTCTTTTTTATTTACAAAACATTCGTGCTAATTCAAGCAGGCTTTCTACCTTCCATCGAAATGGGTGTGCATGAGCGAGAACCATCTAAAAATCGAATCAAGTAAAAGTCGTGAATGTGAAACCAGTGACGTCCTGTTGAACGCTGTTGAATGCTACTAAAGGTAATGCCATTTCGGTAAGGTTTTGAAGTTCTTCTGCCTGACCGTGTTTCAAGTTACCGGATTGTAGTTGTGCGGGATAAATTTCAGTATTGCCACGGCAGCACGGTGGATGATTTGCACTGTGCTTCATTTCGATTGCGAAGTTTGGACCAGATTCACTGCTACTCAGTCAAATCTCATGTTAGTTTCAAGTACGAAGAAAAAAATGGTCGCCTCATTTCCAACGTTCTCCGAATTCTACTTTTTGTATGGGGAAGTTTAATTCCTCGAGTCCGGATGCCACCAGCTAATCACAAAGGTGAACGGAGTGGCGTCAGACGGCAGGTGCCGCCGGACGCCGCCTTTTACGCGCAGTTGGCAATTTATGCTTTCCAATTATAAAATGGACGTACATATGCTGGATTCATTTCCGACGCCGTTCGAAGACTTTAGAGTCACCACCGCCCCCGCCTGATAACACGCCTTGCTTTCCCTTGCAACAACATCCTTCTCGCTATCGGCTCCACCGATCCTCTGCTACCAACTCTGCTATCTTCACTCTACCATCTACCCTCACCCTCGTCGCACTCTACCTTCCTATTCCAATGAACTCCTCAACACTAAATAATCTCAATGTTTGTATGTTTCTTCTCCGCCTTAGCTCCTTCAAGCCCGCCTTTCCCTTCGTTCATATCTGACTTCCTCCACTTATTTCATTTTCATCTCTTGAATGCTTCCTCCACATTTTCCTCTCTTTTCCCTTCTTTTTCCGCCGCTCTATCACTTTGCCTCCCCCGTGACCACGACATACTATGGTCCTCCCGTTCTACGGGGGCTCACCTTCTGTGGGGGACCATCAACCCCCAATTGGCTTTCAAGCAGCATATGAGCCAGCAAAACCAACCATGCATTTCAAGCTCGTCCGTATCACAGAGAGACCCCTAGGCCAAAATATTTGCCTGTCCTTAGCCTGAGAAAGCGTACCGCCTATCAAACAATTTATGTGCCGACTGCACAGGTTATGTCCCAGTAAACAGGTTATGTTCCAGTAAAACATCTCAGCTCGCAGCAATAAATTTCGCTTCAACTGCATCCAAACAGCAATATGGTTTATGTTCTTTACACATCCGGGCTACAGCTTTTGCCTATTATTTGTAGAAATTAACAATGCAGTGCCCCTGGAATGATGCACACCTCGATATTTAAAGGCACTGTTCTGTTCAGATAACTTTTACTTCGGGAAAAGAATATTACATAAGGAATGCGTCAAAACTACGAGCTGTAGATGAAGTTTGCAATTTGGGGGGACGGTGTTCGGTTCTTAAGATTTCGGGCGCGGTGGGGATATATTGCACTAGACGGAAGATAATTTTAGTCACTACCTGTCTAAGTCCGCAAAGAGAACAATTTATATTTTATTTACAATTGAAAATTCAGAGTTAATTAGGAATAACCTCAAAATCGGTCATTAGGGCACTCACAAAAAACCAAGCACAAAAGTTTGGTTGGTCCGGCAGCACGTTCTTTAAATTCCTAGGTAGGCAAATTATCAACTGGTAATAGTGTGAATGGCCACAGAACCGGTTCTGTTTTTTTGGCTTGTCCAAGTGGCGTCTTGGTGCTAGTGTTAGGTATACAGGCCGTTTCATAGACATATACAGCATAGAGATTAGGTTTGAGAAGCTGAAATAGCTCGGACACTTTAGCACTTTTTTATGACGTAGGGAATGTGAAAGACTAATCGCACAATTCCTGAACTAATTGGCCGGTGTTGTGGCAAACAATTTAGAAGGGCTTGCATTCGGGCTAGTTGGCATTCCATAACATTCACTTTCAGCGCACAAAATCACACTGACACAGAAGCGCTTGTCCTTGTCTTCTGTGTCCGTATGTATCTAAGATGAACGTTAAAGACCTTTTAGAGTTCTGGGTCTCCTTATCCTGCCGCACCGCCTATCCAAAAAACGAGGCAAATTCAAAGTTCCGCGGGGTATGTGCGTTTATTCAAGGTGCTAGTGTAAGCTTTATCTTTTTTTCGTTGTGTCTTATTTGTCTTCCCGATATTATGACAGCCTAAAAACAATCGGCTTTATTGCACCCGTAAGTGGGCTTACAGTTAGCTGTATCTGGAATGTTATCACGGGAAAAGAAACGTCCAGGTTATTCTGTTTTCACTTTGTGTAACTACACGCCTCTCGACCGACCTCATGTTTATTAGAAAACAATGACTGGCGCTTACTCATCACAGGTGCTCACTTATGTCGATAAGGAAGCAGCTGTTTGAGCATTCTATCATCGTACAATTTGTTTCGCAATATGTTCCAATAAAACACTATTTAGAGCTGTTCCCCATAGCACACGCCTCTTTTTGGAGACCATGTATTGATAAGCGGTGGGTGTTGATAAATATTCGCAACTCCACGGTGAACTAATTATTAACAGTGAACTAAAACACTTGTTATACGTGTTAGTGTCAGTATAGTTGCCCTACTGGGCATCGCCGGCTACTACCGCTAGCTTTATATAGAGCTACGGGTTTCCCCTTACAGTGGGGTTAAAGCTGATCGTTCACATGCGAAGCTCCAGCAGCCATAACCCTTTGCGACACAGTGTTTACAATTATGCACGCTACATTTAAGAGCACTTTGGTGAGCTACAATCGTCGTGATCCCCACTTCATCCCCGCTTTAAGGCGGGAAAAGCGAACGCTGGCGGATCGGTACAAGTGGGGTGAAAGAATACCTTCCAAGCAGTTCAAGAAGAGCTACTTGACCCGCCAAATGTTCCGCGTATCAAGTAGGTGTTCTGGGTTTTACGTTTTATATCTAGTTACAACTTCAGTACAGCAAAACTGAAATTGTTACCTTAATATATAATGGCTACAGATCACAATATTGTGTATGCTTTTTTATTGTAGCAATAGTTAACAAATGGTGGTCACGTTTACGATAGGGTGTTTACAATTAGGACACGGGCTAATTTATTACCTACTTTTGCCATTGAGTTGTTTAAGGGTATTAAGTAAAATTTTCGTTTTAGAAATGTACACATGCAGTCTCTAATTTTTCTGGCGTCTACACCCTAATGTGTGTTCCAAAGGGATAAAGAGGACATTTAGTGGTGAAGTATTATGCTACTGGTTAAAAGTCACTTCTGTTACCAGCATGCTCAAAGAAGCATTTTCTAGGGAAGAGCAAGAACGCTTTCAGCAGGTCCACCTTCTAACAGCTTCAGTCCTGCAGCAGTCGTGGATTTTATGTTGCGTGCTTCTCTCATTCCGAAAGACTTGGCTACAGTTCCCATATAGATAAGAAATGAACGTTAAGGTGAAATGCTTAAGCGCTCCATTCTGCGGAAAATCGCTGTTGTTGTCCTGGCAGGACCATATTCGTCATACGTAAGACCAAACAAAGACACGTGTGTGGTTCGGGGTGACTCCAGCCCGGATCTCCGCAGTAGTAACCTGATGGTCAACCGATTTCTCTATCCTAGCACGTTACGGGAGGTAGAACAAGTGGTCGTTGTAGTTCCGTCCTTCGTGGCCATGCGCAACTGCGTGATTAGCTCGCAGTGAGGAGATTTGAGGGGTTCAGGCTCCCCCTTCACAACTTTCACAAACCTGTGAAAAGCAAACGTACAAGTTGTAGAATAGTGCACGCCGCGTGATTCCTGAACGTGATATGCACCGTGAGTAGAATGGGTGCGTCGCAGCCTTGTAGAAAAAATTACACCATCTTCCCGTAGGGGAACCCTGAGCAGTATGCGAAGCAGTCATGGGGTCGACTGAAGTTCCCATTAGTTTTCAGTTCGTCGTTTCCGTTGACGTTCACCTTCGCGTGCCTTCGTTGTATCAGTAGCTTCTTGACGTAGTTTCAAAGAATGAGTGAAGGACATAAAGCGCGTTCGTAGAACATGCTCTCGTCTCGGTTTGTAGCGCAGTGGGAAGAGCGCCATGTAACTCCCGATGCGGCCGGAGAGTCGGGGGACCGAAACACGGCGCCGTCTAACTATTTCTTTTTATAGTGGACTGTGCTGTCGTCAGCACAAACGTTGACGGGGCTTAGTAGACGCGCATGCCCAGTAGAGTGCGGACGGCGGACGACCAGGGAGAGAGGGATACAGGCCCTAGCATGAGATGCTCCGCATCTAAAAAACTGATTCCTAGGAGGATGTGATTTGTCCAGTCTGCTTGCTGGCATAATTTGCGCCGTACGACGGGCAAATCAAATCGAGGAAACAGACGCAAACGCGATGTAGCAGAAAAGGAGCCCCTCGAGATTTTTTATGCCAGAATGCACAGACGAAAAGCGAGGAAAGAGAGACAAATCTTATGTATTGAAATCAATATCAACTCTCGCCAGCCTTTTGCCTTCAGATCTCGTAGGGAGACTTAAATATTCTGGGGAGATTTTATTTTTGTTTTCTCCTCAAATTATTCAGTCTCCTCGTTCTTTACGCTGTCGGTAATATTTTCTGCCGTCTATATGCACACACATCTGAATGTTGACCTAACGAGTCGTAAAATAATCCCGAAATTTTATACTACACCCCTTACCAGCGCAGCGCTTGCACGACGTCGCTGCCTGGAACTTCGAGCTTTGCACATCATCATTGCCGGTCACTCAGAGCTGAAGAGTAACGTCCGGATTTGCATTAATAAATTCACGGGTCAGGGAGCGTTTTTATTTCTTTTCCGCTCAACACGGGAGTCTCCCATTTCGTGTTGGTTTCCACTTATAAAACCCCTCAAAAGGACGAAACAACAAACGTCCACTCTTGGCGTTAATGTTCGCATTCCAAGTATGTTATGCATGTCACGCCACAGGGATTAAACTGGGAAATAAGTTCAGGTTTCTCTCTTCCCTTTGTAATCCTCGTAACCAACTGAAAAAGCAAAAAGAGACTAACGGTTCCGGTGTCCTCTGTTTTTCAGATGTTCTATATAAAGCCACAACTTCAAGACTACCACTTACAAAGTCTTCCTTTAGACGACCTTTTAAAGAACATGTTACTGGTAAGCCCATATCAAACAAATTATGCATGTTTGTGGGTCGCATATGCTGCGGGTACGTTTTTAATTTTTAACTCGGGTTAAACACACCGAATGAAGGCTTTACAAACCTCTGCTGAGAAAAACACACACACGAAAATTGGGTGCAATATATCCTTTGTTTTACTAAATACCCCACAGACCACTCAGATTTCTAGCCTATGTCCTATTGATGGTTCAGCATTTTGCAGTGTTCTCGGTTTTCATCTTGTTTTGCACTGTAATTGCCACCAATTACTTCACCAGGGCTACACTAAACCAGCAATCAGATAATTTTTCGTGAATCATTGGTTTCTGAACTTCACAAGGCATGCTTTCGTGGGGCTAATGCCGATTTCCTTGTGAAGAGCTGGCCACTAGCCATTGGAGACTAGACACTAGGGGGAACTAGCTCCTAGTGTCTAGTTACTAGGGGTGGTCTAGGTGACGATGCCACAGCGGGTTACAGGATGGCATAAGCGCCTTGCGATCACGGGCATCCTGTTGAAAACTGAAGGCATGGCTTCCCGTTGTTTTGTTACGATTGAGCCTAACCTTGCTATCTTGTTCCGGGGGAGAGGGGAGGTAAAATGCATTGCGCTCGTTATTTGCTTTGATTGTTGTCGTTTTAGACACCGTGTGCAATTTCCGATAGCAAAGTCCTGCAAAGAAAAGCCTTTACGGATAAATACACCACCAAGAAACGTGCCTTATCAGTAATATTGTTAGTAAAAGTAATAGTTTATTTACTCGCCCAGACTCGCCGACGCTGGGTTGCGCAAATCTGTTTCAGTGTTTCTTCGACTTTTTCTTTTTTCTAAACTTTACTGCATAGCACCAGTTCGCGTTTAAACAATATTAGTAAGTACCTGAACGTTGCGTACTTCTTAGCATTCTGACTGTTGCCAATATAACTGAACCTATCAAGCCCAATCCAGAAAGTCGACTATAGGTTGTCAAAACGCAAGTTTGGTAGAAAAATTAGTAGGCGAGCACGCGTACCCAAGAAGATTGTTTATGCAGTTGCTACTTAATCCACACTGTGCAGTAAACGACAAAAGTATTTTGGAGCGACTTCTTGCGAGGGCGATATTGTTAACTGCTCACTTGACTGCGTTTCTCAAACCGCAAACTGTTGTTTATTTTCAGGGTGGGTGGCATGATATGTTGGCTGGTATTCGCCGTGGAGATAACATCAAACTAGCTGGCGAATCGGTTAATAACATCTGGGACGAATATTACCTCCTCTACCTCAACCGTTTTTTCAGCGACCCCTTTATCAAGCCAGTGATTTCAATTTCCCGTTATTCTACATAACCAGCCTGCTGTGCATCTAGTGCTGATGCCAATTTACTTTGTATACATGAAGCACTCTTGGAATAGAATAGCCGCTTTGATAACCGAATTGTTTCCACAAAAAACTTAGATTTTCAAATAACACGTGAGCGCTTGCTGCCTTTGTAGACCAGATGCATACATGAGCATCTTTTAGCAATTATTTAGATCTGCAGAGAGCTAGTAAGGGCCAGAAGCTATTAACTCCAAAAACGTTTCAGGTGAAATCTACGTTTAGTTCTTAAGGTGTACGACGTGATAGCGCTGCTTAGGCGCACGAGAGCATTTTGGGGCCCAGTTCCTGCATTTACGATCTGTGATGCACGAGTACTGAAGGTCAGGGAAGAGAGAAATACTAGCAGCAATAGCTTTTAATTGCCGTGGCACAAGGGAGACCCACGCCATCGGCGCTTCTGTGGCGTAAAATGTGAGCGTGAAAAGTTTCGGCTGCCGTTCGTTGGCCACTTTGATGACATTTTCGAAATTTCGAACCACTGACAGGTGGGAGTAGTTCAAAGTCTTTATTCGGTAATGTCTTGACACAACGCGCAAAAGGCGACGTACTTGGCGACGCTCGTGGAGAGGCCAGGCCAGAAAAATCGACTCCGAACACGGTCATAAGTCTTCTGGAAGCCAAGGTGCCCAGCTGTTGCGTCATCGTGAAAAGCCTCGAGTATGCGAAGGCGGAGCTGACGAAGAACGAGAGGCACCCATTTATGACCGGAAGGGTGACGATTGGCGTGGTAGAGCACGCCATCGATAACCCGAAAGTTGTTCAGTTAGCGTCGCAGCCGGCTATTGGGTGGTCGCGCCAAGCCACTCAGGCGGTCCAATAAAGTTCGGCAGTATGTATCGGCCCGCTGGAGCGAAGGCAGCTCGGTGGCCGTCTCTACTGCGGCATGGTTGAGGGGTGCCATGGGTAAACGTGGCGGCCGTGGCCCTGAAGACGCCGCTTGCGACGGGGAGGATAACGGGCATCGCGAAAGGGCATCCGCATCCGAATGCTTTTTGCCGGACTTGAATGTAACCGTGAAGTCAAACTGCTGCAAACGCAGTATCCATCGGCCGAGGCGCCCAGATAAGTTTTTCATCGAGGATAGCCAACAGAGGGCATGGTGATCCGTAACGATGGTGAAAGGACGACCATAAAGGTACGGGCGGAACTTTTCTATAGACCATACGACAGCGAGGCATTCCTGTTCCGTGATGGTGTAATTCTTCTCAGCGGGCGTCAGTGAACGACTGGCATACGCTATGACTCTTTCTCGAAGCTGAGCATCGCGCTGGAGAAGAACGGAACCAATGCCACACCCACTGGCATCAGTGTGTAATATAGTAGGCGCTGAGTCGTCAAAATGACACAGGACGGGGTCAGAGGTAAGTGAATCTTTCAGAGCTTCAAATGCGGCTTGGCAATCATCCGTCCATATAAAGGGCACGTTGGTGCGCAAGAGCTGATGCAGGGGAGACGCAAGGGTGGCGAAGTTGCGTATAAAACGCCGAAAATATGATGCCAGGCCAAGGAAGCTTTGCAGATCTTTTTGTTGAAGGGGTCGAGGGAAATTATTAACGGCAGCTGTTTTGTCCGGATCCGGGCGTATTTCATCTCTGGAGACGACGTGTCCGAGCACCTTAATACTCTTGCTCACAAAATGGCATTTTTTTGTGTTAAGTTGAAGTCCCGCGTTGGACAGGCAAGTAAGTACCTCGTCAAGGCGCTCAAGGTGCTGTGAAAATGTGGACGAAAAGATAACAACATCGTCCAAATAGCATAAGCAAGTTTTCCATTTTAGGCCACGAAGCACAGTGTCCATTATCCGTTCGAATGTAGCCGGGGCATTGCATAGTCCAAATGGCATTACATTAAATTCGTAAAGACCATCGGGGGTGGTAAATGCGGTTTTTTCTTTGTCAGCTTCATGCATCGGGATTTGCCAGTACCCCAACCTAGGGTCCAGACTAGGGAAGTACTCGGCCCC
This sequence comes from Haemaphysalis longicornis, assembly GCF_048455015.1. Lineage (NCBI taxonomy): Eukaryota > Metazoa > Arthropoda > Arachnida > Ixodida > Ixodidae > Haemaphysalis > Haemaphysalis longicornis. The sequence goes on from NW_027526422.1 coordinate 189,783,455, forward strand.
CTGTAGACAATCTAAGGCATCGTCTATGCGGGGCATAGGGTAGACGTCTTTCTGCGCGATCTTATTGAGTGCCCTGTAGTCGACGCAGAACCGTACACAACCGTCTTTCTTCTCGACGAGTACCACTGGGGAAGACCAGGAGCTAGTCGACGGCCGAATAATATTGCGCTTGAGCATGTCAGCGACGTTGTCTTCGATGATTTTCCGTTCAGACGAGGAGACGCTATATGGCCTGCGGCTGATCACAGCTGACCCATCCGTTTTAATTCTGTGCTCGGCTGCAGACGTTTGTGGGAGGGTACATGAGTGTGCGTCGGAAGAGGCTTGCTGCTTCGTTAGGATGTCCAGTAACGACTTTCTCTGATTAGGCGTCAGGTCTTGACTGATAGTGGACGGGAGAGCCGAATTATTATCAAGCGGGCCAAAGACGTTCTGACTGGAAGGGGGCACGTCACCGGAAACTACTGACGCAGGGGCATGGTCGGCAACTGAAACTATAGTGGTTCCTTCGGACAGAAATTTTGCCTCATTCGTAGTGTTCAGTGCAGCAAGCACCGCACACCCGCGCGCAAACCGAACAAGGCAGGTTGGGATGGCGATTCCCTGGTGTAAGAACCGGGTAGAGGGCACCACCACAACATCACCAGCGTTAATTTCGTCCGAGGAGACCGACAGAATTCCCTCACAACCAGCTTCCAAAACATGATCACATTTCAGTTTGAGTGTGTGCTGTGGCGAATCTAGGCAACTTGAATTTTCAGTGTCGTCAATACGGATGGCGGGTTCACGGCAGGAAATAACAGCAGAGGCAGAGGAAAGAAAGTCCCATCCGAGGATAAGCTGGTGAGCACATGGTAAAATAACAGCACATTGAATAGAATGGTGGAGTTCTCCAATTAATACGCGCACGGTACAATAAGCGGAGGGCCTGATGTCCTGATTATTCGCGCCATGTAAATAGGGACCGCCATACGGAGTCTTGACCTTTCGCAGACGGGAACACAGATCAGCATCAATCACAGAAATACTAGCTCCAGTATCCACTAACGCTTCCACGTCAATTCCTTCAACGAGAACAGATAACAGGTTACACGGAAGTTCGGGAGTAGTTGTAGTCGGTCCACAAAATGCAGTTTTCCCTCCAAAAACTGCATCGTCTAGTTTTCCTGTTGCTGGCTGGGGACATTTGAGTTGGAGACAGGACGGAGAGGCGACAGAGCACGACGGAAGGGTGAAGGGGAACGACGTCGTGTCGGGCGGGAATCGCGAGGGAAGCTTCTAGCGCCATGAACGGGCGAAGGTTGGCGCGGAGGTGGCGAGTACAGGCGCTGACGAGAGGCGTATCCAAAGTAGGCGTCGCGCTCATACGGTGCGTAGCCCCGGCGTTCGTCCAGCTGGCGTCGCCGACAAAACCGCGAAATGTGCCCTCTGATGCCACAGTAATAACACACTGGCCGCTCGCTTGCTGGACGCGGTGGTCGCCACGCTGGGAATGGAGGGGCGACGGCGAAGGCGCAGAAATAGCCGTCAAGTGGCCATGAGTAGTAGGAGCTGGGATGGTTTTCGTTCGCTCCATGGGCTGGGATGGTTTCGTAACAGCTTCGGAGTACGAATGGACGTGTGTAGCAGCAGGACAACAAGGCTCTGGAACGTCGGTCATGCAAACTAGGTCCTCTTTTATTAAGTCACGCAGCCCACGGGCTTGTACGGGAGTGTTCTGGGAGCAGGTAGTGTCACGCTGCTGCAGCTCCTCTCGTATGATTGTTCGGATTAGAGTACGGAGCTCTGAATCCGGAAGGGAGCAAGAACGCGTACAATCATGTTGGAGGCGAATAGACTGCAGCTGGTCCAAACGCTGGCAGATCGTGCGTACATCCGCAATGGTGGTAGGGTTTTGAACCACCAGAGCATTAAAGGCGAAAGGGGCGATCCCTTTCATGATGTGCTGCACTTGGTCTGTTTCTGACATGTTACTGTCAGCCCGACGGCACAGTGCGATGACATATTCGATGTACGACGCGTACGCCTCGTTCGGGAGCTGCACACGGACCGCCAGTTGCCTTTTGGCTTCATCCGACCAGTTCGAGGACGTCCCAAAAATACGACGCAGCTCTGAGACAAAGTAGGCCCAATCAGACATGTCTTTCTCATTATTGCGGAACCAGGTCTTCGCCGCTTCGATCATAGAAATTGAGATGATCTGAAGTTTGAATCTGTCGTCCCATCGGTTGAATGCGCTTACCCGGTTGAACTGGTCAAGCCAGTCTTCAACATCGTCCCCGCGGAGACCATAGAAAAACGGAGGTTCACGCTCACGGCCGGTGAGGGCAAAAACTGGCTGGACCGGGGCCGCAGCGGTGCTGCCCGACTGGCTGCTCTCGTGCTGCATGGGGGTGGTGGGCAGAAGCAACCTCCGACCTGAACGGAGCTCCAGTGGTGCGACTGCGAGAGGTAGACAGCGGGACGAAAAGCACCCTCCACCACTTGAGAGAGACGGGTTGTTCCTTGAGGCCGCATTTATTAGCTGCTGACTCCGACCGTTCCGAGGAGGCCGAACCCACGATGAAGATGATTATCCGCAGATGATGATCACGATTGGCGGCTAGCTGTGAGTGATTGAGGAGCATACCCCTTGGTGACCAGAATGGATTATGATGATGCCAGGTTCGCGGGGAACAGTCTCAATGCACATCCCTGATGCTCACAATATATATATATATATATATATGTATATATACAGCGAATCAGGAAATGGGAAATGAGGGGCTCCGTGAAATAAGACAAAAAATAAGGGTTGGCAGTAAAGAAAACCTCGGAAAGCAAAGGGGAGGTTATGGTGGGTCATAGAAAGAGGTGGAGAATTTTTTGAGTTGAAAAAAAAGTGGTGAAAAAATGCCTGCCGGGTGGGATCCGAACCCACGACCTCCAGAATACCGGTCTGGTGCGATAACCACTACGCTACCGGCGGGGCTGTTTCCCCAGCACTTTCTCGGGTATTTATGTTAAGGTATTTTTGTTTCCTGCACTTGGTGGTGGTAGCCAGCGCCACTCTGACTACTCGGGGTGAAGGAGACCTTCTTTTTAACGCCCGGGCCGTGACTCGAGTGTCTACGACATGTCGAGAGTGGTCAACCAGCGTTGAACCCTCTTAAGCTCCCTTTGGCACCAAGACTGCCAGAACAGAGGCCCTGGCTAAGCATGTAGCGAATCAGAAAATGGGAAATGAGGGGCTCCGTGAAATAAGACAGAAAATAAGGGTTGGCAGTCAAGATCAAGAAAACCTCGGAAAGCAAAGGGGAGGTTGTGGTGGGTCATAGAAAGAGGTGGAGAATTTTTTTATTTGTAAAGAAAGTGGTGAAAAAATGCCCGCCGGGCGGGCACATCTATGGGCATATATATATATATATATATATATATATATATATATATATACAGAAAGATCGGTCAGCAGTCTACGACTCCAAAGGAGGCATAGGGGTGTGGTTAGGCTCTCTTCTTTTTTACTACGGGTAATGAAGTGAACATTTTTTTTAAATATACAGAAGAAAGAAAGAAAAACACGCGCCCAGAGTGGGGACCGAACCCACGCCTTTATATATATATATATATATATATAGATTGCGAGAAGGGCTGTCTTTGGTTGCCGTAGCAAATAGTAAAAAATGGTATAGCTTCTAACAAAACTGTTTATTGGTCGACGTTTTGATCGGATGCCGATCTTTCTCAAGACTTGAGAAAGATCGGCATCCGATCGAAACGTCGACCAATAAACAGTTTTGTTAGAAGCTATACCCATTTTTTACTATGTATATATATATATATATATATATATATATATATATATATATATATATATATATAAAGAGAGAGATAGGAGAGAGAGAAGAGCTCAGTAAACAGCGGCTAAACCGACGGTATGGAGCTCAAGGGCTGAACTTCAGGGCCTCAGATGCAGCAGCTTCTTCCCTGGCCCCCTCAATCAACTCCCCTATGGTCTTTATGTAACGAGCTGCTCAAAGATGCCTCTCTTGTCTCGATGGTAAAAGTACAGTATGCAATGTTTGAGTTGTTCTCCCCTGAGCGTATCTTGCACATGGCTAGGTTGCGTGGAAGCGGGTGAATGTTTCTCCGAATGTAGCACAGTTTTAAGTTAACGTCTGACGTTCCCACTGAACATTTTCGCCCAGGTACATTCGTAGATACTTGTGTTTGTTCATTTTCCACAGTGTGTGCAACTTCTCGGCATTGGGACCCCTTGTGGCGCGGGGAAGAATCTGGTTCTTATGGTGAGGGTGAAGAGGTGTTCTGAACGTTTCGCGGGGTGGGCATCTGTGCGGTAGTCCAGGACGTTCCTTTGACGCAGGGAGCGTGGTTTCTCTGATTTATTCAAAGGCGTTACGAAGACACAGTTTGAGGACCTTTTCAACATCAGCAGCAGTAGCAACCTACTTAGGTCCATTGCAGAACGAAGGCCTCTCCCTTTGTCATTTACCCGCTCCTCACCTGCGCTAACCGAGCCCATTCTTTGCTGCAATTTTTCCTATTTATTCCCTCCGTCGAGTTAATTGCTTTCCAATTATAGAACCATCTCCGGGTATTTGCTTTTCTACCGTGGTAATCCACCGTTTATCAGTTCCTCGCACGGTTTAAATTGCGAGGGTGAGGGCTGCCTGATATGCTGTCCTGATAATGGTGTTTATTTAGTCGCCTTCTGTGGCGGTAAGTTCTTCTAATGGTAAGTTCTTCAATATCAGACTCATAATCACTCGCTGTTTGAGTCATTGTTTCTTCTCTTTCTTCTGCTCTACTCTTCCTTAGGCGTTTTAAAACCTAGACAATCGGTCATTTCTCTATTTTGGCGATGGTGAGATTGGCTCTTCAGCTTGACTGAAGAGCCATGCCGAGCATTTCTGCGTAGAATATCTCCGGCAGTGAGGCGCCATCCGTCTTTTGCCAAACCGAGCTTGCGCCGAAGTCCAAACCGCGTGAATGTCAATAAGTAGTGTGAAAATTTGTCTAATTAAACGCTATATAATAGGCTTTATCTCAGTTCATTTCGTAACATAATGTGTCCTCTAATTGATTTTTGATATACTGTCGTCCATCATTTCCCCCTGTTTGTATTGGTCACCCAATCTTGGTGGCGGCAACAGTTCCGGTTGAAAAATGTCGCAGTGGCTAAGTGGGTAAGGCGCTGCGCTGCTGAGCCCAGGGCGTGGGTTCTATTCCCAGCAGCGGCAGCCGCTTCCCTGGTGGAAACAGAAAACAAAAACACCCAGGTGTCGGGGTTTCGGTGCACTTTATAGGGCGAAATTAATCCCGAGCCCTTCACATCGGCGCGCCTCACAACCCTGGTGCGGCGTCAGCCCTTGTGGTATCGAAAATTAAGCATTTTAACTTCCTCTGGAGAGGCACTTTGGTGTGATGGCTTCAGGTGCGTACGCGGCTGGCGACGGTGTCTGCCGAGCATGCTACATTCGAAAGGGCGTAGAACGAACTTCACTGCGCAGGCGCGACACCTGCTGAAAATGAATGCGCCTCGTTTCTTTCGCCTCCGTCTTAGTATCATTTGCCTCAGTTTCCACATTTCCGTCGCCTCTGTGCCATATTCGAGATTTAGGCGGGCCCTCGCACCTCTCTGCCTCATACGTAGCCTCAGAGTGGCAGCAATGACATATTTCCGTGGACGCTAGATGAGCACGGCTGGTAGCTGTGGGCTAAAAGCCACGGAGAACTTGAAAAATGAGCTGAATATTGCTATCCGGTTAACAAAATTGGCTCTAGTCCACGCTGTGAAGGTGGTTGGAAAGCAAACCTTTGAACGACACCCACAATTGCCAAAGCGACGTCACTTACATTCACACACGTGGCTCTATAAACAGTGAAGCCCGAAATTCTGCCAGCCGTTACATGGAATTCGCGGTGACAGCGTTCCGAACGCAGCAGCGTCGGGGACGGCTAGGCTAGAGAGGTGGACGCCACCCCTGTAGCCCGGCCGTGCGTCGGCGGAAAGAAAACGGAGAGGAGGTCTGTCGAAGTGTGTAACAGTGGAACCTAGCCATCCTGATGTTGTAGCTCGGGGCTACACGACCGCGCGACACAAGCACAGACACCAAAATAATTCGGCATGTCAGCTTAGTGATTCTCATTTATACTGATTTAAACTAGTTAGTCTAGTAAGTGGAGAATTGCGATAACGCAGAGGGAACTTTTAAAGTTGCTTTTTGTCAGATCCACGTCCTTCTTTGGCATTTTGTAATACCTCTTAAAACGCAACCGAATTGGTAATCACCAATTTAGAAAGCGGGGTCCATTCGTTGCAAGCAGTGCACAAACGGTAGCATTTCTGTAGCGGACAGATGACTGTACGTGGCCTCTGGATTTTGTTTTCCCGCCCTGCAAACCAATCCTTACGTATCTTTGCCGTACGCTCACTTTTTTCTGTCGGGTCCGGCTTACCCAGTAGATGCTGTCTAAAACATTAATCAAGCCGCGCGAAGAAAGGGCGCAATAGAAACGAAGCAGCGCCAAAACCGGCCCAAAGCAACTGTCGCTGAAGCAGATGACGACGCTGCCCCCTGGCCCAACCCCCGGTACGAGCAGTCAGCTCTCGCTGAGTAATAGCGCCATATCGCCGCTCCATATACAATGTGCTCCGTGAGTGAAAAGTGCCCTCCGCTTTCCCAGCCGCGCGGGGGGTCCCTTGTCCCGCACGCCACGAAAGAACCATTGGCAGGTAGAGGTAGGAAGCTTTGCTTTAAAATTTTTTATAAGACCTGGGGAAAACATTGATGCCGCGTGCGTGCTTCCAGTTTATTCCAACATACAGGCGAATGGGTACAGTTTCACTCGTGAAAGTAAAACAATGGTGGCCCAGTTTGTAGGAACAAAATCCTACTCGTTTTTCCAGTTTTTGGGTCATGTTGTTGACGAATGAAATGCTGACGTTGTGTTAACTTCAGCTTATGAAGAAGACGCAAGCTTAAGAATACATAATCTTCTTGTGTATCCTCTGCAGGTGTCGCCAAACGTGAACCGTAATTGGAAATACTCGGCCGCGAACGTAAATCATTTATATGTTCTGGCTGTGAAGCTTACGTCTGCCCTACCTCGTAAAAAACACCTAAAGAATCAATCAAAACCCGCGCCGGATCACAGGAAGAATAGCGTTTTTGGGGCATCTGGGGCAGGGGCAGTATTGTGCATTCAAATGGGAAACAACAATTCGCAATAAGGTGTACAATGATTAGCAAGATACGAAACGCGATTGCTGAGTAGCCTCTTTGACCATACCTAGTTTAAGTGTTACAATACATGTACAAAAAATTAGAGATCTTCTACGATCCTTATAAAGAGTGCTTCCAGCTGCACATTATGCAGATGACAAGACTAAATTCAAAACAATCCAATGTATTTTCTCGACAAGGTTGTACAACAGGAGCATTTGGAAACGGCACAGTAATATAGAAGTTTCAGCGCCGAACAATATCATATTTGCAAGATCGGGATAGCAAAACCCCGATCACTTCTTTTCAATCAGCAGCAGTATTCGGGGTCAAAAAGGTACGGAAACATTGGGTCGGTAACCTCGGGTAACAAATTGAAGAAACGTCAAACTCGGCGACATTGCTGTGCTGCGAAGCAGCTAGGCCTTCTAATGTGTGCTCCTAAGTTTGCGCATAAAAATGAAGAAAAAATCATTTCTGAAGCTATAGGGGGTTGCGTAAATGTCGGACTCATATCATGATTGAAATCCTGGTTACGGTATAATGGAATGCCAAAATAAACACTTACGTAGATTTTTCTCTTAAAATTCAGCGAAAGAATAAAATCTTGAATGATCATTCTCATCAATAAAGTAATTAAGAAGGCAAACAAGTTAGGGGTGTGCACCTCGAAAAAAGAAGTTCAGCGCACAATGAACGCTAGAGATTAATATGCCTGGCCACCCTCCCAAACCAACGCACTACACGCAAGGTATATCCACAGGTAAAAGATAGAATGGACAAACTTTAAGGCGCTCGTATTGATAATAGTTTGCTTGATACGAGTATTTTAAACTACTTACTGTATTTTTTTGTGTAAACCATACGGAGGCTTAAGCGCATAGGGCCCGACTCCTCATCCACCCAACTCACAATGTCAGCCAGAAAAGTGATGTTCACAAATTAGAACAAATAGCACAATCATAACGTCAAAGTAGGACAAAAGAACAGTCATAAAAACCTTTCCTCTGTGTTATAGGAAGTATATGTCTGCAATTACGCAGAAGAGTCAAAGCGTGGACACAAAATTAGTACTTAGCAGACGTCGAGCCACGATGAACCTACAACGACACCACAATTACGTAATAATATATTTAAAAATGTAAGTGTTATTAACGTGTTCATTGAGGGGATAAGATAATAACGTTTACAAACCAAAAAATCATATTGCACAATTGTGGTGCAGTTAATAACATTTACAAACAAACAAATGAAATGGTAAATAAACCCTAAATCAATATTTCTATCAAATACAGGGTTCAAAGACAGATATCCGTCGCATTCTTACAACGGGTATTATGAAAAGTTTTTTTTTACCGTAAGCCTTGTTTGGTTCGTTGAAAATTCCTTTTTGTAGTGGTAGTTTTTGGCAGAGAAAAAGATGGACTGCTGGGTAACGCTACCAGAAAGTCTTTAAAAACAGTAGGTCAGACGGAAAACATGGGCCAAACATCAGCACGCATCTGCTCACGCATCCAAAAACACCGCGTAACCGACTAAACGGCCACTGAAAAGTACAGGAGGAGGTTAACTGCTGTTATTATTGGGGAATTAGCGGCCGTACTACCGATATTGTAAGCCCGAACGTTGCTCAGCGTTTGTTTTTCTCAAACTGTTTCTTGACCTTCCAAGTACTCTGACACAGAAGGAAACAAGGCAAACCCATAAAAACTCGCCGGTAATTTTCCAATAAAGCGTATGCCAGTGACGTGATCTTACCGAAACGTTACGCGGTTGCTTCGAAGTGTGAGCGGCGTGATGTTGTTCGAAACGTATATTTACTTTGCACGCCTGACGTTGCCATGCCGTTAGGTGTTTGTTCGGAAAACTGTTAGATGCAATTTTTTTCTTGTTTAGCCGTTGCTCGTCTAAAAAGTTGGACACGTAGGTTTTAAACTAAAACAATCTGCAGGAGAGGATTCAGGCACCCGGAGCAGCTGCTAGCAATCGGTCACCCGGCCGGCGTGGGTGCGCTGAACACATTTTAGAGAAAGGTTCAACCCTGTGCTGTTAGCGTAGGGCTGCCTTGAATCTAGTAGTGGCCGTTATGCTGCTCCTGAGGCTGGAAGTCATGTTAAGGGTATGAATATAGCAAGACTCCAGCTCAATGGATTTCTTACATGTTCATGACGTAGCTCTCTTTGGCGTACTAATATCGACTTAGCATCTGGAATTCAAGAATACGCACAAAGCTCTCAAATTATCGTCCAGTATTATGGCTTCAAGACTCTGTCTTTTCTCGGGTGTTTTCTCTATGGCGTGATTATTACAAAATAGCAAGTTAGCGAGGCATAACACCTACCAATTACTAAACTGTGCCTTAAGATTTCCAGCGTTCTGTTAGAAGAGACATTTACAACACTAGCACATAAAGTCTTCTTTTTTGCCCGCCAACGCTGATGCAGGCGCGCCGTGGTCAACTATGTGGGATGGCTGATTGTAGAAAGCCTTGGGCACTCGGCCTTTTATTTCAACAACAGCTTTCATTACAGTACGCCGTTTGTACCAAATTCTCGAGCTGGCATTGAGAACATGTGCACCTTTATGGCGATGAAGCTCGCTCCCAAAACGGCTGCTAGAATTGCTTTTTCAAACGAATCGTACACGGCAGCTTCAGTAAGTCAACCCCTGGTCATGACATATTCCCTGCCTGTCATTGAATGTCTTGGAATGATGCTCATAATCTATCAAGGTTAATGTACCATTGCTTTCTCTGTAGTGACGACTCTATCTAATTTTAATAAAGTTTTGTACATTCATAAAACTACGAGTTTTGGAGCTCCGAGGTACGCCGGCTGAGCAACAATTAATGACTTGCTTTGAATATACTTTCGATTTTTAAGCATCTACAGTTTTATTTTATTTACGTTTTCCTGGTTATATATTTGTCCATTTATAAGCATTGCGACCCTTATAGAGATTTGATCACGCGAGTTTCAGTTCTGAGGAAAATACACCTGAGGCATTCAAGAATTGTGCACTGCCGTTTACCAGAATCTGATCAGTTTCTGCAGATTGAAAAAGATTGCCAGCACAAATAACATAGTATTTCAATAAAGACGTTTTCTTACACAAGGCGTATTATGCTGAGGTGATTCGAGGATAACTGTTATCGCAGAGAGAAATCATTATAATTACCTACCAGTGCTAAGTACAGAAAAAAAGAAAAGGACCTATGTTATATGAACAGAAAAAAAAAGACCAAAGGGCAGGGTCCCGTATTTGTGGTCAGTTATTCAAGTGCCACGATGAGCAGTGGGAGGGGGTTAACTAGTTGGGCGCGTGCTTAGAAACATTATGCGTATACGGTTTACACAGCGTAAAAATTACAAGACATTCTTGTCATGTGTTTTGCTGGTGGCATTTCTATAGCATTCTTGTGCGTTCTTAATGTCATTTTCTTCGCTGTTCCCCAGGCCTATGTTTTGCGTTTAGCCAGAGATTCGGTGGGCGTACGTGGACCAGCTGCGCCGCCTAGAATGGATGGACGATGAAACTATAAACATCGCTGTTCAAAAGGTGAGACATTGCGTCATTTTTCTCCCATAGGCAATCGTTCACTGCTGAACGATGATTTTCAAACCTCGCGCGAAAGATAAAAACGGTGCTTTGCTGACAACTAACGTCCTGTGGCGTATTTAATGGTAACTTATTTTTCCAACTGAATATTGTTTCCATTTCGCAAATGTAGACAGCATCGGGAGTGAAATTAGAACTTAAGGTAGCGGCGAGTTGGGCAAAAATGTCGTTGTATTTCACTGCGCCCTCCGAAGGGGTCGACATCTCTTATAGGAACTTTGGCCACTGCTGCTACTGATTTTTCGTTACCCCAGCAGCAATAATAACTACATAAACGAATTTGATTCGTCAGAGTTTAGTAGTGATGTAGACGCTCCCATTCAACGGCCTCAGACTTCAACAGGTGCTGACAGGTAGGGGTCGTCTTTGAACTCGGGCTGTATTTATAAATATAACTGCTTCCTATCTTATGACTGTGGTTTTACTTTCATGTGTGGAGTGTGGACAACGTGCAGTGGGTATATTGTGCCAAATGCGCCATGCCGTATCGCGTTATAACCTTAAAGATAGCCTGGCGCACTTTTGAGGTGAGCACTACGGAGCGAAGCGCTCCGCTTCTCAAGAACGCCGGATTTTGTTCTTGCGTTTTACAACTGACCTGATAATCATTCTGTGTGAGACCGCGAACAGTTATGCTTGGATGCATATATCAGAGAGACCGACGTACTCTCCAGTTGCTTCGCGGAGTGGCACAGCTGTCAGGGCCTTTAGGTTGGAGGGTCCGGAAAAATTCAAACCTTGGGATACAGCGTTGATGCATATGGTAAATGATTGTTTATGAACGTAGAAAGAACGTGTATATCTTAAAAATCTTAAAATAATTTTAGTCTCAGTACAATCGCACATATGTCTCTTGTTTATATCTTATTGGAGCGTTTTTTCTGTTTGTTTGACGAATAAACTGTAAATAACTGCACAATTCACAAGAATATTGTTATGTGTTTGAAAGAGCAATCTATAAGCCCCAATTTTATACGTCATTCTAAGCGTTGAGTAGCTCAAGAGAAAAAAACATGTTTTGTGGAAGCCCTCAAAAACGGCCATTTTTCCATGCTCACAAAAGAATTAAAGTGTCCCGCTTTTAGCATCCGTTGGGCGTATCTGCAACGCAATAAATTAGTGTTGGAGGTATTTAGTGCATTTCTAGAAACGCTAACCACAAGTGATACGTTGTGCTAGAAAGGTGGCCACTGTTTTAAGTGCAATGCACTTCTTAAGCAACCCTGAACCTGCGTCCACCGGCGATGTCCGCGCACGTGGAGATGGGCGCGCGCAGCCTGGCCGCTGACATGGCACATACCCACGTGGGGGATTGGCCAGGAATCTCCTCGTCTTCCTTGGCAACGGGGGGAGATGGGCGCGCGCTGCCTGGCCGCTCACATGGCACATACCCACGTGGGGGATTGGCCAAGAATCGGGCGTGAGAAGGGCTAATGCACCTGCTTAAAGGAGTACTGACACGAAATTTCAAAGCTGAGATCCGCTCTAGCAATCAAGTACAACGACAACACAAATAGGTGTGTGTGAATAAATGCATCTTTCTTTCTTTGTAGTTGTGTGTGTGTGTGTGATCTCTCTTTTGCGAACATTACCGAACCGCGCAAATTCAACTCGTGCATTCGCACTTTCACATTCTTCCCCTCGGGGAAATGCGGGGAATTTTTCTGATTAACGTATTCAGTATCACCTCCTTTAGGAAAAGGGAAACCGCAAAATTCCATCATCGTAGTGATCTAAAAAAGCAACTTGATATTTGTACGTACGGCCAACCAGAAAACCTCTAAACATTTCTTAAGATAACGAATGCCGAAGGGGCGACCTTTCTGCCGATTTCTATAGAACTGTACATCTAAAAATGTAAGATATATAAAGGTTTCCATAAAACTGTCGTCCTTTGCGTAAATGGCTGCATACGGGGTTTTTACCTTAAATGGGCCATTCGAAAGGTTGGCCCCTTATTTGGCCCCTTTAGAAATTCTGTTCTTTCGAACAATTGCCTCGTTAGAACCCTACGGGCACCACTTTTAAAGTACAATGTACAATTCGCTCAAATGCGCTGTATAATTTGGAAAAAAAGGAATGGTCATGCGACCCACTAGCTCATTTCGCTTAACAGAAGCTACGATGTCCTATGTGCCCAGTTGTCCGATTGGCTGAGGTTGGCAAAAGCAAGCTCAAATTCGGCACGTCCTATAAGTTTGCTGAACGAGCTGTTTGCGCCTAAATATAATGCTTATTCTTTTCACAGTAGTAAGAATGGTGCGGTAATAAATGAAAGTTATGAATACACATGTAAGCCTTTAAGTACAGATGCGCGATGCAGTTGGTACTGGGCGCACTATGCTTGTTTTAGCTTCACAGCACTCCGCCGTTTTGGAGTTTTCTTACACGGCACTGACCGACTGGCACAAGCGACGTTGTCTTACTTGACCCTTTTGGTCGGGCATACCTCATGTTTCACGAAACAATTACTTTCAATACTAACAAAAACAAGCCAGATGAAAATACGGCGAAAAGGAAAGCAACGGCGGACAACGGTCCCTGGGTGAGTATTGTAGCGCCATCTCGAAAGACTGACGGCAAGCAAGATTGCAGGGTCGCATGACGCAGAGGAAGTTCGTTTGAACGCGATGACTTATCACCTAATTGCCGACGTCAAGGAAACGCTTGATATGGCGGGAGAATCAAAATTTTAACCTAAATTGAATAATTTCTCAGTGAATACGGCATCATATACCGGCGGAGAAGCGCTGGGGGCACTAAAACAAGAATTACTCCGAATAAAGCAATCTTGTATTTTGTCCGCATGGCCCCTTTCACAACTACTGTTTACATTACGATACATACTGTACAGTAAGAGAATATTTTAGAGAGACCTTGTAGTGTTTGAAGTAGTAGTAATTCCTGCTTCAATGCTGTTAACTACTGTTTTATGATCCTCAAATAAATACACAGAAAGTAATAACAGTGACAATGTTTACAATAAAGATATTTTTCTGCCATTCTGTTCCTCAGTAATCTAAATAAAACAACGGTAAATAATCTGAATCACACAATTGAACTCTTAACAGAACCACTTCAACGTTTCTGGCTATCTTATTACTACAGGAAAGCGGATGGACAGAAAACTACACCACCAGGTGCTTTGAACGAAGAGAAGTAGAGGGCGCTGTGAGACTGGCCTCGCTTGTGTTCCTGGATATAGCTCCCCGGAGAAGCAGAGTTGCGCGTCCATCCGCCATATTGAGTTCTAACGTGATGCGGTAACGCAACCCATCACGCGTCCAGGATCACAGCCACCTAGATTAGGAGAAGGCCTCCAGCCTTTCCCCGTGACTTTACCACCCCAAGCCCCAGCTAAAACCGTACGTGGAAAATACTGGGCGCTACTCAATCGCACTCACACTGAAAAATATATTTTCCTCACGCACTCACTCACACTCACGCTCACCAGTCGTCCTCACCGCTCGCACCCACTCGCACCCACACACACCCACTCGCACTCACGCTCACCACTCGCCGTGACCACTCCCACTCACTTGCGCTCACACTCACCGCTCGCCGTCACCACTCCCACTCACTCGCGCTCACGCTCACCACTCGCCTTAACCACTCGCACTCACTCACACTCACCATTCGCTGTCACCACTCGCACTCTCGCGCTCACCACTCGTCGCCTCCTTAGCACATGAGTGTGGGCAGCAGACCCTCCATGGTTCATGAAACCGAACAGTATTAGTGCATTACGGCGTCAGAAATCCATCCAAATCATATTAATAAATTTACCCGCCCCCAGAGAATTTATTCTACGGTGGCGTATAGCAGGAGCTCAGTGACGGCGTATCAAGCACCACCGCGAGCGGCTCTTGCGGCGAACAAGCAACAGGGAGTACAACCGTAATTTGCGGTGAGAGTGACCAGGGGTAGCGCTGCGAGGCAAGTCTCTGTGAGGCCAACATGACAACAAACAGCTAGCAGCAATAAAAAAGAAACAAACTACAGTATTAAGAAATATTGCAAGAATCACAGAAATAAGAGCCTGAAGACAACTATAAATTAGGAGTCAGCTTAGAACCTAAATGAGCACAGACAGATTCAAAGAATAAAGACGAAGAAAACGTAAATTTCTCCGTAAAAATGGAATACTGAGTTTATGTTTATTAGATTATGAACTTCCGGCAACATCCAAGCCGTTGCTTTAAAACAATAAATATGTGCATTTTTTTCTGCAGTTTTCACTACCTTGAGTTAACGATAGTATTTCAGCTCCACCTTGTGAGCGCCTGGTGGAGGATCAGATAACAACAGACCTTTTGAAGGATGGCGGAGAAATTGTACTTGAAAAACTGGCCAAGCTGTATACGGAATGCCTAATGACCGCAAGTGTACCGGAATTCGGAAGAACGCGAACATCATCCTAATCCGTAAGAAAGGTGACATAATGGACTTGAAAAATTACAAGCCGATCACCTTACCGTCAGTCGTCTACAACGTACTTGCCAAGGTAATCGCTAACACAATTTCTGCAACCTTGAATTTCAGTCAACCTAAAGAACAAGCAGGGTTCCCATAAAGCTATTCAACAATGGACCCTTATCACACGATCAACCTGGTGATAGACAAGTGTGCTGAGTATACTGAACCCCAACATATATATGCTTTCATAGATTATGAGAAAGCATCTGACTCGGTCGAAACCCTAGCAGTCATTCAGGCATTTTGGAACCGGGGGGCAGATGAGCATTATGTAAGAATACTAGGGGATATCTAAAATGGGTCCAAAGCTACCATCATCCTCCATAAGGAGAGCAGTAAAATACCCATAAGGAAGGGCGTCAGGCAAGGAGACGCAATGTCCCCAATGTTACTCACAGCATGTTTACAAGAAGTATTCCGAACATCGGATTGGGAACAGGTGGGAGTATGAGTTAAGGGAGAATACCTCAGTAACCTCAGATTTGCTGATGACGTTGACTTGCTAAGTAACTCGGGGGAGGAATTGCAAAGCATGCTTTCCGCACTGGAAAAACAGAGTATGACCGTGGGCCTGAAAATTATTATGCAGAAAACTAAAATAATGATAAATAACCTCGGTACAGCACAGCGGTTTGAGATACGTGGCGAGTCCAAGTGGTAAGCGAATATATCTACTTAGGCCAAGTTGTGACCCCGAACCCGAACCACGAGACAGAGATAATTAGGAGGATACTAATAGGCTGGGGTGCATACGGCAGGCATGCTCAGATAATGAATGGCTGCCTACCATTGTCCCTGAAGAAGAAAGTGCATGACAGCTGCATCTTACCGGTACTCACCTACGGGGCAGAAACGTGGATGCTCACTAAGTGGGTTCAACTTAAATTGAGAACGATTCAGAGGGCAATGCAGCGGAAGATGATAGGTGTAACATTAAGGGACAAGGAAAGAGCCAAGTGGTGATTAAACAAACGTGGGTTAAGGACATATTAGTAGAAATTACGAAGAAGAAATGGAGAGGGCGGTAGAAAGTTAGATGGTCAGATGAGATCAACATGTTTGCGGAGACACATTGGTCACAGTTAGCACAGGACCGGGATAATTTGAAATTAATGGGACATGTCTTTGCCCTGCAGGGAGCGTAGATATGCTGCTGCTGCTGCTGCTGCTGCTGCGGATGATGATGATGATGATGATGATGATGACCAGCTCCACAGAGTTATTTTTCTGTCAATGATTTTGCAGGGGTAGAGAACACGTCTTTGTTCCGCCTGCGGTTTAGGAATGGCAATATCAAAACAGAAGAAGCGCCAAGGTCATAGTTTTTGTTGGACAGCGATCATTTATTATAAGCGCCAACTTTCAATAACTACAACTGTCATACATATATTTCAATTTGTGTGAATAAGGATAAACTTCGCGTTGTGCGGGCCCCCTCGGGCTACTGAAGAAAGCTGAGGTGACTGAATGCTGATAGTGTTGTCTAAATTAAAAGAGAAGTAGAATTAGTAGTATATGTAGAATTCTAGAAGTAGAGAAGTAAAAGTAGAAGTAGTGCTGAATCCTTAGCTGCATTCTTAGGGGATACCACCTCACTGTATGGATTGTTTCAAAAGCAAGTGCCCCTACGTGAAATGAGAAGCGCAGTTTCTCTTCGAAATTGACTCCAATGTCTTCTGCGACTGGAAGAAGTTTACAGTGAATGCGTAAAAAAACAACACGGAGCACAATTTACTCGTATCTCACATTGCCTATATTTTAGCAAAATATTCTGGGAGTTTCACAAGGGACAGGTAACGTGATCTATATCTTGCAAGCGGTACAGCTCGTATGTCTCAACCCGAAACACCCAATTTCAACAACGTCGAAATGTGAGAAAGATTGAGAATTAATAACCACCTACGCAACATTCTTTATCACGACTGAAAAAAAAGACTGGCCGGAGGAAATAGCCCTCGGGGACAGCACTGGTTCCCCTTATCAACGTGGAGGTTGTGTTCTTACCCGCACAATAAATTACTTATAACACACTAATTCTATAACAAGAATATGAGGAATTGTTCTAAATAGAGCTCTGCCATTGAAATACCGGCTCTCAGCTGATGACATCGGAAAACGTAGTGAGATGGAAGTACAGGTCGTCAAAACGGCTTCTATCCTGCACCGTTTCCGCAGCATGGACGACGAAATTGATGATAATTTTGGTCGCCGATCGCCCACCGAGAAATCCGTGCTATCCCAACAAGCATCGTGTTCTTTCCACAGAAGGTGACCAGCGTCTCATCATCGCAAATGAAATCGACATTAGATGGAAGAATGCGGCATCTCATTTTGAGCCGAATCTATTTGCAGGAAGAGCGCATCCTCCGTTTCAACGAGCAGTAAACATGTATGTTGTTTGGCAAGTTTGGAATAGCAAGTTAAGGCCCAAACGGGACACTTTAGACAGCGCCTCAAGTACTACGGAGAAATGTCATCCGGCTCACAAGAAAATAAAGATTGCATTCGCATGAGAGCGGTGAGAACGAGATTTCTGAAGGTTTAAATTTTCGGGCTGTGGTCTAGACAGAACCATTTTTCGGTGCGTGTTTGTGATACGCCGCTAGAAAAAAGACCAAAACGAAACGGTAGCGGGCGGGAAAACATAACCTCATTTTCTTTCTTGTCTTGTTTCGTGTCTTGTTTTCACATAATAATATACCTATGCGCCGCTTCAACAGAGCGGACAAAAAAGGCCCAAGTGCGGAGCTGCACAGAGTAATGCCCCGAAACACGCTTCTCCCCCCTCTCATTGGCTACGCCCCCGTTCCTGAGCATCAACACGATCTAAGAGACAGTTGAAGAGAAAGTGCGGCAATTTTTAACTGAAAATGACAAATATGTGCAAAGGCCGCATTTGCATTCTCCAATATCCCAGAGACAAGTTTGAGGTTTCGCGTTTAGTTTTAGAAGCCAAGCTGCTAAGCAATGTATAGTTTTTTTATGTCTGCAGTTAAAAATATCAAGAAATTGCCTAGCACGCGCACGTGAGTGTGGGCTTCACGACGATCGTCCGTGAGTTTACAAAACCGACAAAATGCCTACCGCTCGTGTGTCCGTGCCTTGCGACAAACGCCCAGCTTCCCTTGACACGTTTGCAAGCCAAGTGTGCCCCCTTAGGGAGATTGGCCAAGATTGCGGGGACCGCGCTGTAGGTTAAATAAAAAACAAGAAAAGGCCGAGCCCTCGCGCGTGCTTACCTCGCGGCGACTGCCAAGCGTCGCCGACGGACGTTTGTCAAGCCAAGTGTGCCCACTTAGAAAGATTGGTCAGGATTGGCCAAAACAAAAACTTCAGCGTTCACCGTAATCATAGAAACACCTGCTTGGAAGGAAAAAGACTCCAGAATTTGACATAATTGAGGAAACATTTGCTTGGAACGAGACAGACAGTCATATCTTGTGCACCTTCAATGCGATGTCCACTGACTACCACTTCCAAAAAATAAAATACGCTCTGACTTATAGCAACAATGCTGAAGTAAAGGTTGTTGTGGCAGCAAAGAAGAAACAAATCTGCTGCAATCGGTGACCTAAAACTTCATGACGGTAGTGAAATTTGCATACAGCTTCGTTACCTTCAATTCTTACGGGATTGTGTGAACTTCTTCCAATTTTTTGCAGGTTTTTAAAACAAACATTGGTACTAAAAGATTCAGCATAGCGCATTGCAGTGGCTTTATCTACTGGGTTGTTGTGTAATTAAAGCTACTGCACTTCTGGAGATATACACAAAGACCACAGTTCAAATCTGACACCTAAATCTCGGCTCACATGATTTACATACCGACAGGTTCAACCGGAATAGCCAGATCTTTAGCGTGAGCACGCCGATCAAACTTACAGCAAAAAATAAACCTTGTTAAGTAAAAATCGCACGTGTTATTAGTAGGGACCGTTTTGAAGCAATATATATTTAATATTATAAATACCGTACTAACCATATAATCTGATGATATTGATATACTAGCATCAAGGAAGTTAGAAGAGGGCAGGATACAGTCAAACCCGTTTATAGCGAACTGCAATCTGCACCGCGATTAGTTCGATATATCCAATATTTCGATATAGCCGAACTCGCCTTAACAAGCCTATTTTTACTAGTTCACAATCCGCGGGAGCGCCCCCCCCCTCACCAACTACGTCATCCTCGTATGCAGTAACGAACACAGTACAGTAGCCAGTACCATAGCAATATAATCCATTTATTGCAAGTAATAAAGCTACTTTCCGCCTTTAATGGCCCACGTTGCAAAAAAAAAAAAAAAACAGCGGTGATTTTTGTGTTCACTTTCGTTTTGCGTGGCTTCAACTATCATAGCATTCTCTACACGAAACATTGTTTGCACCAGTTCGAGTCCGCCCCCTCAAATATCTAATAAGCATTGGCGGAGCACATCGACTGCCGAAAGCGCTTCATTATAAGCGTCGGACGGATTTCACTGGCGACATCATCGGAAACGCTGGCGAGCTGTTCCCACAGTTCACCAATGCTGCTTGCCTTGGCCCGGACTCGCAGACTGAGCGGGTTCCGTCGCGAGTCCCGCGCGTCGGAAACAGGTACGGAAAGTATTGGGCGTCACGTCGCTCCGTCCGAGTCGCAACGTCTCAGTCGCGGCTCTTGCTCCGTGGTCTCGGCCAATCAGCATGTCAATCGCCGCTCCGAGATCATGCATTTCGGCCGCGATTCTAGGCGCCCAGAGTTCGATATATCGGATGTGAACTTCGTTATAAGGAATATGTTTCCGATGTATTTCCGTACCTAAAATATTTTTGTTCGATACATAGCCTAATTCGCTCTATCTGGGTTCGCTATAGCCGGGTTTGACGTATTTCGTCTTTTTACAAAGTTATCTTTTTTGTATATTTCTTGAAGGTGAAGGCGATGAAGATTGAAATTGCAAGCGGAGACACAATACAAGATCGGGCGAGTAAAACAGCATCCAATTTTGGGGAATAAGTTCGCAGGATTTTTTACCGTGCACCTACGCTGCTAAAATTTTATTGTGAGCTGAATTGGGCCAGTTTGTATTACGCCATGGATAAAATGAAGCCCTTACGTTAGCCTCGCATTCGGAATTGAGGTTATATATGGCGCAAATTTTGGTGAGCCAATATTTTGCAAAATACAAAAGTTGTTTCATTTGCCAACTCGTCAACTAATGGCAGTGATGGATGCATTTGATCGCTTGACGACTAACCCGTGAAGAGGCGTTTAGTTTGAGACTGCCCAGATGGTCTGGTGAGCTTTACACTTGCAATCCTGTCGGAAAATACGAATTTTCTTCTAATTCCTCACCAGCCTTTTCCGAGCCACCTGCATTCAACAACATCGAAGTTCAGACAGGCCTCGTGCCGCTTATGGGTTCACTGTTAGTGACATAAAATCAAGAAAACGTCTTTGGGTCGCTCAGATTTTTGCATGCAGCCTAAATACATAGGCGGAAGGGACGGCTTCTTTACTAAAGAGTCTTTTGCCGCGAAAAGAAGACGAAATCGAAACTGTGATGAACCTGCTAACCTGCTTGAAGAAACTGATTGCCTGATGGATCTGGTTACCTGCGATCGCGACAACAGCTTCGTGGGAGGGAATATTGTATTCCCGAGAGAGAACTTTTGCCTTTACTAATTTCAGCCATTTTGAGTACTTTCCAACAGTGCAGTTGTGTTGGTCCTCATACAGTGACTTTTATTATTCTGCTACTGCGTCAGTCTTAGATAAAAACAAGTCCTAGGGTTTGCCAAAAATCCATCGACATCACCTTCCTAGTGACAAAGCGGTCTTGGCTAATTTTGGAAACCCTAATACACATTGAATGCATGAATGACATTCTTTTGCGTACATTTTCCATGCACCACCAATATTTCCACCCTCATCCCAAAACCTCTTTCACGGAGAATTAACCGTGCTTCCTTTTCTGAACTTTTTAAAATGTCAAATGCCTTGAACGTCGGCATTGTTGCGCACGGTCTTTTGATGGCGCTGTGAGAAAACGTAATATATATTGATCTCAATTGCAGGAGTGGTGGCCTAAGGTGCGTTACAATGAGCGACGATTATTAGCGAGAACGCAGCCGCATTTAAAACACAAGCATTCAACTATAACCTGCTCCCATACGGTTTTCTTTATCGCTCATTTAGGAAAACCGCTTTCACCAATTCTGCACCGTATAGGTAAACATCCTATGAATCGGCTTTGAATTTCGGGCCCCTCTATTCATTCGCGAGAAAATTAGGAAACCAAGAATTCCGCTGCGCACAGTGTGTTTGCGCTGCGGAATTCTTGAGCGTCGCCAATTTTTTTCACGGTCAATTGCACCGACGACGCGGGCTTTTCTGCGTCACATGCCCTTTATCGCTTCGCGTTAAAATATTTCTCTTTGCTCGGAAATCAGCTAATTTTATAGTTGAAAACGCTGACTTCTTCACTTCAAAAGCATGTCGGGCGTGAAGGAAATCAGACCTCTCGCTCATATATGGCCAACGGTACAATAAATACCATAGTTGTCCGCCATGATGCCCGCTTTGTCACGTGAGCTGTAACGGGGTCTCCAAGGAGTGTAACAAATTAATCACGCGTCATTCGTGTCATGCGTCATTCCTTTAGGCGATAGCTGTTTCACGTGCGGTATTTTTAACGATACAGGTGAGTTCGTGGCAGCGAAAGCACATCTGCCCTCAGAGAAAGGCTTCGGCAAAAGCCGCCCCTGTTGTACATATTTTACGTTGCCCATGTAAAAACCGCGGCGGTGACGCCAATACAACCCAAGGACGCACGGTAACGTCAACGCAATTGTAGGCCAAGGCCATGTGCAGTTCCGTGTTTTTTAGTGCATGAAATATCAACCAAAGACCGCTAAGAGGTAAAATAAAGCACAAAGCCGAGCAGAATTTGCCCCATTTGGCTTCCTAGCCCGTGTTGGCGAAAATTCCCAATGTCGGACGCTGTTGTTCTAAACATGACGTATACAAACACGGCGCTGTGCCTGTGGTTGGGTTGTGCGTTTCGGGCAATGTACTATATAAAGCAAGCGGGCCGTAGAGTCTGAACCTGAGGTCAAGAAACTTACCAATTGATAGCAGCGCCTCTTCCGTCGGTAATTTGGAGCCAACGTCTTCCGAAGTTCAGCTGCAACCTCCGGCAATTTTCGGCGTTTTCATGTTTCAGCAATCGGCTTAAGGATCCTGTGCAATCTTAGCACTTTCTCAGAAGGGTGCTATACGTATTGGATACGGGAAAATATACGTGCTGTATTAATCCTGACTTCACTGGCCACGAATGAAAACTGTCGATGGCATCCAGAGTTTTTTTGAAAAAAATGTGCATGCAAATAATGAAGATTACGGAAACGCGCTATAGCT
Source organism: Haemaphysalis longicornis (assembly GCF_048455015.1). NCBI lineage: Eukaryota > Metazoa > Arthropoda > Arachnida > Ixodida > Ixodidae > Haemaphysalis > Haemaphysalis longicornis. The sequence continues at coordinate 189,806,176 of NW_027526422.1, forward strand.
TGCAACAAAATTTATTTTTAAGTGTCTATTTTTTAACATAAGAGGTACCTCACGTTAGTAATGTTATACGCCGCAGTTTAACGAACTATAAATGTATGTTCCCAAAACAAAGGCACTTGATCAGAAGCACTTCAGGTACGAATGAGCCTTTTGTGTCTTTATTGTGCACTTAATTGGCTGGTGCAGTTGCATCGCGGGGGCCTAGCAGTCTCTTTCGATACTTAACGTTGAACGCACAATTTATCAACCATGGCCGAATATAAAAGCAAGAATACATCTTTCGCTGCTTTTGTAAAACCATTGGCAAAGTATATGTTGCGTTTAGGCGCGCTTTTTAACCAAAAGATTTTCTAGTACTTTTGCAGCCTTCCCAGGGGAAGAATACTGCGCAGTCTCGCGTGAGCATGTGTTGCAATAGCTGTGCCAGTACGACGCCGTCTGAATTGTACTCAGCGCTCTCAGTGCTGTCCCGCCTACATTTCCGTCACCAGACGAAAGAAACGCGCCCAAAAAACACTGCGCCATTTATGTCCCTGCGTCCCTCTCGTAGCCTAGGGACGGGAAACTCCTTGTGAACGTATCAGCGCCTTACGACTGTTGGTGCTAACCCGGTTTCCATGTTTTGTTAATAAGCTTAATACGTGGTGAGTACTGCTTACACATTATAGCACTCAGTCTTTTAGCCAGCTGGAAACGAAGCTCGGGCTTCAGCTTTCGCTGTAAGACATTTTTCTCGGTACTGAAGAAGTCCCTGAAGTTTACATATATTTGTGTTAAGATCTGCTGTGTTTGATAAAGGCGTATTTTTTTTTCTTTATGAAAGATACATGAATTGTGGAATCAGAATCACTGCTTCGTTACCATCGCACTGCGACTACAGCAACAAAAAAGTGCAGAACAAATCAAATGGCTGTTCGAGAACGGCACTGAAGACGACTGCCTGGAATGCGAGTAAGTGCGAACGTACCCAAGTGAAATGGAAACCACGCAGGCCGAATTTAGAAATCTCCGCTACGCTGAATGGTAATCGACCACACAAAACTGGACACTGAGTATTGTTTTGCCATGCTCGAAGACTGCTTTGCCAAGAACGCGAATATCAGGGACTTTTTTTTAATTTCAAATTGCCAACTATCTAGCAGAGGACGAGAAATACAGAGACATGCGCATGTCTGTGTGCTTTTCGTCCTCTGCCTAATATCTGGTGCTTCAAAACCTTTTAATGCATTACCAACCAAATCGAACGCAGGTGTTGTTAAGTGTCCTTTTTTCAGTACAGTGTTTCCGACTAACGCAAAAAGGGAAAATATTCCTTAGCAACACTGATTGAAAAGTCCTGCTATTTGAACACACTACACTGCTAAAACCAGTGCAATACTAACTTGTAGAATACGGAGGCTTCGTTCTAGGCCGACAATTCCTGCCTTTTGTACCAATAAATGCAAAAAAATAAGCAGTTCTATTGAATGTGAAGGCTGTTGAGGTGCTAGGCTGCACTAAATTTTTTTCCTTAATTCACAAGCCAGGATTGTGATTTTCTTTTGCTGAATTAGCAAGGTTTTTTAGCTTGCAGAATTCTTCAGAATAAAAAACAAAGTTATCGTTCATTTTTAAACGTTTATTTTTTCCAGAAATGAGTCGACATTGCCGCTCACGCCCGCAATATTACGTAAATGTGGAAACGTTCAATAGAAGAAAGATTTGGCATTTATGTAGCTAAAGTTTTGAGCTAAGCAATGAACTAGCATACATTTAGTACAAGGAACAGTAAGGAAGTCATGGTTAAAAAACTTGCATAAACTGAGAAACTCGGCCATTTAGAAGAGCAGCTTTCGCGCAAGGAGCTCCGGATTACGAAATTTTGCAGAGACTTATTTTATTGAAGGTCACTGCACAGATCTGTGTTTTTAAAACGAGTACACAAAGTTTCAATGAAACGTACTTATTCCATAAAAGGTATGAAGGTCCGCGCTATGCAAGTTGTTGCAAAAACGTGTTTCGAAAAAAAAAAAACGTTCAATAAAAAATTAAAATCACGCAAAAGGTAGAGAAAGAACACATAGAGATGCACATTTACCGAGATGATAGCTTGGCCTTCCATGTGAAATATGTAGAGAAACATATTTCTATACAAAATTTAGTGATTTCTAAACCGGTGCGTTGTTGCTACGAATTGACAATACGAGGTCAAGGACTATAAAACCACGTCGAACTACCAAGATATTATCATACTAACGTAATTTTATCATAATTTGTCTCTCTATGTTTAATGAGGCCTGAAAGGTTCGAAACAGAATAATTGTTGTTTATTCCTTGCCAGAAATGCAAACCTTGAAACGAGGGCACAGGTAGGAAAATTGGCTGTAACTTCCAAACTAATAAGGAGTGTAAACGCTATGGTAACTTGTCACTGAATGCTTACAGGTGTTTACAAAACACACAAATAAAATAAACGCTAACTTGAGCCCCAGCCAAAATTGCCAAGCGATGTGCAGCCAACATAAATAACATTTATTGATCTAAAGGCAGATTGAAATTTTACAAGACCAATGATTGTGAAGACAAAAATAGGAATACCTGTTAATCACGATACATACTAAAGACAGTTAAAATATAGAAATGTAATAGTAATGAATAAAGAAAAAAACTTCATTTCTAGAACCCGTTCACGTTAGCTTCGCTTTTTAAAAACCAGGCTAAGGTCTCAAAAACTCGATGTCACTTCACACATAATTGGGATAGAAACACACGTTTTCTGTAAAGTGTTCGTGGGTGTTGTAAATGATGAAAATATGAAAACAAATGATGTGGATTTCTTTTAAATTGGCGTTTGAGAGTGGCCAGCCACACTTAAGCGCGGAACCGCGATTCCCTAAAAGGCTGTGGCACTCCCTATGGACTAGCTTCACTACCAGCCCGGCGTCGATACAACAAGTAGTCACGGGAGGGCGTTGAAACCCCTTCAAAAGCCATAAACCTGCATTGGGTTCAGTTTTTAATAATTAGGGTTAATTAGTATTATTTTATGAATGTGCTTATCTGCGACCTAGCAACGGCAGCCTTCGTGGCTACGGGGCGGCGAAAAGATCACCCGAGCACTTTGCATAGTAAAACGCGGTGCTCTGGGGCGCAACGGGATTGACATGGGCTGCGTAACGCGAGTAGCCAGTGTTCGATCGAGACCAGGGGAAACGGTGACCTTTTCGAAGACTCCGTCTGGGAGCGTGACGCTGTCTTACGCGTTACTGCGGTGGTTCACACTATGACCCCAGAGTTACGACGACTAGCTGGTTTCCCTAGCGTGCTCCACACTTAAAAAGGATCTAAGACAAAAACTCGGCGTCTTAGTTTTTTTCGCGATAATTAGGTAATGACCTACGTATCATGCGTGCAAACCTCACTTGCTTCAGCGCGCGACGGTTGTTTAATTAGAGACGTTTTTAATACGGCCAGTCGCAGGTTTGCTTTCAGCGTGTGCCGCGAAACGCGGGATTTCGTTTAAACAAAGACCGTCGGTTGAATATCATCGAGCCCAGCTGCCGTATTACAGTCCACTCCGCGTCACCGGAAGTTTCCGCGAATGCCCTTATGTACTGATCTCATCACCCGCTTAATTAAAAAGCGACCGTGGACGGGACGCAAGCACTGCAATTTGAAATTGCTGACGCGGCTACAGGGCGACGACGCGCGACGCTCGAGACAGTGGGTGGGGAGACGCGCGCTGGGAGCAGCCGGCGGGTCTGCCGACAGTGCGCCTACACATGTGCTAGGCTTATAACTGCCCCGGATATTCGATTGTCGCTCTCGTAAGCGGTGCAAATGACGATTTTTAATGCAATACGCCATCGTATAATTAACTCCTTCGTATGTGCTGCCTGGTTTGGGACTTGAGTCCCATTTCGTGAAACGGTAACAAGCAATCGCTCGAGCTACCCACGCCAGCCTGAGCCAATTCGCGGCCGCGGCCGCCGCCGGCGCAGCGACCGTGCGGCTCGCTCAGTTCGCTTTTCGTGACCCGGCGCGTTTTTGCGTCCAGTGTAATAAAACGTAATAAAAATGGAGGGCCTGAGTGAAGATCGTTTCCCCGAAGTCCGGTGTCGATCAGGAACCCAATCGCCCGGGCTCCGGTTGATTGGCAGGAGGCTGGCTGGGCGACGGTGTTGAAGTTCTTGGAGACGGCGGTCGAATGGACGAACTCGAGGCGTTGAGGTTGATTAAATGAAACGAAGGGTTTATATGCAGCTATTTACAGTGGGAAAACTGGGTACATGAATAATAAAGGAAAAACTGCAAACTTCAGCTAGACGCTAGCTCCGAGTGCGCTCAAATCACTCGAGCTCCTCAACTTCGTCTAACTCTCCTATACTCGGAGCGTACACAAACCGCTCGAGAAAGCACGGCCGAGACTCTGTCTCGCCGCAAGATCCGTCTAGTTGCCCGGTGCGGCGCTGCACCCTAAACCTCTGACGCGATCTTAACCTCGACTAGGGGGCTCCTAAAACCTAGCGTTAACGGTCGAGACTCCTTGTCCCGCCGGGAACTGCCAGCTCAGTGCTCAGACAAGAACGATTTCCAACGGCCAAGTTCGGCCTTTTAAAACCTCGAGATCACCCTCTCTCGGGAACGCCCCTCTAGCGTTCGTACACGCTTATGGGAGTGCCCGAATTCACGTAGACAGCGGTCACTCAGCACGTCACGGAATATTCAATGAGGCGCCGCTAACTCAGGTCAACGGACCACCCGCGGGCCAGAAAACGCGTACGACCCCGTGGGGTGAGCGCGAAAGACGCGACTGTGCGTCATGCTGACCGGGACGTGTTAACAATAGAGACTCGTGCGGCGCTTCTCCGGACGCCGGTAATCCCACTACCTCCGCGCGTCAAGTAGACATTCCTGGAATCCGGCCCCCCAGTCTGCCTTCTCGATGGGGGATTATCCTTGTGGCATGCGGTGGGCCAGACAATCCGTCTCCCGCGCACGCCGTGACCAATTAGCGTCGACTGCAGCACAGTGTCGGTAGTGCTACGTCACCAGACAGAGCGGCGGGTTCTCACGCGCAGCCAAGGCGCCTGGCCGCAAATCTGACAAGTGGACCTTACAACTCCCCCCTTTAAGAGGGTTACTGGACCTCTTGGTTCAGTCAATCCGAAAAGAATTTAAAAGGGCCACTCGTTTCATCGCTCCTTCCGCCATAACAGCGACATAAACAAACAAAAAAAAACACGTGGAAGCGCTAGGTATAACCACAAATGAGCCCCCTGCTATTTCCGCAGTTCAGCTGATCCGAACTCTGTCTCCCCTAATCTACAAACACAACCTATTCACAAGCCGTTCAACAGGGACGGAATACTCTAGCAAACCGGAAACACACACACAAAAAATGCTAACAACACTAAGTGCGACTAAAAAGAAATTGGGTCGTGTCTCCGGAGCGCGTAAACGGCACGAACAACGAGACAACTCAACCTAAAACACTGATGCGCGCTATAACTGCAAACACGCACAATCATTCCGGCACTCGACAACAAGAACAAAAGGAATAAGGACTGGCAAAGAACACGGGTAATTTTGCAGTCAACAAAAATAAAACGTTAAGAAAGTTTGCATTGCCACTATGCGCACGCGCGCAAAGTCCTCATTGACGGCGTAGCCTGATAACGTTCCTTCAAGAATGTTCGGCTCTGCTGTCGCTCACTTGCGGTGCACAGAAAGTTCAGTTCGGTGCGCGGATCGATCAATTCGGAGCACGAATCGAGCACCCAAGGCATCTCGTCCCGCACAACCACGGCACGCACACACACACACCATCGGCGAAAAAGGACGGGTGAACGGGAACGTTCACATCCGTCGTGGCGGTGTTAAGGCTGGGAGGCGATTCAATACTAGCCTCCCAAAGCAACAATCTGATAGCAGGGGAGTGCATTCGCGTACTTCCAGCCCCCCTCTGCAGATGATCCGGTCCGCGTAGCGTTGCAATGTCAACGCAAGTGTCGACAATTTGGCCCCATGAGGCGAACACAACTTCGGGGAAGACGGAGTGGTATCGCAAAATGCGACTTCGCTTCCTGTCCCATAGGCCAAGTGGCCATGCCTCTCCAATGCCCCAACGTAAGGCAATGCTGCGCGCTGGCCGCGTGAGAGCAGGGTTGATGCTGGAGCGTAATGGCGGCCCGCAAACGCGACGACCTTCTCGGGATCATTCTTTCCCTTACGCACAGACTGCCCCACAACAACAACCTCACAAGCACCTGTCACTACCAAAAACCGCTCGTGCACGCTACGTGCATTCTGAGCAGCGGCCTGACAAAGACAGTTTTAAGTGCGAATGCACTTTATAAGCGACCCCGAACCTTCCGCCGTCCGCATAGCAACAGCTGCGGGTGCGCGCGCTTTTCGTCTTCCTTAGCAACGGGGGGAGATGGGCGCGCGCTGCCTGGCCGCTGACATGGCACATACCCACGTGGGAGATTGGCCAGGAATAAGTGCGAATGCACTTCTTAAGCGAGCCTGAATCATCGCGCTCGCATAGCGCCTCCTCTTCCCCCTCGCCTACTCTCCTAAAGCCCCTTTACTACTCTCCAGCTCGCAACACCCTCTCTCGGCGCGCCAGCCAGGCCACTACACTATATATATATAAAAAAACAGCATCCGGCGCCAGGTTTCGACATGCGGACTTTGCGGCCGCAGCGCGACGCTCTACCGACTAAGCCACGGACGCGACTTTTTTTTTTCTTTAATGCATGGAAATGTTAGAAAACTTCAAAAGACGAGACACTTAACACACAATTTAAGCACTAACAGACAGTCGAACAAAGATCAAAACTCAGGCAAGCACACGCACGCATCCAAAAGAGGCAGCCACTCTAGTGGATCACTCTGCGCAGCATAAACGCTCCGCACCAACGCCGCCTGTTCCCGAAAAATGCACTTGGTCGGCCTAGGGGGTTCCGCATGCCGATCAGTCATACGGCACTTCCACAAGCTAAACAATCCTAGGAGAACGAAAACGTCATATGGCACCCGATTAACATCTTCAAATGGCAGGAAGCGAATGGTGTACGGGGTGATGTCGATGTCCTTTTTTAGTGTCCGCTGCAAAACGTCCCAGAAGAACACAGCGTCCCGGCACAACACAAAACAATGATCAATTGTCTCTGGTTGATTACAGAGGCGACAATTGTCCGACCAAGGAATAGACATTCCTTTTTCGCGCAGCCATGTCTTAACTGGGAGTGTGGAAGAATGAAGCTTGAAGAAAAATGTTTTTGCATTTGGCAGGATACACATGCTCATTACGCCTTTTAAAACATTGCTTTTCTGGCGGCCTAAGTAAGGCTGGCGATAAACAGGCACCGGGAATAGACTTTCAATAAGAGTGTTCGTCATAGTTTTCCTTGACATGCTGAACAGATATTCCAAGGAAAACCGAGCGGTAAGAAAGTTAAATGACTCCACGACCTCTTTGAGAAATCCCCATGGAGGCTTCGTATTGACCTCGCCCGTACATACAAGCAAAAAAGGAAAATGGAAACTTATGCGCTGCTGAAGTACAGTCAGTAAAAGTGGGTGATCAACCAATTTGTAGAAGAAAAAACGAGACACAAGTTGGTGCACAAACAAATGCATGAGCCCAACACCCCCTGCCTTTAAAGGAAGAAACAAGTTGTCCCTGCGCATAGGTTCCCATTGAGAGCCCCACACAAATGTTGCAAAAACTCTATGTAGGGCCTGAACTTTTGCTCGCGCACAGTGAAGCACTTGAAGCACATAAAGGAGCTTTGTGGCAAGGAAGACGTTACACACTCTTGCACGTGCAAACACAGAGAGGTCTCGCCCATTCCATGCCTGCGATGCGCGCTTAACTTGCGTGAGCGCGGATGACCAATGAGGCCCTGTGTTCCGTATTTGATGTAACGGCACGCCGAGGTACTGAAGTGGGGCGCTATCCCAAATAATACCAGCGAATGTAGATGGTTTTGTTCTCCATTGTCCGATCCAAAATCCCTTAGTTTTTCTATATTAACATCCGCTCCAGACACATCGCAGAACTGCTTAGTCACTGTAAGGGCTTCCTGGACACTCCTTTTGTCAGCACAAAAATACGCTATATCATCTACATAAGCAAGCACCTTAACTTCGCACGATTGTAAGCAAAAACCTTTTACTCTTTGACTCTGCTGAATGCTGAGACAAAGAGGCTCGAGGTACAATGCAAACAGCAATGGTGACAGGGGGCAACCTTGTCTGACAGACGACTTGATCGCAATCGGCTCAGACAGAATACCATTGACGATAAGCTGTGTACTGCACCGGTCATAGCACAGCTTGATGCCCTTATATAACACATCACCTAAGTTGACTGCTGCCAGAAGTGCGAATAAGAAATCATGAGAAACACGATAAAAAGCTTTTGCAAGGTCAATTTGTATTAGGGCCATCTGATCTACCGAATCGGACACGCACTCCAAGACAGAACGAGCGATATGAATATTTGTGTGAATACTCCTACCCCGAATACCGCAAGTTTGGTGGGATCCCACTAAACTAGTGATTACAAATTGAAGGCGCTAGAAAAAATTTTTGCAAAAATTTTGTAGTCAACGTTGCAGAGGGAGATTGGTCGGTAACCCTCTACATGCCTTAGTTTTTCTGCATCCGCAGTTTTGGGGATGAGCACCGTGTGTCCTGAATAAAAGGTTGGCGGCAAGATATTATGATCATAGGCAGCCGTAAATACGTCCAAGAGAACTGGAGCAAGGATACCAGAAAACTTTTGATAGAACTCCCCACCAAGGCCATATGGCCCTGGGGTCTTGTTAGTCTTAAGCGCGGAGATAGCATAAGCCACGGACGCGGCGTTGATATCAGTGTTAGTAACGCGCCTTATATCTTTAACGCATTCAAACTACGTCGTCAGCGGCGTGCGTTGGCGACTCAGCGGCGTTATAGCGGCTTGATAACTGCGTGGTGTACACGTGATACTACAAACCCGCTAGTTCTGCATTCTATCACGTGACTGCGCCTCCTCTCCCTTCACTCCGGTCGGCGCTTCGCAGCTGCGGTGCGCTGCGGTGCGGTGCGCTCCTCCTCTCGAACATACACGTTAATTCACCAAGATTTCCGCAGAGGGACAAACGAGGCGTGTTAAGCCGAACGTGATCACGAGGGGGTGTTAATGTAACTAACGGGCAAAATGCCACCAAACTTCAACAAACTACCCCTCATAGCATCACCCCGTGCTTCGCACTTCCTCATACTCCCCTTCGGGGAAATGCGGGGGAATTTTTTTTCGGCTGCCCCAGCACGCACTCATCCTGGCACAACTCAGAACTAGGGCCTGTGACACGCTGCCAGGTCGCAGAACTTAGTGCGTCAACCCATCCAGCGCGGCTCCCGACTAAATCTCGTTAATGGCCGCAACCAACACCAAAGCTACGAAGCTCTATCTCAGCCACCGGTTTCACGAGATCGCCGATTGCGTCTCGATCCTCGCTTTCAACTGTAGCTGCCTCCTAACCCGCTTTTTCCCTCTCCTTCACAACCTCCTCGGGAGCTCTCATTCTTGGTTTCGCAGTCTCCACGCCTGCGTTTTCGTGTTCTCCATCGGCCTCCTCGGTTACACTCTCACCATCAAGACTACCAAACCCACGCGCCATCTCCGTATCGTTCCTACCCTCTTCACACGTTCTGAGCTCCTCATCCTCCGTCTTCTCGCGTTCTCTCTCACTTCCTCTTCCATTTTCTACATGTTCAACCCCGTCTACCTTCTCAGCTCCCTTATCCGGCTTTAACTCCTGCTTTTCCTCAGCCAGATCGTCAACTCCGTCTCTTTTTCGCTCCGACTCGTCCCATGCTTTCTCGTCTTCTATCTCCTTTCTCTTCTGGGCGAGCTCCTGAACGCCCGAACTGGAGTTCGCTTTCTCGTGCAACTTACGAGCGTAATGGGGAGCGCGGCGGCCCCAAGACTTTCCTGCGCGACTCCAGTCTCCTCCACTCCACCGATTAGAATTTGGGTACTGCCCGTGCCAGCAAGTTCAGCATGCATTAACGCAGTGCCCGGTGCAAAAGCGGCTGGCGGCTCTACACCCGCGAGAACGGGGCTACCCCTTGACTCTGCTCCTATACCGGGCGCGCTCGCTTGAACACTCCGCGTGCTCGCCTCCCTTTCCAGGCAGCTGTTCCCGGCTGAGCCGCTCGCTTCCCGTGCGCAGCCACGGCCGCTTATCTCGTCCTCGCGCGGCTTCGAATTGAAAAACGGGCTGCCCCCATTCAACTTTGCTGTCAGCGCGTAACTGGGCCTGTTCGAAGGGTTCTGTCTCATGCGCTGAAGCTCCATTCCAAAACTTTGCCTGCGAGGCTGCTCGTCATGTTCGAGCATCACTTCATTACACCGCTCTGCGGTATCACTGGCCGCGCCTACCTCGTCGCTCCTCATCTCAATGTCCATCTCCGCGCTTTCGACATCGGCGGAAATGCTAGCCTCGTGTAGGGAGTCACGGCTGCTTGCTTTCCCATCGCAATTTACCACCTCCAAACACTGGCCGGAACCATTCAACTTCGCTGTTGCTATACAACTAGCTGGGTCTGTGCCCCATTGTTTCTGCTCGCGCGTGTCCGAGCGCAAGGGCGTCTGCCTTCTCCGCTCCAGTTCCAACTCATACCTTCGCAGCCGCTCATCAGATTCGAGCTTCAGCTTTTGCATGCGCTCTTTAAATTCTTGCGCTGCTTTTCTCTCTCGTTCTTCGAATTCTTGCGCTGCTTTTCTCTCTCGTTCTTCGAATTCGCGCGCTGCTTTTCTTTTTCGCTCTTGAAACTCCAATTCCATTCGCCTAATAATCATTGTTTCGGACTCCGCCTGGACCACCCCTCCTGCCGCTGTTCCTCCTTGAGGTGGTGCCTCATGCGTCTGACCATTTCCGTCTCCGTCCGCCATGTTCGCCAGCATGCTCCGCGTGACTACCATGCAACCCCAGACACAGCCTACACCGCCACAACGAAGCGCAAGAAATCCCAATCACCCGAACCTTCGGTGGTCGGCCGCCGCGTCGTTGGCCCCGTGCGCTGGTTGGCTCTGCCGCTCCACTCCGCGCGGAGCTCGGCCGCCGCCGATGAAGGAGGGCCTGCGTCCGCTTGCTGCCCTTAGCTGTGGCCTGGTGTTCTCTTCTGCCAAACCCTGCCGGCTGCGCCAGTAAAGATCGTTTCCCTGAAGTCCGGTGTCGATCAGGAACCCAATCGCCCGGGCTCCGGTTGATTTGGCAGGAGGCTGGCTGGGCGATGGTGTTGAAGTTCTTGGAGACGGCGGTCGAATGGACGAACTCGAGGCGTTGAGGTTGATTAAATGAAACGAAGGGTTTGTATGCAGCTATTTACAGTGGGAAAACTGGGTACATGAATAATAAAGGAAAAACTGCAAACTTCAGCTAGACGCTAGCTCCGAGTGCGCTCAAATCACTCGAGCTCCTCAACTTCGTCTAACTCTCCTATTCCCGGAGCGTACACAGACCACTCGAGAAACCACGGCCGAGACTCTGTCTCGCCGCAAGATCCGTCTAGTTGCCCGGTGCGGCGCTGCACCCTAAACCTCGGACGCGATCTTAACCTCGACTAGGGGGCTCCTAAATCCTAACCTAGCGTTAACGGTCGAGACTCCTTGTCCCGCCGGGAACTGCCAGATCAGCGCTCAGACAAGAACGATTTCCAACGGCCATGTTCGGCCTTTTAAAACCTCGAGATCACCCTCTCTCGGGAACGCCCCTGTAGCGTTCCTACACGCTTATGGGAATGCCCGAATTCACGTAGACAGCGGTCACTCAGCACGTCACGGAATATTCAATGAGGCGCCGCTAACTCAGGTCAACGCACCGCCCGCGGGCCAGAAAACGCGTACGACCCCGAGGAATGAGCGCGAAAGACGCGACTGTGCGTCATGCTGACCGGGACGTGTTAACAATAGAGACTCGTGCGGCGCTTCTCGGGACGCCGGTAATCCCACCACCTCCGCGCGTCAAGAGCCCCGTGCACATGGACGCGACGGGGGCGGGGTGAGTTGAGTGGGGGGTTCAGCTTACCTCGACGCGTCCGAGTTTATATGAACCCCGTCCAAAGAGTCGAGGTGAGGGGAGCGGCGGGGTTCACGGAAAAGGGGCTACCGTATTTTCACGATTCTAACGCGCGCCCTCTCTTGCTAAAAGGTAGCTTAATATTTGTGTGCGCGTTACAATCGGGCTGAAAACCGAAATAGGCTTTAAAGCGACCAGCAGCATTGCCATGCGCAACGGACACGAAGTACCGCAAAATCCAACTCAATCCAATAAAAACAATCTGTCAACACCACGTGAGTGAATTTCGGTGCACTGATTCCTCAATGGCAAGCCGCTTACCCTGGTCAGCTGTTGCACATTTTTTTGTGCTTCTGCTTAGCCCCTAACGCTTAGAATTATGAAGATCAAGGCACTTGAAATCGCAAGCAACTTCAGTGTTCCCCGCTATAACTTTATTTCCAGCAGCAGCTGGATAAGCAACCTTGTGAAGCGCAATTCATTTTTGGCTTCTAGAGCTGCATGCCAAATAAAATCTCCCTCTTCCAGGTACGTGGTGTCATGTCTTTCCATCTGCGCAGTACCGTCAGTGTCACATTTTTTTTTTTTTAGAATTTTCCTGCGCGAAGTTATCCGCGCGCTACGATTGGGGGCGCGTTAGAACCGCGCAAATACGGTATTCTGCTCCCCGCGGCCCTCCGACTCAGCCCGACGAGCGAGCTAACCCACCCCCTGCCTCCGAGTTGACTGGACTCGCCGCGACGGCTCTCTAGCCCCGTGTACATGGACGCGACGGGGGCGGGGTGAGTTGAGTGGCGGGTTCAGCTTACCTCGACGCGTCCGAGTTTATATGAACTCCCACGGACGAGTCGAGGTGAGCGGTGATCGCAGCGACGCCTTGCGTCGAGGCGAGCCGAAAACCCGTCTTCCGGTACCGGTTTCCGCTCCTCCAAGCCGGCAGAGCAAGAGCAACTTCGGCGCGATGGGGACAGGGGAAGGGGAGACCGCGACGGGCCGGAAAGGTCACAATGGGCGGAGGTATGCGGAGGCCCGTCAACTCGGCGCGACCGGTTATACATGCCCTTTCCGAGCGCGGCGAGTTCAGCCAACCTACCCCCCGTCTCCGGGTCGACCGGACTCGCCGCGACGGCTCCCCGACCCGACGCGTCCGCTTATACATGGGGAGGGCGAGTCCAGAAAACCTGTTTATTTCGACTCAACGCGCCCTCGTCGGGTCAATGTAAACGGGGCTTCTGACCCACCCCGTCCGCTTATACATGGGGGTGTCGAGTCCAAAAAACCTGTTTATTTCGACTCAACGCGCCCTCGTCGGGTCAATGTAAACGGGCCTAAGTAGACATTCCTGGAATCCGGCGCCCCAGTCTGCCTTCTCGATGGGAGATTATCCTTGTGGCATGCGGTGGGCCAGACAATCCGTCTCCCGCGCACGCCGTGACCAATTAGCGTCGACTGCAGCGCAGTGTCGGTAGTGCTACGTCACCAGACAGAGCGGCGGGTTCTCACGCGCAGCCCGGGCGCCTGGCCGCTAATCTCATAGGTGGACCTTACAGCCTGGAATCGCTTTGGTACTTCGGTCACGGCCAGCTGCCAGATGAGCCACCGAAATCCCGGCGCCTCCGCCACCAATGATCGGATCGTTTGTTGCTCGTAAGCAGAAATTTCGACTTCCGATCGGTGTGGCGAGCCGGCGAGAAACGCCGGCAGAGCTGAAGGGCAAGCACAAGCTCTTGACGTATTTGGATGTGGTTTATTTACTCAACATCCAGAGAATGTAGATTGCGCGAGGTCCTCCGCTGGCCACTCGGTTGCGTTTCGCACACGTTCAAATTTATTTTAAATTTGTTCTGGGCTCTATTTTTTCCGCTGATATTTTGAAATAGGGTGTGTGTTCTCACCTATCTATCTCCTGAGTTATCTCATCTTCAAAATTTTCTGTCAGTACCCTTTTAAAATTACTCCCCCAGCCGAAAACAATGTATAATGAGAGGGCACAGTGTCCTGGCGGTTAGGCTCGGTTCAATTATAGAGCGCGCTGCGACGCGATGTGCCGCACTGGCGTTCATATAACTGCATCACAAAATATAAAGGGCGACCATTTGGTCACTAACTGTCGTAACTGTACAATATTACGTGCCGTTGTTATTAGTGGTAGTGCATTAATAAATGATCCCGGGGGTTTCTTTGTTCGATGAAATAAAGAGTAGTGACAAGTTAGAAAAGGGCATCGTCCTAGCAAACAGCATGAAAAGTTACAACTGTGGTTATCTACTTCCATGAACGCAGGTCTGTCACGCCTTTCTCACCTCAAGTACAGTACCTACATCGGTTGAACAAACTAGGTAAGTAGGGTTCCGTAGGGCGAAAACATGTTCACCAACACAGAATATTCGGAACCTTATTTAAATGTTATATCCGGCCTCTATGACGCCTACAGATCTACACAGTAAGAAGGCGACGACTCGTGACCCCGTAGCCATGAATCAACCTTGAGGAACCCGTGTATAGCTTCCCAGTGCGACAGCTCTTTATCTTCGGAATAATAGTGTTCAGCACTACAGGTCTTTCCTGGTGATGTAATTTGTATTATTTACATTAGGGAAAGAGTGATGGACACCTGCCGGTACAGCGAAGTATAACCGGTAATGAAGAAAAATGATAAAAAATAAAACAAAAAACGGAGGTTATTATAAGTCGACAAGGAAAAGAGATTTCTTGAAATAGGAAAGGACAATCGACATGGTGAGGACTTTAAAGTCCTTAGAGAAGTTTTTCATTCTGTACTCATGATGACACAATATTCCTTACCGTTGCAGCAATACCTTTAAAAACGTTCCCATCTCAGTATCATCATTAGGTTATCTGCTAAGGTGTAATCGTCGCACAGACAGGGTCACGTGTGCATCGCCAATGGACCTTTTTCAAGTGGCGAGCTGCGCATGCTTTTTCTGCCTCTCCGCCTTTCGGGGCAGTACCCTTAGGCGAAATCAAAGATGACGCCCTTTCATCTTGCTGCTTAGATAGCGGCTAAAGGTTCCATCCCTGCACGTTTTTATTTCCTCTTTTTCGACAGCTCGTGGTGGGCTCGTACGTGCATACAAAAAAAAGTTTCAAAGAAAAGGGGCAAATGCGATTGAGGTTGACCACGCTATGAGGACAAGGTTGCGAGTGAGGGAGTAACGAAAATAAAAAAAGGAAAGAAAAAGGGGCGCTTTGATCACTGCAGATTAGTTACGGGAACGTGCACCCGTTAACGTGAAATTCATGTGAAAAGTACGGTGACGGGTGGGTGCTGGAGCGACTGAAGGACGAGAATATTTTGCGCACGAGTACTCCGAAAGCCAGACTTTCTGAGGGGCGTGTCTTGCTGCCATTTTTAGTCGAAGGTGACGGCCGCTAGGAGAACCGGTATGGAAAAAGGTCGAATGATATCGCCATCATCAGGCTAAGTTTAGCGCAAGGCAAATGCTAGTCCTACAACCTTTGAAGCGCTTATACTGTGTTGGCGGGACGCGTGGCGGGAAGCTGAAAAAAAAAAACGATCTAAATTCTCAAGGAGCGAGAAAATGCCGAGCACACGTGGGCGCGTTCCTAGCGGCGACCGCTGAGTGTCCCCGGCTCGCGCAATGGCTTTACCAAAACAAATGAAGGAAGCTCACACGAACCCGAAAGATTTTGAGGTAGTGAAGCTAGACTCAACAGTAGCGTGCTTCCTCTTTTTCGCATCACGCGTTGTTTAAGCGTCGCCGCTTTATGAGCGACCACAGCTGGATGTTCCTCGTACTCCATCGCACTCGGCTTTGCGCGCATGTCGCCTTGCTTCGTCGCGCGCAGTTATCGCTGCGGCGGCGTCATCGCCTTTCTCCGCCAGGTGGCAGCACGGGTCCCGCGCTCTCCTTCTTTCCCTCCTCGCCAATTTCTCCCCATCATCGGGCACTGCTCCAATCCGGGCGCTTCCAGAAGGAGGCGTGGTTTGATTTCTAGCTCTCAGGCTAAAAAAATGGCCGTGTATCTGCTCCTTTTGTTGCAAATGTCCTCAAAAGACGATAGTTTTTATCGACTTTTGCCAAGTAAATGCCCCCCTTCGCTTGCCCGCTCACCTATCATGTTGTTCCTCTTGCGTCGCACTCCTCCCAAGGTAAAGACGCCGAAGGTTTGCTTAAATCATTTTAAATTTCACGCGTTACACTGCTCCAAACCGGGTGTCTCGATGCCAACGCTGCCGTACGGCGAAGACACGGGTGAATCGAGGCGCCCTACTTCAACGTTTATAGAACCGCGTTTCCCTAGTCCACGTGCGTTCCAAGCAGAACGTGGAACCTATCTAGTGGAACCTTTCGTAACTCTTGCCACTTGATTTGTTCAAATGCCGGCAGGCGAAAGCAGGCGACGGCAGAGTGATATTTTTTTTCGGTTGATGAAGTATTTAATCTCGCCAAAAACAATCATGTACAATTTTTTATAGATGAACGCTGCAAATATCCCTTCTGTATTAATGTGTCTTATATATGCGTAATGTCTTGTTGTTCTTAAACAATATTGACAAGTATGAACATTACACCGGACTTAGGCGGGCACATTTAGCTGTGACTATGTAAGGCTATTGCGCAGGCATTGTTTTACTTTGGCAGGGTGGCTGAATCGAGTCACAGACAGACAGACAGAGAGACAGACAGACATAAAGACAGACCAAAATTTCTGGGTTTAAGTAGCCCAAGAAAGACTATCGTCTTTAAAACTAGTCACCCCGCGACGACTGCCCGAGGTTGCGTACGTAGCTTTCCCTAAAAAAAAATGCATTCGAAAACTTCGAGGAGCCCTTGGGGTTGCTTGGAAACGAACAACGCCACAGCTGGCGCTACACCTGTTCCACGAAACCTCTCGGGAACTCCAGAAGCGCAGCGCATGTGACATTCACGTACACCCCGCCGCTGCGCCCTAGCAGTCATCAAGCGCTACCGCGAATGTAATGCTTGGTGTGAGGAACACGACGATATCGATGCATATGATGATAATTACTACTATCACGGCGAAAAGACACGACTGAAAAGGAAAATAACAATTTCAAACTTGTACAAATGCGTGGTTATGTGTCCTTCAGTGCTCACGTAGAAAGATATATTTGAGCTTCGCTGTGGTTCAAGACTTCCGCGACTTATTGTAAGCTTAGGTTGTTTTTTTAGCATGTACCGTTCAAAAACAGCAGTAATGGCGCTGTTGATGTAATTGTAAACAAAAGTGAGCATGCTGTAAAAACGTGTTCCAACATTCAGTACCGAGGGTTTGGCTGTTCATAAGAGGGAATTATTACAATTCGCCTAATTACTGTTTCAATACCCTTTATATGCACTTATTCCCGTGTGCAAATTCAATGTCTGCCTATTACCACGCCTTTTCGGGGCTATGTAAACTTGGTTTGTTTACCTCAGTATGTGATATGGGGACGTAAGGTTGTACTCGACTGAGGTGTTGCTTCTGAGCGGAATGAGAGAATACACGCGGAAGCTACCTTTATTTCAAGCATTATTCAGTGCACAGCGTTAGGCTTTGATGCTACGTAAGTGAAATGACTGCGCTGATATTTCACAACGAGGGTAAGGCGGCTATACCGTATCACAGTGTTCCTTCAAAATAGTTCGGTTCAGCGATAGCCAGCTTACATTACTGATGTAATACGTACGTGTGTAATATTAACTATTACATTGAGTACACAGTCAATGTACTGTAATGTCATGCCGTTTCAGTAATACCCATTGTTATGACCTACGACGCAAGAAAGCTCCTTGAGCTTCCACCGTGAGTACTCGCATTTTCATAACCACATCTGCCTACTGCTTTAATGAAACTTTTTGCCTATTTTTAATAGCAGTCTTAATTATGACGACTTATTATGTAGTTCTGTCAAAGCCTTCTTGCAGTAGCTGCATACGTATATGCCGGAATACGCGTTTCAGACCAAAACTGCGCTTATATTTGCAAATACCACCTCATGGAATGATCAGCGCATAGTTTTACGTTCGCTAGAAAACGAACGTTGTTTTAGTAAAATGCAATCAATATAAGCAATGGCGGTCATATTCAACGCCTGCTTATGTTATCTTCATACAAAATCACTTCGCCCCTTGCAGAGTCTACGCATTCAGCACTATCGGTGCCATGATATCCGTAAAGTTGATGGAGGTCATCATGTTCTCAGGTAAGACAAACAACGTTGATTGCTGACATGAAATATAGCTTTAATTCCTTGTATTTCCCTGAGTGTGCGAGCTTAAAAACATATTCATGCACAGTCAAGGCTGAATTTTTGAACCCCAAGTAGAGGCAATCTCAGTTTAGATAATTAAAAATTCCATACATGAATTGGAGAACGAACGGGGTCACTCCCATTAGAAAACAGCAGGGCATGTCATAACTTCAATGCTTACAATATCCATGATTTCTGTCTGCCTTTTGACGGTTCAGGCGGCAGCCAGCGCTTCTTGCTTTACAATTGACCGCAGCGGAAACCTGCTTTCACCCTCAAAACTGAAAAATAGAGTGAAATCTCGTTGATACGTTTTTCACAGGAACCGGCCAATAAAACATATTATGTAAAAATTGTAATATACAAACAGAAGGTTAAAAACAGGGGCAAAATAGCGTTGAAGTTGCTGTTCAATTTGTGTGGCAGTGTATTTTATTCAACGTCCAAGACTACATTCTTCGGCAACGTAAAAAAGAAGCTAGCGGTATTTTTTGCTTCGCTTAGTTTTTGTACGACAGTTTGTGTCACGCTTTAAATCGGTGAACCCAGCCGGCAGACGCTTGGAAAACTTCGGTGTGGAAGAAGAGCGGGGATATGTCAACTTTTTCCCGTAGAAGTTTCCCTTGTCCAGGGGGCAACCACGCCACCTGGGACGGCCACAGCACAGAAAAAACTTTCGGACTAGTGCGAGTGCTGTGAGGTCCCTGAAACCATATCATCTTCGAAATTTGAAGCGGATGATTAGCTATTACAGGGAGGGCGCGGTGACGTACCTTTTACTACAATTATGGCACGCGTCTTGACACTCAGTACTTAATAATGCGCAAGGATTGGAAAAAAAAGAGAAGCCGATGGCCACTTCCTTCGGGCGGGTCGTGTTAGTGCTTTCCACTATACGCCTCGAGATTCGCGATCGCTGCGCCGCCTGCCGCCGCTTCTCCGCGGCGTTTGCGGGATTAGCGCTGCGTGGCTGATAGGTGGTCATGCAGTGTTTTGGTTCTCTTTCGCTTATCTTTGCCTTTCCGCGCACTAAACAACTTGTTATGGTGACGTCTGTAAGCAAACTGCACGTTTAGGGAACTTAAAAAAAAACAGCTGCGTCTTGGTAGAGCGCTCTAACGCCAACAAGAGCTGCCCGGGGAGGCGGTTCTGCGCGCTTCTTGGCCGCTCTTGCGTGCGTCGGCGACGGCAGCAGCATATCACCGCTGTCACCTTCGAACACGTCAGCACAAGTGAATTCTATTTATTGTCGCCTCGTTTAGACCTGATATTGGCACTGTAAGAGGTTGATTCGTTTTGCAGCGCAGACAACAAATGCGGCTTTGCTTCGAATATGTACGTCGTAGAAAAATATGTTTCGGGGATGTGATAACCCAATAGCTGACAAAAACTTGTGCCTTTTATGGGAGTATAAGCCACGCGAAAATGTTAAGTACACTCGAAGGCCGTGCGTTGTCAAATATGTGCCCAATGAAGCTTTAATGAAACCACGGGAAATGTTAATGAAACCACGGGAAAATGAATGGTCCGCAAGTCAGGAATAAATAGAATAGTCGTACGGGAATGAAAAAAAAAAAAAAACCGAGTGCAGCCTGTGAAATACTAAAGACGTTTGTTTGAGCAAGGTAGTATTCACCAGACCAACTAGATGCGAAATGCCCTATTTCGCTAGACATTGGGGGGGGGGGTGAGGAGGAGGACGCTCAACTATCGTTGTTTACAAATGCGGAGCGAAATCAACGAATGAACGTTTTAGTAATCACACACACAAGCTGCGTGTTCACTTTTCGTTTGTTTTTCGCCTTCAACGAACGGCTGATCAATCGGCGGACGCATTTTTTGAAGAATACAGGGTAGGCAGTTCACAAGCGATACGAGGTGTCGTTGGAAGAGTTGATTGGTTGATTGCAGGGTTTAACGCGCCGACGAAACGGAGGCGATGAGGCACGCTAGTGGAGGGGTCCGGATTAATTTTGACCACCTGGAGATCCTTAACGTGCGCCGAAATCTCGTACACACGGGCTCGTTGGAAGAGTGTCGTATCTGATAAGAGTCTCTGATTTCGGTTTATGCTAGATTCTGCAGTCTCCCTGTGTCATATGACGATGTTTCGAAGAAGAGTTTGGTCACGGACGCGGATTACTCTATAAGCCCATCTTCGTGCTTCTGCGGAGGATAAATGTAACAGATGAATCTTTGCGAGCGCTCACCTCGGGACAAGACGACACAGCATTAAATTTGTCGTCGTGTGCTGACTCCGGAGTGTAACTTTGCATTATCCATCGTACTTCTTTGGTACAATGTTTGTGAAATTTATGCCGCATTGGCTTGTTCATGGTACTGATCAATATCTGATTTGTGATATTGGCAGGCGTAACTTGCGTGCTGTCAGGTATGAGTGCTCCGCTGGATTTTCTAAGTGCACAAAGTCGATTTACATCATAGTGTGTATGGCCGCTACATGACCATCGGAGGAAACAGTGCTTACGGAGACACTGCCACTAAATTTCAGGGCAGCGGAATTGCAATCAGCTGCATGCAAATGCTGGCTTCGGGACGCCGGCCTGTGACACACGCCCGGCGCTCATATACATCTCACTAAGATCGCTTCATAAACGTTTATACTCCCGTGAACACACCACGCTTGCAAACAGAGTGCCTGCTCCACGTTATTGGTATTTCGAACGCGGACAAACGGTAAATCGCTGTCTTGAACGAGCCCCAAAAGCAACGGCGACAGGGGGGGCGGGCCGGGGACTCCCGCGCCTGCTTTCGAAACGGGCCGCTAGGGGGATTTCAGTGGCGCCCCTACAGGCCGCGCTCGAGGCGTATAGTCATTGCTCTTTCTCTGACACTTGACGAGCACATGCTGCTAAGGGTACATCATCGTTTTGGAGCGCACCTTCACATAATTAGAGCCGGGCGGGACTCCCACGTTGTCGATAGTCATGGAATCATGGGTTCAAGGAGGTCTGCGAACTCGATCGCGTTGCATGTGCCCGTTTTTCGGGAGGGAACGGACATGAAGGCGTTCTCTGATTTTTGTGGATGCTGATCCGACCTTGCACTGCGGTTGGCTGCTTTTATACGGCGCATAATTGTCGTGCCGTTGTGTGACATACTCACAAAGTGCACGCCGAGGACTCGTAACTGCTGTTTGATTTAGAAGCATAATGACCACGTCTAAGCGGAACAGCAAGAGGGAGAGGACTGCACCTTGAGGCGTTTCGCAATCTCATTTCGCCTAAAAAAGTCTTGAGACGCTTTGTATTCAGCTTTGAACGCCTTGATAAAATTGTTTGTTCTTCTACCGCAATTATTTTAGTCTAAGTCACGCAGTTACTCCATGTAGATGGCATTAGCAATATTCTCTTCAAATTTATGGTTCGCGGGGCCGAGAAACCATTCATATATGTTTTGAACACTCGCTCGGAGAGTTCGTCAATCAACATCAGCGAGAAGAGTGTCAGTATTTCGATTTCTCAGCACATGTCCCGCTTTCGGGTAAAACCGAAGCTTTGCATGTTCTGTACTTTTGTGGTAGTGAGCAAGATATCCAAAAGTTCTATTTCAAACATCGTAAAAATTTTATGTCTGCTTCACCTGAGTTAGAAAAAGCTTTGTGAGTTATTGAGAGCTGTGACCATGGTGAGGTCTCGTACCAGCTCCATGTTCCTTCGCAGCGAACTGCATATTCCGTGGTTTCCATACATCGCCCGGGAAAGAAATCCCCGCAGGACGGTAATTTTATCACCCAAGACCTACTAATTGCGCTTATTTCTTCAATATCTTCTTGAGTGACGTTCTGGTCGGTGTTTGACCCCTTAAGTGTGAGGGACTTCGCAAACGACATTTTTTCCAGTGCCTTTCTCGTCTAAGCACACGTGCATCCCCGGTTGAGCCTTGATGCGTGCACTGTCGGTGAATGGAGGGGGGGGGGGTTCATTCACCCGGAGCCAGGCGTCACGCGATCACCCATTACTTACCCCTTGTGTTCTTGGGAAATTTCAACGTCCACGAGTCACGATATGATGAGACTAATTTCTTTCCCCTCTAATAAAGCGGTACGGTTTAGTTTTTTTAGATGCCTACGAAACGGGAGGGGGTGGTAGTAGAAACTTTATTGACCCAAAAATGAAGAGAAAGAGGCGCCGTTCGGAAGCATCGGCACACGTCAATCGTCTAGTGACAGCAAGGAGCCCGTGGGCCATATCGGCTGGTTTGGCAAACTGAAACACACACATTTCAATTGTAGGTCGTAGCTGAACGGCGTAGTGTTGGATTTTTCTCAAGTACTAAGGGACAGGCCAGCGTAGGATTGCTGGAGAGGCAGGATTTGAGGTATCCACAGAGCACAATTATCTAGATACCTAGTGAGCGAGCTGGTAACACGGATGAGAAGAATGAGCCGGTGTCCATATCTGTTGTGGAAGGTGTGCAGACAGATTTGGTGCAGTTTGCAGGATGCGTGCGAAGAGGCGAGGGGTATGCGACCCGTAGCAAAGTTATGAATAGCCGTCATCGACCTGCCGAACATTGTTGCGGCCTGGGGCAAGCGCAGCGGCTTCTTGTTAACCAGCTTCACTGTAAGGCGTTGACACCGAGAACGAGGAAACAGCGTCTCTTCTGAGGTTGACGACTAACGCAACGCAGGTTACAGGGTCGGGGTATTCCACTGTGTCGCCGTATAGGTTGTGAAAACCGTCGGCCTGGTGTGATTTCTTGGTCCGGACAAGGCGACGTTCTTGATGGAAGGTAAAATATGTGTTTCCGGGTATAGGAGCCACACTGTAGAGGGATCGGAGAAAGCAATCCAAACTTACGTGATGTACGTGCAGCGAACAGAGGGAGATGATCAGTTTTGTCCGGATGGACCAACCCTTCAATGTCGATGCCACACTGCGGAGTTGGCCAGTACGTTTGTGTTTAACTAGTGTGGGATGCGAAGCATCTCATGCTCGGGGCTGTGTCCCTCCCTCCCTCGTTGTCGTTGTCTGCCGTCCGCACTCTACTGCGAATGCGCGTCTCTTCAGCCCCGTCAGCATTTGGGCGGACGTCAGCGCAGTCCACCATAAAAACAAATAGTTAGGCAGCGCCCGGTTTCGATCCCACGACTCGCTGGTCGCAACGGAAGGTTCGTGGCGCTCTTCCCACTGCGCTACAAACTAGGACGGGAGCATGTGCTACGAATGCTCCTTATGTCCTTCACTCATTCAAACTCCATCAAGAAGGTACTGATACAACGAAGGCACGCGAAGCTGAACGTCAAAGGAAACGACTAACTGAAAACTAATGGGAACTTCAGTCGACCCCATGGCTGCTTCGCATACTCTACAGGGTTCCCCTATGGGAAGATGGTGTGATTTTTTGAAGGTATTGAATGTACAGCTGTAAAGAACTTTGTCATTATAGATGCAACGTGTGATGACAATGGCCAGCCTCACCTCCCTGCCGATGAGGCATTGTAGGCCTCCGGTTTCGGTCTCGGTCAACTTGAGACAGGCAAAGGAGGCGGGCGCTATGTAATGCTTCTAGCAATGAATACTTGCACTAACCCAAGAAGTTTAGCTTCTTTGAGCCCGTAGTTGCGATTGGCTTTCCGGGGATAAGTATGCCAGTCTGGTCAGCTGCGTTAGCGTTATGGACAGCCCCATACTTGTAGGGTATACTAAAACTCTAGCACTCCTAAGATTCACTTTTCGAATTACCTAGGAAGTAGTCTCTTTTGCAAATCACATACAAATATAGTTTATTTTCCATCCTAAATCACAAACAAACGTAGTTTGTTTCGCGCGCCAATTAGACTGCGCCCACCATCGATTGACGTCCTTCTTTCGAGAGTGGAAGGACACTCAACTGCTTAATGTTATGACTCTAAGAAGTTGCGTTTTCGTTTCATAGATCTTGAAGGTTTTGCTGATGTCTGTATTGCCTTCTTGATAATCAAGGTATTCCCCTTGTTATCTAGGGTACCTTAACAATACTTCGGGTCAAGTTCGAAAGTGCATGAATTTGAAATCACCATTAGGTGACCCTAAACGCTCAATATCTGTTTTATTTTAATTTAAAGTTCATAAGCTTCGAAACTCTCTCAGTTCTTGTTCGATGGCCTGCGATTCCTTCTTTCCTAAAAAATATACAACTCAAGGTGGTATCTACTTTTCTTTTCCGTTTATTGTGACGTTTCAGATCCCGTCACAAAAAACCCAAAGCTTGCCGAGGCGTACACTACAAGAGTGTCCTCCTTTTTTTAAAAAATTACGACCACCTCCCGTCGCGAGAACCCTGGTCTGATGCGACGCTGAAGGGGGTTCTACTGTGCGTTTCCGTTGGGTCGATTACTCGAATTGCGTGAGCAATCGTCGGGTAATGAGAGATAGACAGAGAGAGAGAGAGAGAGAGAGAGAGAGAGAGAGAGAGAGAGAGAGAGAGAGAGAGAGAGAGAGAGAGAGAGAGAGAGAGAGCACGCGTAACGCGGAAGACCGTCGACTGAGAGACCCACCGGAGCGCGGCACTCCGCTTATATGCGCAGCGCGCGCGAACGAGAGGAGACCGCAGAGAGAGAGGGCGCTGCATATCCGCACAGCGCGCTTGCGCCACGCGCAGCGCCGCCCACCGGCGGAGTGAGAGAGCGCGCCGCACGGCGTAGCGCCACAGATGTTGGGGGAGTGGCGCGCTATCACGGCTAGAGGAGGAGGGCCGATGCGGAGCGGACAACAACAATGACGGACGCACGTGGGAAGGACAGGGCCGCCGACAAGAGATGCTCTCAGCGTCACATCTAAAACTGTTATCATTTGCCTTTTTTTAAGCCTTCCTTTCAAGGCCATGTGTGTGTGGTAGCGTATAACCAAATTCGGTGATTAACACCGGCACTGTACCAGTGCTCTATGGGCTTGGCTTGGTGATACCAACGAAGCTTCACAAGATTGCCCAGCGCTAGGTGTGCCCTGGAAGCAAGTGTTGAAAACTCACCTGAAATTGATGAATAAGCGGGCAGCCATCCCTCCAGTAGATTGTATTATACCATCTGCTTTTCCAGTAGATTGTGTTATTACTATCCGCTTTTATCCCAGCCTACTGCATATCTACTTTGTAGTGGTCCGTACGTACGGCCGACACTTGCGTTCATCCGCATAAAGGTACATTTCTTCTACAGTTGACACAAGACGAACCATTTTGAAAGTCAGAACAGAGCCAAAGTTTGGCTGATGCATCATATTCTATACTTTTTCACCCGGCCAAGGTTTGGGTATTTTAAAAATCGCGTGACCAGCAAAAAGGTTGATAAAGCAGTTTTATTCATTTTCATGTTCCTGCTGCCTCAGTGCTTTTTCTAAAGAAGGCCTACCAAGCCCTACGAATCCTGTTTCACAATCCGTTCGCAATTTCTGATGTCACCAACGTTAGTGCGGGAGAATATGCGGGAAACAAAAGTTTCTGTCAGGCAATTTTATTACGGGAAACAGGCGTTTTCCCTTTATTGGCATTTTCTGTATTTATAAGCAGGTCTATATACAGGGAGCGACATATTTGTATTTACGATACCCTCTTTTACCTGTATAGGCAAACTTGGTTTGACACATTTGTCTGCATTCGGGTTCTTGGTTCATGCAGAGTGTTCCTGCACCAATGTAGCCGATCGATGGCCACATTTCGGTTTAGTGGTTGTTCGCACCTTTGCTGCCTCTAATACCCTACCAGTTTCGCTGCTCCTAATTAGCTGGACATGTCGTGGTACGGGGTTCATCAGTGTCGCTTACGGATCTTAATCGCGTAATCCTCTGCCTGCATACTTACCTTGGCCCTTAACGGCGTAGTGTGCGGTTGAAGTACTGCCTCCCCCTGCTTTTGCTAGGTGTCTCTCTGGCCTCCCACATGTGATGTAAGCACTGGTCAACCGTTGGCACGACTTCTAGGACTTCGAGATTAAGAAGATGAACATAGAGTACGGAACATCCTTGGTCATAAGGTCAAAATACCGCCTCGGTGCGTCGGCGCTGGCGCTTGCTGATTGGCGCGCTCCTGGCGCGCACTTCAAATGGCCGTTCCTTTGTTCTTTGCTTTCCTGTTTTTCGGGGGTTTGATGCGTCCCCCTCTCGGGGGGGGGTGCCCTGACACATGACACCGAGTTACTTTTACCCAAAGCACGATCAACTTTACTAAGAAAAGTATCTCTTGGTACAGGAGCTACCTTTCAAACGATTCAGAAACCAGATTTTTGCGAAAACACATCTTCGTTAAACCCGACATACGTAGAGTTCGAATAAAACGAAAACAGTTCAAGAACGGACTATACACTGATTCCACTACTGCTTCGGAAGGCCAATTCATCTTGAAAATGCGTCCAAAAGCTTGATTGATGTGTAGGACGAGAATTGAAGCACGTTTTGACACAGGCCTTGTGGACGCTTCTGCCTGCTAATGTCAATGCGGATTCCTGCTAGTCGCGCTTGTCGCTTCTTTTTGAATATAATTCTTTAGGCAGCTACATGGACTTCATCAAAACGTACAGGAATTGCCTACATCCTACACATCAGTGAAACGCTCGCGCGCATTTTCAAAAAATGCAGTGCATACATCGTGCATGTGACCACTAGCAAGCTGCGTTCTGACATTGTCAGCGTGGAAGACCCCCTCTCACGCTCCAAGCTTCCGGGTGTCGTTTATTAAATTCCGTGCGCTGAATAAAAATCAATGTACATTGGCGAAACGGGCAATCTGCACGGAAGATTAACGCAGCACTGGAACGAAGTGAACAAGGGCCATGCAAAAACAAGTGCACTGGCAGAGCACAGTGAGAGGACGGGACACGTGGTTGAATAGAACAAGGCGAAATTACTGACAACTGAGTGCAATCTATCTTCTCGATTACTGCTCGAGTCCCTCATCGTTCAGACGACGCCCAACATTATCAAACTAATGAATGGCAATCTGCACCATATCTATGCAAACTCATTGCGCCGCGTAATTCTCAATATATAGCTTCGTTTTCCATGACACATGCTCACCTTGAACAAGCACCAAACCGTTAAATGGCTTTCTTGACTTGGTCAGTGACCTACGTTTCATGATTGCAATAATGCTTTTACAGGGCATTCCGTCAAACACTGGACTACACTACATGAGCCATTGCCGTTGTTAACCTGTACCAGAGTAGATAACCTTTCACTACTGCTATGAGATAGACCCATAAACGCACTTCAATATGGCCTTTATATTTAGCTCTTGGAAACATGTATAATATCACCTTGATGTTGCACCTGCTAATGAAGCAAGTAACATACCAAAAACATGAAAAAAACGGTGGTTTAACACGCCAAAGCTACACTTGGGATATGGGGAGCACTGTAGGGGAAGGCTTCGCAATAATTTTGACCACCTGTGTATTTTTGTGTGCCCCGAAATGTCAAAACATGGGCGTCTTTACGTGTAGCCTCCATCTGAAAAGTGGCCGCACCAAGCGGTATCTAACCGACATTCGCCTCCACAGCACACCACCCTAGCCACTGTAGTGGGTTAAACATAAGAAATAAAGCGAATTCTGGAGTGCAAATGAAAATAATAATCACACGTCTTATTTTCCCAATCAATCACCTTTTGAAATCCACCATGCAATCCTCCCTCCCCTACCGGCCTACCAAAACACCTTTGTCTCAAGAGGTAGTCAGGCTTTGTTAATGAAGTGTGTATTTACATTTCGAGATTTGCCACCGTCAGTCATGCACTTTGTTTTAGAAATAAGCGACATTAGCCATTGGCAGCACCAGGAGTCAATTGTGTTAAGATCAGATTGAAACCATTGACGGTAGTAGTTGAAAGAAATTGTGTGATAAATTACAACATCATCTGCAAATAGACCTACATGGGAGGATATGCAACATGGAAGATAGACAGGCCCAAGCAACCTGACTGGGGGGACAACAAAGTGGCACGAGCAAAAGAAGTATATAGTTATTAGAAGAAGTAAACTGCATTTGAGAAGAATGAAAATCTTTCACTCAAGTGAGGACATTAGGGTGAAGTTTGAGAAGTAGTCTGTGGTGTGCAATGCGATTGAATGCTTTAGAAAAATCGAGAAAAACTACCGCAGTTAGTAAGCCTGCGTCAATGGATCAATGTAGATCGTGAACAAATCCTGAACGTTGTATCTCAAGTAACCCTTGTGAAAACCGCGGTGATATTCGAATGTGATATTGTGATTTTATAAATAATTAGCGACCTGAGAGTGTATGAAATGCTCCCCGACCTTGAATATGGTGCTTGTTAAGAAAATGAAATGGTGAAGTACCGCCTCCTGATTTAAAGATTGGTGCTACCTCGACTATCTTCCAATCATTGAGAATAGTGCCTGTCATGAGAGACTGCGAAAAAAGCGCTGTCGGAATTCTACAGACGGCGGGATGTACTTTTCGCTATAGTATGATTCATGCCAGTATGATCTGAAGTAGATAAAATTGTTAGCTTACTTAAAAAAAAAAGTAGTTCCACATCAGTTTCTATTCCAAGTTCAAAACCATATCGAAAGATCCTAAATGTTTGCTTGGCTTGATAACATACGAATACTTGCTTCAAAGTGAGTTCAATTTCTCTTCTTGCCCTTGAGTCATCGGCCCCAGATTCTCTTCAATATCTCTGCTAAGCAATGACACGCTCCAAACGCACAGCACTGCTTCATGAAAATGTTTCATATAATCAGAGGCCACAGCACTGCTAAGAGGTATACATCATGGCAGGTTCCGCAACATGCAATAACTAACCTGAAAGTACATATTCGGTGGGTGCACCAATATGGTAGCAGTGCCTCGACCGATGTGTCGAGCAAATGCGCTGGCTTCTGAACGGTTGGTCCAAGCGGCCAGATGATGGATGAAGGAATGACCATTCCTGGCAGCAGAGCGTACGGAGCACCAACAAAAGGCCAGGCAGTACTTGGGTACAGCAGGTGCAGTGTCGGTTGGCCAAGGGAGGCCCTGGCAAATCCTTTGAAACTGAACTGGAAGGCAGCTGACCCAGGACAGCCAGCAGGAGCACGCGTCGACGCGTACGCTGTCGGGGCACGTTGGCGAGCGAGTACGGCAATTTCCGGACGCTGTTGCCGAGCTTCACTAGAACGGCACGCATATTGCGGCCCGAAGACCGCGAGGCGTACGGTCGCAACGGCGGCAGCCGGTCTCACGGGAGCAATGGCTGCGAAGCGCACTGCACAGAATTCGGGTAGGGGGGAAACTTCACAACACCTACGAGACGCCAGCCAAGGAATCAAGTGTACGCTTTTTCGCATGCACTTCCAGGGAACCTCCTGTTCATGTTATTTCTTGGTATACCGCGGGTATTCACGAAGGAGGACTAATCACAGCGCCGTGTCACTCATGCGAAATTGCGACTGCGATCTCCAGCCGCAAAGGCACTGTTTGGGAGACACATAAACAAACGCCCCGGTGTTGACGAGCCTTGCGTGATGTGAAATTATTAGCAGCCGGGTACTACACCGCGACCATCGTAGCCAAGGTCTAGCTTCAGCGTAAATTGATCCTGACTTCTGCGGAAACGGTGGAGTGGGCGCCAAAGAAGTACGTAAATCACGTAGGCTCTCAGAGCAAATGAGATTGGGGTCTAGCGAACCACTGACCCATAAACACCACAACTCGTTCCTACCAAATACAGAATAATAAAAAATGCGTACTTAACCGAGCAAAAACGATGTTTCCAATGTACAATTCTCCTTCACTGTCATCTTCATCTCGCGGACACCAACACTCTTTGTTCGGATGCAATGTCATCCACTTTTGACGCGCAGGATTTTATGCGGCGATGATCGTTCTGCCGGGGTGCCCGTGTTCAACACACGTTTAGGTTGGAAGGGTAGACATCACGCGTAAAGCTTTTATAACTATGATTTAGGCTTGAAATAGATAAAACTGATCAAATCACGCCAGCAACCATCCCTCCGTACAAAACGCCATGAAAAAAAAGACACAAAAAGTGAGAGATTGAGAAAAGTGAGAGTGAGAAAAGTGAGAAAAGTGAGAGTGAGAGCACCTCTATGTTTGATGGAGATTGTATTAGTACAGTAATATTGGTGATTATCTTTCTGCTTTCAAAGTCTGAAATGTGTTCATAACTTAAATTTAAGGTTTTGAAACGTAAAGGTGAATACACATAAAGTAACTGACATATATACTGATATTCTAAAGAGGTTTTGACGTTTCTTTTGGTTTTGTTTTTACGGCGGGCTTCTCAAGAGAGAAGGTGCGAGAAAACGAGCAACTTTGGGTTTAGGAAGAGGGTGGTAAATGTCAGCGTGATCGAAAGCAAGGAACAGGCGCTTACCCTGGTCCTAAAAAAAGAGCTAATGAAACCCCCACCCAAAAAACGCGTGGTTCGACGAGGAATCGAACCATTGACCTACAAAACAGTAAACGGACGCCTTACCACTCAGCTATATTGTTTTTTTTTTGTTTTTTTATTACCAGTCTTCAACACACACTTACAACACAAAAATAACCACACTGCATTTGGTACAACACACACCGCCATTAACATACCAGCCGTGCCTCCGGCTTACCTTTGTCATTTAATCATCACTTAGAGAAATTAACGGCTCTAGAAACTCCAACCAATCTGGTACTGGCTGCTGGACTCTCAGCCCCTCAACGAACTGCGTGACACTCTCCCGCAGAAACTGCCGGGCCAGTCGGGCATCCACGTCACCATGGAGCCACGCCATGCGCGCCCTCCATAAGCTGTGAAGGCCCAGGAGCATTAATAAATCGTAGAAGACTCCTTCGTTATTCTCTGTGGGTAAATACCGTATACCATGCGGGGTAAGTGGGAAGTCTTTGTGTAAAGCTCGCTGCATAACATCCGAAAAGTGAACCGCCATCCAGCAGTGTATAAAAACGTGGTCGGTGTTATCCGGAGTACCCCACGGTGTATCTAACCCCTTTTCTTTTAACCATGTTTGCACAGTAAGTGTCCCCGAATGAAGATTGAAAAAAAAAGACTTCACCCCCGGTTTTACAGCCACACGCTTAACTCTTTTCAGTACATCCTGCCCTGGGCCTTCTTTGTACAGTTCTCTATATCGCGGTATCGGGAACAGACTGTCGCAAACATCTTTATATAATTTTGTACGTGACACTGTACTCAAATATTCCATCGAAAAACGAGTTGACAGAAACCTGAGTGACATGACAACTTCTTTAAAATATCTTGAAATCCTTCCCTGTATGTGCAAACTGGATACGACCAATTCCGGCAGTGCTTGAGACAGCCGCAGCTGGCAAACTTTTCTCAAAAAAGGATCGCTGGTATCGCGAAGAAAAAAGAACATATTCACCAACTGGCGGACAAACAGGTGCGACAACCCAAGACCGCCCTCCTTGACGCGCCGAAAAAGGTTATCTCTACTGCACCTTTCCCATGTAGATGACCAGATAAACACATCAAATGCTCGATGCATTTTCTGTACATTCAAACGCGAACAGTGCAACACTTGCATTACGTGCCACACTTTGACAATAAAAAATAAATTAAAAACAGTCGCTTAGGAAACATTTAAAGAAAAACCCCTTTCCACTTTTCTGCCCTGTCGCGAATGTCCTGCGTTCGGGCACGCCAATACGGTTCGCTGTCCTGGTAGCACTCCAGCGGCGTCCCTAGATACTTAAGGGGACTGGTTTCCCAGCTCACGTTGGCAAAAAATTCCGGGGTCAAAGACCAGTCCCCATGCCAGAATCCCAAACATTTCCCCCAGTTTACGCCACTACCTGTAATTGACCCAAAACGTTTAACAATGTCCACCGCTTTTGTAACACCATCCTTGGTCGTACAGAAAAGAGCAATGTCGTCTGCGTAGGCCAGAAGTTTTACCTCTGCCTCGCACAGCTTAAACCCGCGAATGTGTTCACTTTCAATTATATTTAAGCAGAGCGTTTCGATATACAGGCAGAAAAGAAGTGGGCTCAGAGGGCAGCCCTGGCGCACTGACCGTTCCACGCTAATGGGGGCCCCCAGCGTGTTGTTTACAAATAATCTCGTGGTGCACTTCCGGTACGCCAGAGCCACCCCCTCCTTGATGACTGTTCCAACGTTCACATGATCTAAAATCAGCAACAATAATTCATGGGACACACAGTCAAACGCCTTCTCCAAATCAAGCTGGAGAACAGCCACGCGAGCTTGGGCAGCGTCGCAGCATTCCAGCACACATCTCGCCTTGTGTGTGTTTGAAAAAATAGTGTGTCCTTTTAAGCCACACGTCTGGTGTGGCCCTACAATCTGCTTGATGACTGTTTGAATTTTTTGTGCAAGCACCTTCATAAAAATTTTGTAATCGACATTTGTCAAGGATATAGGGCGATATGCTGTAACATGTTTAATTTTGTCCGTGTCCTCTGTTTTAGGTATGAGTATCGTGTGCGCTTCTCTGTAAGAGGGTGGCAAGGCCTTTAGTTGGAAGGCCTCGTTAAATAGTGCAGCCAAAAGTGGCGATAAATCGTTTTTGAAGACCTTGTAAAAGGCTGCAGTTAATCCGTCTGGTCCCGGTGACTTTCCGTTGTTCAAACTATCGATTGCACATTCAACTTCAGCAACCGCAATAGGCTGGCTTAAACTTTCTTTGTATTCTTCATCAATCCTTGGGAAAGCACTGATAAACTCGGTTTTAAAGGCCTCCACCTCAGCCCTGCGGAAGGCAAACAAATCTTTGTAGTAGTGATGAAAAGACCGTTCAATCTCTTGCTGATCACCCGTCACCCGTCCTTCCCACTCTATCTCCCTTATATGATTACGTCGAGCGTTCGCCCGTTCTATACCCAGCGCACGCTTGGTAGGGGCCTCTCACCGGCTAATCGGTCCACTCTCGCTCTTACGAGGGCTCCCCGGTAGCGTTAATCATCAAGCGCCTTCGGTGGGCGGTGCGGGAGCGCCTAAAACAACTCTATACTTACGTAAGTTGTCAACAAATATTGTCGCTTGTGTCTAGTTTATGCTGCACTTTTGAAATTCTGGCTGTCCTAACGTTTGTTTCTCACGCACCGGTCTTGCAGACGAGGCCGCATTGCTAGCGCTGCAAGCGATTGAGCCAAAGCTCCCTTATTGACTCAAGAAAAGATATCGCAGTCAACCCGACCTTTTTTGCGCAAGCCACGGTAGCCACGAATGAAATGGAATGTTCCGTTAGAATTATGGCGTTGATAATGCTTGTTTGTCCGGAACCGTCTTGCAGACAAGCAACGTCGCGCCAATACTACAAGCGATGCCACTCCTGGCATGTCATGCGCATCAAACCCGTCGTGTAAAACGACTGCTAACAGTGCGAAAACCTCTGAGTTTGTAACAAGTGGGGATTATTAGAAAGCGACAGAAGCATGCGGTGGCGGCGACGTAACAGCTACAGCAAACAGGTAGGCAGAACGGCAGCGACGAGCGAAAATGATTTTACACGACCGCCCCGGGGGCCTGCGCAAAAAAGGAACATAGAACCCCTGCATACACGCCCTCGAAGAAAGATGTACAGCCGATTCAGTTTGTTGTGGACGAAGAGCCACCGAGGCTGAAGCAGCAAACGATTGTGCTTGCCGTGGTATGAGCCAAAGCATATCTTCACATCGCTATGTTATCGTCCGTCTGACTGTTACTTATTAAAGGGAAAAATCAGAACACAAACGTTGACGTCTAGCGTCTATGCCAGACATAGACTCGGGTGTTTATGCCCTAAAAAGCACCTTCAGGGCGTCTGTCGGTTCTGTCTGATGGCGCGCTCGCGCCGCTAATTCCGAACAA
The DNA here is from genome assembly GCF_048455015.1 of Haemaphysalis longicornis. Classification (NCBI taxonomy): domain Eukaryota; kingdom Metazoa; phylum Arthropoda; class Arachnida; order Ixodida; family Ixodidae; genus Haemaphysalis; species Haemaphysalis longicornis. Next base: position 189,840,265 of record NW_027526422.1, read on the forward strand.
GGCGTCTGTTGGCGCTCACTGATCGTGTTGGCGAGCCGGTAAATGCCATCACGGTTAAACTCCCTGTTGGAAGACTACGCTGTTGGGACGATAGAGTGCCGACAGAGCTTTTTATTGGCCCCACAAACGCCATCAAGGTTAAACTCCCTGTTGGAAGACTAGGCTATTGGGACGATAGAGTGCCGACAGAACTTCTCATTGGCCCCACAGGCCTGCTGTCAGCCCAACAAGAAAATCTTGTTGGACTTTTTGTCCGGGATATTGTTGAAGAAAACTTTATTTAAAAAAACTTGGTTCACAGGAGCAGCGGCCGGGAACAGGTACTTCCTGCGTAACAAGCGGGGGCTGGATGATTCGCGTTGAACACTGCCGCTATTTTCCCAAGCAACTGCTGACATCGTTGTTCTGCCGCATGGCCTCGTGGTAGAGTCCCTGATTGTGACGCCAACAGGTTGTGTTCGAGCCGAGCAGTATGGAGATTTCTTACCGCTGTTTTCTTGGTTTCTTCGACGAATTGTTCGCATTTATTTTTAAGTAGAGGCTGTTTGGTATCTCTATGTGTGTTTAGGTGTCACTCCAACTCTTTTGGCACGTTTAATTAACGTTCCAAATAACGCCGGAAGAATCAGTGTATGATTGTGCGCTATCACAGGCTTATGCGAGTTTAACCCACATTATTTGCCCTGAAATTTTTCATTCAAATAAAAGACGCAGCTTGAGATGACCCGTGTACTCTTATCAGTTCCGTCATTGAATGATTGTTTCTGCTAGCCGCCCATTTTTGCAATATTTTAGATAAACTCCCACGTGAACTGTCCAAACTCGATGGGGCAATAGGGTTTGGACAATTTATATTAATAAAATTCAGCAAATCCACTGCCGGCAGCGTTACATCAGATGTTCCCGGACGAATACCCCGAGGCCCTTTGCAGTGTGTGCAAGAAGGGACCGGCCAACCGGTGGCACATTATGTGGGACTGTGCCACCGAACCGGACAGTGCCAGTTTCGAGAAGTATCCAGCGAAACTTCAAGGAGCCATCGAGTCAGCCAGCAAGATGGATCAAAAATGGGCCATTCAGCAGATCTTCACCGCGCTTGAAAGGCATGGGCTCCGGAAAAGAGCTAGTGCTCAGTAGGGCTGCAAAAGGGGATGCAACGTTAGGCCGCCTTGAGGCGGAGCCGTAAATCGGCCCCCGCCTACTGCAGGATCTTTGTCAATAAAGTCTTTTCCAATCCAATCTACTGCCTCAAAAGAAAACTAGTGTTTTTCTTGCAATTCTGCTTCAACTTCAGGTGAAAGCAAGTGCACTATGATAAGTACATATCGGAAGATCTCAGTTCCCAGTAAAAGTGACAATAAATTCACGTCGGCTACTAAACACTTTCAAAATAAGTTATATCTGGAAGCATTCAACGTAAGCGGTGATGAGTTTTTCTCAATCGAAATTAAAGAACAGATTTTCTAAGTTTTATCAGTATAAACATTCCCGTTCCATTTGCTGTAGCAAGATCCAGCATGGTATTGGTGACCCCATTCACAAACTACTCAAACTATTCATTTCATAAAGAACAGTATTCCGCATATTGACGATTACCAGGTTCAGCTTTCTTCTATGACCTTCACTACAACGCCCACGTTCGCCAAGAAAATGTCTGTTATTTAGCGCTTATTTGCAGCAAAAAATGGTTTAAGGGGTGTGATCAGATGGTGATGAGGAGAGGTGATGAGGTGAATACTAAAAGTTTCGCTTTGCGAATGAGGTCCACAAAGAAGCAATAATAGCGTCTCTGAGTTCATACCCTCCCCACTAGAATCGTCCTAAGCGTGATCTCCACGGCACGGGTAGGGCCTTGAACGATGGCGTCTTAACGCGTTAAAATCTAAGAACGCGTGTGGCTCCGGAATATTTCCTATCTTGCTTGCAGGACGGTACCATCATATAGCTCTAGCAGCTTAGTATGAGAAAACACAGACTGCTGAGCCGAGTATTACGTATTTTATTTTTATTTATTTATTTCAGATTACTGATGCCCTTTAGGCCGTTACAGGGATGCGACACATTAGGACAGTTAAGTATCAATTCATATAACTCATACAGCTGTATAAGCAACAACACCTAATGCTTGCTATGTCACATAGCATACGTAAGCACGGCAGCATTCCTAGCAAAAGTCACAATGGTTTAGTGAAACCATACATTTAAACAGAAACGAAGTAAATGCGGGAGACCAAGGCTAAAAAAGAATTCCTTGTGCCCTTTCTAAACTTTTCTAGTGAATTACAATATAGAAGAGGCAAGGGCAGCACAATCAATTGGCGAATTGTTTTAGGAAAACACGAATTCGCATACGCATCGACACGTTGTTGTTCATCATCATTTACCACCAATTATGGAACCCTTAACGACCCCAGAGGGGTATTACATAAGGGGGGGTGGGGGGCAGAGTCATCGTAGTGCATATGTGGCACAAAAAAATACGGTACGATACATGGTTCATTACAAAGTTTATACAACAAAGTTAATTTGAGGATTTTACAAAAACCATAAAATAATAACCTAGGGAAGGGAGCAGGGGCAAGTCGTGTGGAATATATACGAGATAAAACGCTAAGGTGAGATAGTCATATTTCTTTGAATTTGGCCGGATTGCGTTCACAGACAACAGAGCCTGGCAGCTTGTTGTATTCTTCGATGGCACGTGCTAGGAATGACATATTGAATGCGTTGGATGAACCAAGCAATCGTTGGATGCTCATGGAATGAACAGACGGCGTGAGTAACGGGATGGTGTGAGCAGCACGTCAGTGCGCAGATGGTGAAAGTGATAGTACAGTTTGGGGAACAGGCATATCTGTCCAATTTCACGTCCAATTGTCAGGGATGGGAGGGATTGTTGTGGTATTTCCCATGTATATTCGCTTGCTCCTCTGAGGTTTCTTCCGCCAAGCGGTTTTAGGTATTTTGTAGTGTTCACATTTACCTTATTTTTCAGAAAAAAAGAAACCTCATCGTGGCCAACTGTCCACGTTTGGCTCAGGCAGGCAGTTCTAGTTAGCGTAACATTTCTGTCACCGACTCGGTAGTACAATAGTTTTAAGTAATAAACCCTGCCCATCACCTTTGTACTTTTTCCAGCAAATTTAAAAGGCAGGTTTCCGAGGGCTACCGTACAATGCTGGCATATTTCACAGTTGGCCGAATATACGTAAGCATGTGCAGCTTTCCCGCTCATGGCAGTCCTTTCAACAGTGATTACTCTTTAATTTTTTAGCGAAATAAAAATATTCTTTTGCACAGCTAATATTTGAGGTGAATACTTGCTTTGTGCACAGTTTCAAGTCGCGCACGTTGCGCGACTGGGTTCCTGAGCCATGAGAACTATCCTTTAGAACTGCATGGGGAGTTAGATTTGACAGCAAATTACACAAAAAAATATTCAGAAACCTGAAATGTTCTTTTAGCGTTTTAATCTTCACGTTGACGTCTCGCTTTACGCCCAATATCATTTTCCTTAAGTGGTTTTTCTAGGTTCCCGAGAGGTTGTAATTTTGAGCGAGAAAGCTGGGTATGGATATGCTGCTAGTTTAAGATGGTCGAAGAAAGCCTTAATTTTCGCCGTTGATACCCTAATTTTGTCTACTCTACCGAAGAAATGTTTTCAAATGTGGGTTCCCCAATTTAAAGTGCTGGATATTGTTACACGTAAGTATTCTACTGCACTTACAGTAGACAGGCAGGTAGAGCATAAACTATAGTTGTAATTGTAGAAACTTTTGTAGAAGACGAAGATGAAGTTGACATCGAGCTCAGCAGACGCGTAGACAGGGAAGAAAAAGACGACCAGGCACTGCTACAAGATGGGCGCTTTATTGATGGTTCTGTGTAAATAGCGTAAATATATTTGCTTTCTGCAGACTACGACCTCCTCGGTTGCCTCCCTCGACGTTATTTCACATGGTGCCGAAACCCGGGACGTCAAGGGAGACGACGAGGTGAGCCATGGAGCGGAATTTATTTCTTCGACCGCATTGCTCACCCCGAAGCGAAGAGGAGGCGTCGAAGCAGATGAACCGGCTGAAAGTTGTTCAGAAAAGCCTTGTAGAATTCAATCAGACGCTGATCACCGAAATAACGCCCACTCTGGGAAAAACCAAAGACGTCGAGGCCGCAGTTTCGTTAGCGAGGCTTCAGCATAGCGCCGACCGACTACATAGAATCAATGAGATGCTGGAAGCTCTGGCTCGCGGAACCAAACTTTACGGCCAAAACGAAGACGCTCTGGAGTCGTTGAAAAAAGCGCGCAGAATTATCGCCTTCCTAGAAATAAGACTTAACGAGCGAAAGGAGAACGCACCACCCAAGAAATTTGTGATGCAACAGCAATACCGACCCGAAGGTGGATCGATTAGTACCACAGACAGTAATGAACCAAAGGAAGAGACCGGAACCTACCGCGAACACGCTACTACAACGTCATCGATGGGTACTACAGTAATACACCATCGGACCCAAGAAATTTTACCAATGGCTATATCCTCCTCAGACCTGGTGGAATGTGTGGCCACACAGGGACGAGAAAAGCACATTTTTGGAATGCCTGCAGATAGTTTATTGCACAATAAAAAAATTGCACTTCTAGATAAAGCGGATGTTGCGCATCAGGGTGTGCATTATAATGCACACTGGGTCTTAAAACATACTATTTGTACAACACTCATGTACAAAAGAATTCAACTGCTGCTCCTTACAAACAGACCTCTTATTTCGAGTGGAACTGCTTGTAGCAGTTTCGCATTGCTGTTACGCACAGGAAAATGTTGCACGTTGTGCACACGATCAGCTTCTTTATCAGTGAGTCCTAGGAGAAATAAACGCTAAATTTCACACCCAAGAGCAAGGAACACATGAGAGTGTAAAGCGGATAGGCATGCAAAAACATAAATTGAGACCGAGAGTGCATTATAATGCATACTGCAAGAAAACAGCTTGCGCGAACAAAAATGTAGGCATTTAAAGTTACAGTTTGTGCGGCAATTACTCCTAAACACTTTGCGAGTAGATTAAAACAATAATTAAAAAGTATTATCCGACAGGTATAGCGTAAGTTGCAACTTAGTTGGACGCCTCGAGTAGAACGTTGATGTCGAGAAAGACGCCATGTTTCAAAGCTCAGAACGGCGCCCCCGTTGCGGTGCGCTTCCTGAATTCGTGGGCAGATGGCAGCACATGATAGAGGATGTGGTCGCGCGCGCGGTCTTTGCTGCAGCTGGGGCGCGAAATTTAAAACCGAGGTTGAAGCAAATGTGCATTTTAATGCACGCGAGGTCTGAAGAGGATATCGCCAGCTCGAACGACACCATTTGCCGCTAGGAAGAACCACTCGGCTGAGACGGCGCTTCAGATATTTCAGACAACTGTAAATCCCTCCATGAGACCTGAAGACGCTGTGATACTGGAAACACCGCATCAGCAGCGGAAAGAAAGCCAGAACGAATCATCGCAATCCATGTCGAATGCATACGCACCTGATGAGAACATCGTGAATGACGCATGGGCTTCGGAGGGCATTCCCGGCAAAGCCTACCCGCCTGAAGCACTTGAGAACTTCCCTGCGGTCACAAGACATGTACGTGCAGACTATACCCGGCAGGACATTCAAAAGAAGGAAGAAGTAAATTTAGATGCTCGTGGAGTGCAGACAAACGTAGAACAAACTACACCGGACAATAATAAGTCATCACTAAAAGTGAAGCCTAACCATATTTCGGATGTACGGCTGCGACAGGAGTGCGTATACGGCGTGAGCCGTGCGACGAAGACAAAAGTGCAACAGCAGCCACTTCACCACGTTGACCGGGCCTCAAGATACGAACGGCTTGAACGCTCTGATCGTAAAGACTCGGACCCCTCAAAAACCGCAGACGTCCACGTCAGCTTGAAGTACACGGCCAAATCCTACGCATCCTCTTGTCCAGAAAACTAGCAAGATAAAAATACTGCCGTTCCTTCGTAGAGGGGAAGCTGATGCACTTTTTGCGCCTCTTTAGTAGCTGAATGGACATCTTGGGGCGTGAGAGTGGTTTCCTTTGATACCTTGGAAAATTTGCTGCGTGAATCGGTGAGTAGGCTGTGCTTACGTCTTGGCCCATACGCGCCTCCGGCGCAGCCACATATCTCGGTCACACGATCAGGCTTGCCTTGTAGTGGCGAATCTCGGTTGTCGTTCGTAGAACTCCACTCAACTGTTTCGCTTAGCCCATCTTCATGTAGAGCTACATATGTCTCCTCATGAAGGTCCTTTCCCATAATGTCTGTACGATGCCTTGAAGCCGCAGGGGAGCTCTCAAAAACTTCAAGGGCGTAGGTTTCGCTGGTAACACTTTGCGAAGCCGGTGCGTCTTCCAAGATGTTATCTTCTGGTGCTGATGTAGTTGTCATAGATTTCGGGAACATTAAATGGCCTGCATTCCATTCCTGCTCTGGCGCTACCGGCATCATGGCGTGTTCAGATCCAAGCGAGATGTGCACAGTGGTCTCAGGAAGAGCCTCCTCATTTGAGTAGCCGCTCATAGAGGTGTATAGTTTTGTTCGAGCTGGCATATTTAATCTTGTTTGTCACACGCAAAGCAACTGTTTGAGTCTGATTTATTTCTATTTTAGATCCGTGCCCCAATCACTGACACCATTTGCTGACGTCTACATATGACTTGCACTAAGTTGGGCATAGATTGCGCAGGATCCACTGGACATAAATTTTCTAATAAATTGGAGAAGGAAATTTTTAATGCTCTAGGCAAGCATAGGGCTGTAAATGGCTGCAGGGAGTGAGAGGATTACTTTAATAGCATCAGTCAAAATTCCAATGAATACTGCTGGCTGTAAAGCAGTTCTTCTTAAAGTCCCAAGAAACTGTTTTAACCATGCAGGTTCGGCAAAGAAGAGTGATTGATGTTCTGGGAACTAAAACAGGGACATCTTGGTGAGGGCTGGGTGGCTTTTGAAGAATGAGTGGTTCTTCTAATCACCGTATCTCGAATGCTGGTGTCGGTATATATCCTGGTAGAGCTGGCTGGAAGGTGGCTACTCGTTTCGGGGATACCTTGTTGAAGTGTAGACGCTGAATCGGAGGCATCTGGGAGCAGAAGTTCAGTTGGCTGTTTGCCAGTTAAGTGCAAAAACTGGCATGGGGGAACAACAAAGCGCCAAGGGGGAAAGTGAACTTGGTGTTTAGCCTTCGCAAGCCAAACTGTCCTCTAAGGTTACTGGTGCATTATAAACTCTAGCGGTGCCATCCTCAATTTTTCTTGAAGTGGTTCTCCTGAGATCTGAAACCGTAAGAGACAAGCAGCAAGTTTTTGGTGGACTTAACTGTTTGGATTGCAACCGACTTGCATGTTATGCTTGTTGAAATTTGTAGGCTCGCTGAAGAACCAAAGATGGCGGTGACAGCCAGCTCTGATTGCAGAGCAGTCGCTTTGGTGGCCAAGTCGTGGTTACTGTTCCACATGGCTATGCCATTGGCGTAATTAACATCCGGGCTATCGTGAAGGCGCGACACTACTGGAATTGAACATACTTTTTTTATTCAATTACCGATAATGCCATCCTAATAGGAGAGTCGCTGCTCATATCGCTACGTAATTTGCTTTATTCTAGTTTATTACGGAGTTTCTTTTATTCTACGAACATTGTAGGGTGGAAGAGTAAGCGTCAGATTAAACGCGCGAGCGACTGTAGTATTCGTCGCCATCGTGGTCGACATCAACGGTAAGGTTACAGAGACCGCCGCTGCAAACAGCAAGTGAAAGCCAGCAATCGTTACATACTTCTCCAATGCTGCATCGTTGGTTGATGGTTGTTGATGATGATGAAGGCCTCAACGTTTTTGACACGTACCCACAAGGGCAGAATGCCCATTACACTTATTGGAATTCGTGTGGACATCAGAGTACTCATTTCTTTCCGAAAAGAAAAACGCCTTGAAGTGAAAGCTCGCTATGATTAAAATTCCGATTAGCCATAATGACGTACGCTTCAGCTATTCGAGCGACCTCAAAAAGGTAACCTTGGCTAGTTGGTTCATTGAACCCTTGAATCATGACGCAGAGCCTAGCGGGGGATTGGCCAAGAAGCTGCTTGAAATATTTAGGCTGTTACCCCGGTTTATGTTATCGAATTAAAGAATAACGTAGGGTAAAAAGATTGAGACAAGAAAAGAAGTTATTCTTTGCACCCCATTTGTTTTCTTTTGTTTCTTCTTCTGCGGCTAATCACTCCGACAGGGAGACTGGCCACCACTCATGCATAGCTTCCCCTCAGTACGAGCTCTCCTCCGCGTGCACCTCTGATCTATGCACATCCGATCACGTTCACCTGCCACGGGGCATCTATCAGTTATTATTTATTCCATTCAGGCGGTGTGTCCGTTTAGCACCAGAGTTAGCAGACCGGGCTCCTCTATTTGCGCCGTGGGTATTCCTTCCCCTCCAACCCAAGTGTTTTTGCTTATTTTCTGTTTAGAGCGCGGCCACCATGGATCGATTAGTCTTTAAGGAGATGACTGTGGTCAACTTTCGCACTTGAGAAAACACGGAAGGCTCTCGTTCAAAAAAGAGTTTGCAACCAAGTGCGTGAAGCACAACGTAAACCCGGCAGCGTGCCAGAATAGAACAAGGATTATCCCGATGCATGCCCCGTGAAAGGTGCACGGGATGGTACGTGAGTAGAATACGCGCACGGGACGGAGAGCTATGAGGCTAGGAAATCGTCCACATAAATTGCGGCCAGCCGCCCTGTCGCGGATCTTCGCACCGAAAGACAAGGAACCCGAAACGAAGGACGAGACGCAAACACAACGCAACGACGGAGACATCTGAAAACCACTGGCTTTCTCCTCTGTTTGCGTAACCAGACCTCAGCGCCCGAGAAATGTCGGGTCTAATCAGGGCTCCGTGTTTCTTCGACTGCGCATGTTTGGCTTTTTTTTAAGTCTGGTATCGTGGGGGCATGTATGAACCCACCAATAAAGGCGCGTGCATTCAAAAGATAAATTCTAGGGTTTACGACAAGCAGCTTGCGTAACGGGCTGCGATTGTCGTCCACCAAGAAAAAAACGTTGCTACGCCACATCGTTCTGTCAAAGTTTGACAACTCTGAATCAAAAGAATGCAGCGTAAGAAAGTAAATTTCTCGCAAAGGAATACTTATAAAAGCCAATTTGACCCTGCACGCAAGAACGCTTGAAGCACGCCGTCATGTACCCTGCACTGCCCTCATGCGTTCTCCGAGCTCGAGCACTTCTGCTGATATTCAACTTAGCAAAATGACTTCCGAACTCGAATAATATCACCTCAAAAATACTACCCGTATTAGTAGTGATATTATTATTACATGTAGATGTCTCTGAACAACATTTAGTACCTCTTTTATGAATATTCTGCGATAAAACAATTCGCAGCGGTGCGTAACCTAAATAAAGAAAATAGTTTTTCTTGGGATAGATAAACGCACAAATTTCGATTCGTCTGTCGGTCTCGTCCTTGATTGAGCCGCCCGACCAAAGGGTAAAAAAATTCAATGACGAGACCTTTATATAGGCAATAAATAGACAACACATCTCAGTGTTCATTGTTGATTTCTCACTGTTACAAACATCTCGAAGTTACAACAACTGGTGGTAATATTCATAGTTGTGAACATTTATCGACAAAAAAGAAAATATTAGGGATATTTTCGGCAACGATCAATACATGAGTGGTATTTGCCGTGTGCTAAGTTTAAAACACAAAGCTGCTTTATTTTAGCGGTTTAAAATACAAATCCGTATTGAAAGTGTTTATTTGACCCAAGAATTCAAAAGCGATTGCCTAGCCCCTTCGGGGCGGGATTCTAAGAAGCCACATCGTAAGAAAAGGTACAAACAGATTGGCGCGAGCAATGAAACCCGGCCACATAAAATTGATTTTAGCAAACTCCCGCTGTGTTTATCGGGCAAGGAGTAGGACGGGACGGGTATTATCTTCTCACATCATTTGCCGCAAACTGAGCAGATACCTGGTCATTTCTTATTTGTGAAATGTGCGCAACTTTTTCGCCAGTTCTTCTTTGAAATGTCACCGTTATGGAATTGTCAACTTTTAGAGAATATCGATCCCTCCCTTAAGTTATAGCGTAATTTCTCCTACTTTTCGTTACATACATTCCGACCGCCGTAACTACGGTTTCTTGTATTTGTATTTTACGAATATTTATGCGGCTTCAGGAATTTACAGTGTTGTAAAGCGGGAATAAAAATAGCGAGGCTTTCTTTTTCTGCAGGATACAGCTTTTCTAGAAACTTGAGAGCAATATGCACTCCACTTTGCACTGATGTAGGATTTTCTGCAATGCTTATATATCCTGCCAGAGAGCGAAATTGGCGAATAGTAGAAACAACAGACATTTCTCCTGTTTTATTTTGTTTGTTTTGGGTGTGAGGTCGCGCAGAAGTTGGAAGCTCTTTTTGCGCAATTTGTGAAGACGTACAGCAGTGGTAGAAAGGCTGCTGTAAAAGCTACTGCGACTACCTCACTCTTCTTTCCCGTTTATTATCACTGCACTGAACGGACTCATGGCTCTCCAAGTGATCTTCTGAACGCCGTTATGCGTTGTGTGCGCTCACCTCGCCTTTGTGCAATTACACCTTGCCTGAGAAGGACAACCAAATGTACTGGAACGTCGTCATCGGTCATTCATTCTTCCAGACAGTGAGTCACATTACAGCAAGTACAAAAAAACGTAGCCTGCCTCGTGCAAAATAAATTTTAAAATATTACGACGCGTTCCCTGGTGTAGGTTTTTTGGAGTACCTGAAACCCTTATTGATGTGCTCGTAACAGCAGGGCGCTCGAAATTTGCCCTTTATGCTTGCCGGGGGGTCAACTTTCACTGTCGCCCTGAATCCAATAACATTTTCTTCTAAGCACAATTTGAGCCCCTGACACATATACATCCACGTAGATTTGGTGAAACAATTAGCAGCTAAGGCGCGTGACAAGACGCCAATCATAGCAGCAGTCAGGTTATTCAACACACAGACATCAAATACCGGAAAACGGAGTGCATGCCAAGAGTGATAATTCACAGACATTTCAAGCCGCCAGGTTTTACGACTAGCCACAAAATCCGGATAATACCGTGATGTGGAACGTTATTGGTACATGAGAGCTGCAGCTGCAAGGCCAGAAAAGTTCAAGGAAAGGGGCTTACGTTTATCTCGCTGACGTCAAACTAGTCAACTCATTCCTTGTGACAAGCTAATTAGATCCGAGTGGAGATTTTTGAGTGACGTGCCTGCGCAACTAATTTCAGCAGTGATTGATTCCAGTCTTTGCCGAACCTTCGACATTTTCCATAAAAAGAGCCCACAGGATTGGTAACGCTCACATATCTCGTTTACCATGAATTGTTTCATGATGCAAGGTTTGGTCGTGCTTCTTGCCTTCGTAGCTTTTTCACAGGTGGGAGCAGGACCCGGTCCAAACAAGCTTCAGAGAGATGTTCCTGACGCTTTCAAGGTAAGAAAACATCAAGTAGACTGGAAATCGCACATTGATTTGAAGGGTCGCGGTGGCGTTACTACATACCTAATTAGAAGACGGTAATATCAGAAAATGCATTACACATGCAAAAGTCCTTCTGTCCGTGCACGTCTTCTAGCCTACCTCTAGAAACACCAAATGGGGAAAATTCCTACGAGAGCCAGGACCAGTATTGCAACACAATTTGTACGTTGCTTCTTACTACGCACACGGTAATTTCGAACATGTTACACAACACTGATTCATATGCGAATAATGTGAATGATACATATGCGAATAATTCATATGCGAACTGCACAAATCACTACTTTTCTGTAACATAGTTGTGTAGTATGAGGAACGACCCAAATACGAGCTATGCATCAGGTGATTAGGAAATACGCCTAAAGATTGAACATGTTTCCCATGCTGTACGAGACCGTTGGTTTTCTCGTTTTGCTACCGAAGAAGATGGTAAAAATTATAAGCATCTTCTGTTAAATGGGCGTCGTGTTTTGTTCTTTAAGATTATTTTCGTCTTTGCGCTCACTATTATTCAATATGTCTTGATTAAGTGACCTACTTTTTACTATACTGGCCTCCAATTAAAATACGTGTGCCTGATGAACAAAGCTGAAAAATTCATGTAGCCTGGAAGAGTAATTGCGAGACCTAATTGCGAGCAATAACAATTTTAATAGCACAACTATGCTCGCAGCATTAACTTTTTAACATGGAGGCAAGGACAGCAAGCTCTTCCCTTTTCTGCTACACAGGGGCTGTGGTGATTCGAAATGTGCTTGAAAATACTTAAAAAAATACTCGATAAATCAGAATTGTACGCATAAGACCCAGGTGTAAACAGGTAAAAAAAAACTTCATATATATTGCCCGCTACTAGCTTATGTCATAGTTATCTCCTTTCGAGAAACCGGCAATGTGCAAGTTTGACTGTTTTCAAATAAAGTTGATCATGCGGCAGGCGTTAGGGTAACATGTTCTTTCTTATCGTTTGGACTGAGTGAATAGTTTAATTGGTGTCTATTAAAGCTACCCGGCATCTTTCTCATTTGACCATGCTACCTTTCACGAGTCGGCTTGAAGACTTTTCATAGCGAGCTCTACGAAAAAACCTAATAAAAAAACAAAAAGCGTAGGCTGCGAGAGAAAATATACCGGGCGAAAAGAACGGTACCTTATAGCAAGCAGCTTTGTGCGAATGAACTTTTGTAGTCAATACTAAAAAGTGCAAACAGGGCATTCAAAGCTTTTATAAAACTTGTCGCGTGTGTCAGACAACACACCTACCCTATTGTGATCAAAATACTCTCATAAATTCATTTTGGCGTGCATGGCGTGAGACGAAAGACGAAGAAAAAGCAGCCTGAAATATGTCGCTGCACTGCGTTTGCATCCATGTCACTGCAACACGGGAACGCCATAATATCTGCGTCTATTCTTGTCAACACCTATTTGCAGAAAATGATTAGACGGCACGAACAGTCGTCCAGGCAGTGTGAAACAGTCGCAGTGTGTGTATTGCATCATACAAAACGTATGATTTGGAAGCCTTGAAATACCGCACATTCCATGTTTACTCCTATAAAAAAATCAAGCAGCAGGTAAACTATATATTTATGGGATATTTAATATGCTCAAGTATATCTGGGGCGGTATTCTCGTAACTGTCCCTTTTGAAAACGTCCCTCTTGCGCCCCTTCCTCTTGCGCCCCTTCCTTAACTTCCGGTTAAGCAGTGAGCGCTCAAGTGAGCGCTGGCATTAGGTTTGCCGCGCTTGCGTTACGTCACTTCCGGTTGTTTGCTTTTAGCCAATCAGGGCTTGCCAAAAGGGACACTTTTTAAAGGGACGCAAAAGGGACAAAACTCAAGAATACCGCCCCTGATTCGAATTATTGAATTATACAGGGACATTTATAACTAGGAGAAACAGTGGGGAAATTTTTATTTCCACGAATGTAAGAATTGCGGTTAGTAAAATTGTCATGCTCGCTTTACCAATACATGGTCTTCTTTTGAAATATTGCCTAATTTTCAGGCATTTGAAACTATTGAATACGGCGTTGCAATCAGTGACATCGACAACGACCAACGGTTGGAATGTCTGACGGTAATGCGCAAAGATTTGGATCCAGAGGCTAAGACAGTGACGTACATCTGGTCGATCAACCAAGGACCCGAACAAAAGAGGTAAACGCCACAAATATAACCGGACATGTTTCCCTCTAAATATATTAAAAAGGCACTGCTTGGTGCAGCGCTCAAAAAGTCACTTTGCACGTTTGCTAATTCCAGCATTAAAGCATCTCACGAAGGTGATATCCCTTCTCCTGCACTATGAGCTAATCCTCTGCATCTTTGGCCTCACAACCGCGCTGTTTTGTCGAGCTTTCCTGATATATGGATGTTATGTATTCATAAACCGTCTGCGCAACGGACAGTCTCCAGCTTTACAAAGTAACCTGGTCTTTCCGCACCCTGTGGTCAGGTTCAAAATTACAGGCAAAGGGCACTGTTTTGCCGCAAAGTTAACTCTAATGTTGACCCACTGCGGTGTCCCTGTGGCTAAGGCGTTGTGCTGCTGAGGCCAAGGACAGGCAGTCGAGCCCTGCCGCGGCGGCTGCTTTTAAAGTGTGCGCGGCAAGCGAAAACACCCGCGTATCTACCAGAAATGCGCTGTCCTCCAGAAATGGTGGTTTCTGTGAAGGAGAGCCCTTTGAAGCTGATGAAGACCGCCCAAGTGCCAGGTGTGTATGGCTTGAGGGGAAACACCCCTGTGGGGACTGTGCCTTACGTGCGCAAGTTGTTCACCCGTCTGAAAAAGGTCGGTTGCAAACGTGGTGTGCAGGTGGTGTTCTCATCTCCTCAGAAGCTTTCAAAAGTGGCGCGAAAGGTCAATGAGCCATGCATGAGCCCCGCTGCCTCACGAAACATGGAACAAAGTTTGTGGAGAGCGCGACCGGTGTGGTTTACTAGATACCTCTGGAATTCAAACGGTGCTACGTCGACCAAACCAGCAGGTGCCGCCATGATAGGTTGAGAGAGCACAGAGCAGCAGTGAGTGCGTAGATGGAAGCAGACCACCTTGCTGACTATGGCCGTTGGTGTGGGTGCGCGCCGAAATTCATGCAGACCAGCATCGTTTTGAGATGTAGTTCTCAACTGATAGAGAAGCGTTCGAGGCTTTTGTGATTAACAGGGAAGGCTAGAACTCCGTCAGTGCACCATCGTTGGTACTTTCAATCCAAGACATCTACTTTTTGGTGCGAGAAGGGGTGTCCCTTGAGTGTGCCTAATCCGTGACTGGTGTGCACACGTGTCGGTAAAGAGCATGTCCTGCAATGTAACCTTGCGTTGTTTGTGCTTCCATGTAAGTAGTGACAAGAGCGAATGGAAAGATTGCTGTGTTTCATTTCCACATACTATAGTGTTTTTTTTTTCAAATCGTGTACACCCAGGGCAGAGTAAGCAGGGGCAGGTGAACGCGTGGCATAATGCATCGCCACTCCATCTGATGTTACACTTCTGGTGTCGAGACATCGATGTCCGTGTATGCGAACAGCCACGCTCGTTATCTTGTCGTTTTCTTCACGTCAAGCCGCAATGCTATAACATTGAGCGTCTGGCCATAGGGGTCACTGTCTTTCTAACATGCCTCGCTCGCTCAGGCTTCGGCGGTGAAAGGTGAGGGTAAGTGGGCCTTGCTCGCTGTGCCCCAAAACGTCTGATGAGATATCTTGCCCATCTCGGTGACAAAATTATTTTAGCCTGAAATTGCAGTAGGTTGGTAACTAAAAATGAGCACATCAAAATGTGAAAGAAGAGCGCTGAGATCTAGGTTATCTGAAAAAAATCGCGCCAATCCACCCTGTGAATGTGGTTGGAAAGCAAAGCTGTAAACGCCACCCATAACGATTATCCATGCGACGTCACTTAAATTCACTCACATGGCTCTACAAATAGTAAAACCAGAGAAAAGTGAAATGCACTTAACCACACCAGTTATTACAACAAAGAAATATTCTTGATAAGGTTAAATCAATGCATAATGCATGAACGATGTTTGGTTGAGTTGTATTGCTGTAAAGCAAGAGTAGAAACGTTTTTTTATAAAATTAAAGCTCTAACCCGGTGTTACACGATCTGACTTCTCCGTCTCTGCGTGATGGAGGCAACGATATTTGCGGCAGAGAAGGAGAAGGACGCGGAAGAAATACTTCCGAAGTAGTAGGAGTACGAACACTCCGCCCCGTAATCGGGTGTGCGACTTTAGCCCTGAGCACACTCCTTTCTTTCCGTCAACTACCCAAAAAGAGCAATGGGAGATGCTGCTGTCCAGGCCCTCTCTACCTATCCAGTTTCAGAGGGTGGACAGAACACAGGCCGCGCGGACTGCATATGGGCCCCACAGAAGAAGAAATCACTCCCCAGGGCAGCACTCTGGACCGCTGAGAAATCTGAACAGAAGTATTTCTTCCTCCTTCTCCTCCTTCTCTGCCGCAAATCTCGTTGCCTCCATTACGCAGAGACGGAGAAGTCAGATCGTGTAACAGCGGGTTGGAGCTTTAATTGTATAAAAAACGTTTCCACTCTTGCTCTACAGCAATACAGCTCAACCATACACCGTTCATGCATTATGCATTGATTTAACCTTACCAAGAATACCTCTTTGTTGTAATAACTGGTGTGGTTAAGTGCATTTCACTTTTCTCTGGTTTTACTATTTGTAGAGCCATGTGAGTGAATTTAAATGACGTCGCATGGATAATCGTTATGGGTGGCGTTTACAGGTTTGCTTTCCAACCACATTCACAGGGTGGATTGGCGCGATTTTTTTTAGTAAACTAGATCTGAAACGTTCTGAAAACTAGATCTGAAACTAGAAACGTTTTGGTGTGCTCATTTTTAGTTACCAACCTACTGCAATTTCAGGCTAAAATAATTTTGTCACCGAGATGGGCAAGATGTGCTCGATGAGTACACCACCTGTCTTCCCCGTCTTCGCCTGACCTCGTAGCTAAATCGGTAAGACAACGGGCTCTCGCTTTGTTAGTCTATTAATTCCGGGTTCCATTACCAGCGGTGCCATTGCATTCTTTTATTTGTTCGCTGGAGTTTTCTGGTGACACCAACGGTCGTGAAAGAACCCTTGGGGGGTAGAGGTAAATGTTTTCCTTTAAAAAGTGTAATTACATCGCCTTCCACACGTACTAGAACAATTACTGACAGACAAAAAAAAAAACGCGCGAAGAAATCGGCGCTGTCGCGGGTTTGACAAAAACGAACAAAAATATAAATACGTTTCTATACGCACTCAATTGATTGACACAGACACCGACCAAAACTTCCCTTTTAGATCATGAAACAACACTATATCGTTTTTAAAACATAGATATCAAATTTTTGTTGCAATGCGTCTTTTGTCAGATCCAGGTACATTCAGCAAAGCCCGCTTCACCTTCGCCGTCCGACGCCGAAGCGCCTGCCAGCGAGATCTGTTGAGCACAAAAAGTGGCCCCTATTGCCAAGTGCTCGATTCAAGCCTACGTAAAGACAGGGAAGTGTATGAATGTTGGACGCGCATGCCCACAGCGGTGTCTCGACAAAAGAAGTGCAACGTCAGATGGCGCGGCGATGCATTTTGCCGTGGCTCGCGTGACCCGGCCTATGTTGCTGCCGGGTGTACATATATATGCTTGTCTTCTTGTCCCCTTTGCAAAAACCAAGTTCAAGTCTAGCGTGGGTTTAGTCTTGCTCTTCTTCGTCCTGTGTTAAAGTTCGTAGAAGTATGAGTTCATTATCGAGATTTTGATGCACGTTAAGATGACCAGGTGGTGAAAATTTATCCGCAGACCTCCACTACTCCCCGCCTCACAACCCTGGTGCAGCATCGGCGTTTTAAGTCTGCTTTATGTAGCTGACTTATAAAACAGCGCTAGAAATCAGACTACAGAAAGGGCACACAGAGAGAGCGCTGTCTGTGTGCCATATAAGTAAGTTATGTAACAACTGGCCCGCCTTCAATGTGTGTTTATGTAGCGCTTATTTACCTGCGAATACCAGCTGCGGCCCCGCTAATGCAGCAAAAACGACCTATTCTGGTTCCTGCCGAAACTAAAAAAATGCGTCGTTCTGCTCGACAACAGCCGCCGCAGCTGCGACCTCGCAGAAAAATTCGCACAACGTAGAGTGGGCTTGACACCCCACCATCAATCATTCTTAGTGCAGCATTACGTTATTGCTAAACATTAACACCTCACGTGTGTCGACAAGAATACTTTCGTCGATATCTGAGTACTGCGCACACTGAAGTGCATGCAAAATCGTAATCATCCAATCGCAAAATGTTCCTATACTTATCAAAAACATTTGTTTTTTATTTTACGCAGCTTGGTGTTGCCGTGTTACCGCACTTCGCCTCCTATCTACTGTGGTAGCGCCGTAGAATGGCCCGTCTCAGTAGATATTGCAACGACATTCTTATATTCAGTAGTCTCGTAGACTTCTAGAAAGCTAATTGGTATAACGCTATGTAAAAGTCAGTTTTACTGTCAAACGCTTCCTTTTGCCTGAACGTTTGGCACAACTCTAAGCAGCTAATCCAAGAACAACCAAAGCCGCAAGCTGGCCAAAATTTGTCGACCAACAAACAACCAGCAAATCCATACAGAAGAAACCCTGGGCATGTTAGGCAGATGCGCATTCCATTCTTTAAAAATGCTTTTGAAAAACGTTACGCTTACGCCCCAGGGTTTAGCTGGCTGGAAGTGGGGACATAGCGATGAACGTGCATATTTGCCCGGGAACTTCACCGACTGCACAGGTGTTTTAACACTGAATTACAACAAAACACGAAAAGCACCATGTAACGACGTTTTTTCTAACATGGAAAGTGATTTAGCCTTATCTTTTATAAAGTGCCAACTCGCGGTTGCGGAGATGTGAGCGAAACTAACAGATTAACTTTTTATCTTCCTCAGTGTACACAGGGCAGCATTTAAAAGTGCTACTAATATTTATAACGAAAGAAACTGCAAAAACACCTAAATTGTCAGACTTAACTTGCCTAAAATCGAAAAGCGGGTTTTCTTTATTAAAATAATAACGACGACTGATGGTTGCCTACTTGAAAGTTGTTTAAAATGTTCCATGGTTATCGGTAGACGATTTCTGATGATTTTGACTGGGTTTCGCAAACGAGGAGCTCACGACGTGCTTATACATTGATGTAAGCACTCTGTTCCCCTTCAAAATGTCGCATGTCAGCCAACCTATTTTATTCTTAAAATATTACTCCGTACTGACAAGTTTATCGTAAAGTGACCCCCCAAAAACCATAGTTTCGACAGGCATCGTATTATTAGCAAAGGAAAGAATCGGGGATAACTGTAGACCATGGTTTTTTGCAATAGTAGTTCAGAGAGTATTATTTTAACACTGGTGACATCTGTGAAGAATTTTGTTGAAGGCGCACTCGATATGTACAATCCGGACTTTGCCATCGCGTTACGTTGATCGCAAGTACATTCGACACAGTGTGGCAACACTCTAATTTTACACATTCTTGCTAATCTACGCTACCTTATTTTTGCCTCTACGTTTCAACTGTCTGGACGTATAGCCCTTGCTCGTCTTTTTTTGCATAACTGCAGATTGGGTTGTGTTTTCATCGACTCAAATGTTCTTAAATGTTTCTAAATGTCAGTCCTTTTCATCCACCTTAGAGCCGTAAAATGCTGTTTTCCTTCCGTATTTCTAGATCTATCAGTCACTAACAGAAGGATTACGGGGAATTTTGCGCCGTGAATCTCTCACTTCGAGGTTTGATGAAATCAAGGGCGAAGTTGTCCTTACCTGCGCAATTGTACTAAATAATCTCCCGTCTATTGCTCTTTTGCATTCTTAACATTTTGTTAAGAAGCCTCAAGGCAAACTCGGGATGTTAAAATCTTTCGGCTCTGGCCGTAATTAATAATAACTGATGCTGAGTACTGACGCTGCGTGAAATTTGTTTGTCTTTTTTAAACAGTCTGAGTTAAAACCTACACCAATCGTGGCATATAGAGCATTTGTCCATTTCCACTACCTGACTGATGTGTCCTCAATGATGCACAGGTCACCGCATTCTGAATGAAGCGCATGAAATAAACGTTTTTAATTATTTTATTATCAATCTGGTCCTTTTCAGAAAGCATTACGGTTTTCACTATACACAAGGAGACTCGCCCGACACTGCAAAGTTTACTGTTGGGAAAAGTAAGGATAAAAGCTTTTGTTGCTAGCATTCCACTGCTCTTCTGGAAATGTGTTGCGCAAGCTAGTAAATGGGGGCTTCTTGAAATCTGTGAGCCCCTATTTCAAGTGACACAGTCGCACGTTTTTACCGTTTGACCATTCGTGCCTTGTGAAAATATAGAAAATCAACGGAATAAAAACATAGGAGAGAAATGTGGCAGCGTAGTGCACTTGCTATGCCTTTTTCGCGCTCAATAGATAAGTATCGGGCTACGAGCGCAAGAATTTTGCTGTTTACCTTCTGCCGGAACAATAGGTACTGTCCTACAATGCACAGAACAGTATTTGCGATGAAACAATTCATTGCGCTGGCAGAAAAAGCGCGGCTAATGTTTTCTCGAACGTCCCTGAACGTCCCTGCTCCTAATCAATAAGGTAGCTATATCGTTCGATTCATTGAAGAAGCATCGTCCCAAAATTTGCTCTTCTACTGTTGTGGCTGACCCATCCCCGCCAGAAAGTGGCAAGGAGAGATATCTTCTCAGTTGTGCCGCATCTAGTTATTATAAACTGACGCGAGATATCGGCGGTCTTTTTGCTAACGCACACACAACAAGGAGTGGCGTAGCCCCGAAACTTGTGTATAGTCGCGTTCGAGGTAACTCTCTGCTGAGGAATTCAGAAAGCTTTCAGCAAAAGTTAGGTATGCAGCCTCCTCATTGCAAAAATTGAGGTGAAGGGCAAAGCTTACTTAAACGCATCGATTAATCAAAGCTGAACATAAGGTAACTAATTTTTGTTTCGCAAATATGTTGAGGCAGAAACACAGTATCACCACAAGCATTGTTGAGTGCCCTTTGTTACGAATGAGCATGCACTGTGTTCTGCAGGACCTCAACAACACAGCTCCTGAGACAATCGTCCTAGACGACAACAAGCGGTTTTGATTCTACCTTGAATGCACACGAACTGCGCAGCCAGGTCTATGCCGTTTAGCTCACCAACACCACCACAGTGTACGTGATTGTCAGGACACACATCAGATATGGTTTAACGGGAGTGACCACGACAAGGAAGTTTTTTGATATCTCAGGGCCCACAGCCATTCTGCCATTTATGTCTGAGTGTTGAGATAAACGCTTCTGGTATGGTGCGTAATGATGACGTCAAACAGAATGGTGGACAGAAAACATCTGCTCAACGAAACTTTCTGATGTAAGATAACACAACATGGCTTTCTCTAATTCTGCCAATTTCCAAACACAATATGTGTCTGTGCATTTATTTTTATACTACCGGCATCAGGCTCCTGGCGCCAATTACAAATCGCTAGCGTGAATCGAATATTAAAAATCCGAATAAATTGTGCCGAAATACCGGTTCCGGTATACTCCACCGGCACATCTTCACTCTTTCTGGGCAGTCGTGTGGCTAGGAAAGCCGGTATGCATTCATACGCTGGTATGTGACCGTATGACGCTGCCCTTTGCTGTGAATACTGGTATCCAGCGGCCTTACGATCGTATTCGCTGTGAACGGTATCATGCAGTGGCTTAAAGTTAGCCCTGCGATGGCACGCGGTATTAAACCCTTACTCAAAGATTAACGTAGAATACCTTTTCAGTGCTTAGCACAATGGTACCCGAAACCTTCAAGTCATGTTGCTTGAAAGTATATTTGGGCCAAACAACGCGCACACTGCTAAGAAATCACCTTTACCCACCTCAGGTAAAGTGAGACGCTATCGCCTTTTTTCTACTTTCCATGTCTTTACGATGCCGACATACCCACAACACGTCTCGCAATCTAACGCTAGGGAATTGGCCAAGTATGTTAACAGCTCCGACAGCGGCCAATGAATGATTCCCCAACACCCATTTAATTGTTGCCATTACACCCACACACTATTCTCTCACGTCCACTGGGTTGTACTCTTCAGGGGTCAGTGCCCCTCCCGTCGAAACTTGAAGACGAACCATGAATTCACATAAAGTGCGGCTGCAACCAGCTACCCATACTTATATTTTCGTACATGTAACGATGTTCCTAGGCTTCTCTTCGATTTTCTTAACCCGACATGTTCTTGCTCTGGAACTGAATGATTCCCCAGAGGCAATGCAAAAAAAATTTCTTGTTGTCTTTCAATATGGTCTGGCTTCATACATTGCGCCTTGGTAATATCTTTTGAGAGCAGCTCGCCGGTAGAAATGCTCAACCCACATTAAAGTGTATCGGTGCTGCAGGCCTGCCCGCGGAACTTGGCTACACGACGTCTAGCAGCCAAATAGCTGTATCCGTGCCCAAACTAGGTTTAAAAGCGAATTCTCCTGCTCTCTCTATTCGAATACATTTCAGCTTCCTAAATACTCATGATTCCGAACAATGCGGTCACATGTTCTCAGGAGAACATATTCATGTCACTGTGCCTATCGTAATTTCTTTCACAGATAACACGGTGGAAGTGAAGCGGGTCAGGTACAGTGACTACAAGAACTGCGTGATAACAGAAAGCTCGCACTTTGTTGAAGGTAAGTCTAACAATCTTGCATTTCCCAAAGGATCACAGGGGAAATGCTTTCTCCTGAGTTATTTTTACCGTATTCATGAAAAATTCTGAGACAAGCCTAAAATCACCATCGCCCTCCCTTTTAATGTGTTAATAAAGAGGAAACATCATCTGAGGTTTAATGGACATAATCCTGGATCACAAATTGCTGCTACGGCAGGTTGTCGAGGCGGCCGAATGGAAAAAAGGCGTAGACCGTGACGCAGCATTCTGGTGGTGGTGGTACCATTGAGATGGCTATACCAACTCAGAGGGATTGGCCACAAAATAGCCGCCTTTCCGACAAAAGCTGTAGTTTTGGAGTGAAAAGATAATTACTTAAATATTCGAATGGATTGCCCGTTTTTGAATAGAGAAATATAGTCAGGGTTTATGAACATTAGTAAAAAAGTAAAAACACCACTGCATTAAACTTAGGAAGTAAGAATAACGAAGTGAGAGAGTGGCACAGACGAAGCAGTGGGCAAGGTGCGCATAGGTATGACAGGGGAATGCAGCAGGGCCAAATCATGGCAAACATGACAGACGGCCTCACTCTTGAATTAATGAGTGTAACGCCCGGCAAACATCCCCGTGGCAGAATCCCCGGTTCTTTCGCTGTGAATGACGAAATCAGTGTAGCAGACAGTGGGAGGTTTACCCGGTTACATGTGCCTTCGAATTACCTTCGTCTTATAGACGAGAACCGTTCGCAGAACCAGAATAAATGGTCAAACGTTTCCGCTTAGTTGCAGAATGCGCGTAGTGGCGACAGGGTCAGGCTACAGTGGTGCAAGGAGTAGTTTAAATATGGCAATCGACAGCAAATCCTAGTAACAATCACTTCGCAAGCTCGCCACTGGCTTATGCTTAAATTCCATGAGTACAGAAAGTGCTCGGCCTCCGAACCTTTGCAAATAAAATCAGGCATACTTTGAAGTAAGCACAGCCTACGAAGTGAGCTGAAGAGATTAGGTTAATGGGCGGCAGGGCCTCCACTATTGAACCACCCAATGATATTCCTGCCAGAGCATCCCCCGATTCATTAGGCCAGATAGCTGCATGTCCAGGTATCCAAACGAAAGGAAGCTGTCGCAGGGAGGAAAGCGATACAGAAGCAAGATCTCGACCTAGGGAGAACGATGTTGAGTAAATAAGTGAAGAACACACAGAAAATAAATCCGCGAGGATTATTGCCTATTGTTGTGAAGAACAAAGCTTCCGAAGGGCAGAGACTATAACAAAAAATTTTGAGAGGAAAGAAGTAATAAAACTAGGTGACCGGAGGGAAAGGCCCAATGCAGACCGCGAGAAAAAATACTCGCGCCTGCTTTCTCCTTACGGACACAGGCATCGGTTGCTATAATGGCGTGAACAGGGAACCCAGTCGGAAGATCCTTTAGGAGGCCTGTTAAAAGTTTTATCATCGTCTTCATTCTCTGTTTTGTATTTTTAGTTGCAATTATGTGACTGAAAGCTTTGGCCCTTGCGGCAACGTTATATGGGCCTAACATTAGGTGGTCGGAAGCAAAACAGTGCGGTGCCAAGCAACGTCAAACTAACAGACCGCGTAGCTGCTGCTCTGCTTGATGAAGCCAGAACACAAAGCTTAACGATTGCCCCAAGTTAAGGCTTACGCGTGCTTCATTTCACGTCGGCCACCAAACGCACGTATACAAAAACTTGCGTGGCTCCTTCTGAAGTTGTAGGCCTCAATCACACACTGAAAATCAGTAGCTGTCTCTAATGCACGTATCCAAGTCAAAAGTGACAACACATTCACTAGACCTATCTCAGTAATCTAGGGCTTTCGACCTTCGCGGAGTTCGTAATGTGGCTTCATCCAGGATTATGGAGACCATGGATTCAATTTACACGTAGAAAAAAATAAAAAAGTTTAATTTCAAATCCTTTCCTCATTTTGTAAAGAATATTTCTTGATAAAAATCGTTTCTCTCCGAATACTTCGTGACACGATTTCCACATTCCTTCTGCTGTCGGTCACTTTTTGTGATTATTCTTTTCCATGTCAAGCCAGTAATCTAACGGTTTCGCAAAGTTCTGGGCCACAGGACATATCACTCCTGTCTAAGGCAAATGACCCATTAAAGGAGATAGTTTTCGCCCCTTTAACCGCCTTGAGTGCATGCAAAAGGGGTGGCGGTTGGGACTAAATCTCTGTCACGAAGTTTTCTTTTGAGGTTTGTCGATTTTTTTCATGTAAAAGAATTGATGCTCATATAAACCGATGGTTTGAACATTTTTCTAAAATTGGCTGAGCAAATCTCGAGCACAAGAACTCTGTTTAAGACATTTTTCACTTGTCATTCGGAATTCCGAAAAATAAATTGGAACTCCAGTACTTTGAAATCCGCAGAGTGCACGCGCTTGCAGTTGTTCTGGGGGGAATGTTTCAAGTTCGGAACGTCTGTATTTTTTCGCCCCTGAAGCGCACACAACGCTGTCCAGAAAAGTAAGCGACTCCCCACAAATCATGGAACCTTTTCTTGCCTTCGAGCTATTTATGAAACGTACCCAAAAAACTATTACATCGCTTTTTAACCAGCAAAGGTGTGTTACTTCATTGCCTTAAGTAAAGTGTCTGGAAACTCAGTAAATATTCCGCACATTTAACTAATGCGCGCTATACCTGTCGCCTGTCCACGTACGCAGAGTGCACCTTGTGGGTTACGAAAGACGTGGTGGACCAGGTGCCACAGAACTGCATCGAACAGTTCGCTGACATCTGCGGAGAGGCTGTGAATCTGCGTTCCAGCAATATCTGCGAGGACGACTACACCGATACCGAAGATGACGACATTTAATAGAAGCATTAAGGCCGACCCTATTAGTGATTTTTCCTAAGGTCGCCTGCTTGTAGCTGTAGCATTTCTAGCGATAATAATCCGGCCCGGTTACGGTAAATAAATTTCTTTTTGCATACAGTGCTCGTCCTCTTGGCTGTAAAAGAACAAATAAAAACATTTTTCTCTGAAAAAAAGAAATAAAATGAAGACAAAACCACTGACCTTCCACGCTAAAAAACCGTAACCATTGAAGGTGGGCACACTGCAAGCCGTGTTCGTAAGGAAACACGGATGTTTGCGATTTGCGATATTGCATACATTTCAGCTTATTAGTTTAGTGAAACTTAACTAAACTGCGGTTTTAATCTAGGGGAAAAACGTGGACTGTCTGTTTCTTCCCTGCACCGTAGGCATGTTACCGTATGTGTGACCCAGGAACTCCACTGAGACCAGCAGGAAGGTCGCATCGGGCGTTGGGAAGCCCACCTTAATGTCTCCCCCCAGCAGAATGGGTACATCAGTAGTGTTCGCTGCACCACCGCCTTCCCCTAAATAACGCGTAAAAATGGCATTGGAAAGATGCACGCCACACGTGGTGAGCAATAACCATGACTCGGCGAAAGAAGCGGAGAAGGTGGAGAGGAACAAAAAGTGGGGTTGTAACCATACTCTATCCGTAGAGAGACATTCTTCACTGTGGAACACGCAATGTGTAAATTCATTTTACAAAGACCAAGCTAATACCAATACCCTTAAACAGGGCTTCACTTCTAAACACAACGCAACGCCGCAGCCAAATTTTTCCAAATTCCCTATATTCCATATCAGGATATAGACGCCTGCGACCTCGTTTTATTTATTTAAGTTATTCTATGCGCTGAACGCCAGTCCCCGAGATTTATTTCACACAGGAGCAGAACCGAAGTTAGACATGCACAGATTTGCTGTAAAACGAAAACATAGGGAACTCGGTTAAAGAAACCGGGAGTTATTAATAGGAAGTATTTTACGTCTCCCTGAAGGCGTATGTGGCGACAAAAACGCAGAGCAGGAGAGCTAATTTTCCCTGACGACGACGACGACGACCGTAAGTGAAGTGAAAGAAAAACTATTGCCATGCCCGGAATCAAACCTGGCTTACTCACGTTCTGAATACGATGTGTATTCCAACCCGGCGTTCCCGCACGGTCGCTGCACTTTTGATTTGGGGAGCATTGCAATGGCGGGCAAAATTAAACCAATAAACCACGCACCCCTCCGTCTACTGCCGAGCTTTCTTCGTGCTATGTGAAATGGCGAAGGGTCAAAGTCAGACCGCTGCGACTGAAAGCCAAAACTACGTGCGAGTCGAAGTCAAAACTCAACGAATGTAAAGTCGTAGCCGTATGCCAGTCAAAACATAGACGCGAATAAACTCGAGACATTCTTAGAGTCTAAAGTCGGAAGACCACCAAGGAATCCCTGACAAGAGCGCTTCGTGTTCAACTAGCGTCGTTGTTAGACAGAGGGGCGCATGATTTATTTTCTTCGTTATACTCATTGAAGCATCGCTTTAGACTGAGCGCTGTGCACCCGCACCGACCCCGACACTCAACGTAGCGGCCACACCCTCTCCGCCTGCAATACACGCAGAGACCCCCGCACTGGCGCCGGTCCTCCATCCTTCCATCTTCTTGGTTTCCAATTCGGCGCGTGCGTTCTATATGAGAATACCAGCGCAGCTGCTCTCTTGTTTCACCAATCCGGTATCGGTGCGTCCTGCAGTACAGTGAACTAGAATACTTGGGTAGTGGAAAAAGCGGACGCCTCCGAGTGAGGCACTTAGTGTCAACCCCAAGCGGTGGCGCTCGCGTGCCCCGCCCGAGCGCTTTTTCGCCACGGGAAGCGACTGGCAGGCGTGTGTAGGGTCAGTCTCCGAGCCGCGACAGTTCTTTTTTTTTTTCGTGTAAAATTGTACAAAATGCCAATAATATACCAAGTTTTTTATGGGAAAGGAACCTAAGACGCGTATTTACTAGTTGCTTATTTTTTCATCACATTTGGCCAACTCAGCAAGCGTGCGGGTACTTTTTTCTTGTTGTTTGATGATTTTCTATCGTTTTCTGTCAACTGAGGGATAAGCGGCGTGCTTTAGGCTGGCTAGCGTACGTCAATGCTGCTGCTTTTGTCTTCATTTTTTGCTGATTTTTCTATCACGTTTTGCATACCGATCAAACAGTGTCGTGCGTACGCAAACGTTTCCGTTGTTTTTTTCCAAATTTCCCCCACACAGAACACAAGACAGATGTCTTAAAACTACAGTCAAATCAACAAAAAGCGTGCAAATACAGGATTCCCGACCGCAATTCTCAGACAAGCACTAAGCCACACGGCATCATTTTACTGCGCGACCAATTTAAAACTGCACACATGTTTGCGCACTGAACACCAATAAACATAAAATAATTACACATTATTTACATTTAATTAATTAAATCCACGTTACAAACAATTGAAACACAGAACCAAGAACATTTAAACAAGTTTGGTTCGTGCTAGGCTCCTCTTCAATAAACATAAAATAATTACACATTATTTACATTTAAGTAATTAAATCCACGTTACAAACAATTGAAACACAGAACCAAGAACATTTATACAAGTTTGGTTTGTGCTAGGCTCCTTTTACAATTTCACAAACCAAGATCATGTGCGGCCGCTAGCTGGTTCCATTTTCTATAACGATCATGTGCAGCGACTCAACAGCGGGGAGACAATGCCATTGTGTCATCTGTTTATTAAGTGCGAATGCACCTCTTAAGCGACCCTGAATCACGCGTCCACCGCCGTCCGTCCATCAGCACCACATACCCACTTAGGGCGATTGGCCAAGAAGAGTTCCTAATTTCTTTAGCACATACCCACTGAGGGCGATTGGCCAAGAAGAATTCTTTCGCATCACCCGTGCATTCCCACTTCCCATCGACGACTGCTGCTTCGCCAGGAGCGGAAGTCGGGGCGAGTACTGCGGCGTCTACCTCGTTGGTCACGTCTACGCGAACCTCGTGTCGCACGCCGTGTCCACCTCGCCGGTCAGGGACGAGTCGTCGTACAGTGCCGTCTACACCGACGCGTACTCGGGCGACGGAATCGTGGTAGTCACCCTCTACCTCGCGCCAAACATCTCGCGCGACGACGTCATCGAATACGTGGACGCGGCGATGGAGAGTGTAGCCAGGCGCGTAAAGCCCTCGGACCTGGTCGTGGTTGTTGGGGACTTTAACGTGGACGTGCGAAAGGGCGGCGAGTGGTTGATGGAATACATGCTCGCCAACCACTCCATGACGTGCCTACCGCTAGAGGCTCCCACCACCATCAGCGGCAGCTACATCGACCTGGTCTTTGCGAGGAACTGTCTGATACGCGCGGTCTTGCAACAACTCTTGACCGTACATTTCAGTGACCACAAGGCGGTCATAATGACCGTCAACTACAACGACAACACCAACAAGTGCTGAATAAAGACGCGGCGATGGAGAGTGTGGCCAGGCGCGTAAAGCCCTCGGACCCGGTCGTGGTTGTTGGGGACTTTAACGTGGACGTGCGAAAGGGTGGCGAGTGGTTGATGGAAGACATGCTCGCCAACCACTCCATGACGTGCCTACCGCTAGAGGCTCCCACCACCATCAACGGCAGCTACATCGACCTGGTCTTTGCGAGGAACTGTCTGATACGCGCGGTCTTGCAACAACTCTTGACCGTACATTTCAGTGACCGCAAGGCGGTCATAATGACCGTCAAGTACAACGACAACACCAACAAGTGCTGAATAAAGAATACTGTCGTTTCACTTTACGTGCGTGTGTGTGTGATTTCCTCGAACATACACTTTAATTCACCAAGATTTCCAGAGAACGACTAACGGGGTGTGTGAATCCCCACTTGATCACGCGGGGGTGTTAAACGCAACTAACGGGCGAATGCCAACACAGTTCAACATAACTCCCCCTCATATCATTACCCGTGCATTCGCACTTCCCCATGCTCCCCTTCGGGGAAATGCGGGTGAATTTTTGTAGGTGTTCGATTTCCAAACTGTAATTACCAGTGAGTGTGCGCCCATCCACGCATGCACCAAATGGGCGGAGCGCTTAACTATATACTATAGGCACAAGAAGGGAGAAGCAGAACCGAAACCACGTCTGAGATTCGAAATGCAAGTGCGAAAGAAAATCTCCGTGCGCTTGAAGCAAAAAAAGGTAAGGAGAAAAATAATTAGTACCACACCAAAGCGTCAACTCGCCGGAGCGCGCGAGCAACGCCGAACAGGTCCCGGTAATGCGCACAAACGTCGCGCGTGGGATAAAACACACAGGACACACAAAACAACAGAGAACGACAGCAAAAATATAACGCCACCCAGAGAGTTCGTTGTGGACTGTATTCGAGGGCGAGCAGTTCTATTTTACTGTAAATTGATCGCTGGTGTGGCCAATGCGCCTTGCAATAACTTTGCGAATGCTATTAATAATATTGTTGCGTCTTAGTAGACGGAGGTGTAGACAGCAGGATGGAGATGTACCTATTTATTAGGCGTAGCGCTACACCGAAGAGTAGAGGCAGCACGGCGAGTCTCAGCGAAGAAGGCTGAATCGTTCTGCCCGCGAGCGGTGAACCCACACACTTGCGTCGTCGTCTTCGAACACCTGGCTGGCAAGGAGAGGGAACGTCACACTCGCCGGGGATTGTACACTAACACTGCACGGCGATCACGCATACCGCAAGCAGGGGATCGCTGCTTGATAACTATCCACGTGACATTTTCCCCCTCGTCGAGAGAGCATCGTCCCGATGCGTGCAAAGCTCTGGAAAAAAAATGCGCTCGAGGCATTGTCCCTCAACGTGTCAGGTAGGGCTTCATACGCACGACATGAACGACGTCAGGGCGGCGGTTACGCCGGCGTTGAGAAACGATTCCGTCGTCCACAACCTCATAGGTGACATCGCTAAGTTGGAGCAAAACTCTATAGGGACCGCAGTAGCGTTTGAGGAGCTTTTCAGAGAGTCCTCGACGTCGAACAGGAGCCCATACCCAGACTCGTTCGCCGGGTTTGAAAACGACAGTCCTGTGACGGAGGTTGTAACGGTGCGTGTCGTAGCGCTGTTGCTGCCTTGTTCGTAAGCGCGCCAGTTGACGCGCCTCTTCCGCTCGTTCCGTAAACTCATTTAGCTGCATGTTGTCGTTGCTGGTGTCGTGAGGCAGCATTGCGTCCAACATAGTGGTCACGGGACGGCCGTAAAGGAGGAAGAACGGCGTCATCCTGGTCGTGTCTTGTTGAGCCGTATTGTAAGCGAATGTCACGTATGGCAATACGGCGTCCCAGGTCTTGTGCTCGGCGTCGGTGTACATACTCAGCATATCCGCTATTGTTTTGTTGAGCCGTTCAGTCAAAGCGTTTGTCTGCGGGTGGTACGCTGTTGAGGTCCGATGTGCTGTACCGCTGAGTTGCATCACTGCGTCGACAAGCCCAGCAGAAAACGCTTTGCCTCTGTCCGTAATAACAATGGCCGGGGCACCATGCCGGAGAACAATGTTGTCAATGAAAAACTTGGCAACCTCGAATGCAGTTCCTCTTTGGAGGGCTTTTGTTTCGGCATACCGAGTGAGGTAGTCGGTAGCGACTACAATCCACTTGTTTCCCGCGGACGACTGGTCCCAACAGGTCCATCCCGACCGGTTCAAACGGCTTCTCGGGGATTTGGACAGGGTGCAGGAGGCCCGCTGGCCGGAGTGGTGGCGCTTTCCGTCGTTGACATTCACGGCACGTGCGCACGTAATGCCGCACGGCTGCAAAAAGTTTTGGCCAGTAGTATGACTGCTGGATCCTAGTCAGGGTACGGGTGAAGCCGAGGTGACCCGCCGTCGGCTCATCGTGGCAAGCCTGCAGAACCTCGTTACGAAGTACTGCAGGTACAACAAGCAGGTAGCTTCGGCCACGCGGAGAAAAATTCGCTTTATACAGGACACCACCGCGGAGACTGAAGGATGACAGCGCTCTTGAAAACACCCGCGGCACAGTGGATGAACGTCCCTCCAAGAAATCAATCAGCGGCCGTAGCTCGGAGTCCCCCCGTTGCTGCTCTGACCAGACGACGATGACGTGTCCCCAGCCCAGTAGTCTGACGTGGTTCCGGATACCTTCGACGTTTCGTCGGTGCCTTGACGAGGTCGTGTCGCGGGACCAGACATCGCCTACAGCATCATCATCCTATGTGGCGGCAAGGGCTTCATTGTACATTGTCATCTCATCTTTCGTCCTCACCACATCGCGCAATACGGCGGCGTCGACCGGGACGGTCGCTTTCAACCGGGGGGCCAAAAATGTAACCTGGCGGCAGGACAGACGACATGAACGATGAGACAGTCGAACGATCTATTTACAGATTATTTACATGGCGGCCAAGCCAGAGCCCGCGCAGGCAGAGCGCACAGACAGATCTTCTTCGTCGTCGTAGGCTGGGATTACCGAGCCATGCTGCGTTGCCCTCTTCATCGTCTTCTCGTGACAATATAGCAAGGCCCTTACGTGAAAAGTGCAGCTATGTCGTGCGCATGTACTGTTCATTCTTTCAACCCATTTCAACCAATGAGACGGCGTGTGTCGTGCGTTAGTGATCGATGCTAGCGTGTGGATACTTTGTTTGCTAACGTTTCTGTCGTGTTGTGTCAGCCGAGGAAACCGCGTGGTGCGTTTTTCCGTTCCTTTCTTTTTTTAAACTTGTTGCACGCTAGAGCACGGCACACAGGTCGCAGTTCTCAGGACCGGCCCGCACCTGACAAACTTTTTAAATATAAGCCCGAGCCCCTCGCCTACCCGAAGAAATTTAATAAAATAAATCTGAAACCGTCGGACTGTTTTGAAATATCAGCCCGCGTCCGACAGACTACAATCGTAAGTCCGAAAACATTTGGTGTTTTCAACGCGACAACGTAACATAGAGCGAGTATATCCGACTTACAATTTTTAAAGCTTGGACCTAGCTAAAGATATATCCGCACACAGAAAAGTAATTTCGGGAATATCGGCGAAATATATTTTCATCGAAGCTGCAGTGACTTCGCAATTCTGTTTATTTTATTTAACCTCATTCAATGAGCAAACTTTTTGGTATCAACAATTATAAATTTGCGGCACACGGCACACGACGGCCGGGCCTGAGACACTGCGTGCATGCGCCCAGACCAGCACAGCCCGAAAAAAAAATTTGTTGAAGGCCGAGCCCCGCCCGGGCCCTAGAACATGCGTGCTGCCTACCTGGGCCCTTACAGTGCAATAATCCACACAAACACACACGATATATTTTTAATAACTTCACTCGAGCGAAAAGCATCAGCATTCGCAACTGTAATTCTCAGAAAAGCACCATACGGCACACTTTAGAGCGCGATCAGTTAAAAACTGTACAGTTTACTGGCTATCCATTAACATAACACAGTTACCTTATTACATTAGCACCAGAAAGTTCATAAAAAATGCTCCCCTCGTTTTGCGGACGTAACATATTATGAAAAAGTCAAGAATTCAACAAATAAAACCAGGATAAAACAAATCGCGAATACCAAAATTGCAGATATAAAATATTTAAAGCAATCACCTAAATTTATTAAGGGCACAGTCCCACAACACGCTATTGCAATATCCTTTAAAACGGCATGGGCCGTGGCTCTTCGGAAACAAAAGACCGCCGCAAGCATAGGCCGTCTCCAAATTACAAACAAAAGAAAGAACCAAGAACACTTAAAGATCAGCGTAGTGCCGTATAGGCTTCTCTTGCAATTGCGTACACAAAACTATCATGTGCAGCGGCTTAACAAACATTAAAACAGAGTGTGAATCACTCAACCCAAGTATTATAGTTCACTGTAGCCTGCAGTCACGAGTCTGCATTGCGGTAAGCAGAACTCTATTGCACAATAGTCACCATCCTCCTCCCCTGAAATGGGCGCAGCTCATTTACTGAAAGTGCCCAGGTGGCACAATAGATGGACCCTGGATTATAAGCGATTCTTTCTGGCAGCCAAGAGAATAGCGCGTGCAACCGTGCCAAACGACAAACGCTCGAGCAGTGTGACCTGTTTTAAAGTCTTCCCGGGATAGAAGTCGTGCAGCAGCAAGAGTGTCTTTATTGTCACGTTGCTGAATGCTGTCGGAGATGATTAGGACTGTGATGTCAGGCCGAAAGAGCATTCCTGCAGCTACATTTCCCACGAAAGCGTCATCAGCGGTTAACGCTGCGTGAATCGGCGAGTGAACTATACCTGCCAATAGCTATTAATGGCTTTTTGCCGCGTGTTGGCAGAGCGGTGAAGAGTCGGCCTACAATAAAGTTGGCCGGAGGAAGCGCTTACGACAAACTCGCATCCAAGAAAACACCTTTTACTTATATTAAATTAAACCACAGTAATTCATTGATAACTCGAACTCGAATATCTCCAAATACTGGTTAAGTAGGACCTTTTTTTCTCCGTGAATTTACCTACCAATGGCGCTATGTGTTTGCCCTCCTTTTCCTTGAAACATTTCTTTCTGGGCACCGCGGCTATCTCAAAATATTGACAGAGAGGACACAAAGCAAATTCGCTACAGGCAGCTGATAAGGACTCTATTATAACAATTAGCCCCCCTTTTACGCCGATAAGGAAATAAGGAAATGGGGAACTAAGGAAATAAGGAAATAACGTCGTGCTAAGGAAATTCGCGCTGTACGAGGCTGATGTTTCCGTTACAAAAATTTTGTACGACGCCTACATCGTCGATAGAGCTGTGAGCGATGAAGCTGATCATGAGGACGAAGGTGAGCCTCAAGAAGTGCTGATAATTACAGAAAGAGCAAAGATGCTGCGCCTCCTTCGCAACGAGGTAAAATGTAGTTCTGGCGATTAACACTTAGTGCGATGCATGGAGCAGCTGGAGAACGCTTTTCTGAAACCATATGCGAACGCGGAACAGGCGAGCATCACGAATTTCTCTTTTTGTCGCTATATAAACACTCGTTCGTTAGTTTTCTAAAATCATATATAAAATGTATTTTCCAAAAAATTAGTGCGCCTTTATTAAGAAAGCTAGTCTGTGCGATGGAATTTTTCTTACCAGCATTACCTCTTATTTCAGGGACCAGGAAAAAAATTTCCGGCATTTCAAATGACGCCTGGTTCAACCGTGTCAGCCGGAAGTAAACGTGTTTACTTCCGGCTGACACGGTTGAACCAGGCTTCATTATATTCATCGTAATAATGCAAAACGTATCTCGACATTTTCAGAGGTTTTACGACTTGGAGTTAACGAGACATTACTGTACTTTTATAGTGGCCCAGATGGTGCGTAATTCTTCGAAAATCATGGCACCGCACCCAAGCGCTGCTTTTAAGGCCTTTTTACTGAATTTTCTATCCGCTCTCAAAAACCCAGCCTCCACGAGGCTTCGAGATATGTCGACTGAGTGCTTTGGAGGCAAAGTAAAGCCCTATTTCTTTTATTTCCATGGCTTTCCTCAGCCTAACGAGCGCGCTACATAACCTGGCAAGAGATTTGGCGTTGAGCCGAGTATACAGCGCGGGAAAGCTCACGCTGTTCTATAAAGCGACCAAAACGGGCGGCAACGAGGTCCCGTCAACGTGTCCCTTAACAACGTCTAAATGCGCAATTCTTGTTACACCAAACCACCCAAAAATGTACGACTTACGCGTTTTGCCTTCGTTTATAGTAAGGACTGGCCTTTTCTTTTTTTCCTTTTCTTTTTATCTCTATTTTTCACTGTCATCACACTGTATTCACCCCATCTGGAGTAGCAAGCCCCACCGTTAGTGGGGTTGCCCTCTTAAGTTTTCAATAAACATTTTCTCTCTCTCTCTGGCCTGGTGAGGTCGGGCCCTGTGCCTGCAAATGCAGCTTTCTCCGACACCAGGTCCCGCCGCAGTGGGGCAGCCGCTTTTGTAACTCATCGATGTGTATGCTCCGGCAGGCACTGTGCGAGTAGCAACCATTAGCAATTTTAAACTGCGCTGCGCCGTTTTCAGCAAAAATGGGGGATACGTCTTACAGTGCAGTGCAGAGTGCTGGAAGCGTCCCTTTTGTCGCAAAAACCCGTCGCCGCCTTTAAACACAGGAAGTTGCACAATACGAAGGCCTAATCAGGAAGCTCGTCTTTTCCGATGCGGCGTATCGCGCTCTTTCGGAAAACTGGTCTTCTCTCAATGTTTGAATGAGTGGCCTATTTTTGCGCTATGCTTCCAGTTACGAAAATACGGAATCGATGCTGTAATCTTTCGCAGGGAATTTGCTACAACCTGTGGGTTCGAGGTAGTAGGCAATACACTGTACGAATTTCAAGCGCAAAATTTCAGACAGGGCGAATTTCAGATTCAGGGGAATTTGAGAATTTAGAATTTCAAATTTAGCATGCTGTCTGAAATTTTGCTTGAAATTCGCATAGTTTGCTACGGTTTTAATAGGTGCAAGCTCGTCAGGCGTACCGTTCTCGGAGTGGCTCACATCTAGCACCGCCGATGGAGTACCGGAGTAAGTGGGTGCGCGGCTGCTTCTGGTTTAGAAGCCAGTCGCTGAGCAAGCCACGTCGGTCTCGTACACTACCTGTCAAAATGTGTGAAATTCTCGGGAGCGACTCTCCGAATTTCGCATGTCCACTAGGTCCTTATTGACTGGGCAGTCCCAATTCCCTGGGTTTTGTCTTCGCTTGTACCTCCATGACGCAGATTGTCAGGAAAGCTTTACAAAGGCTTGCCGATTTCCTTGCCAAAAACAAATGCGAACATTGAATGTGTCCACAAAGTCAACCTGGTCGAGGGTAAAAGAAGCACTGGTTTCTAGTGGTGCATTTGGACGTACTGCAACATAACGAGCAGCTCCAGTCCGTTCGGCTACAGCGCCTTCAAAGGTGCAAAGGTAGGTCTTAGCCATGACAAGGATTACAATAATTTTCCACCTTTGGCTTCGCAGGAACGCAACAGCACCCTGAGCTCCCAACTCACATCAGTGAGAATGTGGATATTAGCAACTTGGGTATAACAAACATAGCTATATTGAGTCGATATCGTCTCAAAATGGGGAAGGGCTTCAACCTATTTGTTCCACCATTAGATAACGTCTCCCTGGGGCGGTGTGTCCCTGTCATGTCCAGCATCCGCAATCCTTAATTTCCCGGTTGCTGTTGCCAAATTAACAAGGTCCAGATAGTCAAAGGATCTGGCCATTGCTTTCAAGATCAAGCGCTTAGTGTTGCGTTGATAGCGAGTAGCTGTAGCATAGGCCCAAGGAAATATTTCACCGAACTGCCACATCTGTTCAACTGGAGCAACAAAACACTCGGTACCGGTATGTGGATGATTCGATCTGTCGATGACAAAGCATTTTCCAACGAATATCACATTTACATATCATATACTGTTTCATTTACCACGAAGACAATTTACAAATTATTAGATGTTTTTTTTTCCTTGGACAGTTCATGAAAGGTGCACCCGGAAGCAAAATACGCCCGCACACGTGAGCGCAAAGAAAAACGAATAGCGGCCCCGTCTGACGCTGCACTTTTGGTGACGAGACACCGTTTTGAGTGTGAGCGTCCAACCAGTCTAAATTAGCCCGTCTTTTTCATCGCTTAAAGGAGCATAGCTGATAGAACTAAGCGTTGGGACATAGGGGCCGCCTTTCGTGCGCAACGGATCTCACTGGCACACGCTTCAGCGGCGGACGCCGAGGGTGAAGCGTGCTTTGCCCAATTAACCTCTCCCTGTATGTAAACACCGTGACGTTACGAACCGCACGCGCGCGACGGGTGGCGCCTGCTGGCGGCCGCGAAGTGCTGTGGCGGTTGGCACAACGCGCCTGCGCCATGCCTGCGCCGATGGCCCGGCCTGGCCACGCGGCGCCCGAAAGGAACGATGTGCCGTTGGTTCGGGCCGTAACTGGCTGCATACATTGCAGGTGGGGTCTAGCTATCCTAGCTGTGGCCGTCGCACCTCCATGTAGCTTTCAGCATCTACAACCTCCGCAACACTTTCGTTTAACGTACGGTCAACTGAAGGGCGACGCTTTCGAATAATCAGTGCGCGACGAACAGCCTAAACGAGTAATTCTGAAGGTTGGTGCTGTTGCGACGCATTCCAAGAATGTTTTTTTAAGATTCTTTTTGTTCGGACACATACCAAGGAAATCTAATTCATTGTTGTTTTCGATGTCCGCTTAAGCTAAGCGCGGTGCCTCAGGCAGCGTATACGCTCCCTTTTCTTGGTCTTTTTGCGTCACCTGGAGACAGTGGCGTATACACGATTTCATTTCGAGGGGAAAAAGGAAAGGTAAAGCATGAAAGGATTAAAAGTATCCCCCATGAAAAGGGAAAAAGCATTTCTAGCAAGAAATAAGAATTTCCGGCTTCATTTCTGACTCGATTATGATTATTAGATTCTAGCTGGAATCGACAGCTTCTAACCAAAAAAGTTCTTAGCCTAGCTAGAGATGATTACTTACAGCTTGCGGGGTTTTTTAATTCCTTCTAGCTGTCACTGACGAATTCTAGCTCGAAGTAAATCTAAATACAGCTAGAAATAAATTAGAAACTCAATTTCTAGCTAGAAATTTCCCTATTTCTTGCTAGTATATTTCTAGCTATAGGAAATTTCTGGTTCTATATTTCAGCCAGAAAAAAACGTATATTTTCAGCTGGAACAATGGGAAGCAACGAAACAAAAATATGCAGAGCAAAAGCCAAAAATATTTCGATAAGAATATCGCGATGATGTCGTTCTCTACTTGATTGACTGATTGTTTTTTTACCTTTTTCCCCAGTGAAATGGCGAAACGGTTCATCGTCATTGTGAGAGTAACATAGCAGCCACATATGGTTCGTGCGTATAGCTTGCGACAGTGCTCTGAAATAATTTTCGATAGTCGTTATTTCATGACAGTTAAAGTTATTGTCCTTGTACGCCCGCTGCATACACCTGCGTCGGGAGGCCGCAACAAGAGAATACATTCACTGAGTCTGTTCGCTTAGGGCAAACACATTTTTCTAATTTTTTCGAGTCGCGTGAGCAGCCCATCTCACGCCGAAGGCACGATGCTACATGTGAGCACGGCAAGCATCTCTGTTTTGCCGCAACCTCGAGGCAGAATATAATTGATCAAGGTAAAAATTTATTGCACTTACAAGGAATGAATTTCGTTTGTCTTGAACAGATCCCCCCATAAGACCAAACTTCCCGTTGTCGATCTGGCGGCAGGCGGCTATCGTGGATTCCTCGTACAAACATTTATTTCGCGTCGCCTATTCAGGTTAGGCATTCGTTGTGTTTTTAATGCAGTATTCTACCTCCTCAAAACATGACAATATTTCGCAGCAAGAACATTTCCTCCTGCCCTACACCCCAGGCACTATTTTACTTGGCCACCAAATTTGTGCTGGTGCTCCATGAGAGCAGATGGTTGATAAACAGCATTATTTCATGGCACAAATCAGCGCGGACTGCCAATGCAGACGGTTTGACTCGGCTTTGGAGAAGTGCAGAAGTTCGAGAATAGGAAATGTTGCAATGAGTAAGAGCAGACCATGTCGCTGCTTTGGCTGCCAACCTCTTCGGCACATTGCGCTCATCCACAATACACGCCGAATTTACCTCTTTGGGGTCTCTGAAAAGTCTGATGCCGCTGATTTTGCTTGCAACATTTGCGTAGCCGAGAGCACAGCAGCCCACCGGCATCAGAAAGGTCAACGCATAAAAAATTACACCATCGTCCAGTGGGAAACAATGAGGAGGATGCGAAGCATCATAGGGGTTCCGTGTAGGTTCCATTGTGTTGCCGTTATGTTGTTTCATTTATCGCAGCACAAAGGGGAACGTAGTGTGAACCCCCATGTAGAGACAAAGAAATTTAGAGAAATGTAGAGACAGCGAAGAGACCGACACCCGGGTTACCTGATCGAACGCCTTCTGGTTTTCGTCTTTATTGCGTGCACACGCTCCTACCCAGCTGCCCGCACTCTTCGTCCTCTTCTCTGGTTGAGCTACAAAGCGCGTGGCACTTCCCGCAACAGCTTTCCCACGGAAAATTCAACATCCTCCTCTAAAGATTTCAGTTCGTCGTTTCCGTTGACGTTCAGCTTCGCGTACCTTCGTTCTATCAGTAGCTTCTTGACGTTGTTTGAATGAGTCAAGGACATAAGGCGCGTTCGTAGCACTTGCTCCTGTCCCTAATTTGTAGCGCAGTGGGAAGAGCGTCACGTACCTCCCGTTGCTGCCAGAGAGTCGCGGGATCGAAACCGGGCGCCTCTAACTATTTCTTTTTTTTTTAGTGTAGGGAGACAGGTGCGGACGCCGGACGACGGAGGGTCGACTAATAGATGTTTTGCATCTAAAACTCCACATTTGCGCGCGTCTAATGCAGCCTCACTGCATACGCCCCGCGCGCCGGTCCGAATGTTTTGCCAACCATCCTCCCGGCCACACCCAGCACGTGCGCTTTCGTGACGTCACGGCCGCCGCGTGATGTACCGGGAGAGGTCCATTCTGTCCAGCTTTGACAAAGCACGCATTCTTAAGAGATATTGATGATTTAGTTTTAAGGGCGATGGCGTTTGTTTGGTATTCTAAAATGAGAAATTTAGAAATTTTGTACAGTGTCTGTGTCAATCAATGAAACACATATTGCAACCTATTAATAATTTCCGTTATTTTTTGTCAAAACCCACGAGAGCACCGAGCTCTACTCGCGTTTCCCCTCTCAATACCTGTTTTATTACGTGTTCAAGGTGACCACTCATCAAAATTTATTAAAATATTATCTCCTGACTCAATTCAATCTCGCTTTGGTGTGCTTATTTATAGTTATCAATCACCTGGATATTACAGGCGAAACATACAAAGACGCGACTGAATATATGTGGCTAGAGGTCGTCCCCGAGTGGCGCAAGATATGCTTTCTGTTGTATAGGGGCCGAAGAAAAAAAATTACTGCCTTTTCACTCCGTGAAGAGGGATGACCAGCAAAGCTGGACGCAGTCCACGGAGCGCACGAAACAAAACACGTTTGTCGTAATTTGCTATGAAGCATACTTCCTAGGCCATTAGCTGAAAGACCCTCTAACGGATCCAAGCTTTCTTCTTGCAGATAAACATGGAACTGCCCCTGCCGCGTCGTAAGCATCTTAATGTTTGTGTAAGGCCGGGTTCAGGCTGGTGCCGCAACTGTCGCACTGACCTAAAGAATGACGTTATTTAACGTCTCAGCTAATCGAACTGCGTGACATGGCATTTTTTCACGTCCATAGAACACGATAAGGGTTTTGCGTCGGTAATCTGAACTTAGCCTAACACACAAACTCAATCCGTTCTACCCCTAAGGACTCCGTACAGGTCCCATTGGGCCGTTTAACGTCCGCGTTTAAATCTCGTGCAAGCACAACAGACATACCATCCATCAGTACGGGCATGAAAACTATACGCCTCGAGCTTCGCGATCGGTGCGCCACCTGCCGGCGCTTTTCTGCGGCGTTGATGGGATGTGCGCTGCGTAGCTGATAGGGGCCCGTACAGTGTTTTGGTTCTGTTTCACTTCTTCTCGCATTTCCGCGCCCTAAAAAAATTTCTACGTCTATAAGCAACGATTACGTTTGTCACTTAAAAAGCAGCTGCGTCTTTGTAGAGCACGCTATCGCCTGCAAGAGCTACCTGGGGGCACGGTTCTGCGCGCAACGTCGCCGCTCTTCCGGGCGTCAGGCGACGGAAGGAGCATATCACCCCTGTCACCTCCAAATACGACAAGCATAAATGAATTCTACTGTCGCCTCGTTTTGACCTGATACTGGCACAGTGAGAGGTTGGCTTCATCTTTTAGCGAGGCCAACGAATGCTGGTTCGTTTAGAATATATACGTCGCAGAAAAATATGTTTCGGGGATGTGATTAGCCAATAACGGACAATAACTTATTCCTTTTTTAAGAATATAAACCATGCGAAAAGTATATTCCAAGCCTGTACGTCGTAAATATGTGCCCACAGACGCCTTATAGCAAGAACCAAGGCAATCTAATATGAAACCACGAAAAATACATGATGTGCAAGTGCGGAAGAAACATAAGAGCTCTAACGGAAATGAAAAAAAAATGCAGAGCAGCTTTTGACATGCCGAAGACGTTTCTCGAAACTTAAGCCAGGTAGGGCTCACCGGACCAACTACATATACGCGAAATGCACTGCTATTTCGCGAGACATAGGTGGGGGGTAGGGGCGGGGCCGCTGTTATAAATGCAGAGCGGAATGAAGCAATGAACGGTTTAGTAATCACACACACACACACACACACACACACACACACACACACACACACACACACACACACACACACACACACACACACACACACACACACACACACACACACGCACACGCACACGCACACGCACACGCACGCATGCACGCACGCACGCACGCACGCACGCACGCACACACACACACGCACGCACGCACACACACACGCACGCACGCACACACGCACACACGCACACGCACACACACGCACGCACGCACGCACGCACACACACACACACACACACACACACACACACACACATCTCGCGTTCACTGTGGTTTTGTTTTTCTACTTCAACAAATAGCTGATCGTTCGGTGGACGCATTTTTGGAAGTATACAGGGTAGGCAGTTCACAAGCGATGAAAGGTGTCGTTGGAAGAGTGGTGTATGTATAAGGCACTCTGATTTCAGTTTCTCCTTTACTCTGCAGGCTCCCTGTGCCATGTGACGATATTTCAAAAGCGTTTAGTCGCGGACGCCGATTATATTCTGAGCCCGTTTGCGCGCTGCTCGCAGATGATGAATGTTTGCGGGCGCAGCAGATGAATGTTTGCGGCGCTAACCTCACGACAAGACGATTCTTTGTCGTGTGCTGATCCCCGAGTATAATTCTGCATTATCCGTCGTACTCACGTTGAATATTCCCGAAATTAACACACAGTTTATTGTAAATGGTGGTGGTCAAAGTCAATATCTGAGGTATATTATTGGCAAAAGTAACTGGTGTAAATGGTGTCAGGTATGAGTGTTCCGCTGAATATGCAAGCGCACAAAACCGATTTACATCGTACTGTATACCGGTATCATGAACATCTGAGGAACCGGTGGTTATGGAGACACTGATAGTAAATTCTGGAGAAATTGTACTTGAAAAACTGGCAAACCTGTATACGCAATGCCTAATGACCGCAATGGTTCCGGAATCTTGGAAGAACGCGAACATCATCCTAATCCATAAGAAAGGCGACATGAAGGACTTGAAAAACTACAGGCCGATCAGCTTACTGTCAGTCGTCTACAAGGTATTTACCAAGGTAATCGCTAACCGAATTTCTGCAACCTTAAATTTCAGTCAACCTAAAGAACAAGCAGGGTTCCGTAAAGGTTATTCAACAATGGACCATATTCACACGATCAATCAGGTGATAGAGAAGTGCGCTGAGTATACTCAACCCCTATATATAGCCTTCATAGATTATGAGAAAGCATTTGACTCGGTCGAAACCCTAGCAGTCATTCAGGCATTACGGAACCAGGGGGTAGATGAGCATTATGTAAGAATACTAGAGGATATCTATAATGGGTCTACAGCTACCATCATGCTCCATAAGGAGAGCAGTAAAATACCTATAAGGAAGGGTGTCAGACAAGGAGACACAATCTCTCCAATGTTATTCACAGCATGCTTACAAGAAGTATTCAGAACGTTGGATTGGGAACAGGTGGGAGTAAGGGTTAAT
The DNA here is from genome assembly GCF_048455015.1 of Haemaphysalis longicornis. Taxonomy (NCBI): domain Eukaryota; kingdom Metazoa; phylum Arthropoda; class Arachnida; order Ixodida; family Ixodidae; genus Haemaphysalis; species Haemaphysalis longicornis. Next base: position 189,883,256 of record NW_027526422.1, read on the forward strand.
GGAGAATACCTCAGTAACCTCAGATTTGCTGATGACGTTGCCTTGCTAAGTAACTCGGGGGACGAATTGCAAAGCATGCTTTCCGCACTGGGCGAACAGAGTAGAACCGTGGGCCTGAAAATTAATATGCAGAAAACTAAAGTAATGATCAATAACCTCGGGACAGCACAGCAGTTTGAGATAGATGGCGAGGCAGTGGAAGTGGTAAGCGAATATATATACTTAGGCCAAGTTGTGACCCCAGATCCCAACCATGAGGCAGAGATAATTAGAAGGATCAGAATGGGGTGGGGTGCATATGGCAGACATTCTCAGATAATGAATAGCAGCCTACCATTGTCGTTGAAGAAGAAAGTGTATGACAGCTGCATCTTACCGGTACTCACCTACGGGGCAGAAACTTGGAGGCTCACTAAGAGGGTTCAACTTAAATTGAGAACGACTCAGCGGGCAATGGAGCGGAAAATGATAGATGTAACATTAAGGGACAAGAAGAGAGCGGAGTGGGTCAGGGAGCAAACTGGTGTTAAAGACATATTAGTAGAAATTAAGAAGAAGAAATGGACTTGGGCAGGGCATGTAATGCGAAGGCAAGATAACCGCTGGTCATTAAGGGTAACAGAGTGGATCCCTAGAGAAGGCAAGCGCTGCAGGGGGCGGCAGAAAGTTAGATGGGCAGATGAGATCAAGAAGTTTGCGGGGATAAATTGGTCACAGTTGGCACAGGACCGAGGTAATTGGAGAATAATGGGAGAGGCCTTTGCCCTGCAGTGGGCGTAGACAGGCTGGTGATGATGATGATGATGATGATAGTAAATTCAGCGCAGTGTAACTACAATCAGGTCCATGCATAGGCCGGTTCCACGACGCTGGCCTCTTGCGCTTATACAGACCGAATATACCACACTAGGATCACGTCAGAAACATTTACACTCTCGTAAGCACACCCCATTTGCGAACAGAGTGACTGCTCCACATAAACACGGATTTACAACGCCCGCAAACGCTAAATATCAGTCGTGAACATACCGCAAATGCCGCGGCGGCAGTAGGGAGCGGGACGTAGACACCCGCGGCTGCTTTCAAAACGGGCAGCTAGGGGGATTTCAGTGGCTCCACTACAGGCCGCTCTCGAAGCGTATTCGCCCCGAGCGCGAACACAGTCGGCCCCTGGCGGCGGCGGGATGAACCGCTCTTAGTGTGGATGGCGCTCTCGCGTCGTCTGCCTTTTCACGTTGCGTGCGGCGCAGGACGCGTGCTGCACACGACAAAACAACCAATATGTGTACTCGTTTGGCAGTAAGCAATGACATAGTTACCTCTGCTTACGCATTTCCTCTAGAAACGCAATAATCAGCGGCCGTTGCGGGTTAATGCGCTGGTTTAATTCCACGAAACATCTTCGCCGTGGTCACCGCTTGAGTGTGAAACGAGTTATAAACATTGCTTCCACACATTGCACTTTTCTTATTGTTGAGTGCAGTCGTCTGCCGTTTCGGGAACGTCGAAGGGTGCTTTTTGAAGGTGGCGTGGTGATTATTTAAAGGATAAAAGTTTGCTACGCGAAACTGGTAAGAAGCGACAAGACCAGTGCATACGCGTGCGAATTCCACACCATTGTAAAATTGCTCTGTGTCCTTATAGAAAGAAGAAACAAAAACCTTTACAATGCACACGACCCGTGCGCTATCACCCATAAATTACCGGACACGTATTTTACACCCGCAAGCGCCTGTGTGATCGTGTCCTTCCCGTACCTTTTATAAAATAAATACCATTTTTGGACAGTCGTTGTTTATACTGAGAAGGAGAAATAAACATTTATTCAACTGTATCGAGTTTCTAATTTTACGTATTATTTACAATACGTTTCTATGGATGCGCAAAAGTATTTAGGGGGATTTTTCGGCAAAATTAAGCAGTTGTGAGTTTGCGTCTGTCATGTGGCATTTCGTGTGTCATTTTCGTATATATCATTTTCAAATCCGACATGAATCACCTTGTCCAGAAACGTGTCTCACTCAGCATAACCGAATTCCTAATATGGTAACGTCTTAACCTCTTAAGGTGGACCGAAGTTTAAAGAAAGAGGAGAAAACGCGTAATATAATGCACGTTGTTGCCCACATGTGTGAGGGGTGTGTGGCATGACTCGCTGTTTTTTTTTTTAATTTTTCCCACAATGCTTGGTTTCAATAAAATTCTGAAAAAGGCGAGCACAACTCCTGGACAATCCCAGACCAAAGGGGGGTTAATCAGTTTTGAAAATACGTACTGCTTTTTCACCGCTACCGAACACGACGCCTAGTGTAGTTTCGATTGTAAGTAATTCTGATAACCATAGTTTTTTTTTTGGCTTTTCGCGTTACATGCGTTCTCTTCTCGCTGCTCTTTCAACGTTGGCAGGACCCCCCCCCCTTCCCCCCCCCTTCCCCCCCTATTTCCCGAAAAAAACTAAATGCACAGAATTTGATTTTTTAACCAATCCTCAAGAATTAAATGCCAAGACAAAGGCTATATTCAGTTTACAAAACAAAGTAGTTACCGGGAACCCGTTGCGCTGATTCGCAACGAGAAATAATAAGGAAATGTTTGCAACAGCGCAACTTCATTTATTGCCATCTTTAGGGTTCGTAAGCGACCTTATACGCAAGAATGCAAACACATCTCGCTGTTGCAGGCACCTGTTAGATTTTAAAAGGAACGCAAATGGTCAACAGAGAAGCCGTAACAGAAAATTTGTGCTCACTGTGAGGTCCCAGAATTTCCATTCCCTACCCACAGGGCTTTATAGCCTCCTCCCTTAAATAAAGTCATTCATTCATTCATTATTTTCTGGTTACCGCGGCTCCCACTTTGGAACCATTGGAGTTGGCCAGGACGACTACGGCAAATCGTCGCATTTGAAAAAAAAAACACCAGAGGCTTTTGTTTTAAACAAATATGGTCTTTGTGCGTGGAATGGCAAATGAGTAGAATATGTGCACACGACGTTGAGTTTTGTGTCTAGGGAATCTTCACCGTGAATTGCGGCCAGTCACCCTGTCACGGTTACTTGCACGATAACACGAAGAATCGGAAACTAAGGAAGAGGCGCAAACACAATGCAACAGTGGAGAAATCAGAAAACCATTGGCTTTTGCGTTCAGAAGATATATTCCAGGGTTTTAAACAAGGAGCGGTACTAAGAGAAAGCTATCTTCGTCCACCAAAAAAAAAATGTTGCTTCACCACATCGTTCTGTCAGAGTTTGAAAACACTGAATCAAGGCCAATAAACAACAGAAGGATGCGGGGGCAGCATTCCCTGCATTTCAACAGATATAAAATACGGTTTGGCGTTGTACCAAGAATGCTTGAAGCACGTCATCTTGTATACTACACTGTACTCCTGCGATCCCCGAGCTCGAGCACTGCTGCTGATATTCAGCTCAACAAAATGACTTTCGAACTGAAAAATTACCACCTCAGAAAAACTACCTATGTTATTAGTGATATAACAATTACGTATACCGAACAACTTTTAGCAACTCTCGTATGGCTAATCTGCGAGAAAACAATTATCAGTGGTGTGTAACCTCAGTTAAAAAGATTGTTTTCTTGGGCCAGTTAAAAGCAAAAATATTTATCTGTCTGTCCCTTGATTCAGCCGCCCGACCAAAAGATAAAATAATTCTTGAACGAGAAGTTCGTATAAGGAATACAAAGAGAAAGTAATCAGTGATTATTGTTCATTTTTCATTGCACGAAACTTTTTGAAGCTAAAGAATCTGGGGGCAGTGTTCATACTCGTAAACATTTATTGGCAAAAACAATACATCACGCATATTTCCGGCAAAACATCAATACATAAGTAATATTTCACTTTTTGGTATAGGTGTAAAGTTTATGACTGCTTGGTTTCAGTGAGTTGGTTTCAGTGGTTTGACTCAACAATTCAAAAGCGACCGCCTAGCCACCTCGGGGCCGGACTCGAAGAAGTCACATCTTAACCAAAGGTACTAGGTGATTGGGCGAGCCCTGAAACGCGGCAAAATTTAATTGACTTAAGCAAACACCCACTGTATTTATCGTGGAAGGAATAAGATGGGGCGGGAAAGCGGGAGAGGTAGCCTGGAAAGAGAAGAGATGTAGTGATGTGGCAAGGGTTGCAAAAGACTATCGTCTTTCCACCACATAGGCAGCGTACTGAGCAGATCCATGGCCATTTTTTATTTTGGAAATGTGCGGAACTTTAGCGTCAGTATTCCTTTTAAATGTCAACGTAATGGCATTGTCAATTTCTGGAGACTACCGATTCGTGCCCTAATTATAACGTAATTTCTCATGCCTGTTCGTTCTATACCTTCAGACTATTGCGGCAACGGTTTTTTGTAGTTGTATTTTACTCTTGTAGGGCTTCAGGAATGTATGGTGTTGTAAAGACGCAATAAAAATGTCAAGGTTTTATTTTTTGTACGAGACACCTTTCCTAGAACCTATAGAGCAATATGCACTCTGCTTTGCAGTGATGTAGGATTTCTTTCTATGCTTATATATCTTGCCAGAGTGAAATTGGCGAATACCAAAGAACAAAAATTGCCGATGTTTTATTTCGTTTTTTTTTTACTTTTAGAGCGCGCGGAACCTGGAAGCTATTTTTCTGCAATTTAGAAACCCGTACAGCAGTGTTAGAAAAGCTGCTGTCGAATCTACTACTACTAACTTACTGTCATTTCCCGTTTCATATCATGCAAGTGAACGGACTCATCGCTCTCCAATTGTTCTTAGGAACACAGTTATACGTTGCGTGCGCTCAACTCGTCTCGAAGAATTTTGTTAGGTAACGCAGCCGAGCGACCACTGAATCCGAACAATTTCAAGCGATAATTACAATCCGTATAAAACGGGTACACATGGGCGAAGTTAATACAGCTATTTTTTTTTCAAATGTTCCTGACTCATATTTAATTCAGGTCCAACAGTGTGCGTCCACTAAAAAATATAGAGCATTTGTGATATTTTATCTCGCCTGACAAGGACAATCAGATCTACTGGAACGTCGTCATCGGTCCTTCATTTTCCCAGACAGTGAGTCACACTATATAAAGTACAAAATAAGAAACGTAGCCTGCCTCGGGCAAAATAAAGTTTAAACTACTACACAGAGTTCCCTGGTGTAGTTTTTCTGAGCACCTGAAAACCTTATTTATGTGGTTGTACCACCAGGGCTGTCCCAATTTGCCCTATATGCTTCCCGGGGGGTAGACTTTGACTGTCATCCTGAATGCAACGACATTTCCTTGTGAGCGCAACTTCCGGGCGTAACCCCTGTGCATCTACGTATACTTGATGAAACAATGAGCACCGACGGCTCTTGACAAGATGCCAATCATAGCGGCGGTCAGGTTATTCAACACATAGACATGAAATGCCGGAACAATCAGTGCTCGCCATGAGTAATAATTCACTGGCGTTTCAAGCCTCCAGGTTTCGCGCGTAACACTACAATCCGGATAATACCGTGAAGTGAAACGTTACTGGTACATGAATGCTACAGCTGTAAGGCCAGAAAAGTTCAAGGAAAATGGCTTACGTTTTTTTCGCTGACGTCAAACTAGTCAACTCATCCCCAGTGACAAGCAAATTACCACCGAGTAGAAATTTTTGTGCGACGTGCGTGAACAATTTATCTGAGCAGTGACGTATTCCACTCGTTGGCCAAACTCAAGCGTTTTCTATATAAAGTGTCATTTGTATGTAACGCTCACATATGCCCTTCACCATGAATTCTTTCATGATGTTAGTTTTGGTCACGCTTTTTGCCTTCGTTACTTTTTCAACGGTGCAAGCAGGACCTGGTCCAAACAAACTCCAGAGAGATGTTCCTGATGCTTTCAAGGTAAGAAAACATCAAGTAGACAAGGAATCAGACATTGATTTGAAGTTTCGCGGTAGGGTTGCTACATACCTAGTTAGAAGACGGTAATATCAGAAAACGCTTTAGAAACGCAAACGTCCTTCTGTCTATGCATTTCTTCTAGCTTACCTCTAGGAACATCAAATGGCGAAAATTAGTCGTTCCTAAACTAATCTACATAAGCCCACAAGAGCGAAGACCAGTATTGCCACACAAACACAATTAAAAGAGAACTACGTTGCTTCTTACTACGCCCACGGTAGTTTCGTACATGTGACAACACTGATTCATCTGTACAAGCCAGAAATTGCCCCCTGCATCAATCACTACTTTTCTGTCTAAAATATTTGGTAGTATGAGGAACTAACTAAATAAGAGTGATGTACTAGTTAGGTAACACCCTAGAAACTGCATAAATATGTTTCCCAAGCAATGCGATACCGTTGGTTTTCTGGTTTTGCTACCGAAGATGATGTCAAGAATAATCAGCATCTTCTGTTAAATGGGCGTCGTGTTTTGTTGTTTAGGCATGTTTTCATCTTTGTGCTCACTACCGCTGAATATGCCTTCAATAAGTGACCTACTTTTATTATACTGACCTCCAACCAACAAAGGTGTCCCTGGTGACCAAAGCCGAAAAAATGAAGTAGGATAAAAAAGTAATTTGGAGAACTCATTGTGAGCAAGAACAATTTATTAGCACAAGCGTTTACATAGCATTACATTTTTACAACGAAGGCGACGACCCCAGGTTCTTCCCTTTTCTGCTTCATAGGGGCTGTCGACCACGGTTCTTCAAAATGTATTTGGTTAAGGCAAAATCGTTCGAATAAGGCGCATGTTTAGCTAGGACTAAAAACTCGTAAATAACAACCACTATACCCTATCTCATACCTCTACTTTCGACAAACCGATAATGTGAAAATTTGGCTGTTTTAAATAAAAATTGATCATGCGGCGGGCGTTAGTGTAACATGTTCTTTCTTATCGTTTGAACGGAGCGAATAGTTGAATTGGTGCCTTTAAAATCTACCCGGCATCTTTCTCGTTTGACCATGCTACCTTTCACGAGTCGGCTTGAAGACCTTTCATAAAGAGCACTATGAAAAAAGTCAAATAAATACAACAAAAAAGCTCAGGCTGATAGAAAGAAATATACCGTGTGATAACAAAGGTACCTCACAGCAAGCAGCATTGTGCCAATGAACTTTTGAAGTCAATGGTAAAAATTGCAAACAGGGCATTAGAAGCTTTTCGAACTATTGTGCCATGTGTCAGACAACACACCTACCCCATTGTAATCACAATACTCTCAGTCATTCATTTAGGGCAAATGACATCAGACGAACGACGAGAAAAAAACAGCGTGAAATATTTTGCTGCACAGCGTTAGTACCCATGTTATTGCGACACCGAAGCACGATAATATTTGCGTCTATTGTTGTCCACACCTATTTACAGAAAATGATTAGTCTGCACAAATATTTGTCCAGGCAGTGCGAAACAGAACCGCACTATGCGTATTGCAACATACACACATTTCGCAGCCTTCAAATAACTCACACGACATGTATACTCCAACAAAATACCTAAGCAGCGGGTAAACAATTTATTACATCGGTGGAACACCTTTTTAAAGAATTCTTTTAATCTGAAATTTTATTTATCACTAGGACAAATAGTGGGTGGAAATTTTTGTTGGCGTGATTTCAAGAATTGCGATGAATGACATTGTCATGCTACCTTTGGTAATACCAATATTATGAAGAGTTCGATTCAAATATTCCCTAATTTCCAGGCATTTGCCATTAGTGACTACTCCATTGCAATCAGTGACATAGACAACGACCAACGGTTGGAATGCCTGACAGTGATGCGTAAAGATTTGGATCCAGAGGCCAAGACAGTGACGTACATTTGGTCGATTAACCAGGGACCCGGACAAAAGAGGTAAACGCCACAAATATAAGAGGACATGTTTCCTCACAGGTATATGAAAACGAAAACACTGCTTGCTGTACAGTTCAAAACGACGCTTTGCACGTTTGATATTTGTATTGCTAAAGCATTTCCGGCATACAATATCGCTTGTTCTGCACCATGAGATATTACTCTTTGTCCTTTTCCTCACAATTCTGCTGTTTCGGAGACCTTTCCACAGATATGGAGGTTGTGTATTTATAAATCGCCTGCACAACGGGCAATGTATCGAGCTTTAAAACGTATCGTGGTCTTTCCACACCCTGTGGTCAGGTTCAAAATTACAGCCAAACGGCACAGTTTCACCGCGAACAATACTCAAATGTTGACCTACCGCGGTGGCCCTGTGGGTAAGACGTTGTGCTGCTGAGGCCAAGGACACGCAGCCGGTCCCGGCCGCGTGGCTGCTTTTCAGATGTCAACCGCAAGCGAAAACGCCCGCGTGTCGAGATTTCGATGCACGTAAAGATGCCCAGGTGGGAAGACTTGGAGTCATCCACTATGACTTGCCTTATAACCCTTGCGTAGCTTCGGCGAGTTACGCCCGTTCGACGGGGTTCGATTTTACCGGCGAATTCCAGCTGGGGCACCGCTCGTGCGGCAAAAACAATCTATTCTCGCTTCTGCCCAAAATGAAGAAAATAAGTCCGTTTGTTGCATTGCCGGCACTGCAGCTCCGACCTCGGACGAAAATTCGCACAATGTAGAGCGATCTTTAAACCCCACCATCAATCGTTCTTAGTGTAGCATTAGGTTACTGCTACACATTCCCACGTCATGTTATGACTGCAAGAAGAATTTCCGGCGATATCTATGTACCGGTCACATTGAAGTACATGCAAAATCGTAATTCACCAATCACCAAATGTTGCTGTACTTATCAAAAACATCTTTTTTTTTTCATGTTGCGCAGCTTGCGTTTGCCGCGTTACTGTAGCTTGCGTGCTATCTGCTGGGGCAGTGTCGTAGAATAAGCGGCGTTCCTCAGAAAAAGCGTCGTTCCTGCATTGCGCACACTCGTTATGTTCTTCTTAAGCGGTTATTAGGATAACGCTATGTTCAATTCAGTTTCAGTGTCAAAAACGTTCTTTTGCTTGTAATCCTGGCAAAATAATCAGCAGCTAATCCAAGAAAAACCAAAGCAGCTGATCAAACTTTTTGGACCAACAAGTAACCAGTGAATGTGTAGAGAAGATTCCCGGTGAATGTACATCAGATGTGCACCCAATTCATTCAGAAGCTATGGTAAAAGATTACGCTAACACATCAGGGTTGACGCTGGCTGCAAGTTCGGACGTAGCCACCACAAATTATACGTGCGTGTTTTAGGTGTGGAGTACCTTATGACCACACAATGTCCGTCCGGGTCCGTCCACATAGCATTTACAATTGCAAAAAATCACACAAGCGCATGAAAAATTCGAGCATGTGCATTGTTTACCAGACAGAGTTAGTGTCAGTCCTCTTAACCATTGGCCTACGACAGGGAGTTAGTACCCGAGGGTCAAACGGCTGACTCCCTCGCCTGTAACGGTGCGGAGTGCCTGAGGACTTCCCAATGTCCGTCCGCGTCCATAGGTGCGCGCACCACCATCAAGCGAAAATCTATCGAAATTTGATTTGAGCCGTGAGATGCAGTTTCATTTAGGGAATAATGACGTGCAACTAACGGCTCAATCGACTGACGGTCGGAGCGAAAATCGTAAGTCATTCGGTACACAACTTCGATGTCATTTCGAGTCCGCGTACTCCGCGCCCTCGCCGTCATCCAAGGAGTGGAGATGCGGCCAATTTTTTCCGGAAACTTCACCGATTTCAGAAGTGTTTTAACACTGACTTGGGAAACTAAATAAGCGTTGGTTTTGAATAAGACACAAAACAGCCTCATATGACGTCAATTTTAATATGCATACTACTTAATTCTTATCCTTTAAAAACAGGCAATGAATACGGTGTTGCGGAGATGCGAGCTAAATTAAGAGATTATGTTTTCCCCATCTGCATAATTGTCCTCAGGGCAGCATTTAAAGTTGCTACTATTATTTATAACAAAAGTAACTGCAAGAACACCTAAATTGCCACACTTAGCAAAAACTGAAATCCAAAATCCGATTTGGTTTATCAAAATAATAACCACGGCTTTTGGTTGCCTGTTTAAAAAGATGTTTCATATTTCCCATGCTTATCGGTCGACGGCTTCTGGTGGTTTTCACGTTTTTTCGCATACGTGGAGATCAAGACGTGCTTATACATACTAATCTAAAGACTCAATTTCCCTTGAAAAGGCGAAATGTCATGTTAAAATATTTTGGCGCTGGCCGTAATTACCAATTACGGATTCAGAGCATCGCTCCTGCTTTAAATGTGTCTGCCTTTTCCGGAAACTCCGAGTTAACACCTACACCACCTTTGCATAGAGAGCATTTGTCCATTTCCGCTAACTACCTAACGTGTCTTCAATGAAACACCGATAACCTCATTCCGATTGAACCGGATCAAATAAAGATTTCTTTGATTTTTCAGGGGCAAAGCACCTTAAGGCTGAGGCTTGCCCGGCGTCAGGCATTCGTGCTCACGGCGCAGCACCGCGTAAATCGCAAAATCTGTCCATGAAAGATTCACAAAAAGGTTCAAGAGAGAGAGAGAGAGAGAGAGAGAGAGAGAGAGAGAGAGAGAGAGAGAGAGAGAGAGAGAAACGCACAGCACCGTGTAAATCAAACCATCCGTGAAAAAAAGGTTCACGAAAGGTTAACAAGAACAAAATAAAAGGTTCACAAAATGTTAGAGACAGAGAGGGAGAGAGAGAGAGAGAGAAGTCCTGCAGAGCTGTGCTACGCATGCGCGACGAGCATTTGATTGGATTCGATTTAAATGAATTGGATTGGATTGATTTGGATCAAATTGTATTGTATAATTGGATTGGGTTGGAAATCGTTTTAGTAGCAGAAAGCACAATCATGGGTGATTTGCGCTAAGAACGATAACCCATTGCTTCGCCCACTCTTCATGATTGACTTTGTGGAGATGCGTGAGTTTTATTGACAACTTTTTAGGGTACCCAAAATTTTAAAATCTGCTCTTTTTCAGAAAGCATTACGCCTTTCACTATACACAGGGAGACTCGCCCGACACTGCGTATTTCACTGTTGGGAATGGTAAGGATCATGGCGTTCGTTGCTTGCACATCTGTGCTTTTCTGCTAATGTTGTGCCCAAGTTCAAAAATGGGTACTTTTTTAAATCTCCGTACCCCAATTTCAAGTCACATATCCGCGCTCTTTTACCTCCTGACCTTTCGTACCTCATGAAAATACAGAAAATCAACAAAATAAAAACTCAAATGTGGCTGTGTAGTGCACTGAGAGAGCCTTTTTGATTGGGTTCAGTATATAATTATCAAGTTATAGGTACTTTTTATCTTCCTTCTGCCGGAAGATTCAGAATAGTCCTGCAATGTACAGAACAGTATTTACGACAACATTCGTAGTGCTGGCAGAAAAAGCCCTGCTAATGCCAAGTGCAAATACATTGAGCTCTTTCGCACTAACATTTTCTAAACGTACTTGCTCCCAGTTGAAAAAGTTAGCAATATTGCACAATTCATTGGAGGCGGCTTCACAACACTTGCACTTGTACTGTGGTGGCTGACACAGCCGAGCTCCAAACTGCGGAAGAAAAGGTTACTCCCAAATCTCTCCGTATTTAAATATTTTAGATTGATTTGAGACCTTGCCGGTCTTTTTGATGACGCACGCACAAAGAAAATAGGGCGCAGCACCGATAGTTGATAGTTCGCCCTCGAGGTAACTTTCTCTGCTGAAGGATTCTGAAAACGTATACAGGTATACAGTTAGGTATACAGCCTCATTGCAACAATCAGGGCCAAGGGCAAAGCTTACAAAAACTCAATGGTTATAGAAAATCTGAACATACGGTATTTTTTCGTCTGGAAGATATGTAGAAACCGCACCACGGCATCACCAAAAGCATTGTGAAGTGCTTTTTGCTACGCTTGAGCTTGCACAGTGCTGTGCGAGACACCACCAGCCACGGCTCCTGAGACAATTGTCACACGTGACAACAAGCACTTTTGATTCTACCTTAAAGGCACATGAACTGCCCGGCCAAGGCTGTGCTTTATCGCTGAACAACACCTCCAAAAGGTACGCGTTTGCAAGGACACACACAAGATACGTTTTAATTGGAGTGACGGTGACAAGGATGGTTTTCGATAACCCAGGGTGCGCGGCCATGCTGGAATTCATAATTGAGTGTGACAGAAATGATTCCGGCTTGCTGCGTAATCATGACATCAGAGAGATTGGTATCTAGAAAACTTGTGCTCCACAAAAAAAGTCTGATGAAAGATCACACAACATGGCTTGATCTCGTTCGGCCGATTAAAAACCACAATGTGTGTTTGTGCATTTATTTGTATCCGGGCACCATTTAAACTCGGTAGCGTGACCCCGATGATAATAAAAATCTCATTAAATTTTAGTGACATTTAAGGTGGGGTATGCGCCGTCGAAACATCCGCATTGGTTCCACCAAGTCACGTGGCCGGGATAGCCGGTATGCATTGGTACGCCGGTATGTGCCCGTACGACGATTCCTTTTGGTGTGAATACATGTATCTAGCAGCCTGACGAACGTACTGGTAGTGAACGGTGTCATCCAACGGCTTAAAATTTGGCCAGTCCGAGGTGACTTTTTGCTAGTTCCGCTTTGATTTACGCGCTCCAAGTTTCAGCGGTGCTGGGCGAGCAAAACACTCCTCCTCCTCTCACCATGGAGGAAGAAAAGGTTCTTTCCTCCATGCCTCTCACTTTTTTTCCCACTCTGCCTCTTCCCGGCGCGACTTCAGCGCGCATGCGCGACTGCGGGATAACGGTCGCCGCAGCTGCCGGAGCAACAGCGGCGGCGGTGCGCGAGAGAATCCGCGGGGCTCGCGTGCGAGTCGTAGCATAGTGGAAATATTGTGTCGGCATTGTGAAGACCACAGAAGAGCGGTTATATGCCCCATGCACAAGGAGGAAGCGCAGAAAGAAGTGATTTTGCTTCGTGTTAGCAAAAGGAGAGACTCGTTCGTGAAGCATGAATTTAATCTGAACGATACCGCTGGTGCCGTGAGCTGTACAACTACGTGTACCGTGTTCGATGTCAGCTTATGCAATGCCGTGTCGAACATCAGTGCTTATCACGGCACGCTGCGTTTGTGTTCGGTCGTATTTTCGTAACATGAATAAAGTGTTGAAGTGCGATTTCGGCTGCCGTCTTACTGTCCCAGCTGCGTACGTACGCCTTAATGGAGGCGCGCCGGTATCGGCGTGGCCTAGCGGGCGGCGCGAAGGGCGCGGGGCCAGCCTGCCAGGGTTGCCAGATCCTCGAAGAAAAAAGGAGCCAGAAAATTGACCATAGTAGCCATAAAAGGAGCCAACTGGCCGCGGTCGATTTATTTGGGAGCCAGAAAAGTAGCCAATTGCAATTTAAGCTTACTTGCGCATCGCCACAGCAAAAAAAAAGCAATCAAACACATCAGCTTGAGTTTTGTCACATCACAAAAACACTAAAAAACGTAATCCTCACTTTTGTCACATAGCATTTGACTAGAGTCGACTTGACTAGAAAACTCGGGTGTACATGTACTCGAGTTGACTTTCTCCAGCATTTCCCGCGGAACCGAAAATCTAGAGCTTGTGACTCCCTTCAGCCGCAGTCTAAACTTGATTCTGAGGATCTCGAGGAGTACGCCGTGGGACATTCTATTCCGCAAGTCACTTTTTGTGAGATCGTCGGCTGAAAATACCCTTTCTGCTTCTGCGTTCGATATAGGTAGAACAAGGAGCTTCATTGCGCTGTCTGCAATGTCTACTGCCGATGCAACCTCCGTGCAGTGGCATTCTTGCCCATGGCGAAGAAGTGTATGCCAGCGTATACCTTCCAGGTGCACGTGCACGGCGCAACCGGCAACACAAAACGAGTCCAGAAAGAAACTGCACAAGCTGTGTTACGATGTTTCCGAACCTTGCTGTCATGCCGCCCATGTTGTGCTTGCGGTGCAGGCAAATGCTTTCGGTATAAAGAGAGCGCAGTCATTCGATGAAGCCGTTGCTTGCACAATAAATAGATGCCACTTATTTTGTGAATGTTTTCCGGTATTTTAGCGTATACGGTAGCTGTCAACACAAGCGCCAGAACAATAGCCATAAACTAGCCAAGTAGCCAGCGCTTTTTTTTGTCGCCGTGGCCTTCTAAAACTAGCCATTTTGGCGTAAAGTAGCCACATCTGGCAACCCGGCAGCCTGGGGCCAGCAGCGGAGCGGTGGGAAGAAGCGAGGGGAGGAAAGCATCACCCCCCTCCCCATTTTGCGCCTCCTCGCAGTGCTGCCATGACAACTAGTATGCCTCCAAGCTCAAGATGGCGGCCACGTTGCTATGGCAATTACAACTCACTTTTGCCCGCCCAGGCTCGCGAGGGGAGAATTTGGTGCTGCGACCACAATTAGCCGGGACGCTGGGTTGAAGGCTAAGATGACGCGGACTGATTTGGCTGTGTTGGCTGGTGGTATTCTACCATTTCTCATAGATTCTTATACGTTTCAGTGCTTAGCACAATGGTTTGCGAAACCTTTATGTATGTAGCTTATAAGTGAATGGGGCGAAACAGCGTGCACACTGTTATAAAATTACCTCTGTCCGTGTCACCTGCAGTGAGACGCTAACGCCTGTTCCCTACTTCCCATTTGGTTTCGATGCCAACATAGCCACCACACTTCTCGCAATCTAACGCTAGGGGATTGGCCAAGTATGTCGACAGCTACCACAGCGTCCCAAGAATAATGCCCCAAGTCCCCTTTTTTTGCTGTGGCCGTACACCCACACACGATTCTCGCACGTCTACTGGGCTGTACTCATAAGGGTAAAGTACCCCTCCATTCGAATGTTGAATACAAATTTTCAATTGACATACACTCCGCCCTGAACCAGCTACCCACACTTAAGCTTTCGTACATGTAAAGATGATCTTAGGTTTCTCTTCAATTTTTCTTAAAACTACGTGTTCTTCTTTGCGCACTGAGGTAATTGTAGGAGGCGACGCCAAAAGAAGTTCCTTCTTGTCTTTTAACACGGTCTGGCGTAATCGATTCCGCTTTCTTTATATTGTCTGACAGTTGCTCGGTGACCGAAATGCTAACCTCATTATAAAATATACAGGTTGTGTAAGCTTCACCACCGAATTGGGCTACACGACTTCTAAAAGCCAAAGCGCTGTATATGTGCCTAAACTGGGTACTAAGGCAAATTATATTGCTGCCCCTATTCGACTATATTTTTAACGTCTTCAGTACCCGTGATTTTGAACAATGCAGTGATATTGGTTCTGGAGAACGTATTTATGAACTGTAAACTTTATAATTTCTTTCGCAGATACCAAAGTGGAAGTTAAGCGGGTCAGGTACAGTGACTACAAGAATTGCGTGATAACAGAAAGCTCGCACTTTCTTGAAGGTAAGTCTCTATTCTGGCATTGCTCTAAGGGTCACTGCCAAAATCCTTTCTCGGAGTTCTTTGTACCGCAATTGAAGAAACCTCTAAGCCAGGCATAAAATCACCTGCGCCCTCACTTTGAATGAGTTACTACAAAACAGCGTTTTAGGCCCGACGGATATACTGAAGATAGGGACGCCAACATAGTGCCCTGTATCACTATTGACTTCCGTGGAAGGTTGTGGATGCGTCCTAATGCGTAAGAACACGCAGACAGTCACGCAGCAATGCGCAGCAATGTTCTGCAGCATTATCATCGTCTTTATTCTCTTTTTCATTATTTTCGTTTGTTGCAATACTGACTGAAAGTATTGGCCCTTGCGAGAACCTTGCATGGGCTTAACAGTAGGTAGTCGGACGCCAAACAGTGCAGTGCCAAGCAGCGTTAAACTAATATAACTCGAAGCTACGGCACCACTTGACCACGACAGAATACAACGCTTAAAGTAAGCCCCAATTTAAGGCCCACGCGCGCTCGATTTCCCGCCGCTGAGAAAAAGGATATAGAGAAAAATTTCGTAGCTGCTTCTGAAGTTGCAGGCCTGCATCACTCAGTTAAAATGAGTACGTGCCTCTAATACAAGCATCTAAGTAAAAGGTGATGACGCTTTTACTAGATTCATCTCAGTCACCTAGAGCCTTTGAGCATTCGTGGAGTTGGTAATTTGTGGTCATTTGGCATTGCGCAGGCCGTGACGACAATTTACATGTAAAAACAAAGATAACAAAGTTTCATTTCAGCACAATTCATCAGTTTTAAAGCGGATTTCCTGAGAAAACTGCCATCTGCCCGAGTATTCCCTGGCACGATTCCCAGATTCTATCTGCTATAGGTCACTTTTTGGAACTCTTACCTTAAATGTCAAGCCAGTTATCTAGCGTTTTCACGTTGTTCCGGGCCACAGGCTGTACGATTACTATGTTGGGCAAGCCACCCGTTCGTGGGAGATATACTGAGCCCCTTTAGCCGCCTTCAGTGCATGCAAAGCCTTAGCGGTTGTCACTAAATCTCGAACATGAAATTATTTTCTGATGTGTGTCGATTCTTGCTAGGTAAATAAATTGATGCTGGTACAAAACAAGTGGTTCGAACTTTTACTAAAATTGAATGAACAAATCTCGAGCTTCAGAACTCCGCTAAACACTGTTTGCAGTGGTCATTCGGAAATCCGAAAAATATATTGGAACTATATTACTTTGAAATACGCCGAGAGCACGCGATTGCATTTCTTCCGGCTTGAATGTTGTAAGTTCTGAACGTCTGTATGTTTCCTACATTGAAGGGCACCCAATGCTGCCCAGTAAAGTAAGCGATTTCCCACAAATCTGGGAACCTTTTCTTGCATCGGAGCTATTCATGACGTTCCCATAAAAATGTTTCCTCTTTTTTTTACGAGAAAAGGTGTGTTACTTTATTGCATTAGGTAAAATGTCCGGCAACAAACTGGATAATCCGCACTTTTAACTACTGCTCGTCATACCTGTCACGTTTCCGCGTACGCAGAATGCACTCTTTGGGTTCCGAAGGACGTGGTGAACCAGGTGCCGCAGAACTGCATCGAGCAGTTCGCTGACATCTGCGGAGAGGCTGTGAATCTGCGTGCCAACAATATCTGCGAGGACGACTACACCGACACCGAAGATGGCGACATTTAGGAGCAGCATTAAGGCCGACCCTATTAGTGATTTTTACTAGGGTCGCCTGTTTGTAGCTGTACCATTTCTAGCGTACACATCTGACCTGGTTCCGGCAAACGAATTTTTCGCATGCGATGTCACTCCTCACGCTTGTATGAGAATGAATAAAAACATTTTTCTATTATAAATAAAAAGAAAACACAAAAGAAACATTGCCCTTGTGCACTGAATAACAATGACCATCGAAATTCGCCACACTGCAAGCAGTGCGCGAAAGAAAATACGTTTGTTTCTAATTTGCGATTTAGTATACTTTCTACGTGAATAGCTGAATGAAACGACGAACTGCAGTTTTACTTTAGCGGGCAAAGTTGGTGCTTTCTGTTTTCCCCTGCGTCGTACGCATGTTACTGTTTGCGTAACCCACCAACTCCACAGAGAACTGCACAAAAGTCGCATCGGGCCGTGGGAAGCCCAGGTTTATAGGTCCTTCCCAGCAGAATGGGTATTTCAATAGTGTTCGTGCGAAGCCTGCATGCACGTGCTGTCCTCCAAATCTACCCCAAATGACGCGTAAAAATGACAGTGGGGTGATAAACGGCGCGCTTGGCGAGCAGTATAAACGACTCCGTGGAAGAAGCGGCGCCGGTGGAGAGGAAACTTAAAGTTGAGCTGTATCCATACTCTCTCCATAGGAAGGCATGCTCCACTGTGCAACACACATTGTGTAAAAGTCAGCTTACAAAGACCAAGCTCATACAGATCCCCTTAAAGATGTGGTAATGCTATCGCATCTAGATTAAACGTGAAGGTGAGAAGGCGTAAAGTTTTTTTTCAGTTGTGATACTCTCTTAGAGCAATAAACAAAGGACACAGTGGAAGTGCACAAGAAGAACTTCCAGGGACTAGAGAACTGCGAGTGTTTTGGTCTCGGTTATTTTTATCTAATTGCCTAATGAAACTAGAATAAGTGGAAGATATGGATTTACGGTTGATGGTGTTCCTGAACGCCTTCACAAGAGGCAGGGTGCATTCTAACTAACGGTCCATTGAATGCTTTACACAGTATTGTTACATGCAGGCAGGACAAAGATGAGACAAACCATCAGTGATGGTGAAGTGATGTACTTAGAATGGGGTGGGATCTATTTGGAAGAGTTCGCACTGTTGGCGCACTGCTCGTTTGTTCGCGGACAGTCATCGCACAAGGCCCCCCAAAACCACATAGTTAATCTTGTGTTCAACTTTATCATGTCCGTGTATGCACGAAAGCATGAGCTGGTCCTCTGATTGGTCCCAGGACACGCAGGGATCGCTGGCAACGAGTTGTCAGACGACAGGGCCGCTGCTGCTGCACTCAGGAACACTGTAGACGTTACAACGATACCCTACACAGACCTCAAGCAACACATAAGACAACACCTGCGCAGAACATGGCAAACACACTGGGACGAACAGAGAGACAACAAATTACATGTAATTAAGCCACACTTGGGACGGTACACGGCTGACTCACACAACAGACACACGGAAGTCGCCTTGGGTAGGCTGCGGATAGGGCACACCCATGCGACGCACTCGTATCTGCTGACGGGATCTTCTAGACCCCAGTGCAGCAGGTGCGGAGAGGCCCTATCCGTAGTGCACATACTAATTACATGCAAGGCACTTCACACAACACGACACAAACACTTCAGAGAACTCACCAGACAACATATTCCCCTACATCAATCGTTTTTTCTAGGTGACGATGCCATTGTTTCCGTGAAACGTGTGTTTGTCAGACGTCAAGTTTTTAACCTCATTTCCTATCACGCATAATGAAAGCTGGCCCTACACACCAGTCATGCTCATTGTCGTTTTGTGACTTTACTTTTCTTTTTGCTGACTTTACTTAGTGTTTAAGGTTTAACCCCTCATATATGACTATTGTTTTGGCGCTCTTTGCCCCGGTTGGCCTTGCGCCATTAACATCCAACCATCATCATCTATTTGGAAGAGTTCACGGCGGACCAAGCGAGGCTGCGTGGATATTGCATGTGTGTCTACGCCACAGACGCCCCTATTTACCGTATGGGTATGTGTCATGAAATGCCCCCTTATGTAATAACAGATTACCAAAGACGACGTTGAAGAAGCGCTTGCTTGTGTTTGGTTGCCATATTGGCCACACCTGCGGTACTTGCGCCTGCCTTAGCTTTCCATCTAGGTGTATTACCTAATAAAACCCCCTTCGTGTGTGCGTGGTGACAACTTGCGTCTCCATTTCGCTGGACACCACAATATCAAACACCATGCACATAGGAACCATGAAAAATGAGTCATGATATGCTGCCTCAGAATATAGTTTAGTTATTTAATACAAATGCAAAAGCAAATTAGTGGAGATGAGCAGTATCCAACGCAAACTGGGAGTATATACGCCAATATTACAGTAAAGGGACGGTAATAGTAAGAAGAGGGCCGAACCCGAAGGCTTGTGGGACTACACACTGTGCAAAGTTTTTGATGGTGGGGTCGGGCGAGTGATAAAAATGACTTTATACGCAAGGTACGGCATAATATTCAAAAACTAGAATTACAGTTCCGAAGCACCCGAACTGGTTCGGAACAATTCCTTCGATTTGTTCCCGTTCGGGTTTAGTTCCAAAATGGCCGAAAACTACGGGTTTGTTCGGTTCCCCTGCTTGGTGAAAATTCGGGTTCGGTTCCTGTTTTCAGTTTGGTTCCGGCTCTGGTTCGACACCCTGGTTTCTCATGCCTGCCTTCCTGTACTTGTGGTCAGTGCAGTATCTTTATATATCAGTCATTAAAACCACGCCTATTCCCGGTATTTGCTTGAGCTATAACGCAGACGCAGATGGCCCAGCCACCGGCGGATGATAACGCGCAAGACAACTGGCCGTTTCACTCTGCCCTGTCACGTGGCACCGCAGCAATGAAGCCCTCAGCAAGAGTGTTAAAGGTGCAGCTTGCGCGCTGGCGGCTGCAGTTCATTGCGCCTCCAAGAATGTCCTTGAAAAAAAAGAAGAAGAAGAATATTGAGTGCGTAAAAAATTGCATAGGT
The DNA here is from genome assembly GCF_048455015.1 of Haemaphysalis longicornis. Lineage (NCBI taxonomy): Eukaryota > Metazoa > Arthropoda > Arachnida > Ixodida > Ixodidae > Haemaphysalis > Haemaphysalis longicornis. The sequence goes on from NW_027526422.1 coordinate 189,903,389, forward strand.
GAAAACACCACAGACAACAGTACCAAGCTCAGTGACTGTACAGGAACCTTCGAATAGTTTATACAACCGTAATTATTACAACGAACACTGGCAGAAACAGCGCATTGGCCCCAACATTGTTTGGCAGGCGAGCTGTCCTACCTTAAAAAAACATTGGCACCAGCAGAGGTAGCGTAGGAGAGCTCTCGCTCTAAAATGTGTCTAAGCAACTACGGGGTAAAGCAAAAAGTCTAAAAGATATCCCCGCAACTAAAACTGAGCAGATATTTCGCGCGTGTAAATAGTACCGAATAGTCCTAAAAATACAAAATTGAGTTCGAATGCAACACGTTACAGGAATTTGTTATTCGACTTTCAATGCACGAAGACTAAAAGCTACACACAGCCCTTCGAGATCGCACACCCGCTTGTATGAGCACAAGATTGTGTATACAATACCTGTTGTGTACACAAAGCATGTCCCTCATAAGACGAAACACCTTTGGTTTTACAGCCTCTAAAATTTGGAACTACTTACGTGTAATGCAAAAAATAACACAATTTGCCGATTGTACACCCGATCACTTTCTAAACTTATCTTTTAATATTACTGCCCTTGAGCCCTTTGTATCACATGGATTATGTTCTCCTGTTCTTTTGTTTGTTTCTTTCCTTTCATTTTCTCACCATATCGTATCTTTTGCCCTGTATCTTCGCACTTTTCGTGTAGCTTACATAGCGGTGCTATTTTTAGAATCAATCTTATTCCGTATGTTCTTTTTTGTATTGTTGCAATAATTTTGGTACTACACTCTTGTTAGTTCATTGTATTTCGATTAATACTACGTGATAACTTCACTGTCTTATTAAAAAGGTGAAATTTTTTTTGCGAATGCTACGATGATTAGGAATGGTGGGCGTTGCGTTGCTTAGCATCACGGATAAATCCCGGCATGAGAAAGTTTTTCTAAAGAGGGCGAAGGACCAAACTCCTGTGGTTAGAAATATAGGAGCACGTTAAAGTACTGCGGGGTCCAAATTACTCTGTGCCTCTTTAGAGTTGCGCGCTTCACGACCCAGGTCCAGCGTCGGGGCGTAGACCCCACAATTTTCGAAATAATCAAGTGCTCTCTTCGAAATAATCGCATCGAAATAATCAAGTGCTCTCTTATAAACGTTCGAAAAAATATCTTAACAGGCCAAACCCAATCTTAGTAAGTATAACACTAATACAGCTAATGCATTCGGATAACCCTGAATTTCTACATTTAGCGGTAATAATGGACGCAGGCCGGCTGCTCTGATGTGCAGTTTAGGGTACCATGCCAAATGGATGCGTCAGCAAATACACTGGTCTTGCGTGATGTTCCAGAATGGGTAAAACATACTTCTGGAAAAAGTTGTAACCTTTTTGTATACAGACGCACTGTTCCGTCTCGTGTTACTTTATATTCTTACAATTGTCATGATGAAAGAGGTGCTCTAGCAGCATCTTACTTCTGAGACCAAGGTTCTACAAGTTGGTGGTTTGTGGGGGGTTTAGCAGGCCAACAAAATGTGTGGTAAAGACCCTCAATGCACATGACCAGGAAAAGCACGAGGGCTGCCCCGTCTCAGGGTGCCACAGCCCAGCCCACCTATGAGCTTACGTTTCTAAGCTCAAGCCAAAGCTGAACCAGAATAGTCCGTTTATTAATGCATTCTCTCTCTTAGGCTCATGTTGCGCGCGATACTTTGAGTAGGAAATCAAACTCGCAAGCAGGAAGAAGCACTCCCAAAATGTGTTCGGCTTTAGGAAGTTAACATTAGGTGCGCTTTAGTGCAACATTGCGGCCTTGGAACACATTGCATTGCTTGTAGGCTTATAGGAGAAGGAAAGAGAGTGCTTTAGTGATGAACGCATAAGGAATTTCGCGACGACCTCTCCAAGCGCTCACTTAGCATGGCATGCATTTCTAGAAAAGAAAAACAACCAGCATTCTAACAATGTTTCTCGCATGTATAGCTGTTTACACATACAAGACATCTTTTGCGTCTGCTGCTACTGGAGAATAAACATATTCACATACAAACAAGACATACATGCTTGCCGTTGTAACTGAACTCTTGATGGTTTGTGACCACAAACTCTTAAGAAACGACCGTAAACATGGACACCATAAAATATTTCAACTCCAGGTGATCACCAGACAAAATGTGGGCAGAATCACTAAGCACAATGTCCACGAAAACGGAGCATGTAGAGAACGACCAAGAGTTTAGAGAGAGAGAAAGAGAGAGAATAGACTTTATTGTCCCCCCAAATTGCAATGTACCCTACCCTAGTAAAGGGAATACGGGGCTGAAAAACGACGAAATTTTACCATGTGTATACCCGGTACTTAGATGAGTACAGCGTTGGTGTCATAATCTCGGCTGTGGAGCTCTAGAAGGCGATTTCAGTTGACGCCATTATAAATATCTACATTCTAATGATTCACATTGCACCTGGAAGTTACCTCCCAAAGATTTCTAGCCACGCCTGTAGGGGATTTTTCGAGTTCACTTTTCTGACTGCAATTTTTGTTGGCGATTTTGCTTTCCCGCCTATTGACATAATAAATTTAGTTTGCTGTCATAATAATAACCAGATGGTTAAACAGATAGTCCACTCGTCTCCTAATATGTGCAGAAGATTCTTGGCCCACCCGCATTTATTTCCTGTAGTTTAACTAGAATATCTGCCGCGGGAGGTTTTCTCTACTTTACCTAGCTGTTTTCAAATCTGAAATTAAACCAATATGATTTTTTATACGGATTGCTAGAGTGTACTTCCCAGGTGCTGTGGGGCCTCAAGGCACTGACCATATAGCCTACTGGACGTACTTGCTGTACACCAATTGTTTGAGTGTGTGGAAAATTCAGCTTTAACGAAAACCACAGGACTCAGGAAGGAAACACGGATACGGCGAGCATAGTGTCCGTGTTTCATTTCTGAGTCCTGTGGTCTTCGTTAAAGCTGAATTTTCAAGTCGTAATGAGTAACCTCGGCCAAACCCAAGCAATTCTACTTTTTAAGTGACACAGGAACCTTTGCAGGCAAAATTATTTAACTTTTCCCCGAATACAGCGAGGGCCATATAGCTTGTGCACAATGTCTTTTAATATTTTGACCATCACTAGAAATGTTTGAGGTCTATATATAGTAATTTCGTTGGTATGTAACTTCATTGCCTAGTTAAAAGGCATTTTTTGAACGTTCTTTACTTAACGCTACTTTTAATTTCGCAGCCTTGGTTTAAATGTCCGTAGCTACACTTTTCGAGCAGTGTTCATGGCACATGTTCTGTATGTCCTCGCCCAACTAACCCCACGAGAAATGACATCCGGACACACCACAAGCATTCGATATTTATTCGCGACCCGCATGATCACAATGAGTTCTTCTACAGAGCCCTTCTATACCGGGAGTTTATATTTTTGGTTAGATTACGTCTCTGTATGTGACACCGTTTGTTATACGGAACCATGTAGGGAACATTTTGGTAGGCCCTTGAAGATAATGGTGCACGTGGACTCTTCGTACTATTTTTATGCCACCGCTAAAGGACTATTCTGTATTGTATGACTCCTCAATGCAATCACAATCATGGTTATGTCTTCTGAGTCGTATTTGTTTTTTGTGTTTTTCTAATGCTATTTATGTGTGTTTATTCTAGTGTGCACACTTTTTTACCTTTTTGAATAAATAAATAGGATCAATGGTATTTACATTCCGGAAACCCTCATAATAGCAAGCTCGCGTGAGTTGTTGAAAGTCTGCCATGCCACTTATTACAGTAAGTGCTTTTGTGTAAATAGGTTTTCCAGAAGGATGAGTGGTCCGATGTTATCGTCTTGACTTTTGGGCCTCATGTATTTATAATAAATATTCCTGTTGCATTTCTCTCCTTACTTGACAATTTTTGCACTACTCCTTGCGGCGATGATTCTGCCAGCTGTTCCACCACAGGTAAACCTCTATGGTGTAAAATGTAGGCTGTTACCTGACATCCCTACTAGCTTTTCCTATTTCACCCTCTGAGTGCCTTTTTAACTCACCCTTTATTACGTTTTGACTCTGTCCACTAGGAGAATCTGTATTAAAGAGTTTTCTAAATAAAGCTCGTATGCCTAGGAGTTTGAATAGAATTTTCTGGTAATGTTCAGTATATTGTCCACTTGACGTTTTGAAGGTTTCAGGTTACAGTCAAAATATATTTTTATAGTACATATACTCTCAGGGTTTATATACTTTTCCGTATATAAACACTGTATGTCCTTTTTCAGTCAACAATAGCACACCATCAAATCTGAATGATAAACACGTAGGTGAATTTGTAGAGAAGGATGTTCCAATGAAATCACAACCGGGGGGATCTAGTGTTTATAAATGCGAAATTTGGCTGTAAACCTTACAATTAATTGATATTGAAAGCACGGTGATTTACAATAATAGCATATTAGACCTACTAACCAAAATTGGCAATACAATCACAAACAATGATCATTTTAATGCTTCTGGGTTGTGTAACATAAAGTTCAATTTGGGAACTACAACGCTACTCTAATTAGAGCATAAATATCAAAACTACAATATTACATTGTTTGGGTCGATAATAATTATTACTCCGAATTTGTTCTGAAAAAGCAGTGTTACCTCAGTGGCTGTGTTCCTATTTATGGAAGTTTCGTTTGTTCTATGTTTTGATAAATGTTTCTTTCTCTTCTGAAGTCCTGAGTAAAAATGCTCATACAGTCCTCTCTGATCAGTGATTCTGACAGCCAAAAACCGGTTCATCTGCGGCCATATCCGGACAGGCGGTCTGATTGACGTGAAATTGTTCTTAGTTTACATTTTCGCGCTTTTACAGGTGACACCTACGAGAGAACACAGGAACGATAGTAAATAAGAAATAGAAAATAGTGCACAGCTGCTCTGCAACAACTGTTTGTTTTTCTGCTTTCTCCCTCCATAGGGCTGCGGTGGTCTGGCAGAGATTGCTTTACGAAAGCCAGCGGACGAAAAACGCGGAAGTGTAGAAGGAAAGTCATCAGAGTAAACACGTTTCGCATCCAGCTCCTTCCCTAGAAATATGTCAGATGTGAGGTTTTGTATAGGCACCGCAAAAAAATCTAGATGCATATAAAACTTCACGAGAGCTTTTGTACACCACACAAAAACAACATGTAGAAAATGGTATGCAAACAGACGTTTTAAGGTTACAAACAGTGAATAGGGCGCATTAATATGATAAGCTGTAAAATTATATTGAAGAATATATGAGAGATAACAGGTCGACCTGCACGCAGGAGCTATGTTCTTTGGAGAAAGAAAGGAGAAAATTTGAGGACACCGAAACACTTCTTATGATGCTCTTTGCGTGAAAGCATTAGCGTCTTTTGTGAAATGAATATATCTGCTTTGTGTGTGCTACTATGTTACACAGCTCCTGCTAACTGCAGAGAGGTTCAGAGTCTATCTCTACACAAACCATACCGATGAAATTTGTACAAGCAGTCTCAGTAGGACGAATCGCAGTCGTTCCATGCAAAAGTAAAGGCAAGGTGCCCAGAGGGACCCGTGACCATTGGTGCTCGAATGTCATCTCATTATCGTCGTCATCTTCTCCCTTTCTTACCTCTTTCACCTTTCGATTACTGTAACTGAGATGCTTAGGCAGTCACCCCTGTTAGCCCTACATGTACAGTATTAGCAAGAAGTTATTGCGCCATGCCTAATTTTTACGTGCGTAAGTACCGCGCTAAAGGTTTTTCTGTAGTGCTGAGTGTACATCCCCAATTCACGTATCTAAGTCGAAGGCTACAACGTACTCATTAGATTCACATTTTGGTCAGCCACAATCGTCACACTGTGGCGGTGTTGGGATTCTGTGTCTATCTCGCATGTTGGAAAAGATCCGTTCTTATCCATACTTGAGCAATATCGCCGTAGTTTTATTTTGATCTGTATTGGTTGCTCTGTTTATGCGGGCGTCCTGAAAATTTTCTTTTTAGTTTTTTATTGACCTGTTTGTATTGTTTGAGCAGTTTATGGTATCGTGTGCCGTCTGTCAGCCATGTTGCCTGCCATCCACCGGTTGTTTCGTGGGTCATGTCTGACGGCCTCCCGACCAAAAAGAGGAATTATTTCTTTCGCATTAAAAGTACGTACCGCTGTGTAAGTTTTACGGAGTCTGCGTAACTATTGCGGTTAATCCTTCTCTGCGGAAAGTGTCATGCACTGTCACGGGTACGTACCAGGTCAACTATATTACATTATACTAAGGATAGCGTACGTGTTAGGTTATTGTATCACCTTCTGTGCCCAAGATGTGGCCGTGGGGACAAACTTGAGTGCGAGAAATCCGTGTGTCTGAGCAAGGTGATTACGCTTTTTGTCTGTCACAATCAGCCGATGACTCCGTAGAACGCGAGGAAGTCGCAACGGAGGGTACCACCAAAAGCAGTCCCTTTATTGAGATTGAGAGGATTGAAGAGCAAAGAACAGCAGCATGTGGAGCGAACCATAGGCTCAGGTGTGATTTTGCATCAATAACAAAGAATAAAAACGTTTCAACAGTAGACACTAAGCCACCGAGTGAACATACGCTATGTAGGTCGATGGAGGCAGCTGTTGCCCTGAGCTGTAACTATTACACCCTCTCTGGCGGAAAGCTGGAGAGAGGTTACTCAGTTTCCGTTTTAGGTGCCGGTAAAAAACATCCGCCATTTTCGTTGAAGTACACATTGTGCAACGTCGTCCTTGCTCTGTTTCCTTTCTCAGTCCAGCCTTGATTCCCCGAATCATAAAAGAATGCCTGATATGAAAGGAAAGGTGGCCTTGATCACAGGTATGTGACGAACTATAACCTTAGAGCTCATTTGAGTGAAAATATTGGAAAAGTGGAAGCAATAATACGGCGCAGAAGTGCTGCCATTGTGGCCAGATGGTATCTGCACAGCCCTTGTTCTGTTTTTTACCGTTTGTGGTTCCTGTCTGTTCTGCGCTTTCATAAGGAAGTGTTAAACCGCCGAAAAATGCCCAGTAATTGAGTCTGGATAAGAAAACAGGAAAAGTGGATGGTTCTTGACATATCTGATAAAACATAACTGCTGTAAGGAACGTGAAAAAAATGTCCGTATAAAGAGTACGAACTCTACTACTCTCAATACGCCCTGTGAAGTTCTCAGCCGCTTTTTACCGCTGTCACCCTTTGCAATAGCACACAAACATGGTGCAAGTTCTATTTCTTCTGTACTTATGGTGTTACTTATGAATATTATATGGAAGATTATTTCCCCCAACGAGCAATGGAAGACACCATGGTAAGGAAAAAGTTTAAGGGTAGAAAACTGCTGTCACGGATTTTAAAACTGCTTTAAAAAGGACATCGCAGCTGAACTAAACAGAAAGAAGGGGAAGGTACCCCTCCTAGGTAATTAAGAGCGGCATTTGCGGCATGTTGCCTCGCAATTAGGTTTTAAGAAATATGTTTCGTGGATGGATTTTAGTCGGCTTTTAAATTTTTGTTTGCAATGGCATAAACTGCTACGGCAGACAGTGGCACTGGTGGTACATTCTATACTCCGATAACACATCTTGGAAGAGAAAGCAGTCGGCACTAGTGTAGGGTTCACTACTTGTCATAAGGTAATCATTCACTTCGAATTTGTCACTCCACTGATTCTCATTAGTTCCCCTAATTTATCTTCCCGCTCTAAATTATATCTAGGTAGAGTTGAGGTACCATGTCCATCCTCATTGGGTAACATACTTGTACTGCAGCTGACTATCCTATCTACGCGATATTTTTTTCTGGTCTCAACTCCCTCCCGCTCCGCCGTGCTGTGATTCGACGATAAAAGGACTAGACGTGCTGCGACCATCTTAGACAAACTCACGTTTGTTACACATTCTTTCAGTCGGGCCGGCACCAAAAACACTTTTTTGCGTAGCCTAGCCTGGCATCGCAGCTCCACAATCAATGCGTGCCTTTTCTAACTAGAGTTATCGGTGTAACAAAGAAATTTCCACTGCTGGAGAAATAAAAATATTTTTCTCTCTCACTCCTCACAGTCACCTCACGCTTAGACTATACCGCGGCTGTGACCGACGCCATTTATCTAAAACAGTCATGGTGTCACATAACAAATACATGGAGGTCCCATGGGTCATTTCATCCTTCTCCGGTCATATACCTCCAAGGAACCAGACAAATTATGCTGATAGCGAGGAGCTAGCGCAAAAAGTACCTGTGACAGAAGATTTTTTTGTATAAATATTGTTCGTGGGATTCTGCTGTTTGAGACCCGGATTCGCATAACGTTTCTGTAAATATTCACAGAAGAAATCGGACCTTCATATAAGATAAGAAAAATAACTTGGTCATGCAAGTACCAACATCCCGAGCAGAGCCCGAGGGCTTAAATCAAGTATAAAATCTAGTGCAGCGTTCTTTGGCATCATCGCAGACACCAGGACCACGCACCCACGTCATTCGGCAGAAAACGTTATTACCTGCCACCAATATATCACTCAAGCTTAACTCCTAAGGAGATTAGAATGCACAATTTTGGCGCACACTACACGAACAAAACTTTGCACTAAGTACTGGGCATGAAACTCTCCCTCATCTTTTTGGGGTGTAATCATTAGCAAAGAGACCCAGCGAAATCATTCTCCCTAATGATGCTCAAATCAATCACATGAAGTGTATGAGCAACCAAAAGCTTCAAATCAGTCCCTATAGTACGTAGTAGCGCAGAAGAACTGTGAGTTTAATAGTGTAATAAATAGAATTATTAAATAAACTAGAAAGGTATAATATTAGAGTGAAGCTGCATGCCATACCAAGAGCAAACGAAGACATTCCCATTGAAAACGCCCTCTCAACGACCTATTTCTTCATATAAGTGTAAATTTAGGCATTGAATGTTGTCGACGTCCAATGCGGACTTCTTCGTGTTAAATAAACTAGGTTGGGGCATCATTAAAACATGAATTTGGGCACATGATTGGAGAAAGCTGCAAGTGTTACACATACTGTGCAAAAATGTAGTCTTTGCTGAGTCCATGTTTGCCAATAAGGATGACCTTTTTGGGTTCAATCACCAGGTTTTATGCAACTAGGAGCTGCGATAGACAAAAATAATTCTTCATGTCTCGTATATTCCGAAACATCGTTGATTACAAATCGAGAAAATATTTACTAGTCAGTTGTAGATGTGATAGTTGGTCTCGTAAAATGCAACTGTGAGGTTGAAGTAGTTCGGCCCGGCAAGGAGCGTACGCTGAAGCACTGTTTCCACAACACGGTGGTTTATTCGCCGCTCACAACTGAGGCCCAACGGTTTAAGACCAACGTCAGGGCCGATCTTCGAGGACCGGGTGTCCTTCCCGAAGTATAGGTGGCGGCATATTCCCTGCTGGCACTCGCTAACTTTAGATGTGGTCACAGGGGCTCTTATCAGGAACCTTGCGAGAAGTCTGGCGCCAACCACAGCGGCTGCCATGGCTCAGCCCGTGCGGCGGTAGACGGGTGCCACAGATCACCTCCTAAGACACTGAGGCCATTGCAAAAGGCCCAAGCGAGGCAGGGTCCCGTTCGTAGCTCACAGCTTACGGCCCACTCGTCGGCAGCTGTCCCTGAGAAAAGAGAGCCAGGCTCAGGCTTGCACGCCAGTTAAAAAGAATTGCCTGCGCCACCACGCATAGTTCTGCGCAGGGGTAATTGCGCGGCGCCTTCCTGGGGCCCACTTGCCAACAACAGGGGCCTGGTTTCAAAGCGACATGCTAATGCCTTAGAAGTGTTCTCGGTTGGGGCGCTGGATTGAGGGCCGAGAAAAGGGTGAGAATCCCTGAAGGAAGCACTCCGACAAAGGCGCAAAGCGACATGCACTTCCCCCTTTTGGTATGCGTGTAACTAGCATGCTCAAATTACGCCTGTACACCTCAGTCCACGTGTACAACACACGTTTTTAAGTAGAGCCCACAACGTAATCACTGGTCTGCATGTAGTTCGCTACATTATTCAAAGAATGCGCTCTGGTCTCGTCTTCTCGAAGCACGTTGTTTTAATTCCACTCAGACCCGACGTTACGCGACTTTTTTTTAATTTTATTACCCTCTATTGACCCTTTCGAAGAGCAACGACTTTTGCTTCCATTTTTGACCATTTTGTGTGCCATCGATGTTCAACGGGGTCCGGATTCTTTTCCTAACGAGTTAATGCCTTAGAAAGTTTAACGAGTCCCCTACACGCAGGTGCATCATCGGGCATCGGAGAAAGCACAGCTCTGCACTTCGCATCCATGGGAATCTGGCTCTCTCTCATGGCTAGAAATGAGGGTAAGCTGCAAATGGTGGCTGACGCCTGCCGCTCCACTGGAATCCCACAGGATAAGGTAAGATGTAATAAAGCCAGTACGTATTTAAGTAGCTCTGAAAACGTTGCTTTAGGTTGCTCGCGCACTGACAATAGCGCATTATATTCAATTATTCCTACCACCATGTACGCCTTTTCAAACGCCTATGCATAAATCCTGATTTGAATAATCCGGGGTAACCAGTTACGTGCATAGCTCCATGGCATCGAATCACAGGGTTCGAAGATGTCATGAATGTAATGGGTGAACAAAACATTCATCGTAGGTTATCCAGCAATAAATTCACAAACGGCGTATGGCTGGTTCTTTTACCAAAAAGGCACATTTTATTGTTTGTTACCAGAACAAACCAGAACCCACACTCTTCGGTAAAACACTTACCCCAACCGAGGACACTCTAACAGGAATAAACAATATGAGCTGCCACCTGGACTGTTTGGAGGCGAGACAGCGGTGGTATAAAATTGCTATTCGCCATCCGCCGGAGTCATGCATAACATTGATAGAAAAAAAACTGTCGGCTCTTGATCTGTCCGAGTGCCTAAAAAAGGATGCCCTGTAGCTGTAGTTGAGGCTGTGAAGCAGACACCACTCAGCTTCTCAATTAAGGCCACAGCTGAGCACCGCATTCTTTGTTTCACACTTTTCAAAACGTTTTTTGCTTCCAACTGTTACTGAACATGTTCTGGCGAGTCAATTTTATTTTGTAAGCTGTGTGATTATCGGCTTAAACACTTGTTACAAGAAGGAAACCGACGGCGTGGCGCGTAGTGCCAGATGGGATCCCCGAGAAGGTTTAAGCAGTACGTCGCGAGTAGCCGGCATCTGTGCTCTCACTGTCATGGCCATCGTCATCTCATTTCTCTTTCCGCCATATTGCTAATCTAAATTCTCTTCCCGCAATATAACACAGTATTGATAACGTCGGCGAAAACTGTGCCTCTATCCCCTGGCATGAATACGGTAAATGTAGCCTGAGTATATTCATTATTACTGTTCCACCGAAATGTTAACAGCAGGGCTCTTGAAGCTTGTAGTTCCGCTGGCCAGCGTTACCGGACAAAAATAACCAGCGAAAATACCCCGCGCACACGGGCGCGCGCCTCATCAGTAGCTCGCGCAATAGCAAGCTCAACCTTCGAGAGCACTCTGCCCAGCATTTGTAGCGTGATATCTCACGTGCTGTTTTTCTCGCCAATTCACGTGATATCTCGCGTGCTGTGTTTCTCTCCAGCTCACTTGCTTTCGCACTTCAAGTAGGAAGCACAGACTCTGAGTTCGCGAAGCCGGTTGCCGCTGGTCCTAGCGCGTACTAACTTGGTCCGCTTAATTAAGGAGCGATGTGAATTCCTTGAGGCAAAACGATCTGGGCTTTCCAGTCATGGAGAACATTCAGCGGCAAGTTAGAAAATTTATGTGTCGCAAAACAGCCGAGTCTAAACGAAGGGAGAATTTCTCCAAGCTCTGCCGTTTCTCCACCCTTGCACCAGTAGTGCAAGATGCGCCAATGTTTTGTGAGTATTTAGTAACTGGGAGAGAATTTTCGAATTGCGATCGGTTCTTTCTCCGCAAGGTGCACTATTTTCTCTGCGTTTTTCGTCTCGTCATAGCTCTGTTTTTCGAATTTATTGCTGCACCAACAAGAACGCGTTAACACGCTTCCTCTGTAGAAAACTGCCTGCGGCCTACCATTCTTCGCAGCATCATCATAATTGTGCATGTTGCAAGCTCTTCAAGAACTTGCAGCATGCAAGTATATTCATGTCTAATATTATATTCATGTTTATGTACGCGTATCTTAAGGGCGAAAAACTATTTTTCCCAAACCAGCACGGCTTTTCGGAAAATCCGCCTACAATAACCCAACTAGTAGAAACTGTCGACGACTTCACGCGTGCCTTAAATAAAGGTGTTCAGATTGACGCAACATGCCCGGACTTCTCTAAACCCTTTGACAAGATTCCTGATATAAAGTTAATTAATAAATTAGCCCACCTAGGACTAAATTGTAATGTAATACGGTTAATAAGCTCATACTTAACCGGTAGAACACAGTATGTGGAAAGAAACCGTTGCAAATCAGAGGCGCTCAAGGTTAACTCAGGGGTACTGGAAGCTTCCGTATTAGGGCCGATACTATTCTTATTTTATATCAATGATATTTCACGCAGCATAGATACGGGTACTACAGTGCGACTTTGTGGAGATGGCTGCCTAATTTATAAAGAAACACACAGTGAGGCTGACCAGAACTCTCTTAATGACATTATTGAAGATGTCAGAAGTTGGTGTACCGAATCAAAAATGGAAATAAATCAGGCTGAAACAGTCCCTTTGCGCGTGACAAACAAGAGTAAACAAATTCCGACTATACTTTATGCTCTACCGGCCTGTCCACTGTCAATGCAATAAAATACTTAGGTGTAACAAAATCCAACAATTCAAATTGGAGGACCTACAATGAAAACATCTGTTCTGTAGCGGAGAACACATTATGGTTTTACGGCGGAAATTAAAAGTTGCTTCAACCCTTTTAAACTAGCCGCATGTCTTACGTATATTCGGCCATCTTAGGAATATCGGAGCATTGTATGAAACACCTCAGAAATCGCGCTTATAAATATGCTGGCAAAAGTACAAAGGCGAGCCGCCAGGTCCATTCATTTCAAGTACTCTACTACCAAGTCGGTAACAGAAATGTTATGCACGCTACAACTGCCCCCCTTAGCCGAACGTCGACAGTTGGCCAGGGTGAGCCTCCTCTTTTTATTGTCGAAAAATCAGCTAAACGTGAACACAAGAAAATACCTAACGCCAAGTGGCGTAAGAAACGTGAGAGGAGCAAATGAATGTACATGAGAAGTACCTCAAACGCGTGTTAATGTGTATGCGAATTCATTTTTTTCCTAAAACAATTCGCCAATTGAATACGTTACCATTGCCACTTCTTTATTATAACTCACTAAAAAAGTTTGAGGAAGGACTCAAGGAATTCTTTTTGTAACCTTGCTCTGCCGTTACTGATTGTCCTCACTGTTTGTATGTATGCTTCGACTGAAACGTTGTGAACTTTGCTAGCAATTCTGATGTGTATTATGTATGCTATGTAACAAATCAAGCCTGATATATTGTTGTTTATAAAATTGTAGGATTTATACATATTGATACCTAACTATCCTAATGTGTCCCAACCCTGTAATGGCCCAAAGGGCCACAGTAATCTGAACTAAATACAAAGAATAAATTATCAGCAGCATATACAACGCCCAGTGCAAGAGGAGCGAATCTTATCACTTACTTCCAGCCGATTGTACCCTGCGCAGTCTGAATTCATTCCTGACAAACAACGTTTCTTACCTCAATACCCCGCACAGATATAGGTATTCGTGGTTGTGTTGCCCCATCTTTCGGTAGCCACTTCATTACGCGAGTGGCTTAAAGGAGCCATGAAGACGAAATACAAGTGTGGTGCATTAGAAAGGCTTCTTTGTCCTGATAAAAATGATACCGATTTCATCGCAAACTACCAAACAATGACGAAGATATTAAAGAAATCGTGTGGAGCTGTGGCGACGTGCTAGCCAGTTTCCAGCAACTTTTCTATGACGTCACAGAATATTGTTTGGGGGATTGACGGCGGCTGAACTAATCAATCGCCAGGACACTTGACTGGACGATTGTAGTGGGGCCGCTGTTCCGATTGATTGATTCACTTGAATGCTAACGTGCACCTAACGCACTGAAAATTATTTTTTTAGTGCTGGCCCTAATGACATCACTCGGGCCGATAACACAACACTGATGCGCGAAATTTGAATGTTTTTGAGTATTAATTGCATTTTTATCGGTTAAGAAACGTCTTTCATAGCTGGAATGGAGCTGAGTGAGGTACTGAAGCGTACTTCTTTAAAGTTAACCAAAGTTGTATTTTCTCTTCATGGACCCTTGAAAGGTTGTCGGTTCTCGGCCGTACATATCTATGCCTAATGCACTTATTTCTTTTTGTTTGATATAGAACCAGAGATGGCTCACGCATTGGAGACGCTCGCTTTTTATCTATATGCATTACTGCTAGTATTATTATATCTGCGGCTTATATTGGGCATGTAAGTTTTTTTTCAAATTAATAAGGCCCAATCTTTTGAGCCATAAGTAAGTACCACGTGGATGAAGTAGTTTATCAACTTTCTATTGTGCCTGGCGCGTTCTCTATTGTTCAATCTTTCACAGTCCTTACCAAATTCTGTCCAGTCCACAGTATTTTCTTTCCGGTTTGTTTCTTGCGGTATAACCTAGCACTCACTATATTTGTACAAGATTAGTTATTCCCCCAACATCTGCATGTTTATTTAACTTTACCAGTTCCTTGCTATTGGTTTCATTTCAGGCGCAGGGCTTACTGAGTATTTTGCTTAAACCGCTGATTGCAGATTTTCTGCCTCATTTGTGAACAAAGCGATGTCAGAAGTTATAAATGTGTTTAAGTGGAAATAAAGCATTCATTTATTCACGCGAAAATTCTGCTTGGCTGAAATATTATCCAGTTCATCGTATCCCTTTCCCTTCTCAACGAAGCGTCCATGATCCACTTACAACATAGTCTGATGACAAATTTGTCGAGATGGGGGCCCTTGTGTAAGGCCCGTCGTAATTCGGAACATTACTGCTTCTAAGAGGCGTGATCGTTTCCGTGCGCTGGATGCAATACATATTTCAGGTGCCCGAGAGATGTATACTTTACTTACTGAAGTTTGTATGCTTTTACCGGAGGGGGGGAATACCTCAGTTAGAGGTTTTTTATGGTATAATGTCCTTATAGGGGCTCTTTGTATTATGCCGCATTCTCCGTTACGAGGTTAAGAGCCTAAATTCGTTCTTTGACTTCGCGCATTTTCATCGACAAAAGGACACCTTCCCGCATTCCGCACTCCTACTGCATCCCTTTTTGACCCACAAAACTTTCGAGTCTGTGTCGCTATCTTATAAATAGTTCCACGTTGTCCGTCAACCAGCTAAAATGCGGCATTTCACGTCGACTTCACACACACATCTCACGTACTCGGCTTCGTACTATAGCTCGACGTTCTATAAACGCCAGTCCCTACAATTCCCTTTCCAGTCACATCCAGAATACTAAAAATCACGTAGTCAGGGAAAAACCTACATGCCAAACCTCCTCTCCTTCTCTTCTACTGAGGGCTGAGAGCGCGGCATGAACATATCTAGCGGCGCAAGGACCACGCTCGCCTCACCCCTCGCGTGGGGGATGCCGCGCTAGCTCGACGATTTTAGAATAAACAAAATTGGCTCCAGTGCAGGCTGTGAATGTGTTTGGAAAGCAGAGCTTTAACCGACACCCACAACAACTTCCCATACGACTTCACTTGAATTCACACAACGTGGCTCTATAAAGAGTGAAACCAGAGATTCTGCCAGCCGTTACCTCGAATTCGCGGGAGCGGCGTCTTGAACGCAGCAGCAGCGTCGGCCACGGCCGGGCAAGAGTGGCGGACGCCGCCGCCGTAGCCAGGCCGTGAGTCGGGAAAGAGAAACCGGAGAGCAGCGTCTTTCGAAAGGTGAGACAGCGGAACCTAGGCATCCTGATGCTCTTGCTTGGAGCTACACCACCGCGCGACACAAGCGCAGCAGACACCGAAACAGTTCGGCATGTGAGCTTAGTGATTCCCATTTATACCGATTTCAACTAGTCACTTTAGTAAGTTTGAGAATTGGGAGAAAGATGAGGGAACTTTTATAATCGCTATTTATCAGACCCAGTTGCTCCTTTCGCCTTTTGTAATACCTCTTAAAACACAACCGAATTGGTAATCACAAGTTTAGAAACCGGAGTCCCATTAGTGGCAAGCACTGTGCGAAAGGTAGCGTTTCTCTAGCGGCCGGATGTCTGAATCGCGATTGTAAATTGTTTTGCCGCCCTGCAAACAAATCCTTAAGGTATCTGATACACTAAGGAGCACGCTGAATTTCAAGTTACGAACAGCTGTGCTTTCGTTCGTTCACTATTTACAGTGGGCCCGGATTCATGGGTCATCCTTCACAGAGTGGGAGGGCACTGATTTTTCTTGTCCATTTTCTCACCGCACGCGCCCTAAACCATGATCGGCTTAGCCTTGGTAGACACTGTTCGCGTGAGCCTAATTTGGCATTTCAATGCACCCTGTTACCCTCCCTAAAATGGACATTCGCATTGGGCAAATGACAATACAGGTACTTTCTCTGTTGTTTAAGTTATGTCTCGTTAAGCCTCGCATTGTTTACGAAATGTTGTCTTTAATCGTGTAAATGAGGCGCTTAAAATTTGGCACGTATATTTATAAACTTCGGTTACTAAAGTCATCATTACATAGTGCGATCAGAATTTTTAAGAAGCGCTACCTTTTCTATATATTTCCCCTCTATGCTGCGCAGGTCCTTGTGGTACAAGGAGACGTGTCTGTTGAAGTCGATGTGGATACTGCGGTGGACAAGACAGTGAAACACTTTGGGAAGATCGATATTCTCGTAAGTGCAATAAACTGAAGATAACGTAACATTGCAACAAGCCTGTAGTACACACAGGTGTGGGGGGAGAAGGAAGAGTTGTAGGGGCGAACCCCCTTACGGGCTCGGGCTTTCGGCATCTCCTGCCGTCGCCGGTGTCAGCACCTCATGTAGTCACTATAGTTATCAAATACCGGGACACTAGTTTTTCAACGCATCGCGATACAACGTAAAGCTTAGTAAAACAGTGTAATGAATAGAACCGGTTCAGAATAAAGTAGCATGATTTAAAGATTTCTGTCACGCTCCCTGTCCGCTTCAGCAATCGTCAAGCATAAGAAGAAGCTGTTTGTATACGGGCTATAATTTGTATTACACTCATATACCCGCTCGCACTTGGCGCTAGCCCAGATCGCAGGTGGTCGGTCGAACCAAGAAAAAGCACACTGACCTGGTGCTGCGGCCTCGTTTATCACCAAGGCCGAGGCTCCACAGCAAGGCGCAGGCATTTCACTGCCGTCGTGTTGATCCCTGCCACTTCCCCAAACTGGGAAGGTGGGGCATGCAAACGGCTTCAATGCGATCCATCGCCAAAGAGGGCGCCACCACCTCAGCAAGCGCACGATTGCTCCTCTCACCGGCGCTTCACCGGCGCCAAATTAGCGCGTACTGTGTGGTGAGAAAGCGTCTAACAATCTTTCAATACACTGATACACTCCATGCTTCGCCCCTCCCCATGTTTCAAGTTTAACAACTAGCTCAGTTGTTGCCGCCAGGTTAGTTTTACATTTCCAGCCATTAATAAATCTACGTTTGTAATCATATACGTTGATTAAAACGCCATCGTACTCCTGCGTGGTGCTCCCGGGACTCGGGGATTCTCACTACGCCATACTGTTGTTTGGGCGAACTTAGACCACTACCATTCTTTTCAGCCGTTTTAAATCCCTTTCTTCCCATTCATCGTCTCCTCGAGATCAGCGTCGCAGGAAGCAATATCAGGGGTGTAATTAAGAATCAAGTGAAGAAGGAAGTAGAGAAAGTTTATTTCTAACTGGAAAACTGATCGTGCTAGCGAACATTGTACACAACGAAGGAAAAGAACGGACAAAAGACACGCCGTCATGTGTGCGTGCGTATCTTTACATTTGTGCTGTGTTATGTTCTCTACAGCTATGAACGTCTTAATTGAGGAAGTGGAAATTGTCGATTTCAAGTGTGAAATTTCCGTTCTTGATTCTTTGACACCATCTTAGAGAGATCGCGAGTCTATTAAACACACGCACGAAAATACAACGGCGACCCCATGGTTACACAATTTAGTTATTATTGTTATCACGAATTTCCTGTTTCCCTAACTACAGGACAAACGAAGCGTAGTGAGGTTAAGGCGGCTTCCTCATCCCGTATCTGCTAATATTCATTGGTTCTACACAGTTGTTTTCAATGACAGTGGTAGTACTATTGGTATAATGAATCGTACCCTCCCAGACAAACTACTCATTATTTGAGATTCCTTGCCCAGTGCCCGAAGCACGCACTTATTCGGTATGGATTTCGTCATCGTGTTTGAGATCAGCACTGACCACTTGTTCAATATAGTTGTAATCATCAGCCTCTTCAAGTATATTTTTCAACCTAAAATAAAGGTGTGACTTTAGCACAAGTTACATTACTTTCAATTGCTTTGTGTTTACCTTAGTTCCTTTTACTGAACTTTTTGCGTGCACCTTCAGCTGCACTTTAGCTCCTGTCGTATTAATCATTACGATGTCGTCAGCAAATCTTCTGTAGCTTTCGTACAATCGACTTCTTTTAACGAGCAGTTCACAAGAACCGGAAAATACCTTCGAAATACCTTCCAATTAAAGAAAGAGCCCAATAACAGCTTTCCTACTACTCCGCAACCCGGTTAACCTTTCTTGGTTCAATTCAAAATCTCTGGTTGCTTTCTCAAGTCGATCACACGGCACTGGTTGCCATGGCAATTGGGACTTACCCCTAAAATCGAAGCCTGGAGCACCCCCCGCACGAACTGCTGTCACGGCGCTGTGCGCAAAAACAGGAATGTTGAGAGCTTTAAGAGAGCTTAAACTGTACGCTGCATCAGTTCCGATGAAGCCGACATCTGTACAGAACACGGCATGTATTTGTTCTTGAAATCTGAATTTTACGGAGAAAGGACGGCCACCTCGATGATTTTCACTGGAAACACCGTCAAAATTACTGATAAAATTGGCTTTGGCTTGGAATTGTGGAATAATTTCGTATAATTATTGAAAAATTGCATTCAAAACGGATTTCCCATTAAACGAACGTTTCAATTAAAAAACCTCCGTTCCAATTAGCCAGAACACGAGCAACATTCATTAGAGTACACATTTAGCTTGGCGTTAGCCAGAAAAGCGATTACCTTCGTTGCATAGAATAGTAATTGAGACTTAGGGCTTTTATACTCGCTGCTTAAGCTCCCATGTTGTCGCATCCCTTCTGCGTGCTGTTTACAGTGGCTATTCCAAAGCTTTACGCACACGTTTTTATTCAGGTGAACAACGCGGGAACAGCGAAAGGTGGAAGGATTGACGATTCTTCACTGGATGAGTTCAGCAGTATGTGGGCCACAAACGTCCAGGGTGCAGTCTGCATGACACAGAAGACGCTACCGTTTCTGCGACAAACTAAAGGTGTGAAGGACGTAATGTTTAAATAGCCGTATACATTGGATACACAAAACTTTTTCGGGGTACTCAAGTCTGCTTTTTTGTTTTTCTTCTAAGAAATGGGCCTTTAAGCGGTGTAAGCATCATGCGTTTTCTGCTACAGAACACTTATTACCCCTACCTGGTATTCGATAATAGCAACATTTATCTTCTCGTACATTTCGACCGTCCCACTCTGTTGGAGATCGAGAATTTAAGAGGAGACGCGGCCCCCTGGGCAGTGCTTCTGGGTACCGTGTGACACCCCCTCACGGCGTCGGTATTCGGCTCAGCTATTTGATCTTTCAGACTACTCGCTTGAACTGTACCCAAAGCATTGGTTGCACAAGCTAAATTTTGTACATGCATCGCTTACCGCGCATCATAGGCAGACAGGTTTAGGAACGCGTCACTGCTTCCACTTATAATCAAGCGCCTGAGGGAGCATGTTTAGTCATGCCGAACAGTGGCAAACACCCTTGCGTAATGAAAAACGTGCTTTAATAAATATTCTCGCATTTAGGTTGAATGTCCTAGGTTACGAAGCATTACGTAGTTTAAGCCTACGTGGCTGATCTAGAAAGCTCTGCATCAATCTCTTTGCCTCCTTGACGAGTAAATATGTTTCAGGTTGCATCGTGAACGTCTCTAGCGTTGCATCGCTTACTGTGGTGAGTTTTTATAGCGGTTCGCTGCTCCTATTGTTACGGGAAAATCGACAATAGGAGTATTAGTGTGCGTGGGAAAGATTCCTTGCTATTTTCAAACAACCTCTCTGACATCCTGTGTACGGGTTTCTCAATTATAAAACTACGTTATAAGTCACAGATGTTGCACTTCAGCTGTTTCGATTTTACCATCTAAGGTCTACTAAGAGGTCCTTGTTTGCCGCGTGGGTTGCCAGATATGATCCGGAGGCAGTCACACCCGGGCCATATTCCATATTCATGCGGGCCTACCCAGAGTCAAGCGAAACCATACTTGAGTAGGTTCCCAGCAAGGACGTAGTTTTACCTCCTTGGTTCCCGGAGTGAGGAACCGCCACAGTTCAGCCGTCCACTGTCTGATTGCGCTCCAGCGACAGAACCAGCAACATCATATAAAACACAGAACCTCAAAAATACCAAATGTTTGGGCATTTATACGTTTATGCATGCTAAGAGATGTTTAAAATTACTCACGTGTTTGCAGACTTGAGTATTTCTGCAGAAAATGTTATCCTTTCACTCTTTATTGCAGCTATACAAAGCGCCTGCTTACAGCATGAGTAAAGCAGCCCTCGACCAGCTTACTAAGCACACAGCTTTGGGTAAGTCTTCTTTGTTTTAATATTCATTCCATCCTCAGATGTCTTGCAGCTACAAAGTGCGCCCGTAGTAGAGAAGGCTTTGGCACAACCAAGAAGGTTTGATTAAAGTGGCCTCTACAAAATCTGGTTTCACTGGTTCGAAGCTGGTAGCGCTGAAAAATTCCGCGTGACAAAACGATTTAGTGGCGCGGTACTAGTGCCACTTGATCGCCTTCTCCCCTCCACGGCCTCTGCCTTGGTGGCAATCCCACTCCTTGTAGCAGCCTCTCTGATACGATTTTCACTGGTACTCCCAGCCACTTGCTGCCGATCGGAGTCGCTTTTAGGGTGACGGTGCGCGGTTTCGTAGGCTAACTTCTTTTTTACACATAGCCAATTTCTCAATAGCACCGAGCGATGAGCCACGGCCGCTCGATGAAATGCCATCAAGCGGCCGTGGCTCACCACTATGTAGTAGGGTGGATTTCTAGCTTTCCATTTGCCCCGTAAGGTGTCAACCAAGGCCTTCCTGCTTTGCTTTACCCCTCATAGAGGGCGGTGTTATGCAGTGTTTAGTTGAGTTCCCGTATATAGCTCCCCTTGGGGAGCAGAGTTGCGCGTCCATCCGCCATCTTGAGTTCCAGGTCGTGCGGGAAAGCCACCCGTCCCACACGTAGGAACTGCCTCGTGCCACCGCGCGAGCGGCAGTGGCGAGGAGGAGTGACGAAGAGCGGCCGGTCGAAAACTAGCGCGCCATATTTGGCCGCTTATCAGATGAGCAGCCGCCGCTGCCGCCGCTTCCACAACCGCGGATGCACAGTTGAGCAGAACTGGCTGAATACGGGGTCTTGTGCGCAGCTCTGAAAGCGGGCTTTCTGTCGAACTGGAACTCGCGGCATGTGGCAATCAGACGCGAAACTCTTGCGCTACGCGATATACAGGAACTAGTGTTTAGTGGTTTTTTAACTTCCGTCCTGCTACTGCATGGGTCCGTGTATGCCTTACTGGTTTCCTTTGCATCCTCATACAAGGGCGCGGCAGCTTATGGCCACCAAGGCTAAAACTTCACGAGAAGCTATCCATATTGCCACAAGGTCAAAGATGACACAGTAGTCATCGATTAAAAACAAGTTTATTGGAGCGAACTTGTGCTCCCCTAGCAACTCAAAATGAGTGCACAGGCGCCGAAGCAGCAGCCAACAAAGTGACGTGCGTTAGCGAGCGTCGGCAATTCGGAATACCCCGGCGCCTGCTCTGCAGGCTTTTATCTTTCGGCGGCGGTGTTTCTCGAACCGTCGATTTACATCTAGAACATTGTAGATCAAAGAAGATTATTCCAGGCTAGTGACGTAAGGCGAAACGCTCTCCTTATCCCAATGAGATAACCGCGCCTCAAAAAATAAGGAATGGAACATGCGCTTCGCTTGGGACACAGATAAAACAGCCGGGCGCAACCTGGCAGTAAAAACAAACCATAAATAAACCAATCCAATGCCTGGTTCGCGGCAGTACACATAGCGGCTGTAAATAGACACACTTGCTGCTCCTGGCCAACCCCGACACACAGATGACACATTTCCTCACGCATGAATGGCTACTAGGGCAACTTGAGACCCCGGTAGTATGCCTAGAGGGTCAGCGATCAAGTCCAAAAGCAATAAATTGCGACAGCAGGTCGACGACAAAATATTGCATGAACGCTGCAGTTTACGCAATAAATGGGCCATTTTTCTACCGAATTCAACATTCCTATGCCGTACGTTTTGAATTTGATAACGTGGCCGTCTGCATAACCTCATATGTTGGAATCAGACCTAGGGTATGTGTCCGGGATACACCATTTTGGCTATCTATCTGGCTATACACGGGCTATACAATACAAAGCGTACACACAAATATATTATCCCGTTTTCTCTTCCAGAAAATGCACCATTTGGCGTCCGCGTTAACTCTGTAAAGTAAGTCACAAACACTCGGTTTTTCACCATTTTGCTATTTCTTAATTACGTAATCATGGTGTTAGTTTTCCTCTCACGATTGTATTTCTGCTCATAATGCGAGCACTCACGTGCCGGCAGGCACATTTTCAAGGAACAAGTATCGTTTACAAGTTAAAAGTTCAAATACATACTAAGAGAGCGCTTAGCTTCACGTGGGCTAGGTGGAACGTGGTTGCTGAGGGCTGAGTGTTAGTTTCGACCAATTCCAAACCATTGGGACCCCGAGAATTGTTGGCTCACGGCCGTTTTCCTTATCTCGCACTTCAAAGAACGCCCACCGCTGACCAGGACCGTACCCTCGCACTTAAGCTGACTAACAAGAAGACGTAATAAACTCGTTGCGGAGTGTAAAAATGGTGTCAAAAAAGAAATTCGCCGGAATGTGATTGTCGAACCAACGAATTTCTAATGGAATATTAGAAGAAAAATAGAGGCTTACACTGTGGAAAAAATACCATCAATAACACATATGACCATGTTTCTGGATCATTTCAAGGATCGAATTCATCCAATCTCCCTTTTGACGAAGTAAGCCAGCACGCCAATGGGTTCTACAGTGTTATCTGACGGCCATGACTTCCCCCCAAGAAATATTGTGGCGCATTTTTCCGTTAACAGCCAACTGCAACAAAAACTTACATGCCCCACATTCTGCTTTAAAGTGTGGTACGTATCCCTAAACTCCGTTTTGACCGAATTTGAAACTCCACAAAAGCACAGTTTTTATTTAAAACCGTTATAAAACAAGCCACTTTATCCTACGCAGCACCTAGCGGAGTGTCGCAACTTCTGGCCACTGCGGCAAACTTCCGTATGTGACGTGCCAGTCAGGACTCCCGTGAGGCCGTCGCCTCTCCTCATTAGCCCTGTTACGTGCGGCCTCACGCGAGCGAGCAGAGTCGCGGCCGCGGGATGCCAGCGCACGCCTTTCGTCCAGTGGCCATGGTAGATTAATTCGTGCCTCCTGAATGAATACGTGCGTTCACGCGTTTCCGTAATGCGAGAAGCTGAAGAAGCTCTGGGTTGCCGAGACATGAAAAATTACGCCCACCTCCCCTCACGAGTACACTGGTGTGATGCGACGCTGAAGGGGGTTCCATTGTGCGTTTCGTTGGGTGGATTACTCGAATTGCGTGAGCAATCGTCGGGTAATGCGAGAGAGAGAGAGAGAGAAAGAGCAAGCGTAGCGCGGATGACCGTCGACTGAGAGACCGGCCGGAGCGCGGCACTCCGCTTATATGCGCAGCACGCCCGAAGGAGAGGAGACCGTGGAGAGAGAGGGCGCTGGACATGCGCACAGCGCGCAGCGCCGCCCACCGGCGGAGTGAGAGACCGCGCCCCACTGCGCGCGCCACAGATGTTGGGGGAGAGGGCGCGCTATCACGGCGAGAGGAGAGGGGGTGAGCGGAGGAAAGACGCAGCTGTGCGGACGCGGACAACGATGACGACGGACATGGCCGCTGGCAAGAGATGCTCCTCTAAGCGTCGCATCTAAAAGTTTTAGAGGACCGTTTTCGACTGCCCGCTCCGGTACCGGCGTCCCGCCTAGCGCAACCGGAGCCAATGCTGTTGGCGGGCACGCATGCGCAATGGCACTCCCGCTTGCTATCGGTGCGGAGCGGACCATGAAATACGGTAAGCTAGTAAATTCGATGAGTGCCGGGGCCGGTCTACGCGAGGCAGTACACCGACGGCGAGCGATTTGCACAACGCCGATTGCGTGGTCGCGACGGCGGAGCCGGCTCTCGGTTGACTCGCCGAGCACGCGAGACGCGTGTACGGCCTACACGAGGCGATACGCTGTTGGAGTGGCTGGTCGCTGCGTCGGGGCGCGAACTACTACGGCAGTTGTGCGGCGCACTGCAAGCTCGCGGCCGGGCGTCTACCAGGGCGCAATACGCAGAACGGACGGCTCGAGACGATACGGTGTTGTCGCGGCTGATCGGTCCGCGAACGAGTACGGCAGATAGCTGTGCGGCCCAATGCACCATCACGGCCGGTCGACTCTTCGAAAGCGCGAGTGGCGCGAGCACGGCCGATGTTGGGAATAAGCTGTTGTGCTGTTATCGCGCCGGTCGGGGCGCGAACAAGTACAGCACGCGGCGCACTGCACGGAATCGATTCAGTTCAAACAACTCCGTCAAAATAAATTAAAAATAGCCACTGTTCCTAACATTTCTCTCACCAGCAAGTTAAAAAACCGATAAAGAGGGGGGGGGGGGACATTTGGCAGCATTGAGCCTAGGGAAAGGTCACTGCTTCACGACACCAGCGAAGACACTGCAGTGCTTTCGCCGCTGCACGGCATGAGTATCTAAAGATTTGGCGCGGGTACCCTGCTAACAGGAACAAAAGTTCTTGTGTAAACAAAAATAAGTCCGGATTTCAACTTCGAGAACATGCTCTGTAAGCAGTTTCTTACACGCTAGCAGGCATGTTTCGACGCTTTCCACCCACGGTAGCTTTTGTTTTAAATGCGAATGCATTTCTTAGTGGGGGGTTGTCGTGCGTTGGCCGGCGTGCGCCTAGCAACAGCTGTGGCGCGCCTAGCAACCGGAGCGCGTGGTAGCTCGGGCGGGAGTAGCGGAGGGCAAGGGGAGAGGAGGAGCGCGCTCGGCGTGCGAGGGCGCTCGCATCGCGGAGCTCGGGCGGAGTAGCGGAGAGTGAATGGAGAGGAGGAGCGCGCTCGGGCGTGTGAGGGCGCTTGCATCGCGGAGCTCGGCGGAGATAGCTCGCGCGCGGGGCGGGCGTGTTGTGCGGGTCTCTCTCTCCTCTCTGCGTACCCTCTCTCCACTCGCTGCGCTCGGAAAAATATATATAAATGCAGTGGAGCGCGCGCCTCTCTCCGTGACTGCTTGCCGCAGCGCACTCATCGGTGCACCCAATGCATTCGCATTTCCGCACGATCCCCTTCGGGGAGGTGGGGGGAGTTTTTTTCTTTTCTTCTCTCACAAACACAGGATTGTTCAATCGGCACAGGGTATATTGGCTGTACCTGCGCCCATCCAGCGCTCAACACTGCCTTTTGTGAACCTATTCCCTAGCTCCCAGCTTCACCACGACGCCTCGCGATGCCTGTGTTTTCAATTTGCCGGACGACTACAGGCGTGTCTCAGCAGCTCACAGCTGAGCAATAATGGTCACACGAACTTTCCACCCCCTCTTCGCGCTTCTTTTTAGTGTTCCAAGAAACTGACAATCCGAAACACGTCGAATGCACGCCGTGTTCTTGCAGGCAGCCACGGGATAATCTGCCGGCTGCGCGCACTCGATTCCTGAGTGTAGCGTCAGTGTCGGCCAGGCGTAATGAGCGCCCTTTTTTTCATTTTTGGTTTGAAAATAGCGTTTTTGGTCTTTTGCGATGCAGCGACGCACACTTGGGCTGCCAAAGTTTGGAGGTAGCAACCTTTAAGGTAATACTACCGGAAAATACTGCATTTGAGCAGCAGAAAATTTTTTTGTAGCCTTTAAGCATGCCAAACAAAAATTTTAAATATTCAAATTTAGTAACACGTCAAAGCAGATAAATTAGAAAGCCGGATTATACTTTATGCTGTCAATGAATAGCTTGCTTTTGCAGTTTGAGTTTCTCCTGTTCATTTCGGCGGATATTATGCTACGTGTGTAACCAGTGCCAGAGCGCGGACGCTGCCATTCGAGTCGTCTCTTACTGGGCAGTGTTAAGCGAAAACGTGATGTAGAGGAGAACTGCATAGCGGAGAAAGATTTTGGGTGACAAGATCTGTACGTACGAAGGAAAGCTCTTCGTGTGTGTGGAACGTTCGTACTACGATCGCACCTGTTATTCTGTACGGTACGTAATATTCGGAGAGTTCACCCTCAGCCGAGCTAGGTAGGATTACGAAACAGATTGTAGAAGCACCCTTTGGGGTTTCTGTGGTTGTCACTCACCTCAGTAGAATCCAGAACAGGGGAACGTATACAACACCAAACACCGGGATGATGTAGGTCATATTTTGAACTCGAAAGCAAAGAGACGATCTGCCAGACGGCCCAACAAGTGCCTCCGCACAGTAGCCTGTGCTTCAAACTATTTCTTACGCAAGGGTTCAAGCTTAGGCTTAAAGAAAAGTTGACTGCCGCGTAAACACGATTACTGCAAGAGACGTTGCGAATGCATATTACCAGAGGTCAATACGCTTCATATCATATTTTACACGATCTTTCTATTATGCTCCAGCCCTGGCGTCATCAAAACAGCATTTACAAAGGCGCCTGGATTCACTGACGAGGAATTCGCAAAGGTTTGTTAAGAAATATCTGCACGTTATTCTTCTTTTTAATCATGCCAATCAGTATTGTTTTAACTTTGCACAAAAGCCGCAGCACAACAGACGAGATGGAACGACCTGAAGAGACACACTTGCACTTTCTTTCTTTTGCTTTTGCTTTCTTACAGTTATATACCAACAAGCTGAAGTTACAACTCTGTTGCAGTAATATTATACCCCGCAAGAAAACCTGAAAAGATACACATGCCCCAATGTGGTCGTTGCTTTGGGTTCACGAATTCATCATAGCGGAAATGAATGTAGGTCACACCCGTGGTTTCCTACCTTGGGACGTCCTCTTGTATGCCTAGAATATGCAATCAAACTTCATTAAATTTTTTAGCAACACTTTCAAACTGCGAACTTTTGAAATATAACAATTCAGGCTGCGCTTTTTAATTTCCAGGCAATTACAATAAACCATGTGGAAACCATTCTGCACGTGGTACCATTGGTTGGTTCTCTAAATGCTGCTTATATTCTCTCACGACTTTTATGCTGTCCATTACTAACCCATACGCAGCAAGTCGTGGTCTCGGCTAGCAAAACCCTGTTGCACTTGGTAATGCACCACGAAACGGAACTCACAATATTCAATAGGTACTCCCTTCACTCAGTTGTGAAGGCTATCGTCTTTCTTTCTGTGTACGTGTCTCTCACAAAACTTGGCCATACCTTATACAACACTCACTTTACTAACAATGTTGCTGCAGAGGTGTATTCTTGCACTGTTATATTGTCACGTTGCCAAAGACGACGCAGTTGTGTTCAAGAAGAACAAGTTTATTGGAGGGAACTTGTGCTCCCCTAACAACTCAAATATTACACGGGCGGCCAAGCTGGAGTCAGCAAAGTGACGTACGCAAGCGAGCGTCGGAGATCGAATGCCGCGGCGTCTGCTCTGCAGCCTTTTACCTTTCGCTGCAAGTGTTTCTGGAACCGTCGATTCACATCCGGAACATTGTAAATCACAGAAGATTATTCTGGGCTAGTGACGTTAAGTCAAAACAGTCTGCTTATCTGAATGTGATAGCCCATGCGGTATAAAAGTAAAGAATGGAAGACGCGCTTCGTTTGGAAGGCAGATAACACAGCCGGGTGTGACCCGGCAGTAAGTAGAAACAATAAATAAACAAACACATACATGGTTCCCGGCAATATTCTTCCACAGTTCTGTCATTTACTTACTCAAGATGCCTGGTTAGACCATGGGGGGCACGGACTAAGCGGAGGCGCATATGAATAGAAGAAACACAAAATACTGACACATCTATGCAAAAATTAGCAACAGATGTGGCAACTCTATCGAAAACACACAAAAACTAGAACATATGTACGAGCTCAAGACACTTATTCGGAGATACCAAAAACTGTAGTAGACTCTATTGTATTCTATTTGACATATCCAACATGCTTACCCTCTTTTTTAGCGAGAACTGGTTCCGGACTTCATTAGCAAGTTCTGTAAACCTCCACCCTGTAGATATTTGTTTGAGCTCTGTTAAAACCACTACCCACTCAAAAGACTTGCTGGCTACCATTTGTGTCCGCATTCTTTCTTTACTCAAATATTTCGAATATCTGTAAAAACGTTGCCCAACATCTTAAGACGTATCATGACTCCCTTTTTATTCGAGCCGTATTGTGACTTCCTTTATATCCTATTGTGAGTTCCTTTTTATACTGCGCTGCAGAGCTGGCGCTGCCACAAAAAGGTTGGTGGTAGCTGGAGGATGCAGGTCGTATTGTCGGCTCTTAGGAAGCTTTCGAAGATGGTGCGAAGGGTCAAGGAACCACAAAGCAGCCATACTGCGTCAAAAAAACACAAGAAATAAACTTCGTAGATCGCGCGACGGGTGTGGTTTACAGGATACCTCTGGCGTCCAATGGTACTACGTCGGACAAATTGGAGGGTTGCGCAATGATAGGTTGAGAGAGCACTGCGCAGCTATGACATCACAAATGGCGGCTGGCCATCTCGCTGACCATTGTCGTAGGTGCCCGTGTATGCCAAAATTCACGAAGACGCGCATCGTGCTTAGGTCTTTTTGTCAAACAAATAGACCGGTCTTCCACGCCTTTTTGATAGCATAGAGGGCGAAAAATACGTTAGCACACCTTTTAAGGCTCTTTCAGCTGAATAAATTAACCTTTAGGACAGAGAAAAGTGTCTCATTCGCATGCGCGATAGGTGACTGGTGTAAGCACGTGTCAGTAAAGAGAATACGCAGTGCCTATTCTGTGGACCAGTCCACAGGATAGTGTTCAGCTTTATTCTGTGGACCAGTCCACAGGATAGTGTTCAGCTTTATTCTGTGGACCAGACCACAGAATAATGTTCAGCTTTATCCTGTGGACCATTTGAGGCGGCGCTTGGCGGTGCTGTTCGGCGCGGTCGTGTCGTGCAACATTTTTTTTTTTTGAGATACTTATTTCAGTTTCGTAACTGCGCCGACTGTGCCTTCCCGGGTGGGCCTGTTCTGTGGGTGGGCGCTCTGGTCGCGAGTTGGAGGGACTTTAGGCGGCTGCGTTGACGGCGTGCGCCGGTCCGCTGAGCTCTAAGTTGCGGTGTGTAGTTGCGTGTCTGCTCTACAAGTTTCCTCTTTTCGCTTGCGTTTGTCTTTACCCTTGTGCGAGAACTTTGCCTCTTCAGTGCATTCGGTTGTACGACCGCGGACGAAAACGTTTCGTGACTCCGTAAACACGCTGTTTTCTTTCATGTGCTGTCTTGGCGCCCCGACCTACCTCACAGCGGGCTGTACGAGCGGATAATAATAATAGGAATCTTTATTTACAGGAACAGTACATATAATTTCCCAGCCCACTTAAGCAGCTGACGCTTGTGAGATGGCTGAGCACATGCATTGTCCATGGGGCACATGCTTATGTCTTTTACAAAATGAACGGGGAGGAAATCTGTTGCTAAAAAGCTTTTAATAAAACCAAGCAGCCTAATGAAAAAAAACCGAAAAATTCCTAATGCTATCACCGTCGGCAGGCGCGCATGCGTGTTGTGCCCCTTTCCTTTACCGCCGGTGCAACTACACGGTGCTCCTATGCGGTTCGGCCACAGCTCCCATGCTCCAGTTACTTCTGTCGGCACCTACTTCTTTTTAGGGGCCGAGCCGCTTAGGGGCTGGGGCTGGCATCTCCCGTCGTCATAATCGTCCTCTCATGTCACTGTGCTACAACACCCGGACACTCGTTTACGCCTCGCGCTAGAGCGCTTCGTAACGCGTAATTAATATGCAGTGCCCGGAGCTTACGTGGTTACCAATTTTAGAAGAATTGTCTTCTTTCGATGTGTATGATAGTTTTTGACCACCAAAGTTCGGTGAGCGGGTTTTAAACCGACACTGATGTGTTTTAAACCAGCGTCGTAGTCATTCACGTGCCTGTTTGTTCTATATGCAATAAAGAAAAAAAAAGCATAGTAAAAAAAAGAAAAACACAGAGACTCTCCTTTACGCCTCGAGCTAGAACGCTTCGTGCTTCGAAGACAAGAGGCTTTTACAGCTGTATACCTCTATCCCCTCCCCGACGGTTTCAACTCCGTTAATCAGAACAGCATTCCCCTTTACGCACAGCAAGCGATGCAGGTAGCGTAATGTCGTCGTCAGGCATTTAGTACACAGCATAACAGAACACACGAAATCAACAAAGACTTCCGAAGCGGCGAGCCCTACGTTCCACACCACGACGACCACGATGCGGCGAAATGCGGCCGAGTTCACGTTCACAAAAATTAGGCGGGCAAAAAAACGTCTTCAACTCCCGATGACATGATGCCGACCGTTTTAACGCTACAGGACGCTCAGTTTGTGCCGTATTTGTCTCACGCGAACTTTGTAATATGTAGTCGCAATGTTTATTATAGAACAACAAGCTTGGCGTGGCATCAGTTGACTTCGGGGCAGGCTTGCTAAAAAAATGTTGCAGTACGTTCAAAATCAGCATCAAAAATATGTGTTACTAGGTTCATAGCCTAGGTTTTTTGTAAACCAGATCACAAACCTGTGGACAAACCACGCAGAAAACGCTAAGTTAAGTTGGCCGCACAACCGCGCGCTGAAGAAGCAAGGTTCTCGCACGCGAAAAGAAGAAACTTGTAGAGCAGACACGCATGCACTACACACCGCAACTTAGAGCTCAGCGGACCGGCGCACACCGTCAACGCTGCCGCCGACACCGCGCAACACGCGACCGGAGCGCCCGCCCTGGAAGGCGCAGTTACGAAACTAAAATAAGTATCTAAAAAAAAAAAATGTTGCACGACACGACCGCGCCGAACAGCACCGCCAAGCGCCGCCTCAAATGGTCCACAGGATAAAGCTGAACATTATTCTGTGGTCTGGTCCACAGAATGAAGCTGAACACTATCCTGTGGACTGGTCCACAGAATAAAGGTGAACACTATCCTGTGGACTGGTCCACAGAATAAAGGTGAACACTATCCTGTGGACTGGTCCACAGAATAGGCACTGCGAAGAGAATATGGGATATGTGGTTGTGCTTTAATCATGAAATGGGGATAAGTGTGAGTGTGAAGGTTTCAGCATTTTGTTTCCAAGAACAACAAATTTCTGTATATCGGTTCTCGTTTCAGAAAAACCTCCAAAAAATTTAATATTATGACGGTAGTGACGACCGATGGGCATCTCAGCGTCTCTTCGTGGTCCTAAGCAGCGAAACTGGCGAGAGTACGCGCCCGCGCATAAAGCCCTCTCGTGTGTGAGTTTCGTCTGCTAGGCTGTTTCCTTGAGAGTGAGATACCCCCCGCACGATATACTCGATACTTGTTTAAAGAAAACCGAGGTTGACTGAAGCAAGCAGAAGCGCCTCTCTAAAGTGCGTTTGATTTTTCTATCATCGACATGCCCGGAACGTTCCTCAGGAACGTACACCACTTAATAACTTTTGGAAGCTAGTGAAACAGTTTTCGCAGATAAGAAAAACGAACAACAGAGTGTGTGTTGGTCTAATGAGAACAACGTAGCTTACCCCACTCATACATCAGATAGTTCATGAGCGTGCGCGTAATCTCGCCTGGCCTGTTTCGCTGCTGGACGCCGTGAGAAGGCGGCGACATGTACATATATGCATGAAAGTGAACATTTCGACAGACTTCTGTCTGTTTGGGAAGTTACTGAACTGAGATTTAATTACTGAGGCCAGCAAATGTGAGACTATAAGGTGGAGCTGCAGCGTGGCCACTGCCAACCCTAAAAAAGAAGCCGAGCCGCCTTCGAAATGTCGGGTTTTTTGCCGTTTTTCATTGTATTGGTTGGAGCCTAATTAAATCTCAGTTCACATATATGCATGTTTTCTTCTTTATTATAGCGTAAACCAAGTCCAAATCTGTCATGCGTGTCTTCTTCTCGTCGTCCAGTGTCACGTTCTCTAGCAGTAGGACGTCAATAGCTAGTGACCAACTCGCTGACCTTCCCGCTTACTTGGAATGGAACGACTGCTTCCACGACGCGTCATCCTGCAGGAGCGCCTGGATATCCATTTATCGGCAGCGGAAGAACATACCAGAAGAAATCGAGAGGTGATGGCAGCTGCATAATTGAACTGCTGGAGCTAATGAACGCATTTTATGACCAGTCAGAATAAGTGGTCGAGGCGTTCATTGATGAGAGGCCAGATGATGATAGGCCAGTCCACCCGACCGCCAGTCTACGTCTAAAGCTGCAAGAATGCGAGTCTTCAACTCTACGCCCGGGACCACCTAATCATAAAAAACGGCAAGTGCAAGCTTCCCAACAAACACTTCGGAAATTTGACTGTAGCCGCAGACTGCGTAGCCGCAGACTGCGTAGGCTGCAGCCGTATTCCACAAAAAATGAAGGAAACAAGCGCTAACGCGTAAGTCTTCATGGTAGCGGATCTGTACGCTACCTTCACAACTATCACGAAGATTTAAGCCTGCGATTGCAGCTGATTTGCTTCTTCATCGCTGCTGCAACGATCTTTACTCCATCATTGTTGCTATAAGTGCGATCTTCTTTCATTTTTGGGGAAGTTACCATTATTTGACACCACCTTGGAAGGGCGTAGGCTATGACGTGTGTTTCTCGTTCCGAGCAAGTGTTTCCACGATTAGGGCGATCGCTCGAGATTTTTTTTTCGTTCCGAGCAAGGGTTGCACCGAACGAAGGAGTTTTTTTGTGACCATTCTTGGTGAATCTCCCGAAGTGGGTATGCTTGGCTTGACAAACGTGCGCTGGGGACGCTGGGCGCTCACCGCCAAGCACGCGCACACCAGTTCTCGTCATTTTCGTGGTTTTTTTATCTGCGGAGTGGTCGCAACAATCTTGGCCAATCTTCGTATGTTAGTATGCTTGGCTTGACAAAGTTGCGCAGGAGACTCTGGGCGTCCGTTGCGAGGCGCGCACACAACAGCACTAGGTAATATCTAGGGTTTGTTAAGTGTCGGGTGGTCGCCGGGAAGCCTGCGCTCACGTGCACGCGCTATCGTTGCCCTTTTTAGCTGCTGACACAAAAACGTATGATTTGGTAAACAGCTTCGCTGTTACTAACTACAACATCTGCGCGTTGGTCAAGTTCAACTAATCGAGCAGCCTCGTGACCGGAGCAGTTGCACCGGTCTAGTTGAGAATCCAAGCAGCTAAGGACGCTGCGAGGACGCATTAGAGATGCTGAAGAAGTGCCTCGGAGATGACCAGATAATTATGCAATGTCACTTGCGCGGCCTTCTTGATTTGATACAGCTGTCCTTGTCATCAGACGTCGGAAAACTGAGGGCCGTATTCTGAGTCCCCCCTCCACTCCATTTGCTCTCTCCACTCGGCTGCGGGGAGGATTCCGCAATCCTTGTACATGGGGAAATCGATTTGAAGGATCTCCTCCAGTGGAGGCTCGAGTGGAGGAAGCACTCAGAATACCAGGGTGCGGCAACATTACGACAAGGGCCAGGTTCATATTCGAAGCCTCAAAGCACTTGGGACGAGCTCAACTACATGCAGCACCATGTTGTGTAAACTCCTGCCAAGAGTCCTGCGGTGAACATGGACCTCCGGTTCCGTGGCTGGCGCAAGACGTGATTTGCTTCAGCTATCCCTTCGTCTAATCCACACGGTTATTCAACCGTAGAAATGGCCCTACCCATGCAGGAGCGGCAATTGCTTTCAGAATACCTTAGAAATCAGCTCATGTGTTGGAAGGACTGACAGACCCGCGTGCATACTAATAAAGAGTATTCTTACTCAATCTTCACAAGGTGGTTGTAAACTTTTCGATAGGGAGGACATCGGGTAGCCGGTATTGCCGCTTCAACGCCTCAGCTAAACGAAAGGCTCGGTTCGCACCTTGTTTCTCAAATTAGTCTATAGTTATTTAAAATGATGCTGCATGCATGCTACGGTAGCCTGTATTTGCAAGTACAATTGCAATGCAATACATTGGATCATAATATCGCTGGCACCCAAACTGTTCCTTCGGTGAACAGCGCTTCTACACTATGCTTCCCTTTAGCCCCACTCTCCTTCCACCCCCCCCCACCCCTCACCCCGAATAGATAATACCCAGTGACTGCGTTACTTAAGCAAGAGAATGCGATCGCAAATCTTCGTTACATGGAAGAACGCGAGGCTACCCACCAAAATAAAGCGCGTGTCATATATTTATCCCAGACGTTCCGAGAAAACATTTACAACTTTAATTCCGTGTTTCCCATACTAACCTCCGTAACAATTCTTCTGGTGTTGTCATGCATTACATTTTCTACAAACGTGCCAGCCACGCGGCTATCCGCAGAATCATTTAAACAAAGCAAGCGAAGCATCGGTAGCAGAAATGCGAATTGAATATCTAGTGTGAAATTATTCTCACTTCCTCCTCTTACGTTTATTACGCTCTACCAACGAACGAAATAGCAGCACGATCCTCGCGGCGTGATTCTTGCGGCGGCCGAATGGTCATCCACGGAAGCGGAGTCAACTTTCGGTAGGCCGGTGTGTTCTTGTCGTTGTCGGCGTGTTATGACAACGTGATCTCGGGATTCGGCATACGAGTCAGTGGGTGTCGCCAGTGGTGTGTAGGCTGATGTGTCGGTACGACGCAAAAGGTGTGTCGGCACGACGCAAAAGGGATAGTTTAAGCCTGGTGGCAGTGACGGCCAGCTCCCGATTTCTTTGCTCACTTTCGTGTCAGGTTTTACATGTGTCGAGAAAAACAAAAATTTCACCCTTCATGTTTTGGTTTGGCCGAACGCCGCAGTTACAATACCTACCACCTTCCGTTTGCTCTACTCGGTGGGGGCCGAATCCACAGGAACTGCAGCAGAGCAGTGTGCTCACCGCAAAGCCGAGCAGCCTACCCCTGGCTGACTGTTTCTGGCTTCCTCCGCCAGGGCCACGTGCATGCGCAGTCGCGTTGTGGAAGAGGCAGATTTTTCGCTAATTCACTGCGCGCACTCGGTGTAAAAAAAAGAGCCATCGCTCGTAAATCTTGGTTTTCCCGCCCTCAACCTCGACAAAATTAAAATAGAATTCTTCGTCATCTTCATCTCTATGTCCTGCTCTAAATACTTTAGTTGATTTTCCTCAATCACTACGTTTATAGGTTCATAATTTCTGGGGCAGTTGCTGTTTTCTTTGGGATACCTCTGGATGCTAATTATGACACTTATAATATTATCAGATAAACAACGGCAGCTGATTTTCTTTTCGATGAAAGCCCAAGCTATCACTTTTAGCACTACAGAAGGAAGCCCAGAAGTGTCCCAAGTTTGACTGGTCGGCTGAGATTCTTCTGGACTACGTGGCTACAAATTTTCTGGTAGCGATTTCATAGAACCCAAAGAGGATTTACACATCAACGCTGCAAAGCGCTTTTAGAGACCAAATTTGGGATGAAGCATGAAAGCTCATCCTCTACCTGCACCGCCAGTTTCTCTTCGTGTTTGAAAACTTATCTCCTCTGCGCGTGGTTTTAATAATTTCTAGCCATTTTCGGTCAAGCATTCATTCCTTATAATAGACGAAGCATAGCAAAAACACTAGGTCATTCTCGCTTTTTAGAGCGGAAAAAACCTACAAATGCTTTCAGTCTGTTTAAGTGTTGGTCAAGCCAATCCGAAATATTTTACATGCACCAGCAGTAACAAAGAACGAACAAAAGTTTTTTTTTTTTTGTAAGCGAAGCTTGTGTTTGCTGAATGGTGTCACCCTCGACGTTATGTTGGCGGTGTGCGCCATAGTTCCCTCCTCAGTTCCTTCCTTTCCCCCTCACCGACAGCTGGTGGCCGGATCAAGCCATACTTCTAAACAATCACCAGCTCTCCCCCCCTCCAGAGAAGGGAAATGGTGGTTAGCTAGCTCCGTGCGCACCGTTTCTCCAGTTCAAGGCCTCCCCCTCCATTGGTAGGCCGCGCTTTGTTCGCTTCGCCGAAATAGCAGACAGCGCAGAAAGAACGACAGCGGGAGCGCGCCCGTAAACCTGCGCGTTCTCGGCAGCTATTCCTGAGAATTGGCAATCGGAGAGTCATTCCATATAACAACAGTGGGCCCTGAGAGCAGTTCAGGAGCCAAGGCTTGGGCATTTGGTTTCAAAGGCATTGCCCAAGAGATTCGTTTTCGGTTTCGCAGTGTTGGACAAGATTTGCGTGCACCCTTGTTTCCGAGAGGAAACACAACTTGTGTTTTTTAACATACGGTACATAGTCAATAATATGCTAAACACCGCCCCCCTCTGTGTTACCTCTCGTCCTCACATTACCGCACTTCAACATAAAACACTGCGCAGCACAATTTCCTGCCTTTCCCTTACGACTGAACTTCTGCACGAAGGTGGAAGTGTGCACTCAACCTGTAACCTTCTTTTCCACCTCGTTTTTTTTTTTCAGGTACTGGAGCAGACCATGAAGACGCGTCACGCCATGGGTCGCATCGGCAGCCCTGAAGAAGTTGCCCGTTGCATCGCCTTCCTGGCATCAGACGACGCTTCCTTTGTCACGGGCGTCACCCTGCCCGTCGACGGTGGACTGCTTCTTATGTCCAGCTTCGATTCCAATGCAAGGGATAAATTTCATGGCACAGCCTCAGCCACCTAAACATAACTGTGGTACTGGGGATTGAAGAAAAAATTAATGGGCTGTCCATGCAGTGCGTATAAAAACCTTAAAATGGTTCAAAAAAATTGGAACGTACTGAAGGACCTTTTTTGGACGACCAGAATACAGTTGAACACCACTTTCTACCAATCAGGACATAAATAAAGGTGTCGGGTGTTGATACTGCATGTACATTTTTTATAAAATGATTCCAGGCATGGGACCATTTTTTTGCGCCTATTTTTATTTTCAAACGAGTTCCGTGCCGTTACGGGTACCAACAAAACCTGAAGTCATGTCTTGTTTTTTGTATAAAAGAAGGCTTTCACTTTTGGCCGTTTAGTATTTATTCAATTTTAAGTCATATTTGCTTTCCGTGTTGATTCTTTGAAGTGGGTACTTTTGTGTCTGCCAAGACTGGCTCCTTTTATATTTCTGCCCTCGATTTAAATACGTGGGAACGTCTAAACAAATGGCAAACATTGATAAATTGAAACGTGCGTTTGGATGGTAAAATGTCTGGCATTTGTTGGAAGGAATTAAAATATTGTTTTTCAGATATTCAGACTGGAATCCCGGAGACGACAATAAATAATGGGAAAGGAATCCTTGCTCTTAGATATTTCGCTGAAGCCTAATCCAAGCGATTTCTAATGCCGTACTACGCGAAGAATGCGTACGTGGTACCAGATGTTGATATAAAGTCGTTTAGCTAACGCTTCTTTTCGACTCTAATTTTGTGGTGGGAAAAATGAAGGTAAAGTGTTTCTAATAGGACTATACTATTGAAAACGCAAAAACTAAATCCGCATTGTTAGGTGGGTCTTTTCGGCTCCATCAGAAAACAAAAAAAACCTCCATGCATTTTTTAGCTATGAAGGATTGTAACCCAGCAAAGTAATATTAACCAGAATACATATCTGAGGAAGACGAAGGTTCAACGCATGTGAGTTTACATTTGGTTTGATGCTTAAGGTACCGAAAAAAATATATAGATAAAAACAAATCTTTCCCATAGTTATTACAGATATGCAATTCCTACGTGGTGTCAGTTCAGTGAAAATATAAACAGCGGTGTCGCTACCATGGTAGATAAGAGCGAGTGAACGCAGGGCATATGCATATACCAACGCCTTTTTTACGCTAAAGATTGGCAAGAAACTTGCTAACAGAAGACATAAAGCCTTCACAAAAAAATCGCGCCAATCCACCCCGTGAATGTGGTTGGAAAGCAAAGCTGTAAACGGCACCCATAACGATTACCCATGCGACGTCACTTAAATTCACTCACATCGCTCTACAAATATTAAAGCCAGAGAGACGTGAAATGCACTTAACCACACCATTTATTACTTCAAAAATATATTCATGGTTACGTTCAATCAATGCATGATACATGCACGGTGTTTGGTTGAGTTGTATTGGTGTAGCACAAGAGTGGAAACTTTTTTATAAAATTAAAGTAAGCTCCAACCCTGTGTTAGACGATCTGACTTGTCCCTCTCTGCGCCGCGGACGGAGGCAAAGAGATTTGCGGCACAGAAGGAAAGGAAGAAGAAGAAATACTTCTGTTCCGATTTCTGAACGGCCCAGAGTGCAGCCCTGGGGAGTGATCCCGTCTTCTGTGGGGCCCATTTGCAGTCGGCGCAGCCT
The DNA here is from genome assembly GCF_048455015.1 of Haemaphysalis longicornis. Lineage (NCBI taxonomy): Eukaryota > Metazoa > Arthropoda > Arachnida > Ixodida > Ixodidae > Haemaphysalis > Haemaphysalis longicornis. Next base: position 189,942,283 of record NW_027526422.1, read on the forward strand.
GTTTTCTGTCCACCCGCTGAAGCTCGATTGGTAGAGAGGGCCTGGACAGCAGCATCTCCCATTGCTCTTGTTGGGTAGTTGACGGAAAGAGAGGAGGGTGCTCAGGGCTAAAGTCGCACATCCGATTACGATGCGGAGTGCTCCTACTTCTGAGCAAAGTTTACATTCAGCGTCGTAGCGATTCGGATACATTAAGTGAAGACGCGTAGGCTGTGGGAAGGAGCCCGGATTGTATGAGCCGTAGGGTAATTTGTTGTTCTCTGGAAAGGTCAGGGCAACGCCGCCTGTATTAACATTGCCTGACGCGTCGCGCGCTTTTCAATGGGAAGGGTAGGGACGCTTAGTTCAGGCACTGATCCACTATGTGGCGCGTTCCGGCGGACATCTCGCCTTACGTCACTGCTCGCGAGTCGCGAACGCTGCACCCACTTCTACGACGTGTGTCTGTCAGCTTACCTGTTGGGCTTCAAGGGCGCTGGCTGGCGGACACGAAAGCACGCTGGAAGGCTACGGAGCGGGGAAGGGTAGGAGAGAGCAACAGGAGAGTGGCTGTTTGGCCATTTTTCGCTCACGCGTTAGGCACTGTTTATAGAGGCGGCGTTGGTCAGGGTAAGGCGAAGGTATGGTCTGTTTCAGAAGGCGAAAATGCTGGGCTATCACCCTGAACGTGACAAGCGGGTGACTGTCCTCGTGCAGCTCCGTAGCACGGAAGGTAAAAGCGCAGGCTTGTTGTGTGGGCGTATTTGTTGCCCTCCATTGAAGCGTGAGGGGGTGTCCAGATGAGTTTAATGGAGCCGTTTGGGGAGTGTTTTTTTATCACGCGCAGTGTAGGTCAGGACACCCAACCCGACTGGTAATTCCAGTAGGCTTGCTGGGAATCGGTGACTACCCTCCGAACCCCTGGTTGAGTGAGGGCCAAGGTCATGGCTGCCTCTTTTGCTTCCTTCATTTATTGGGTCCTAAGCGAGGTACACGCAAGGAAGTTGGTTCTGGAGGTAGCTGCGATGATGGCGTATTGCTGCCCTCGATCTTTGGAGGCGTCTGTGTAGATAACTGCATGATCGCCACCGAGGGTGGTGTTTAGCGCTTGAGCCCGTGCTTTTCGGTGACCGTTGTCATGTGAGGGGTTCATATTTCTAAGCAAAAGGGAGCATCTTTAGTTTTAGTCGCCAAGAGTCTGGGAGTACGTCAAGCGGAGTGACAATCTTGGCTGCCCAGCCAATCTCGTGAAGCGTGCGGTTACCCACCGAAGTTCTGATTCGGACCTTCTGGTTAGAAAGATGGCCTTCCATCAGCTCTTCCACCGTGTTGTGGAGCCCCGTGCTAAGCAGCCTCTGTGTGGACGTACTCATGAAAAGACCAATGGCCTGCTCGACCGCCTTTCTAATCATTATAGAAAGCATCTCTATGTCTTCCTTGTCGAGAAGAAGACAGGGAGTTGACGTAAGTGACTCTCCAGAGGAGAAAAGCTTCAATTTTTCGAAAGGTACCGGATTCCGTTAGACCTCGCTTCTTGGTGGCAACCCGCCTGTTCATGTGTATGATTTGATTAATGCTGTTTTTGAGGCGCTTGCAAGGAGACGTCACTCTTGGTGTTAGCCTCAAGATGTAGGCCCAGGATCTTGATGCTGGGGCGTGGAGTGATAGCCTGGCCATCAAGGAGTATTTGAATGTATTCCTTGGTTTGGCGTGAGGGCGGACGACTAGGAGCTGTGCTTTTTTACGTGAACACTGGAGGCCACAGGCTTTAGCACATTGGCGTACTAGAAGTGAGATTCCATGCATTGGTGTGAGCTTCCTTTAATTTTTGTAACTCTTAGCAGATGAGAAAGGTGCGCACAGGGCCGCTAGACGGGCGTGAGTGGTCGCATGACGCTTTCACGTGGCATTCAGCAAGAACGCAGGGGGTAAACCCGTTGATTTTCTTGGTGAGTGCACCACCTGTCTTCCCCGAATTCGCAGACAACGAGCTCTCGCTTTGTTAGTCTATTAGTTCCAGTTTCGATTCCCGGTGGTGCCAGGAAATTCTTTTATTTGTTCACTGGAGTTTTCTGGTGACACCAACGGCTGCGAAAGAACCCTTGGGGGGTAGAGGTAAAAAGGTTTGCTTTAAAATGTCATACACACGTCTTCATGGCCGCTGAAAATGTTTTTTGGTTTAGCTGTTGCTATTTCCTTTACCACACCTTACCACCATGGCAATGTACAGTGTGCGTCAGGCTTGTCAAGGGCAAACGAGCGCACACCTCCGGAGCGTGCTGGCAACATCTGCTGATAGCCGCTGGGTTAAAAATAGCTTGCCATTGCACGTGCGTGGATCTCGGGCAGGGTCGGGCCGGTCATTGTTTCGCATAGGCCACTCTAATTTGCAGAAGCCACCACCCACGAACGGCGCTGATATTCCACAGTGGCGGCAGTGATTGGTGACAGGCCGATGGACGCGTCGTTTGAGGCGGTGCAAGTATTTCACCACGGGCAGTTACCTATCTTCTGAATCACACGTGTACCAAACGAAAATCACGCAACAATAATGACTGCAGTGCTTTAGGTCGAACTATTTCTGCGATTACGTGACTTCCTGGCGTGATAATGCACAGCGTCAAGTTACGCGCTTATCTCCGGTGCCACCGCTTACGCCTCGCACTGCTGCACACAAGCTCACCTAGCGGGTGAGGGCGTCTGCGAATTCAAGAGGCCCAAGCTAAAAGGCGACCGGCCCGAGCCTGTCCGGAATATTCGCACTCGCAAATGCAAGCTATCTCTAACCCAGCGGCTATCAGCAGACGTTGCCAGCATGCTCCGAAGCCGCTCGCTCGCTTGCCCTAGACAAGCCTGACGCGCAATGTACGTTCTATAGTTCCTGGTTAACACTTGGCGATCGCCAGCTAGCGGAAGTTGGGTTGGTGCATTAAGGTAAAGAATTCTTTAATTGAGTGGCGTCCTGAACAATTCAGGTCGTTACAAGCAAGTAACGCATGATCCCTCGGCCCTTCGGTCGTTCCTGATTCTGATGCAGCGATTGGACATTCCTTTGTCAACAACTCTAAATGGCCGACCACTGGTACGCTTTCGGGCGCGTCATTCCTGTTGACAAAAACGGTGATGGTGACACTTACATTTCGAACCTTGCTTACGCCCCATTACTTTATATTATAACCCTTTATATGTGATGCTATTGACGTTTTCAATTTGGTCCGCGAACCATTTTGCAATACGGTAGACTCCGAAGATGAGCAGCAAATGGATTGTTGCTAACAACAGAACTTATAACAGTTTGCGAAACGTGCCCCTGACCAATTTGTGCGCTCTATTATTACAGAAGACAATAGCCAGTCATTCAGAATGATTTTATAGGTTGGAACGATCGCACAACTTTTTGATGAAATGACACATACATAGACTGCAGGAAAATATGAGAGAGAAAGATTGATTGGTTAATTTATATTTATTTATACGTTTTTGTATGGCACTAAAGGTGTGCGTGTGGTAATGCCACGCGGAATATTCTATGCCTCCACTGAGGACTGCATAATGTTCTGTATAAAAATAAACAGTCAGGGGTCGTCTACATCGCTTCATAATTTTCTTTGATGTATTTTGAAGCTCCACATTTAAACAGCCAAAAATAGTTCAGGGTAAAATGCTTCCCACTGCATCCCGGAGTATACCATTGTTTATTTTGCTTCAAATAATTATATACAGCTGCACCCACACTTATTCGGTCAAGAGCTTTATATCGCAAAAAGACCGGCGTTATAGATAGCGAGCTGTCAATGCTAGTCGATTCCACTTTGTGACATTGGGTTTGCTTTTTTTTTTTCCTGAGTAGATATTTAGGCGGCAGTGCATTGGCTTGCGGTGATCTTGATACTTGTTCATCACGTGTCGTCTGCTACTCGTCTACTGCTATATACTAGCACGCTCCCCGTGCCATCGTTGTTTTTTCGTCCTTTTCCGGCCTCCTTTGCACGTATTATTTGCCGCTAAGCCTGTGCGAAGTTCACCATAGCGTCACGATAGGTAAGGTATCAAGTACCCCCACTGAAGCACGCAAGTAAGAAACGGCGGTCATTTGGGTCCTTATCAGCATTGCGAGATTGTCGTTTCTACGGCCTCGCCGCTAACTTCGACGGGGTCGTTGGTTAACAACACTGCTGAAGATGCAGCAAAACGGCATCTTCCGACACTGCTGCTGAAATGCTACTAAGCGCCGTATCATTGATTGGTGTTCGGAACGACGTCAGTCGCTCGCAGCCGCAGAGCAGGAAGGACAAGCTTGGCCTACCAGAATTCACCGACTAAAACGCATAAGCAACAAAATGGCGGCGCCCACGAACCGTAGCAGTGTAAACAAACGTCACGTGATTCGAAGTGACCAATGATGATGTCGGCGGGACGGAACGATCGGAGAAAAAATGGATGCAATCCAGCCCGGTGAAATTGGATCTCCGACGCAGCTGTTGTAAATTACCGTAAAAACCCGCGTATAATACGGACCCACATATAATACGAGGTGTTATTCGAGGACAGTAAAATCAGAAAAAAAGTTTTCATCCTCATATAATGCGAGGTAAACAGCAAAGAAAACATTTATTTGCACTGCAGTTACCGTTCAGTCATTGTCAGTTCTCGCTGGCACTGTCTCCCGACGTCCGTTCAGTCATCGTCAGGTTCGCTGCCGCTGTCTCCTGAAGTCGCCTTGTCGGAAATGTCTTCCCACAGAAAGTGGCCCTCACCATCAAGGGCGTTCGAGATGCCCATTTCTTAAAAGAGGGACTGACGAGCTCCTCTGGGATGCTAGCCCGCGCATCCGCGGTCCAGCCACAAAACACCGCTGGAGAAGCCCGCGTCAGCCATCCGGTATCTGTCACTTATGGGTCTCCTGACCTCATCCACTCTTGGTAGCAGGACCTGGTGCAATCTTTGAAAGGCTTGTTGATGCAAACGCCTAGCGGTTGCAGCTGGGATGTCATTCCTACTGGAACGACAATGAGTTCGGCGCGGGGTTCGCGCAACAACTTCTTCACGGAATCAGCCAGGTGGCAGCGAAAGGCGTCCGACATGAGCACTGACGGGAACCCCCAACAGTGCTCCAGGCCGCTGACACCACACAGACTTTATCCAGTCAAGCACCAGTTGCTTCCTCCACCCGCGAATGCTGCCTTCGATGACGCCGAACTGCCGTCCTGCGGCGCAATTCCTGATGGTCTCGGCACATAAAATAACTTTTCTTTTAATTGCAGCCGAATACTGCCTTCGTGCAACCGACATCGTGATAGACTTGTGGTGAACGTGCCTATCCTTCGCGTGGTCAAAACAATCAAAATGGCGCCGGCTGAGAGAAGCAGCAGCCAGCTAACGCCACCGCAAGATGGCGCACCCCCCGCTGAAACCCAAAGTGCCAATTTTCAGCTGAAAACTTTGGGATCCACATATAATACGAGGCACAAATTTTACATAGTAAAATTTGGGAAAAAAACCTCGTATTATACGCGGGTTTTTACGGTAGCACACATGCTGACGGGGGAGCGTAAGTATGTTCCCCGCTTTCCCGACCGGCTTGTCGCTTCCACTCCGCTGCCTCACGCATGCGCTCGGCGTTCTGCAGCAAGAACTCCCGGGTGCTGCCTAGCCTGATGCATTCGCTAGTTTTCGAATGACTTCTGCCCCTGTCCCCGTTCGAGAGCAGCTGCAAACCACGAGCGGCTTTACAGATAGCGACCTGCGCATGCGTGGCGATTCCGCGTGCCGAAATTGTTATTGCTAGTTTGGTTTCTTTTAGCTCTTTCGGGTACACCGCACCTGGTGGCACTGCATTTATTCCTCATTTCTCCGATGTACACGTCGTTGCTCCGCCTGCCATCGTTGTTATTTTGTCTTTCTTTCGGTCCGTTGTAGTCATCTTTGCCGATTGATTCACACTGGGGGAAGTGCACACCTTCTATGGGCTCAACGGTGTGCTCAAATAAGAGCTTTTAAACGCGATACCGTTACTTGGCTAGGATGGTGAAAGTGCCCACCCGAAAGGGGTTCACTTAACCTAAATATCGTTCGCAAAAAACTGTCCAGAGCTGCTAACCCTTATCTAACGTGTTCCATGGCCTTCCACGAGTTTGATAGCGTCCGTACAACCGAAATAATAACCCCCCCCCCAAAAAAAAAAAAAAAAAAAACTCATCACGTTTTGTTGTAAGCCATGCAATTAAAAATGATCAGGAAGAAGAAGTATGCGTGCCCTGTTTCATATAGTCCATCAAAACAGGAAGGAAAAACACGAAGAAATCCTCAGCGCACGGACAATTCCCGTTGGGTTACATCGCATAGCCTGAGTCTATGTGAAGGCGGTGTTGCAGTGGCATGAACAGTGATTCTTGGAAAAGTAGCTGCAGTGAGTCTGCTATGCTGCAGGTTATAGTCGACTTACGCAGGAGGTGCGGCAGCAAACCTAGCCAAAACAAAAAAAACGCTTTCACGAAAGACCATGCAGAGAGATCCTGCAATAGGTTTGCATTGTACTTCAAGTGAACGCATCGTACGCATCTTGAAAGTATTTATTGCGTGCAAGAGAGAAGCCCGGAAACCGCACGGTAAAGGAAATTTGTTTCCACCAGGTTCCGATCGCTTCGGTTCGGGCGAAGTGACGCAAAAAAATATACCGATGATAACTGTGGTTCCCACCGCAAGAATTGAACAGACATGGCTGCCATAACCAAGTTTGTCATTTGTTGGGCTTGGAAGCCACCACGACAAAGCTCCTACAAACGTTGCTGAAATTGCCGCTGTCGCTGAAATGGTTGCCGTTGATCAGTGCTCCCTTCGCTTGAAAAGCAATATGTTTTCCCGCACGAATGATGGCGCTTCCACGCACAAAACCGCCTTGTTGGGGTGTTTATATATATTCTAGCCTTCTCTGCGAAATTTTCACGTGCATAGACGAGCTTCACGTCCAACGAAATCTCCTCAAGTGCCCGTACACGACAAGAATTGAACAGTTCCACGCACGACTAGCGACCCGCTTTCCTTTTTTGCATGCGACGCTGTCGTGGCTAGCAGATCCTTGCGAGGCCAGTTCACACAGAAAAGGCTTACTATCGCTGCAGTTATTAGGTCAGCGCTTTCTGAAGCCGTGCCGACCACAATCCCCAGGCCAATATTTTACTGCACTACCAGCCTCTTTCACGTATTTGTAAACTGATTTTAAGCAATATTCCGGCTCTGCTGGGCGGCGATGAGTTTTAGCTCCTCGGTGTATCCCGATTCGTGCGCGGTCCTTGTCCACAGCGCAGGGGATACTTGCCGCAATCACGCGCGAAGCGTTTCCGCCTGCAGAAGATGCTCGTGCTTTTCTGCTATATCCCCGTCTTGTAAACGACGTGCTATGTTAACAAACGTAGATAGGCTGGTGTGACGGGTGCCGACAAGCCCCGTTGGTTCCTACAAAGTTACCCTGAGCCCGAGAGTCGCTCGTATAGACGCCGTCCGGTGCGCCGAAACCATCGGCTGCTTCCCCCAGAGCCGGAAGCGTTGATTGGCTGCAGCATTCCATGGAACCCGCCAATAGCGTGGCCGAAGTGTTCATCACCACCTGGCGCTACGTCACAAACAAAAACCTACGTCACTTCTCCCTTGAATGCCGACAAGCGTTGACATGTAACCAAGGAAATAAAAGAACACGTAATGTGGTAATAGCGCGCTTGAGATGGCGACCTGCTTAGGGCCCCTTCATTGAATATATTTCTTTTAATGCGATAGCATCATTTGCATAGGTTTCCGAAAGGGCGCACTCTTCCGGCGTCCGCAGAATTCGCACTCGGATATCGTTCGCGAAAAGCGTCTACCGCAGCCACCAATTCACTGAGTTTCATAGCGTTCCACGCGTTTCCGAGCGGTACGTATGAAACAAAAAATACAATAACAAATTGAAACTCTCGTTGTGCGGAGCGGGGGAAGGAGCGAATTCTATTGATGCGAGCCTTAGGTGCTTATGACTGGTCATCCGCCTGGTGGGAAGTTAACTCTTGTCCGGGATACCATCGCCTGCCCGTATGTTTAAAAGAAATATAACCAAAAGGAGAAAATCGCGCGCTGTTGTATACACTGCACCAGAAGAAATAAAACCGAAAGAAACACATAGATTTTACCTTTTCGCGTTTACATTCACTACCGCAAGTTTTAACACGATGCCTCTGTATGCGGTGTTTGATTTTCGTAGTAAAATGGTACGCTCGAAATGTTCTTTAAGACATTCAAAGCTAAACAACAACTTTTTTCCCTGGGCTGCAGTTGGCTACCCTGCACCGGCTCGCATGCCGGTCTTTAACGTGTGCTAGCGCTGCGCGGGTGTCGCGAGCCCCGTCGAAACAGAGGCGAGGCAGTTGGCGAGCTGCGCTTCGCCACTCTGGCAACCAGTCCTGCAGCGTCGCTACCACTGCAAAGGCAGCTCTGACCACTGTCAAAAACGGCTTTCTTCACGGCTTTTCTGTGCTCGATTGTTCTGCCTTTTTGTGTCGCTCGCTCTGGTGATGGGTTATCGACGCGGAATTTTCCCCGGCGGCTCCAAGGAACTGTTCACGTAATGCAAACCGTGGTTGTCGTCAAAGAGTAAACAGTAGATTTGGCCAACGGCCGTCCGAACACGCTGCCACCCGAGTAAACGCAGTTGCAGACAGCAAACCTCACCGATAGCCTTTCCTTTTAATTGTGAAATTCCTTCTAGTGTGCGCGTAACCATATGCTCGCCTGAAGAGAAAATGTATCTCAAACTGTATCAAACCTGTCATAGAGACACGAGTGGTCTTAGACGGGTCGTGAAAGCCATGAGTTTATAGGTCGAATTTCTACCACAGTAATCGAGTACGGAAGAGGCCGAACTGGCGCTGTACTCACATATTCCCGACATTTTTACCTTTATTTCTTGTTCGCCGAGAAACGGTAGCGTTAGCTCGGCAGATTCCAGGATATGCTACTCCTCTAATGCTCTGTGAATGCAGTCATAAGGAAGCCAGCATATAAGAAGCATTTGAGTGTCAGCGAGGAGAACAGTTACTTTTTTGTTGTGCTTTGTTTGCATCAACGTTGCAATATCGTACATTGCGATAACTGACAAGAAGACGACGCCCTTCAAGGACAACAGGCGGCTTTATTGCGCGTCTCGCAAACCACCCTTAGTTCGCCTCCATGACCGAACATGAAGAAGAACGAAGATGAAGACGAAGTGCACGAGCCGGCCCCATACCCCAAGCATGCAGTGCAGGCCCAGCGCCACCATTCAATGTCACTTCTTTTAAAGGGACACTGAAGTGAATTTGTCAAACTCCCGTTTTTGCTTGCACTGCGTAGACTGGCTCAAATTAGCACACTTTTCATCGTTTATCCGGTTGACAAATCCGTAATTATTTTACAAAGCGCGAAAGAAGAAAAACTACCATGCGCGGTTTGCGGCGGCCGCACCAACTAAGGCTGTGACGTTGGGAGGAGGGGCGCCGTGATTAGACGATGCCCAAGGTTAGCAATCAAACAAGTTTCGGTTTCGGTTTCGGTTCTGTAAAACATAACCAATGGCGTTGCTGGATGGGCATTCTCAATATCTCAGTAATCATCGTACCGCGCTTCTGCCATGTTGTCGGCTGTAAAATGCACAAGATAAGCATCCCAGGACGGCTTGTAGTCGTAGCATTCACTAGCCGAGACCTACGCAGTGCATGAACGCCCTCCGCGTACCCGCAGACGCCCAAATGTCATGCGCTTTTCCCCCATATTTGGAGCTTTCCTCCCTCATGCCTGTATCGTAAAAAGCGTGTTCGTACCAGGCCAAGGGTCTGTTCATTCTGGCCTGTGCCCACTGCCTGCAAGCAGTCGGTGCTTATGGCAACAGCACACCAACGAGAACTCGCTAGCGCGCCAGTACCAGCCTGCGCGCGTTTTGTGAACTAGTTCGTGTAGCCATGAACGTTGCGGCCCAAAAAAAGGTGAACTCAATATAGAAAACATCGGCGGAAAACAAAAAAGTTAAGTTGCAAAAAAAAAAAAAGCACGCACCCGCGGGAATTCAAACTCGTGACTTGCAAAACTTTTGCGGTGACATACCTAACGCCCCAGACCACTGAGCCATGGAGCGGAATGCGACGACCTTGCTAATATAGGGTATATATTGTACAACCGGATTACACTTTTATTTAGTTTTGGCATTTCAAGCAGCGTAGGTGACTATTTGTTGTACTACGCTCGTGCAGTAAGCGTCGCCCGAGTTTCCACAGTAGCTCACGTCTAGCAATTGCATTTCGTAGACGTAAAAGCGTTCGCAGATGCGTAGTCGTGCTGCTGACCGCTGTGCACTCTTGCTCCGTGCCGCTGTGCTTGTTCGCCCAGCGCAAAAAAGTGCTCTCCGCGCCCTAGTTTTACGCTGTACGGTAAAAATATCAGTTGATTTTATTTCCTTAGTACCTATATTGACTTCGCTGACTCTTCTCCCGCCTTCAAGAGGCCTTATATTTTCCTACTGGCGTACCAGTCAGCGAAGCGTCGCATGTGGGCTTGTGCAGCGCTTGCGTGAAGCAACCTTGACTTGGAGCTAGATACAGTGTACAAACAAACCAAGTAAAGAAAGGCACATTCTTCCATTCACAAACGTGTCCTGGCTTCGTTTCAACTAAGCGAACGAATTGCGACGACCCGTCGGCGGCCGGCAGACGAAACGCTGGGCCGACTGACTCTGTCTGAAGGCCGGGGAGCCGTGCAGTAGCGCAGCCAGCCAATTGCCAGCTCATCCCCTCCTGACGTCACACGAAAACGCCACAGAAAATGGGCGAGCGTAAAGAGAGGAGAACAGCATTTTCGAATTAGTTTTTCTACTAAATAAAATCGTGTAAACGCGCCTAGAGTGGTCGAAACATGGCCTGGGGACTCCGGACTACAATTTGCGCTAGTAATCCCGCAATGTTTTCATGTCACTTCAGTGTCCCTTTAAGTGCGAATGCACTTCTTAAGCGACCCTGAACCTGCGTCCACCGGCGATGTCCACGCACGTGGAGATGGGCGCGCGCAGCCTGGCCGCTGACATGGCACATACCCACGTGGGACATTGGCCAGGAATCTCCTCGTCTTCCTTGGCAACGGGGGGAGATGGGCGCGCGCTGCCTGGCCGCTGACATGGCACATACCCACGTGGGGGATTGGCCAAGAATCGGGCGTGAGAAGGGCTAATGCACCTGCTTAAAGGAGTACTGACACGAAATTTCAAAGCTGAGATCCGCTCTAGCAATCAAGTACAACGACAACACAAATAGGTGTCTGTGAATAAATGCATCTTTCTTTCTTTGTAGTTGTGTGTGTATGTGTGTGTGTGTGTGTGTGTGTGTGTGTGATCTCTCTTTCGCGAACATTACCGAACCGCGCAAATTCAACTCGTGCATTCGCACTTTCACATTCTTCCCCTCGGGGAAATTCGGGAAATTTTTTTCCTCTAACAACAAAGTTCCAACAACCTGCCCCCACGAAATTGACAGGGCGGGGTTGATAAGTTTTCCTCACAACGCAATTCTGAGGGGTACAGCATCCGAATGGAACGCTGTAACTGCGATCCATCAGCAAATTTGACGGAGCAGGCTCTAATCTTGCCGTCGCGTCCAACGTGACGATCTGTGATGCGCGCCAGTCTCCATGTTTGGCGAATCCTGAGAGCATCATCGACTAATACGATGCCTCCGGCACTGACAGCTGCTGTTGACTTGATGGGGCTAGATGATAGCTCCAGCAGGTACTCGGTTGCCCATCTTCGACAGAAGGTTTTTAGGAGATCTTGCCTTTTTGCCCACAGGTTATGAAGATACGGATGTTGGAAACGACAGAGTTCTGATGATGTCGGGCAAGGAACAGATGTCAGCCGGTTCCATGTTAGAAAGTGGGCTTGAGACAGTGCCTCGGGTTCCTGGCTATCGCTGAAAACGTAAGTGAGTGAGTGGCCTGGAGTTTATAACGGCCTCCATTTCTGTGAGGACGTTAACAAGTTCATCTCTTGTCACACATTGTTGTCCCAGAGTCTTTTTCAGTGCTAGCTTCACCGAACGGATGAGACGCTCGTAAATTCCTCCCCACCATGGCGCCCGCTGCAAGATGAATTTCCATTCAATCTTGTGGTTGGCAAAGGTGTTTTTCACTTGTGGATCACGGATTGTCTCCCAAAGTTGTGTGACTTCCTTTTTGCTGCGTTTGAAGGTGAGGGCGTTATCAGTGTACACCACACAGGGAAAACCTCTGCGTGAAACAAAGCGACGAAACGCATTCAAGAAGGATGGCGCTGTGTGGTCGTCTATAAGTTCGAGATGTATAGCCCTGGTTACAGCGCAAGTAAATAGCACCAGGTACACCTTTGTTATCTTTCGTGCACTGCGTACAAACAACGGTCCCGCGAAGTCGATTCCGACAACAGTGATCGGGTCGGTTTCTGTGACTCTGTCCTTTGGCAAAGGGGGAACGACTTCCTTCGTGGGTTTTGCATGGTGCCGTCTACAAACAGTACATTCAGAAATAGCTTTCTTCACAAGCTGTCGTCCCTAAAGAATCCAGTACCGCTGTCGAAGGTCTACAAGCGTGTCTCTCACACTGGCGTGTAGAAGCTTACGATGATGTTCCTGCACAACAAGCTTAGAGTAGAAGTGTTGCTTCGGCAAAATATTGGGATGGCGCTCCGAATACAACCGCTGACTGTGGTGTATTTTTCCAGACACGCGCAGCCGAGCCTCTTCGTCGGTAAATATGGTAGTGTTTCGAAGGGCAGAAGCTCGAGGTGGCAATTCTCCTTTCTGTACCGCTATGATGTCGTCGTGGAAAACTTCTGCTTGAACGGTTCGAAGGCCGAACTTCTCCGCGTTATCGATCTCATTTGGAGTAAGGGGTCCTTTCATCACGCTTTTGTGACGTAGCTTGTCGAGAAAGTGGAGAGTCCATGCCGTAGTTCGGACTAATCGAAAGATGGAGCTGAAACTTGCTATGTCGATGACCGGCTGGTGTGTCTGAGATGTAGGCACGAACACTTGTAGTGCATCGTTGAAAACCGCTTCCCTTTTCGCTTCGGCCGTGAAATCTGTATCGCACATTGGTTGTGGCGGCCACTCTTCAGTACCTTTTAACCACCGGGGTCCATGCCACCATAAGTCCAACGAAATTAGCTGTTGTGACGTGATGCCTCTCGTCACCATATCGGCCGGGTTCTCCTTTCCTAGGCAATGTTTCCACCAGTCTGTTTTTGTCTTGGCGTGTATTTCGGTGACTCCGTTTCGCACGAATTGCTTCCATCGGTTTACATCTCCCTTTATCCAGTAAAGCGAAATCATGGAGTCAGTCCATAAATGTACGTCATGGAAGACGTCAGGAAGGTGACTCTTTATAAATGCATAAAGTCGTGCTGCCACGAGACAAGCCAGCAGCTCCAATCTGGCCAGGCTTCTCTCCTTGATAGGAGCGATCCGAGACTTGATGAGCAGCAGTGTTGAGAAGGATTCTCCATGCTGGCCGGAAGTACACAAATAAGCTGCGGCTCCATAAGCTAGGGGGCGGGCATCTGCGAATATATGAAGATCTCTTGTGCTTCCTGGCAAAAGATTGTGTCGGTAAAACCGTTGAACCACGATTGTGCTCAATGCGGGAAGCTCGTTGCACCAATTCTGCCACTCTGACAATATTTCTCCTGGTACCGCTGTGTCCCAATCCGTTTTCAATTTTAAAATTCGTTGGAAACAAAGTCAGGCTCTGATAGTGAAAGGTGCCAGAAATCCCAGCGGGTCATACAACCTTCTAGTTGCTTGTAGCACGAACCGCTTGGTGTCGTACCGACGCTGAACGAAATCGGTCACGCTTTCAAGGGGAAAATGCCAGTTCGTCAGTGTCTGCATGCCAAACCAAGCCGAGAACCTTGATTAGGCCGAGAGCTTGTCCGAGGGGAAGCTCTTCGCAGGTTTGCTTTCTTCGAAGGTTTTCGAGGACGGTTCGGTTATTTGATGCCCACTTGTGCAATTTCATTGAAGCGGTTGCGAAAAGTGTTGTAGCTTCGGTGGAAAGTTTCAGTGCCTCGGAAATTGTTTCGGTTCCTGTTAAAATGTCATCCACGTAAATGCAGCCTTCTAACCGAGCAACAGTGTCTGAAAAGTGCGATGACATTTTGTGGGGGTGGTAGTTATTTGTGGCGGCAAGTAAGCACGGACTTGAAGTTGTACCAAAGGGCACCCGTTTTATTCGCCACTCCATTACTCTCGAAAGGGGTTCGTTTGGAACAGGCGCTCTCTCAAACCAGGGGTAACGCAGAGCGTCTCTGTCCCATTTGTGAATGGCGATTTGCGAAAGCCTTTTCTATGTCTGCCACAAACGCTATACGGTGCGCGCGAAACTTGAGTAGCAGACCTAATAGGTCTGCATTCAGGTTGGGACCGCTGTAGAGGCTTTCGTTTAGAGACGATGCGTCAAACATAACGCGAGTTTTTGTCGTTCGCTCCTCTCTGATGACTACGTGGAGCGGCATGTAATAAACTGGACCTTCAGTGCTACCCATAGCACCCCTCTCAGCCATGTCATCGTTGGCGTATTTCGAGATCGCTGTGTGATACGCACACAAGAGGTCGGGAGTTTGTCGAAATCTTCGAAGTAGTTGAGTCAGCCGTCGTTAAGCGTTCGCCTTGTTATTGTCCAGCTCAACTGATGGCTTCCAGGGAAGTCGTACTTCGTACCGACCATAGATTTTCCGTATGGAGTTGTTGAACTGCGCCAGTGTTCTCTCGTGGTGCGGTTCCTCACACACCTCTGAGCGAATACCGATGGTGTCGAGGTCCCAGATTCGTTCTAGGAAACGTTCGGTGGTGGCCGCATGAGATTTCAGTACTACGGTTTGTGAACAAAGTGCTTCAGTTGTTGACTCAAAAGATCCGTGTAGAGTCCACCCAAAAACTGTCTCGACGGCTTTCAGGCCAATTCTCAAGGTATCTGTTCGGCCTGTGATGAAGTCCCAATAATGATCAGTGCCGACGAGGATATCGATTTTATATGAAGCCGCATTGCCGGTGTGTAAATCCACTGGTGCTAGAGTGCAACCACATTCGCGTAGCTCTTTCAAGGCATTTTCGCTAGGCACAGGAATAGGCCGGGCACAGATTTGTTCTGTAACAAGGGCGTTGATCTTAAAAGGAGGGCTTTCGTTGATTCCACGTAGAGCAATCTCAACTCTACGGACCGTCTTCGGTTTGTCGTGTCCGCCGAAGAAACCCACGGAAAGCTTTTGACGGTCAGCTGTGGGGGGTAATCCAGCCGTAACAAAAGTTCATTGGCTGCCGCCGTCGAATAGGATTCGTGCCATAATTTCTTTCCTCTGTGAAGACGCGTATACCACGGCAGTTTGTAAGTAAATGATTTCCCTTGTGCCGACGGTTGGGGATGCGGCTGCTTTTAGTTGAACGGGAGTAGCCTGCGGTCCTTGATGCCTTGAACTAGAAGTAACGTGGGGCTCGCACATCGTCGAAGCATGCCGGCGGTGGCATTTGGGGCAGTTGACCTTTTTCCTGCAGGTTCTGGCCATGTGATTCCGGGCTGTGCAGCGGAAACATCGACCATCTTGCTGAAGCATTGCCTTTTTGTCCCGAACTGTAATGGGAGCGTCGCAACTGTCGGTACAGTGATCCTTCGATTTGCAGAAGAAACAAGGAAAGGTTTCGCGACTTCCGGATGTCACTGAAGCGAATGCTCGAGTAGTGGAAGGTCCAAAACTCTTCTGCAAATTCTGAGGTCCTTCGCTACGACCCGGACGTTTTGGTTCGTTCGCCCGCAAGCAACCGTCCGTGCGTTCTCTCGACTCTACCTCTGCTTTGGGGAAATCAAGCACAGGAGCCAAACTCACAGTATTGGAAGCAGTTGCATCACCAGAAGTAGCTGCGTTGTCCTGATGGACCGAGCGACGATTGAACTCCAAAATGAAGTCTTTTGGAAGTCTCGTAAAAGTCAAGGGGCGGAGAACAGTAGAGAAAGAGTCCTCTGCGACGTGTAAGGCCTTTAGTTTACGGATATGTGCCTGAAGTGTGTCATAGAGACGACGGAGACGAAGAACGTCCTCCGATGAGCGGACGGGCTGCCAATCAATAAGATTCTCGATGTGATCTTGCACTATCAGGTCCGACTTCGCAAATCTGTCGACAAGTATGTCTCTTGCGTCTTTGTAACATCGAGACGTTGCGGTAAGGCCTGCGATGGCAGCCGATGCGGTTCCTACAAGCGATGACCTGAGGTACGCGAACATGTCGCTGTCGGTAAGCGTCGCATTGTTGTGGACAGTGGACTCAGATTGCTCCAAGAATGGGTTCCATTTGCGCGGACGGCCATCATATTCGGTAAGTCGATGCGGGGAAGCTTGATACCGTGGCTGGCCCCGCGCGGCGGAGCTGGTTCTGTCGACGCGGCCGAAGACACAGCGGCTGCGGCTCTCAACTCGTTGATGCGTTGGCTTAGCTTAGACAAAGACGTGACGGTTTTGTCGTTGTCGTCTGCGGTGCGAAGATATTCTTGCTCCATATTTTGTCCCGTCAAATAAGGCTCGATGTCGCGGTCGGTCTGCTTCAGCTCGGTAGACATTGCACTAACGCGTTTATGGAAGGTAACGTAGTCCTTCAGACTCACCCCGTCTCGGCCCAAGGCAGCCTCGGTTTCAGAAACCAGCTTCGTGAGTACAGAGCGTTGCGACTTTCCCTTGCTTTGCAGCTGATCCATGATTGTGCCGGCCGATTTCTTCGGACAATCTCACTGGCACGGTTGCGATGTCCTTGAAACGGTCGTCCGCATTTCGGTGATGTGGATGCTATCACTGGTTCGTTCCCGGGATTCGGCACCACGCTTCACAAGAAGACGGCGCCCTTCAAGGACAACAGGCGGCTTTAATGAGCGTCTCGCAGACCACCCTCAGTCCGCCTCCATGACCGAACATGAAGACGAACGAAGACGAAGACGAAGTGCACGAGCCGGGCCCATACCCCAAGCATGCAGTGCAGGCCCAGCGCCAGTATTCAATGTCACTTCTTTTTCCTCTAACAACAGAGTTCCAACAAAAACCCCGCGCTACTACAGCCGCCTGAGAGCGATAGCCACGAGAGTTCACGGCCGGGCTGACGTGAGCGCGATAGGTCGGGAGCGCGATAGGTCGGTATCAGTTTATTAGATGCAACGCATCTCATGCTCGCCCCTCTGTCCTTCCTGCGTCTGTCCGGCGTTGTCCGCACAGCGCACCTCTCCTCCTCTCCTCTCTCCGATAGCGAACACTCTCTCCCAAACAGCTTCAGGTTGGCGCAGCGCGCTCTCACTCCGTTGCTAGGCGCCGGTGGGCGGTGCTGCACTCGGCGATGCGCGCGCTGCGCATGTGCAGTACTCTCTCTCTCCGCGCTCTCCTCTCCTTCGCGGCGCTGTAAATATAAAGCGGCATGCCGCGCTCCGACGTTCTCAGTCGACGGTCATCCGCGTTACGCTTACACCCTCTCGCAGTACTCGACGATTGCTTGATGCAATCTTCCAACCCCTAACTGTGCACTTCACGGGCCACAAGGCACTCATTCTCATCTGCAATAAATACCGTGCCTTAACATACGTGTACTGCATGTACATTGCATGGTAAAAATGGCAAATTACGCCCACCTCCCCTTCGCGTGAGAATCCCTGCTATAAGCGTAATCAATAAGATGGAAAACGCCAATGGAACCCCCCATGAGATGCGTTGCATCACACCAGGATCCCCGCGAGGGGAGGTGGGCGTAATTTTTCCTGATACGGTATTCTGCTTTTAGAACTTGTACAGGACTGCAAGCGGTGATTCAAAGGGAACGGTACTGGAGTGGCAGATAAAGTTGAGGCCCGCGAAAAGTGTTTCCACCTGTCACTCGTCAATATTTTTATAACTCTGGTACCTCATGTTTTCTTGACAGGCGGAATTTCTCTTGTTGAAATTTACTGAGCGGCGCGTTCTGCTCGGAAAGCGTTCGCCCTGCAGACGCATGTTATGCAGTGGGAGTCTATTTTCGGAAGAAAGCTGTAAATAATAGACGCAGCTTGCTTGAACTTGAAAGAAGATGCGGTTGCCATTCGGAACACAAAAAAGGGGTCCTGATATATCTCTATTTGTTGCGAGGTGATCAATTTCCTAAAAGCACCGGTGGCTTTTACAGGACGCTGTTTTTTTCTAAAACGATCTTAATACAGATAAACCATAATACTAGAGCTTTCAACATTTTAAAATACGCGGTTGCCGGATATGAGCACACTTTATAGCGGCTTTGCTACCCGTCACGATGAAAACATGCCATGACTGGTTGCATGAAACTGGCTTTATTATTTCGTAATTTTTGACTACGTGTGGTCTAGCAACGTTGAGCCGTCAAAGGAAGAACAAAAGGTGCAGTGACATGTACGTCTAGATCTTAAGATGTATGATGCAATAGCGTTACTTAGACGCCGAACGAGTGGTTTGGAACGGAGTTGCCGCGTTTACGATTTCTGCTTTCCAAGCACACAAATTAACGGAGGAGGGCAGGGCTAGCTTCAGTGGTTTTAAATCACCGTGGCACAGGAAAGCCAGACAGCATCTACGTCCGCGTGGCTTAATGAGCGAGCGTGAAAGTTTGCAGCTGATTCAGTTGGTCAGCTTCAGAGAGAAGGCAGCACAGTCACCGGTTCAAAGTGCTTATTCCCTCACACTGTGGTTGGTCTGAATGGTTTGTCTTTTGCATAGAGAGATAGATAGAAAGCGGATACCTTTGGGTAATAAGAAGTACTGGGAGTTAGTGCAGAGGTGGGTCCGAAGTCCAGAGCCCCGGATGCAGCAGCTCGTTCCCTGCCGTCTTAATCATCTTCGTTGGTACTGAGGTCACCAGCTATGAAAGCTGCCTCTCCTTTTCAACAAAACGAAAAATGTAATGTTTGAGTTGTTTTCCTCTGAGCGTATAGCCTCGCACATCATTAATTTGCGTGGAAGGTGGCGCACGTTTTCGTAATTTACACAGTTTTGAGATAACGTCGGATGTTTCCTTCAAACATCTTCGCCCATCTAGATTTATATTTGCGCAGATTGGTTTGTTTCCTCCGCAGCGTTTGCGATTATTCAGCATTGAGAGTCCCTTGTGCCATGCGAAGAACCGTGTTCCTAGGTGTAGATGGAGGAGAGGTTCTCCATACATTTCGGGGAGCAAAGTGCGGCCGTCGTGGCTGCAAGCAGCAGGCGATGTGAGTTGGCATGCTGGATTGCGGGGAGGATGGCTCCAGCTTCCGCGTATTTCGTTCCTGCATCACGAAAATAGCGAGGGTAGTCATTTGTGACAATCGCTGCCTCAGAGTTCTCGCACATTGTGGCATGAGTAGGTACCCTGCTTTTATGCTTTTGGTACTCCTTGTTTCCCGCGATTCCTCTCTAAGAATGGGTCCAATGATTCTTGTAGCGAACGGGTTCTATGAGAAAACGTTGAATTGGTGACATGTCCATCATGTTTTCAAGTTATTTATTGAGGGACAAGGCAGTGCACGTCTTGCGTACCATAGCCTGCCCGGATTTTTTGTAAGCCGCTCCGTATGCTGTCGGGGAGCGTCTTCCTAGAAGTCTGCGAAGGTGGTATAAAGACACAATTAGAGGACCATTTAACTGACCGTTCAAATTGGAAGGTTGAGGGCTGCTTTGTAGGCTGTCCTGATAAAGGTGGTTATTTGGTTTTCTGCGGTAACTGTAGGTTTCTATTACGGCCGGCTGTACAATATCTGGCTCAAAATGAGTGCCTGCATCGGTCTTATCATTTCTCCTTTCAATTTTGCTGTTCTCCTAATAAGGCATTTTACAATTGGTTTCAGCTTTGACCAGACTTTATCCCACTGGATTTAAAGCATATTGGCCATCATGAAAAATTTGGCCAGCAGTGCTTTTTAAGGGCAAAAATAAACCCCATACTTTCCATGCATTCTTGACCATTTTGAGGCACATTTTTGTCGGAATCTAGTAAAGGTATCTGCATAATGTATATATCATTTTCTTTCATATTGCGCGCTCTTAACTGTGATAGAATAATACAATCCATCAGAAATTCAATTTTTATAATTTTGTGTCTGTTAATACCCAAATATTGGCAATATTTTAGTATAAAACCTGTGTAACAAAAAACGGTTGCGTGAATATTTTCAATTCTAGTACAGTAGGTACGACAAGGTATATAGATGACAGGGAAAAATCAGCTCGTTCTCCTGAAGATATAGGAAATCATGGTACCTGTGAAGAAAAAACAGTTTTTTGAGATAATTGAGTTTATAGAAAAAAGAGAGGTCAAAAACAATACTTCTTTCCAAAAACACCACTGGAGTCATTTATTTAAAACGCACCAGCGTTGTAATCAATGTGGAATACTTTTTTTCGATTTTCAGCCTGTCGTCTGTGCTTCCTTGCCTATTTTGCGCACCATTGTACAGCTCTTTTCAAATATTTTCGCCTGTTGTTAACCTCTTTCAGCCACTTGATGGTGGTGTAGCGCCCTGGTTTTGATCCGAATGATTTCAAAACGCTTGCTCGTGTGTTACTATCATCATTGAATTAAAGAAAAGTATCCAATGCTGCAATTGTGAGAGTGTGAAGCCAAAAAGGACGTTTCTTCGTGCGCGGCTGCGAAGGACAAATGTGGAAAAAACGTGAAACAGTGTCTCTGGACTGCTCTCGCTGAAAAATCAGCTATGCAATGGTTGCAAAGCAATTTCTTAACACAGCTTGTTCCAGAAAAGACTTTTGATCTGGAACTGGAAGTTTCTGGATGAAAAAAAAATGACAATAAACAAGGAGCACCTTTCTAAAGAGGATGTGGAGACTTACTTCTTGTTTACGGAAAAACTGTTTTTGAGCGAGAAATACGACTTTTTAAGAAAAGTGTGACAAGTAGAAAATGTTCACAACGAACTGAACTTTCTTAAATGCTAAGAAAAAAAGTATTTTTTTTATATTTCGCCTTACGCTCTGCCCTCAAGTAAGTCGCGGCTTCCGGGCGCGATGCTTTCAACTTCATGTTAGGCATTATTGCGTTACCCAAAAAGCAACCAAAGCACGCTTTCTTGGCAGTATCTTTCAATAGCCGGCTTATAAAGCGTTTTCGGTTACAACAAGAACACTGCATTCTAGGATAGAAAAATGAAGGCGCGATGCCATAATAAGGGCCGGGGCAGGAGAATCGGTGAAAAATTAAGTCACTAGTTGTAAGATGCGACCGGCAGCACGTTATTCAATTACCCTGCACGTGCAAGTACCCTGCTCTGTATTGCTTAATTAGCGTGGTAGAAGCGCTTCTTTTGCTCGAAAATTTGTTCGCATTGCCCGGGTTATTCCAGCGCTGTTCTTCCGTGCACGTGACACCGATGTGTTTGGCCAGCTGCGGCCACAATTTTTGGCAGCATATGTTTTAAGTAAGATCTTCAAGTGCCCTTCATCTTTATAAAGATCTTTAGGTAAGCGTTGTGCGATGAAACGCGTTGTTATATTTGTACGGTACAGAACATTGGTCACTGAAAATGGTAAATAAAAAAATATCAGTCTATACCGAAATCGAGCACAAGAATCCCGAGTGGTACCAGAGTGGTAAGCGCAGACGTCGTAATTAGTGAAAACTGAACGTGACGGTGCGTGAAATCATCTGGTACACCCCTGACCCAGAGAAATAATCTTATTCGGGTAAGCGGTGTATGAAGTTTTTCCGGGACTGCTGTTGCACTACACTGCCCCCAACGACCAAAAAAAAAAAAAACTGAAAACACAGACGCAGACCCGATGCAGAAAAAATGAAGCCCGTAAAGTATTTAGCGGCAATGATTTAACAAACGAAAGCGAAGAAAAAGATGACCACACAGGCAGCTGTAAGAGAATGTCTGACAAGAAATTCTATGCTGTCGTCTTCGAAATCACAACTCTTAAGCGCTCCGATGTCTTACTTACCTGAAGGGACCCTGAAGGGATTTGTAAATATTGTGGTATTACGTGGTTTAGTTGTAGTCTGGAGCCCCTGGGCCGTGTATAGGCCACTCTCTGTGCTTTTACGAAACGTCATTTCGCCGAAAATACAATTCGAAAGCGCTGTCCTCCTGCCTGCCTCTTCCTTTCCGATTTCCTATGAAGTTTTGTGTCACGCTCCTTCGAGATGGCTTGGCTTGGCTGAGCTACTGCACTGCTCACCGACTCTCAGAAAAGTTATTCGGCCGGTTGCCGACGGGTCGTCGCAATTGGTTCGCTCGGGGCGATTTGTACATGGAACATTGCGCCTGTGGTTTGTTAGGTTGTAGACGGTATCAAAGTTAGCATAATTTTTGAATTCCAAGCAGCTCTGTATAAGCACACATGCGACGCTTTCTTGAGTGGTCCGCTAGCAGAAACATCTAAAGCCAATAAAGGCGAAGGAAGAGACAACGAGGTACAACATAAATAAAATCACCCAAAAATTTCATTACACCGGGCGATCAAAATGAAGTCAACAGGTTATTTTTTATTAATTAGGCGCTTAAATTTACTTGGCCAATGTTTTGCCTATTCCTATGGCGTCATAATTATTTTCGCCCAGGCCTTAACTGTGGGGGTTTATGTAGAAAGTGAACACGTAAATACGGTTTTGGTTGGTTCTCTTTTGACCACATAATATCTGTCTCGTGCTAAATTCTGCAATGTCTTAATTTTCACGCTTTTCCAAGCCCCGCTGTATAGAACTGTTTATTCTAGCTGGCCTGGACAAGATGTGCTGTTACGTGTCCGCAAAATGCCCTCGACCAGACCCGCGACCAAACGTTCGACCAAAATGTCCTTATTTAAACTGCATGCCGAAACTTTACCTCTTAAGACGTGGCTGTACATCCGGAACACTGTGGCGTCTTCTGTAAACTGTCGCCTGTGCGATGTACCGGAAACAGTTGAGAGAGAGAGAGAGAGAGAGAGAGAGAGAGAGAGAGAGAGAGAGAGAGAGAGAGATCAACCATTTATTGAGCTGCAAAAGTGCACTGCTTTATAAATTGTATGCATCCCATACTGTTTTCGGATGTCCTTCAAAGAACTCTTAAGAAGGACTTTGAGTTTACTCCACATAGTGTAAGGTGCCTTGTATCACCCGGAGACGGTGATGTCTCATATGATTGTTTTTTTTATGTGCAGAGCACTTTAAGGCCGTGCCTTGCTGCCGCAGTTCGCTCGCTGTACCCAAGTAGAGCCACGTGCACGGCGTTCCGTCTTAGCCGCTGTCGTCGCAGCGGAACCCAGAGACTTCTACATCCAAGCAGTTTATTTAGTCATAAGCGTTCGAAACTCATAAACCGCTGGCGCTTGTCATACATCTTCCCGTTGTTTAGCGCAAAGAAACCTATTGGTACATTTGAGGCAAAATATACGAAATTACGTGCAGCGGCCGCGTTCATTTAGTTAGGAACGCTCGTCGATTGGTTTTTACGATAGTATGCGCAAAAAATGGCAGAACGACGCCGGCACGTGCGGGAGAAAAAGCAAGCAAACAAAAAGAACAGAACTCCTACTGACGCAGTTTCAGGCAGGGGGTGCGCGAGCACAGCGAAGGCGGGAAATTTGATTTGCATTGGGTTGTAGTGGTGAGCGGATAACGACGCTACAGCCCATTATGGCGGATCACTGCTCTGCACTTTCGGAAGCGTTTAGATTGAGTGTAACGGCTTTATGTTTTTTTCTAATCGGTCAGCATCGTGTACGGAAAACGCGAATGCGAGATAGACAAGCCAAACCTACTGTTTTTTCCGGATTATCCTTTTGCCAAATGATCATTAATCTTAAAAATGTATTCGACCGAAATGATGCCCGCTCTGATTGGCATCCCCAGCTTATTTGTTAGTCAATGTTTCCCTGTTTTAATCAAATCTACTGAAGTTTTCATTAGTTTTATTTTGTTTTTAATCTTGTATTCAACTAATCTGTAGGTGTACATAGTTGCAAATATGTGTTGAAAATATCATTTCTTACATTGACTTGTAGTGCAATAGATACCACGTGGAATACAAAAAAAAAACAGCTTATGGCAAGTGGTGTGGTGCACCAGGTGCATTTTTTTTTGCAGTTCGCAAGTTGGAATGCCCGATAGAGCATACGTTGTTTTTTTTTAAGTTGAATCTCTTGGTGTTTGGTAATGTTTTCTATACCGAATTCGCCATGTTGCGCTGCAACCTTCATTGCTCCCCGAGTGAGCTCTCGGCATGCTTGCAGACTGGCACTGACGCGCTCGAGAGTTTTTGTTACCGTGTTGTTGACAAACGCGCCGACTCCTTGCGGACACAGTGCCCAATTAGCCGACTCTCGGCTTGGTACGGACACGCCTCTTACGACGCAGGAACCAGCCAGGCAAGCACCAAACGTGAGGGCAAAGTTCCTCTCATTTGAGCTCGTACGGTGACGCGTAGGGCGTTCAACTGCTGCGTATGCCTCGGCTAGTAATCGCTACGATTCTAAGCATTGCTGGCAGCCTTACGTGACGCATTTTACACCAGAGAGCCCGGCAGAAGCCCGATATGCCGATTCCTTAGATATTGAGAATGCGCAGCCAACGGTAACTGAGCCTCCTGTTAGTGAGCCTCCAAGTTTCTTCCCCGTAGGTGAGTACCGGAAACACGCAGCTGTCATACACTTTCTTCCTCAGGAACGACTGGGGTACACCTGTACTACTCACGTGCCATCACGTTCACTTTAGGGATCGGGTTTCCAAATGTTTTTCAATCACTTTTTCCAACCGCGACCAATGTCTCTATTGGAAACTAACTACAACAACACCGGTTTTGAGAACAATTTTAACTTAAAGCGTTCGCCCCGAAAAAATAACATGGCGGATAAAAACTATCGCAGGGAGCATGACGTTATGCCGCTGGCTCTCCAAACAGAGGCTTCTCAGACGCAGCATTCTCCTCTCCTCAGGCTAATCCGGAGCGCTGCATTCGGCGAGCTGCTACACACACCCCATATGCTCGTGATAAAACATGGTGGTCCATTGTTGAAGGCGCCAAACTACTTTGTTCTCCAGTGCTGCGCTCCCAACTTCTCATCCTGGAAGTACTGCCGCTGAACCCACAGAGTTTTATACTAATATACACTAGAGGGAAATATGGCGCCACTGGCTAGTGGAGCCGCGCTTCAGCGAGCGTTCCGTCGTGTACCCGCCAGGCACGTTCCACTTGTCCGTGGCATAGCACCTTAACCCGCTGAAAAGTTGCCTTTGGCTGCAAAAAAGCGACACTATTACTCTGAAAGATTAAATAAAATTTGTTTCTTTATTATAGAAATTTAACTTACAGAAATATTTACTTGTCAGTAATTTTTAAGAAGCTCTATGCACCATGCAGAAGAAAAAGTGTTATGACTTCGAGGCAAAAAAGTAGCCACATGGCGAGCTAAGCCAAGTAGGCGAGGAACGTCGCTAGCTCTGATGGCGCCACCCACGGCGGCTTGCGATTGCAGCGCCAGATTACCCTCTAGTATATATTAGTACGAAACTCTAAGGCTGAATCAAAGCAGGGCGAGAGCGTGGGCATCGGCAGGATTTTGTCTTGAAGGGAGAAAATTGATTGTATTGAGAGGAAAGACGGAGAAGGCGAGGGGCTGGGCAATTGTTCTGGGGTGGCTTGAAGGGCGAGGGTGCAAGTGCCCTTTTTCACCCCACTGCAGAGGTGCGCAAAAGCAGGCGCCGCTAATAAGAGCCTTGAGCCGAATATAACATATATCACGTTCTATCGCTCGAACGCACGGCAGTAAACCTTCCCACCCACCGAGAGGCCGTAGTGCTGTGTGGCGTTTGCCAGGCTTGCTGCGACATTTGTGCTTCGCATCTTGCTGGTACTTAGGGTGTCACCTTCCCTTCACATCATAATAGTGATACGATAGAGACCCTTCAGCTGAGGGTTGTGCTGAAACGCAAAACCCTTTGGTTTTTCTAGCGCAATCAACACCATGCCTTCACTTTAGCGGTGCTCCTGCGTGATGGCACATTTTATGTTGCCCCGAGCCGTAATGACTTCAGTGTTACGTTTTTGTCTCCTTTAGTGCAACGAAAAAAAAACTGCAGAACCAAAGGTTTTGGACGCTGCATCTAGATAAACGCGCGTCGCACGGTTGCGCTATGTGATAAACCAATTCCGGTTTGTTCTGGGGAGGGTCCGTAGTGGGTTCGGGACCACCTGCAGTCTCCGCCATAAACTGGTGATTATCTAAAAGAGGGCACAAACAACACAGTTAAATAGATCATCGCTACAACCACTAAATACTGAGCATTCGAGGAAAGTGTCATGTGTTTTGTCAAAGAAAATTAAATGAGGAGAATAGAAATCATGCTCTGTCGTATCCACTTCCACAAGACGACACAGAACACTTTGGTGCGGGCGAATTCCGATAGGTTTCTACTCTGTGTCCGACCACTTCGTCGACCTGATCGGCTAGCTGCGCTTCTCTTTCTTTTCTTCTATCTTTCTTTCTTTATTTGATTATTTATTTATTGGTATTCACAAAAGTGGGAGGTGACCAGGGTAAAAGCCGTTCTGCGACGGCTTGAGGGTTTCTTGGCCACCCGCGGCAACGACTGGCGCCGATCACAAGCATACACACACAGCCGACGTGAAAAATTTCATGAAATATTTAAGATTACGCGAGAGCAATTAACAAAACAACACTTACACAGGTACAACTTCAACTACAAGTACGATAAACACGTGCAGCGTATTTATCGCTGGTGGCATGCAGCGCTGCTCCCGGGAGTGGTGAGGGAGCGGCCACGTGGTGAGCTTAGAACTACCGCTGGCCTGTCACGTGACTTGTGTGTGTTGAAATTGAGCTCTTTTTAGTTTTGGATTACCCTTACGATAGCCACGGGACGCTCCCTCCTACACTTTCGGTCCTATAATAAAAACAAAGCCAGCGGCGAACGTAGTCGGAACAATAACAAACATTAGAGAGTTTTAGCACTCCGTTTGCTCCGCCTGTTGCGTTGTTACCGTGTTTACCGGAACCCGCGCTGCGCCAACCGGGAAAAACAGTTAGCGGATTCCAACCGACCCAGCCGCGACGCACAGCCCTTTCGCTGCGGCGCCCCGTACCTCTCGCCACGGAAGCTCGAAGTAACAGGGCCATCATTTTACCGCTTTACTTGTTTCAACGTGGCCGCAAGCACCGCGGCGGTGAACGTAAACACATAAAAAGAGCTCCAATTACTCTTATCTCCCGAAGATCTCCCCAAAGCGAGCACGCACCATACTCAGAATGGCGAAACGAGTACAAGGCACGAATAGCCGACATTTGAATTTATTATAAAACGGGTTGCGAGCCAAAAGTCTGAATTCCTTAAGGCGCTTGTGTAAAAAATACATTCCAATTGGCAAAGCATTTATGCTTTTTGCTTACGGGTGCCACCCGCAACGAGTGCACCCAGGACTCCGGCGCCAACGGCTAGAAGGGCGCCTCCAATCACAGTCGCGCCAGGAACGATGACTTCCTTCACGACTTTCTCGGCATGATGTTCTTCATCTGGCGCTTTGATGCCGAGCTCGCGGAGAAGGTCCAAGGCCCACGTCTGGCAATTGTTGCTTGTCAGATGGTACCGGCCGGAGTCGCACATTTTCTTCAAGATCTTTTCCAGGCGCCCTTCGGGAACACGGTGCTTTCCAAGGTACTTCTGTAAGTAAATAAAAAGTGACCCGAGGTTCATATTTTTAATACGTGAGCATACTGTAACGCCCTGCATTTGAACAAAAACCGACGAACTGGCAGTGTTAGCACATTTTTCGTTATTTCCGTATAAATAACCAAAATCCGGTGAAGTAAATTTTAAAAAATAAAGAAAAGACAAATATGAAAACTGAATTACAAAATCATGTGCTTCAGTACTATAAACCACCATCCCATGATTGCCATGATAATTAAAAATGCTAATAAACAGACGGAGTGGCAACATACATAATGGGAAACATCAAGCTATTTAACCTCACGGTAGAGTACAGCGAGACAATAGCGTCAAGGAAGTAAATTTTAAAAACACAACTATAAAACAAACGACAATTGATTCGGTCTAAAAAGCCAACGAATGGTAAATGGTGCCACAAAACAAGAAATTCATGCCAAAATAAAAATTACAAGTGATCTACGAAATTACGACTTACAAACCACCGACAGACAAGTTAGGCAAAAAAAATCGCGCAATGGAGATAACAATAAAACCATATAAACCATGGTTGAAAGCACCAGGCTTGTAGCGTCATGCACTTAACAAGTCCTAGTTGGAAGAGTTAACGCGCTTAATCTTTATGAGATTTTAAAGAAAACTGAAATTTTCAGGAAAACTCAAGAATACAAAACATGGAAATGCGAACTAATAAATAAAAAATAGCAAATTAAAAATGTCAACCGACCAACAGCTCACGGAAGTTTGATACAAAAATAAAAAAACGAAACAAAAAAGGCATGCAATCC
Source organism: Haemaphysalis longicornis (assembly GCF_048455015.1). Taxonomy (NCBI): domain Eukaryota; kingdom Metazoa; phylum Arthropoda; class Arachnida; order Ixodida; family Ixodidae; genus Haemaphysalis; species Haemaphysalis longicornis. Next base: position 189,970,757 of record NW_027526422.1, read on the forward strand.
TCCGTCTAACCACGACAATGGTTGAACGCAAAGCTTTCTCCGGACGGATTCTTTGTTTGTCGTTTGAGTTTGGACTGACTTTCGACCGTGTCGTTATGCAGCATTCGGATAGACGCTGGCTTCATAAAGTGAAGGACCGAGGTTCGATTCCGCCAACTGAAGCGTTTTTACTGCGGAGCAGTACATCCATATCCGGTCCAGTAGCACATGCTGGTCCGGAAATACGAGTGATCACCATCTTTTTTTCTTAAAAAGACTCTGAAACACTTCTGATAAAAGTTTTCACTGTTTCCTTCACGTCTAGAAGCACTGCGAAAGCTATTGTTATCGGCAGCAGGGAGCCCCACTGCGTGATTTGTTCGTCGCAGCAGGTACGTCTTCCGTTCCCGCTTTGCTTTCGCGGCTTTCCCTTTAAAGTGGTTATTGAATGCGTTCATTGCCGCAACTAAAGGAAAGCCGGCCGGTAGCTGCTCCCCGCTGCAATGACGTAATTCCAGCTGTAAAAGAGCGCCAACACCGAGGAAGAGAAAAACAGTTGAGGAAGTTTCTAAGTCATCGGGTGGCAATAGAGCAGTAATTTTTGGCTGAGGAACTTTGCGACCCCCTAGTATAAGTACTGCATGTTCTGGTTGATTGTGTTTTGCAAGCGTTCACAATTTCCAAGAAAGTCCAAGAAAGTTTAAAAGAGTGTTCCAGGGTCGCTTTTACACCATAAATTGGCTGAAGGATCGACGTTGTGTCAAGTGGGCTTGATTGAGAGGTAGCCTTGTTATGCTTCTCGCCGCAACAAGATAGCAGAGCCGAGGCCATCGCTGAGACTATACAGCTGATCACATTTAGGAACGCGTGGTCGCTTGAAGATTCCCGTTAGGATATAAATAATACAGAATTCCCTCCTGCTCTCAATACATGGGCTTCCAGAGGACGGAAACGCGCAGTTTATGTTTTTCTGCTAGGGTAAAACTTTATTTCTTCTAGGTTTAAATACGAAATCAGAAATCAGTAGACACTACGCGTACCAAATGATGACAAAAATAAATGCGAGTGTGTTGTCTCAATTTGTGCGTCATGTGTCAACAAACTTCACAGATTAGAATTTCTCCTAATATTTTTTTCGATTCAGCAACATTACAACCCTTCGCAGCCAAATGGAATTCAGTGTGTACAGTGTTGTCATCTTTTGTTTCTTCTGATCCACAAGCTGCACTCGAAGGAGTCGCAGCCAAAGGGAATTTACCGCGCCGAGGGTCACTTCTTTTGTCGCCGCGTTCTTTGTGCTCAGAGTCGTGCAAAGAACCAAACGGAAGCGGCCGGCTGCCCGGGCTAAGTTGCCTTAGGAAATCTAACGCGGTCTAAGGCCACAGCGTTAGATTTACTACTAGCAAAGTGGTCGGGCTGAACACAGGTGTTGAGCTGTGACACCATAGTCGCATGCCCGCACAGCTACTTAGCAGGTACCAGATGTAGAACTATTACTGGAAAACGTGTCTAGACACTTTAGCACTGTTATCTGTAAGGAATCTCAACAGCCTGTGCAAAAATGTTCTCTTCGTTTTCTCGACGTCCTTCCCCGCTTACACCGTATTTCACGTCAGTTTCAGTTTCGAAATGGCGGGGCGTATTTTAGAGCGAACGCTCTACTACTTTACAATCAAGATCATTCATCGTGTCGCAAGTGCCGTTTAGCCGGCGCCGCACAAGCTGGGTCATTTTTCTCTATCGCTTGTCTCACCTACAGTCTCACTGCTGCTGTACCACGTGACTAGGTAGACAGAAAACGGCTGCTCCGCCTGCGCTTAATAGCTCATCCGGCCGGGCCGTCTGCGAGTACGCTTCAACACAGGCGAATCACGTGACTGGGAGTGCTTACAGCTGCTTCGCCCGCGCTTGGTCCCTCATTTCGTAATCGATGGCGCGTCCACTGTGCTGTCTGTGCTTGCGCTTCAGAGCCAGCGACAGGCCAAGTCAAATCAACCAGTAGATATAGCTGGACTGCACGCTGCCGAATCTCATTGAAATCAAGCTTCCCCGGAACTCTGTGTGCGTAGTCTTTGATCTTGCTCTTGATAACTACCTTTAGAAGTGTTACCCTGAGCCACTTTTTTATTTATGACAGTTGGGATCACCGCTCGGCTTTTATCTCTTTCTAGTGTTTGCATAAGACTTCAAAAAGATGGGTTCAATCCATGCCCTCGAAGCGATTGTACAGTGAAGCTACCACGGTAGGTCACTTATGGTGCGGTCATTGTGGTAGATACGGCGGTGTAGTGGTATTGTAATAAAATTCTCAGCGAAACTCAAACAGTTTAAGTTCGATCCTAAGCGCAGATCAAACTGTAGCCCAACTTCGAATCCAGGAACTTTCGCTTTGATTAGCAATTCGCCCCGGTAAATCTGGAAGGAGGCGGCAACTCCCTGGTACTGGGACGCAGCCGCGGACGATCTCGCTCAACGTCTCCGTACCCCCTGCTCTGCACAATCTTCATCTGTCCCTCCACGGAACACATTCGTGGTTGTGATGTCGTCGCCTGTCCTCGAATTCGGTTAATTCCTCGGGCGTGCGTACAATGCGCTAACTTCCCATTTTGCGTTGCCGCAATTGTCTCGTGTCCGCAGTGTTCGGCCTGGACGGCTACTATCCTTACTACCACGCTCGCAGTATGGTACGCTTCGCGCTTTGAAACCATTTCCCCAGGCCCCGTGTCCCAACCATTATGTCTCTACGCAGACTTTTCCAGGTTCGGGTATCCCCCTACCCCCACAGAACCCATGCGGGGCAGGCATAAAGGGGTGCAGGTAACATATAGCCACCCAGCCACATGATTTGACGAGCAAAGCCATATGCAAAGCCATATATACCGCGTGGCCTCTCATTCACGAGCTGCTTTTCCCTGATAAGAAACTACGGTTCAGAACGTATCACTTTCTTTCCTCCCCACCCGGCTTATTTTCACATGCAGCAAGCAGATAAAATACCTTGCTAGCTTCAGCCGATCATGAAATGTTAATTGTATGCATAGCTTCGATTTTGTTACCCTGAGTTCACTAGAAACAGTTTCTCAAAAACATTCTCTCTTTCACACGAACCGTAACATTTCCATCATAGCCAAATAACTACCCGGCTGTTTACCTCCGGTTTATTTGCCTGCTGAAAACGCAGTGCTCGCTACATGAATGCTCACCACGGTGGGCCTAACAACGAGCAGTACATGACAGGCGCGTCACCTCGCTGCAAGAGAAGACAACATGTTTAAATTCACGCAGTGCCGCCTGTTTAAAGATTTATTCAGGTGCGGAGTGAATGCCGATGTCACCAAAGCTCTTCTTATGAATTGTGAATGTGAAAGCATGGCTGTCAAGTTCACGCCTGCACGCATTCCTTCAACCTCGCGTCGTCGAAGGATATTGTATTCATGACTCCAGAGACGCTTTGCCTTGCCATCCTCCTTAACGCTTTCAAATGGCATCGATGTGTCTCCGACGCATGGCGCCGCTGCTCCTTCCTACAGCCGCGGTATAGATGGGAAATGTAAGGCCACACATTAGGTTAGTCACCGGTCGCCCCGCATTGCGTGAGGACTAACAAAACCGTTATACTGTTGGGACGAGCATGCATTGGTGAAACTGGAAACTAACGAGTTTCTCAAGCTACGTCTGGCTCGAACGCGACATCGAGAGTGAGGGCCAGGAACGCGAGGGAACACGACTCTTGTCGCAGGCAAATTGGTGCAACTTGTTAAAATCGCGGGAGGGCGAGTACACAGGAGGCGTATAATTATTGGCTCGGAGCACTAGTGCAGCCGCGTAGCCGCCATGTTCACGACGGCAACAATGCGGCGAGCGGGCGGGTCCTAGCCGAGAATCCAACGTTTGTTTTTAAGGGCGCTGGTGTGCTGACCATGAGGGATTCACTAACTCAACATGCAGCGCGCATGCTGTGGCAGCTTATTGATCCGGTACTTTGAGTAACACAGCTGTATGTATACGATCTCGCGGCCCTCCGGTGTGCAGGTACAGAAACTCGACGGGAGTCCCTGAGAGAGAGAGAGAGAGAGAGAGAGAGAGAGAGAGAGAGAGAGAGAGAGAGAGAGAGAGAGAGAGAGAGAGAGAGAGAGAGAGAGAGAGAGAGAGAGAGAGAGAGAGAGAGAGAGGGGGGGGGGGGATGAGCTGCAAAAGTTTTTTTTTAAGCTGAACGTTGGTAAAAAGGGGCGTTTTCGTTATGACGTTGGAGATCCGGAGATCCCGGAGGCACGTGGGGTGGCACATAATATTTCTCGGGGATTGATGGGCACCAGTAGCTAGAGCTAGACTTGAAGTTCAACTTTTGGCGTCGGAAATTGGGGGCGCGGCTGGGCACCGGGTAGCTAAACGGATCCCGGGGCGGGGACAGAGTGCCAGCCGACGAGCTGATGGAGGTTATGTACACAAAGCATAAAAGAAACCTAGTTAGACCCAGCTAAGTGATTTTTGCGCACTTTGAACTAGGGTATGCAGTTTAAAGTTTTTCTTTGGCTGTTCTTCTACTAAGTAGGTAACGTGAATAGTTGTGTAAAGAGTTACATTCTAATCGTCGTATCGACTTCGTGTTAGGTTCTCCAATAGGCAGCACCATCTCCAACAACTTCAGCATTGAACTGCAGGATGACTAGGGCCGTTTTCCTTCTTGGCAGTGTCTATTCTGTGGACCAGTGGGAGATGATGGTGATAAAGGCAGAATGAGCAGCAATATTCTGTGGGCCACACAACAGGGTAATGTCCAGGTTTATTCTCTGGACTGTACCCCGGGATAGTTGATCTTTATTCGCCTAAAGCAACCCAAAAAATACCAATCCACACTCGTTTACACAACTAATGCGTAGAATTGACTTAGGAGAACAGGTTACAGGAAAAGAGAAAGAAAGTATTTGTAACTGCGGGGACTCGAACCCAGGGCGTCAGCGCCAAAACCTAATTCTCTACCTATGCGCCACGGAACCCGACAAGTAGAGTGCCTTTAGCAGTAGCTCAAAGCAGACCATAACAGTCTGGTCTGTACAGCAAAGTAAAGCTGAGCATTCTTCTGCCATCCGGTCCCCAGAATAGGCAGGGCGTTCTATATTGCCGAGCGCGCGAAAAGCGGAATACGCCTTGGCAATATTGGCGAGTATCCTTGCCATCATTCGTAACCGCGAATAGAGCAGTTACATTTTAGTGCTGTGACCGATTACGAAGTTCGCAATACTTGTAACACAAACAAACCCATGAGATCAACCGCACACTGCTAACAATAATATTTAACGCAGACCTTGGCCAGCATCGCCAGGAACTGACGCTAATCAGCGCTGCATATGCAGCTACGTCCAATATCTCTTCGTCTGAGTATGTGCTGGTGTTGAAGGACCGACGGAACGGAAGCAAAGGCAGGTGAAGTTGGAGTTGCTAATGGACTGGGTCTGCGTCCCCAACCTGCCACAGTGTCTTTAGTAAATGCACTTTCCTTGTTGCAACCTATATCTGCGTTATCACGTACAATATAAAGGTATAATAAGTTCATTGGGAAGCGGTTAATAAGGGTACAACCTTAGATGTCTAATGAAGCTCGAAAGTTACCGTCACCGCCGGCGTCAACACGAACGATACAAAAGTGGCCGTCGATGTCAACAGAAAAAAAATTCCCGCGCATCTGCTCCTTTCGTTGCAACTTTTGACAAAAGACGATAGTCTTCTGTCGGCATTTGCCAAGTAAGTGCCGCCCTTCGCCTTCCCGCTTACCTCTCATACTGTCACGCTCCCGTCGCTCTCCGGCAAAGGTAGACACGATGTTTCAATTTAAATTGACCGCGTTCCACTGCTCCAGGCCGGGTGCCTCTATGCCAGCGCTGCCGTACGGTGAAGACGCGCGTGAATCGAGGCGCTCTACTTGAACGTTTACAGAAGCACGTTGCCCTTGTTTACGTGCGTTCCAAGCAGAACATAGAACTTTTCTAGTAGAACATTCTCAAACTGGTGCCGTTGGATTTCTTAAAAGGCCGCCATAAGTTATAGCGGCGCGGGCGACAGCAGGCGTTGGAGGGATTTTTTCCTGCAGTGGATGCAGTGGATTTGCTATCGCAAACATCAAGCATCCATGAATTGCCTTGTTTTTTTTTTAAGTGGCAGTGCAACACCGGCACGCGCAGGAGGAAAAGCCGGCACAAAAATAACAAAACTCCCGTTGGCGCAGTTTCAGGCACGCGGCGCGCGAGCACTGCGAAGGCGGGTAAATGAATTGCATTGGGTGGTACCAGTGAGCGGATCACGGCGCTAGAGCCCATTTCGGCGAATCAGTGCTCTGCACTTCCGACTGCTTCCTCATGGAGTGGAACGGCTTAAATTTGTCTTTACGGTTCTCTCGCGTCTCGGTTTCAGCGAGGTAGAAAAACTAACGGTTTCGGTACAGGTTTTATAGCAGCAAAATACCGGGTTGGTTCTGGCTTTCGGTGTTCGTTTAGTACCCGCTAAGGAGCCTCCGTTTACCTAATCGAATAGCTGTCTGCCACAGCTTGGTGCTGTTTCTTCTTGGCGTTTTTACATCTCAGTGCTAGGCACAATGTGTGCCTTTGTTAGTTACAATTTCAGATGTGTATGGAGGCAGCGCCTACGTGTTGTGCGCCCCTCGCATGCTCGACACAGTGCAGTGAGCGTACGATGAAAACCGCTAGGAATGTGATCCCACTACGGATCATGTACCCCGTCCTTCTGTAAATCGACACGTTTATCGCGCAATGAATATGTCTGCAGCGCGCATCTAGCTTCCGCAATGTTACCGAGTGCCGCATGAAAGCGGATGTCGGGAGCGTGGCAGGGCAAGGCGGAAGAGCACGGCCGGAGTGCATGGCCAAGATAAGGCCATAAGGACCATAAATAAATACAGCAATTTACACCCCACTCCTCGAGCAAAAGTGGATTAAAGAGCCTCTGTGTAGACACACACCGCGCGCCTTCCAACCATGCAATCGAAAATCGTAGTGAGCGCCAGAAAAAGTACCGTATTTTCTGCAGAAACCGTGAAGTTCAAAAGCGTTCATAGCTATCGCGATTGTCCCATACCCATTTCGTTGTTCACCTTATTAACAACGGTGCTGTTTACGCCGAGCATTATTGATCCACCAGAATACCTTCAAGTGTAAGGGGAAGTTGCGAGGAGGTAAGATCGAGCCCACCAGCAGATGGTCGGACTGCGCGCCAAAAGGAAAAATTGTGGTTGCGGAGGTCCCGGTAATCGAACCCAGGACCTTTTTCTGTGAACCAGGAAACTAACCACTGGGCCAGCCAAAGGCACGAGGGGTACGCGTTAGCTGCGGCTGGCGACAGTAACATGTGAATCGCATTGGAAAGAAAAAAACACGCTTCTCGTGGTCGTAGTCACACCTTCGTGCCTCGCGTTATAAAACGGGTGCCTATCCAATTGTGCTATCATCGCATTCAGGGGGCGCAACGTTTCCTTTAGGTTCGTACCGCGGGCGTCGGCTTTGGATTTGGCCGCGGGTCCCGGCGCGTGCCAACGCGGTCCACTTTGGGACAGACGTGAAGGCCTGCGGATGAACGATCCGGGCCTGCAAGTCATGGAGAACTTTTTGCAGAAAGTACGGAAATCCATGTGAGGTGCAAATGCTCGGTCTCTGGCGAAGTGAGAGGGGGGACGCTTGCTGTGCTGTTTCGCGAGCCCTTCACCACTAGTACAAGCTGCGCCATTTTTTTCCACCGGCTAATTGCTTTTGTGCCAGAACACAACCACTAATTTCTCTTTTACGTGGCTGTGTTATTACTTTCGGTGAGGTCAGCTTCGGGAACCCTTCACACATGTCTTAAGTATACACAAAGGACGTACGTCCTTTAAAGACATAAAAGTTTTTATAGAACTTCATCAAACGTAACTGTGAATCCCACTATATTCCATAAAACTAACTTTGCAGTTGGAGCAATAGTTATTCAATAGACACGAGAAATATACGAGCAATCACTGGGCAACACTAATTTTTCTCGGTCAGGAATATTTCAACGGGCAAAAAACTGGGACAGGGGCGCAGTAATTTAGAACGTTGGTGCAACGAAACACACCACCGGCAGCTATACTGCGACTGCTATCAGAACAACTGTTGGGAGCGAAGTGCCGAGTTATGAAAAGAATATTTATACCAGCCAAAATGAAGTTCTAAAGCGAGGAAAACATTGGAAATGAAAAACTAATTCAGAACTAGACACGCGACATTTGTTACTGCAAAAGCTTTCTCTTATGTTGGATTCCATCTTTCTATTTAAGGATTGGATTTGAGCTAGTTGGCTGTTCATAGTTTAAATCAAACAGCGCACTGAAGCGGACGGCAGAACAGAAAAAAGACAGTAGAAGCACTGGATTTCATGGCTACTTGAAAAAAAAAAAACCCGAGCAACGCTCAAAAAATTCCACACTACAAGGACGACCGGCCTTTTGGAACCGCTGGTTACGAAACCATAATGCAGCAAAATAATTGAGAAACACGGCGAATAACCCAGAAACATCGGAAAAGTATTACGTACAGTCATGGACAATTCAAATACAAACCGCAGAGCGCAAGGCCAAAAATATCGCTTGCGTCACCTGGCCGCGGCTGTGGAAAACGCACGGACATGCGCAGTTGGGATGACAGTAGCGAGGCTGCGTGTCCCACTCCGACATGTTGCCTTCTCCTCGCTCGCATGTTTGCCTTGTCGCCATGCCGCAAGAGCGATGAAAACAATTCTTAGCGATGTGGCGCGAGATAGTAGCCTCGGCCACTGTGTGCTCGGCTCACACGAGCGCCTGCTCGCCGCGTGTGCCGGCGTCACATTGCCGACCTAGCTTTTACATGTGGACTGCAGCAACTTGAGCTAATAAAGATGGTCACCTGGGTAACGCCCAAACCATGCTCAGTAACGCCCGCTCCTCTGATTTCTTCACGCACTGGGGTGCCTCCCCCCCAAAAAAACGAAAAAAATTGGGCCGCCAAAATTGTTTGCATGGGCAACTGGCATATCGAATAGTTGGACTGCATATCTTCTTAATTTTTGCGAATATTACAATGCTGACCGTAATTTTCCCAGCCCACACAATGCTTGCAGTTAATGTATATGAATTCTGGTGGTATATCTATTGTTTGCTACAAGCACCGAATTCACCAAGTGACTCATCCATGACTCCATGGAACAAAGGCGCCTTCTTGTTTACGGCCAGCTCATTGCTACATTCCCCAGCCACTGAACCACGAACACAAAACAACGCAGTGCCATCACAAGGTAAGCGGCATACATTTATTTCTCTCTCCATTTCTGTGCACTGGTTTTCTTCTAGAAAACATGGTGACGGCAGCAGTATGCCTCGTGAGAGAGCGTGCACGCGTTTCCCACGCAAGCACTGGCCGCAGCTGCAAGCAATTACGCACCGCATTGCTTTCTACGCGACCAACAGCTTCAGCTGCAATGGGGGTAGTACTTGCAGTGCTTTCAGCGCTCTTGCGGCATAGCGACCAAGCAAGCATGACAGCGAGGCGAGGGCAACATATCGGAGTGGGACACGCAGCCTCGCTCCCGTCATCTCAACTGCGCATGTGCGTGCGTTGTCCACGGCCGCTGCCAGGTGACGGCAACTGTATCTTCGGCCATGAGCTCCGCGGTTCGTATTTGAATAGTTCATGATTGTGCGTTTCAGCGCAAAAATAGACAGAGGCTAGAAAGAGAGAGAGAGACAGCCTTTAATAGAAAAGGATGACCACTGGTCACGATGGGGGAAAAGAATGGGGAGGGAGGGTAAGAGAAAAAAAAAACAAATAAATGCTGGTTGTTCTCAGTAGACTCAATAACTGGGCCAGTTCTTAGAACCTGCAATTCATGGGCCAGTTCATGGTGATCGCAATAGGGTTAGAGCACATACACCAGTTCGTTCGGGGGAGGACCCGCTCAAACAACCCGTGCCAGACCGCTTTTAAATGAATAAACCGCTATTTCATATAATAGTTGTGCATCAGTTTGTTGTGGATCGGGATGGGGTTGGGGAGATTTAAATGTACGGTGCGTGGCGAAAGCTGGGCACCACCAAACTAGGTGTGCGAGGTCTGATGGAGTGGTGGCACGGCAGTAAGGACATCGAGGGGGCAGCTGAGGGGTGTACCACTTGCGAAGTGTTTCAGGTGTGTATGCTGAATTTGCAAGATATTTGTTAATAAAAATTTCGCCTGAGCGGGGAATAGGAGGTAGGCGGCTGACACATCACGAGAGCGTAGACTACAACTGAAGTGTACGGAAAAAAGACAACCGCTCTAAGCACTCTAAGAACAGATAAAATTCAAAAATAGAAAAGAAAGGAACCCAGGAACTGAGGTGAAGTCACACGAAATAAGATTTCGCACACTCAGACACACTCGTGAAGAACCAAGAACGCATGCACCAGCAACCTCAACAAATTCAATTTCTTTGGCTGAAAGGTACAAATATGCAACACTGATACACTTGTCATGCGCTGTCTGAATATTCACCGCCTCCATTACTTCCCTGACGTGCTGGAATCTCGACGTAAACAAAACTTCACAGTTTCCCAATAAGGGACCGCAAGAAACATCATCACAATCTTTGCAGAGGGCAGCCAAGTGTTCCTCATTACCACGGCGTACATTATTTGCATGTTCATGCAATCGAACACTAAGACAGCGTCCTCTTCGGCCTAATTAAGTCTTTCCACATTTCAGGGGAAGGTGATAAACAACAACTTCAACACATGTAACATACTTACTCCGATGCTGGATGTTGCATTGTTTGTTCTTTTTTGAGACTGAGCCGGTACGCTCGCATAACATTGACAACTGGTGAGGCGCAGAGAAAACGACGTCCGCACCCGCCCTGGTTCACCCAAAGAAATAGAATTTCTTGAGGTTTCTGGCGTATGCGTTGTTGACAGGTGTGTCTGAGTCTGCCAAATTTTTTCTCGTGTGACTTCACCTCATTTTTTCGTCCTTTCTTTTCTATTCTTCAGTTTCATTTTTTAGCTTATTTACAAGCGAGTTTTCCTTTTTCAATTAACTTTAATTGTACTAGAGCTCTTGTGTTGTGTCTCTCCCAGTCCCTGTGCATTTTTGCGCTGAACTGTACGTAACGGAACACCAAACTACGCCAGTCAATTACGCCATCGGAATGGCGTTCGTGCAAGTGCAATTACCGCTACTGGGAAACAAATAGCAGCGGAAGTACGTGGGATCACCACGTGATAGACCTATTTCGTGGTCATATCTATTACCCCAACACGGGCACGGCGATAGCTGAGGAGCTGTAAAAAACCTAGCCCGAAACAACAAGTCAAGGAGAGAAATAGTTGAAGCAGCTTCACTGAACGTGAAAGCTGTGATGTGCGGTTCAGTGGATCGCCAGAGGGGTAGTAGCGCCGTTCTCCGCTCTTTCCAACCACCCCTTACGCCCTTCTGCCCCCTGTTTAACTCCTCCTTTGATCAATTGAACAGATTTTTGTTCAATGCCATTCAATTTTACCATTCTCCTAGAACAGCTGGAATACTTTTCTTTATATTTTGTCGTCAGTTTCTTTTTGTGTCTGGAACAGCACAGGCATAAATTTTGTTCTGTTTGTGCTTGCTTTAATCACGAACGCGCTTGAGCATTTCTGCGCGCCATTTTGAACCCGCCGTTTTTCTCCTTCCCGGCCCCTTTTTGTCGCTGACTCTGGTAAAACCAACCCCACGAGCATTTTTCACGAAATGAACCCAGACAATCCCGGTTAAATACATCAATTTTGCATCAAATGTACCTGCAGTTTTCTTTGAGCTAAATAATGGAAACATGTAAGACCAGTGCCAACGGTTTCAGGAGTCTTGAACGGTTTTGCCTATGTAAACCTCTCGTTCAAGTAGTCTCTAACCGGAAGGATGAATCGAGGGACAAGCCGGTTTGTGTTTGGGTGCACCTGGTTGGGTGCGTAGCGCCGCCTGACTGCGGTGTTACCGCGGTCGAGCTATGACGACAAGCCACTCCCCTAATGTTGATTGATTGATTGTGGGTTTTAACGCACCGACGCAACGCAGGCGATGAGGCGCGCCGCAGTGGAGGACTCCGTAAAAATTTTGGCCACCTGGGGATTTTTAATGTGCGCCCAAATCTCGTACACACGGGCGTTTTTGCTTTTCGCCTCCATCAGAAAAGCGGCCGGCAGCCGGGAACCGAACCCGCGTCCTCGTGTTCATCAGTAGAACGCTGTAGGCACTGAGCCACCGCGGCGGGTCGGTCCCTTAAAATGATCCGCACACAAAACATATCTACATAGGATATAGCAATGAACTGCAATCGCAATGCAATATGTAGTGCTCTTGCCTTGAGGGCGATACGGCTCAAGTGGAGCTGAAAGGTGAGGCAAGGTGGGGGGCAAAAGGAGGGTTTAGCACGGAAAATACGAGGAGAGATAAATGAAGGACAAGTACCACAGGCCTAGTTCCGCATTCATTGCCGCACGAGTGCGGAACTATAGCAGCGCAAAGTCAGCACCGAGATGGATTTTTTTTTCGATTTGGGCAATACCGAGTACGGAAAACATGCGCGCACATAATTTCTTTAAAAATGTGCCCATGCACACCGTCCATATATGGTGAACCATCGAATGTGTGAATCACATGCGGCCAGTGTGTTGCACATGCCATATGGCCTAGTCATTTCGAAGTAACCTGCTGCGAGTGTTTCACAGGCCCCTACTTACTGCGTTAGCTTTGGTTCAGGCAATGTGTCGCTGTACGGGGCTTGGCCGCTATAAACCCAGCCAAATTGTCTTTTACGCATGCGGATAGGGTTGCGCGGGAAAGTTTTCGGCGTGCACAGAACCGCCGATTTTGGTTTGGACTAGCCATATAGAGTTCTGAGTTATCAAGCAATGTCAGAGAACATTATTATGGCATCCCAGCAAGCAAAAAAAATATAGGGAATCGAAGATATCGAAGATCAAGCTTTTGTTGCATTTTGTTTGCAAATGTATACACACGTTGAGGGGAGCCAAGTTGGGGCGAAAAGCCTACATTGCATCAGCTTTCAAAACGCATGCCAGAATGCAAAAATGATTGAAAACCGAATAACTTATATCGTTCGAACCCGCCAGGAAAACAGCTAAAATAGTGCGCGACGGTCTTGGCAAACTATACCGTAGATACAAGCGGCCTCGTCGCTCTTATGCTTACAAGTTAACGCGCCTTTCTAATGATTTAAAATATAAAGATGAGCATTCATTCCTTTTGTATTCAAATTCTCAGGTTTAGCAGCATTCCCCACAGCGCATGCGTGACACTACGCCTTGATAAGATCAGGGAATGCGGCTACCATTCGGTAGAAAGACGCCAAGTTGGGTTAGTTGGTTTAGATTAGTATAGATTAGTACATTTCATTGTCCACTTTTGTCATGATATGTGGTAATGTGATTTTTTGGGGATTCTTGTAAAAATGTATGTTGCTTCGTCATAAACTTTCATTTGTGAGTTCAGCGCTGTGCCGCCGTTCATCCGTCAGCTGTCCCTGCACGTTTAGGCATTTTTTACATCATGCTCGCTCCTCTGTGCGGCTCTCAGTGCGTCGGTGATGTCGATCTTAACTAAGCAGCCGTCCAGGTGGCTACTCGTAGCACCGGAGACGCAGAAGAAGGGAAACAGCGCAATTAACATTTTTTAGCAGCGAAAAGGTTTTGACTAGCGTATGAATAATGTAGGTTGCAACCCGTCTTGAAACTTAAGCCATCCTCTGGGCCCGGCCGCCGAATCGGCCTGGACGACGCAACTGTGGAAGCAAGGAGCTCAGATAGTAAACCGGAAATGACCCTGTTGGAGGGACGTTCATAACAGGAAAAATATCATTAGCAATGAAACAAACGTTCCCGTGTGCGGGAAGGACTTCTGTATCGCGAATCCCTTCTTCCTCTTCTATCTAAATGGTCGTCCCAAAAAAAGCCGAAGAATGTAGACCGATTCCTAAACTACAAGGCCGACCAGCCGAGCAATGTAGACCGACTCCTAAACTACAAGATCGACAACCATAACTCTGGTTGACAACTCTGCTGATTATAAGGTAGCCGGAATAATACGCAGTGACAACGGGGGAGAGCGATAATAACGTTTTGGGCGAAGGAAATATTTCCTACTTCGAGAAAATAAAAGCGTAATACTTAAGCTAACTCTGTGAGATAACAATACATTGCTGTGATCCCGTTTTTAATAACCCACAACTGGCACTAATGGACAGCCACTTAAAAGTGACTTCGAAACTACAGAGCCGATAAGGAAAACAGCCGTACACGTAGAATACGGGGAGCAGTTGGGCTGGTTTCTGTGGAACACGAGCTTCGTGCCGTGTTGTTGAGTGTGAGACATAAATAGCGGAAGCAGTGGTGACAAAAGCAAATAGCGGCCCAATACGAAAAGAAAAAAACCACGAAACAAGTACGAAAGGGTGGGCGTTCCTCCTTTGTTGACAGAATGAAGACTGTGCGTGATACGAGTGGCTATTGCGCTGTCAAGCACGTTACATTGGCTTAAAACTACTGCAAACAACTCCGAATTGTTTATGAAGTTTTTTTCTGGCTTGTTATTTTTCAAAGGGGTTGGGGAATCTCCGGTGAGCTTCCCCGGTGAGGAGGATGTGTTATAAATTGCCGTCAAAAGTCAATGAATAAACAAACAACGGGAACGGAGAGGAAAACGACAAAAAAAAGTGCACCTAGAAGACGCGACTGTGAAGAAAGGACGGGCACAGTCCTGTCTTAAGTCATAGTCCCGTCCTTTACGCTCCTTTTTCTTCGTATAAAAATGGAACACCTATTCGCCCAATAACATGCTACATCGAGAAAAACGAATCGCTTACCCTTTTCGGATAGCACTTCTCGAAGGCGGCCCTTTTCTTCCAGTACCTCCTCCCCGTCAGGTCCCCGGCGGCGTCCATGTCAGCGTCGCAGATGAGCACCTCATCGTCGCCGTAGTCGAAGACGAGCAGCCAGTGCTTGTTCCACGAGTCGCCGCTCGCGGAGCGTCCCGACGAGGCGAAGAACGAGAGCGCGCCGGAGGCCAAGCGGATCCCTTCGCCCTGCTGAATGGGGCTGTTGCAGAGGTACACGTCACACTTGTCGGAATGCACCGAGCCCGACATGTTTGTAATTTGGGAAACACAGACAAATCTCCTCGACGTCACCTAAAAATCTAAGGGGCTACTTGGTCAGCGTTGACGACAGGAAAGCAGTTCCACTGGCGTTTTTACCGCGTTGAATCCGTCAGCTGGTACGCTCTGGAAGGAGTCGCGACGCCGCCGAACCTCTACAGCTTCTTGCAATCGCAGCTGACGCTGGGGCTGCGGCGGAAGCAGTGATGTCGACGGCGGAGGGGATTTCTTTTTTCGTCAGAGCGCAGCTGGGTGCTGGCGGGGCGCCAGGAAATGCAGGCGACCGCTCCTGCGGCCGCGTCCAGTGTCCTCTAGTACGTGCGGTCGCTGCATAGAGTGTCGGTTCCGGAGTGAGAGTGCTGGCGCGCTTCCACGTATTTAGCCGGGGTTCGCGTACGCAGCTGTGGGCTCAGTGTTCGTCTTGTGATAATTGAATAGGAGTACAATAAGCGACTGCCTGCCGTAATTAATTCTGGGGTCCAACGGAGAGGTCGGGCTTGGGCAGTTCCTGTTGTGTAAATTTAGTAAACGCAAGCGAATTTGGCAAGGAATTAGGCGCCTTCGGTCTACCCAGGTAGAGAGAATTGTCACGTGTTGCTCTAGCGGAGGTTCACGGGAATTTAATTCCAGTTAATTCTACCAAACAAGACACGGATCCAGGCATAATAAAACAACCTAAATTTGAATAAAACACACGCACACAATGTTGCCGAGGCAAGCTCAGAAAAACGCCCTCGCTTCTCTTATATTTTGCTATGCCGCACCCCGGAAAAGCACAATACTGCCCCACTGCATGGACCGAAAGTGCACAGACCATATCTTTTTGAAGCACACAGCACAACATGCTGAAACGTTCCCGATTGTTTTGCTTTCCGTAAGATATAAACAGACTGAAGAACGTCAGAGTTAAAAAAAAGAGAACACGGAGCAGCATACACGAAAAATAGAAATCTGTTACAGCCAAGAAAAAGGGCTATTACTGCGTTTCTAAACATGCCACTTGCGTTTGCCTGAAGAAATTTATTTCTATTTCTGTAGACCTACTTCGGATATTAAGAGCTTTCTTATGTACTGAATGGGTCCCACACGAAGTTTTCACTTTTTTTGTAAATAATATAGGTTCATAGTCAATTTCTCCGTTTTATACATTTTGACCGTTTCTAAGCCGACAGACACAGCATAGAACCAAATTTAATGCCCTCGTCTATGTGTACTTTTAGTCGTTGGAGATACATGTAGTCATTAATTGGGATTTTGCATGCATGATCGAAAGAATGACAAGGTATGTTGCCCTGAAAAAACTGGTTTTCTACTAATATAGCGCACGTCTCATGTCAAACGTGAATCAATTCAAAGTTACCCTCTACCACAGCGCCCCATCATCTTCAGCTGAAGTTTTAATAGTTATACGGACATACTGAGTGGCGCAAATACACAACACAAGAAAGAAAACATGGACAGGCGCTTCTTTCTTGTGTGTTATGTATTTGCGCCACATAGTGTGTTCGTAAACCTAAACCAACACGCCCAGCATCCCGTTCTCTTGTTAACAGTTAGAGAAGACACTGCGTCTGTCGTCCACAGTAGATGAGTAAAGACAGGAAAAATGTATTGTTAAAGGAAGTGGAAGAGGGCACTGGAACATAGCTGCAGGGGACCCACACCGACAACAACGAAGATTTTGGAATTCTGCCCCTATTAGAGGAAAAGAGGAAGCTTTTTCAAACTCCTCATTATCTGGCGCACCTGTTGAGAAAATTAAGGGCTTTTTGATGATATGCATAGCCCTGAAGAATATCGAAAAAGTAGTTTTAGGGTTTCGCCCCTCCGATTCCGCATTTCGGAGCCAATTGGGTGTTTTAAACATGCTTCTAACATGTTTCCCAGCTTGGTACACAGAAAGTTGTTTTCTCGATAAATGGTACTTGTACAAATCACAAAAGTATTTTTAAGGATTTCACGTTGCGGCGCCGCTAAAACTGTGCAAATCATTTTTATTCCTCACACCAATGATGGATAGAAATGACCTTACCGATGACGTCAACGTTCAGCCAAACTGCTGGTTCTAGATGCTTCAAATTTTAGGAGCACATTCCTATTAAGGTTTAGGAGCTAAATATGGCTGAAAGTTTTTAAAAATTAGAAAACAACACTCCTGAGAGAGTGAAAAATGCAAAGGCATTTTTTCACAAATTTCCTTTTTATCGTAGGCCTGTGCCTACGATACAGCTTTCTCTTGATAGAGGTAACTGATACAAATATCAAAGAACTGCTTTAAAACATTTCTTTATTACATCCACCTATAGGGAGCCTCACAAATGTCGGAAGAATTGCGTGATTTTCAGACGTATTCATGAACTATTCAGCTCTCTAATATATTCAAATAGGTTTTGATTAGAAATGCTGCTGATACGTCTCCAGAGCCAATTTCACGATTTTGTATCATGCAGCAAATATACAGGCGAGCGGGCTTTCTTGAATGCTTTCTACAGGATGTGGAATTCAGTTGAATTTTCGAGCGTTCGAATACCGCGCGCCATCGTTTGAGGCTTTCCGTGACCACACACCTCCTGTAGGAGCCTGTGTTATTTATTATATAACTGTGAATGATGGTTATCCAGCCCACGTATGGAGATGGCATTGGCCACGGGTGGAGAGAAAGAAATAACTTTCATTGTCATGAAGAATTAGGGTGCAATGGGCGACACCCAATAGGTCTCGATGACTTCAGCCGCTCGAGTAACGGCCGCCTTCTCGAGCTGGGATCCCAGAGGCCCAACACCTCCATTCACTAGTCCGTGGAATTTTTGGAAGTAATGGGTCTTCTGCGACAACCCATCCTTGGTGTTGGACCTCGGAACTTTCACTGCAGCGGCCTGGCATAGCAGTCGTTTAGGCACACCATCTTTGTAGAATTTGTTTCAGGATAGCTCTAGCAAAACACGTGTTTCAGTCCTTCCACACAACCACACGCCTCTGGTATGAGACCATGTATAGACGGCGGGCAGGAGTTCCTGATTGCGTGCAAGTCCACGTTGATTTAACTACTTATGGCACGTGAGAAATTATTCCATGTGTGTTATAACTGGGCATCACCATGTGCTACCGCTAGTAAATACATTATGTAGTGAAAAAAGACGCCGCACTGTTACATGGCGGAAACTGTATAAAAAATAACCAAGACAAAATTTTCACTCCTTTGCCCGACAGGAATTTCAAATGGGCTTCCACAGGCATTGTGGCGGAGCTGCAGTGTACTAGAAGAGAGAGGTGTGTCATTAGGGGCCGATTGGAGGGTCCCTTTGCGAGGAAAATTTCTGCTGAGGAACTCAGAACTGTTAGCAGCGCCCCTGGTGGCGGCTGCTTACCAATCGGTTTAAGAAGTTTTGTTTGTTAAAGTAATCCTTATTTATTGCCCTAAATAGTCTTACTTCTTTACTTCAATATATCATTTTTATAAAACCCGTCAAAAGGCTGTTTGGTTTAAATTTAAAACTTACAGGTGGCGCTGGCTGCAACAGGAGTTCATTGGGAGCGCCTCCGCTTCGTGAAATGTTTTTCACCGCAAAAACGGACCCGCGCCTTCCATTGGTTTTCCCCCCGCACGACGCACCTTACCTTCTGGTTCACTGTAGCTGAGCCTAGGATAGTGTGACAAACGGGGCTAAGCATAAAATACGATGCTGCGCTGATTGCAAAAAAAATAAAGACGCATTCCGCGCTGTGATTGTGGATGACCAGCGGAATTTTTCAAGTGTAACCAGGGTCATATTAGCTTTGTTGCTATGATCTTGAACGGACGGGCACACTCGCAACTAAGCAATCTTCGATACCATAAAATAGGTGCACGTACGCCGCTAAATGATCATTTGGGCTGAGCCGCATAGGTGTGGCATCGGGAGCAAAATGACTTCCACAACAAACGCGTAAATCACTCCATTTTTTCGATTCCAAACCTACACGCGGAAGCCATCCATTTACAACTGCGCTTCCCTGAGCATTTTAGATGCGAAGCATCTCATGCTCGGGGCTGTGTCCCTCCCTCCCTCGTTGTCGTTATCGCTGTCCGCACTCTACTGCGCATGCGCGTCCCTTCAGCCCCGTGAGCGTTTGGGCTGACGACCAGCGCAGTCCACTATAAAAAGAAATCGTTAAGCGGCGCCCGGTTTCGATCCCATGACTCTCTGGCCGCAACGGGAGGTACATGGCGCTCTCCCCACGGCGCTACAAAACGAGACATAAGCATGTGCTACGAACGCGCCTTATGTTCTTCACTCATTCAAACTACGTCAAGAAGCTACTGATACAACGAAGGCACGTGAAGCTGAACGTCAACGGAAACGATGAACTGAAAACTAATGGGAACTTCCGTCGACCCCATGGCTGATTCGCCTACTACCCAGGGTTCCCCTACGGGAAGATGGTTTACTTTGAGCGTTTTACTTCCTCCTCGCCTTCTAAAAGGGCATGTGTTCTCACTGCTAGAGGCGACTTAATTCTCGATTCGTCTGCGCCTCCCGGTTACGATGTCTCTAACTGGTCTCCTAGGCGCTGCGCCGCTGCTCGTTTCCATTTGCTACTGCCGAGTTAAAGCACGCTGTATGGAACGTCTCGTGCGATACAACACCATGAATTTGAAAGGAAATTATTTAATTATTTTAAGGCAATTAAGGCAATTAACACCGTGAATTTGAAAGGCAATTGCGGTGTGGACATAGTGTGGCGTGGACAAGTTGCTTTAGATTTTTTTTTGTTGGCAAACATGCTCTGTACAGATACCCAAACTGTCTATATCTTATCAGTAAAATGTACACGCACCGCTGTTCAACGGCAGAGAGACAAGTCCTCGGCAGGCGATTTAGCCTTTAGTCTCTGTTCCTGTAGCCCACTTTGTATTTTGGTTTCTTCGAATAAAGAATGAATGAATAAAAATGCAAGGTAAACTTCCATAATAGGCTCGGCCTAAAAACGTATAAGAGCCTACACACTAAACTTTCTTACACCCATTTTGGCCGGAAAGGGTGTGGGAATGTGTCCCATGGCGAACACCCTAATAAAGTGTTGTGACGGAAAAGAAGCTGTATGGATAAAAAAGGGTGTTCGTGTGAACACCCTAAAAATGGTGTAAGGTTGCTCAACACCCTAAAGTAGTGGTGTGGCCAGGGCAGCAGCTACGCGTGGCAATATGAATCGGCGGAGCGCGCAGCATTCAACACAAACAGTCAAAACGCACAAGTTACAGTTGGAACATAAATGAATTGAGCAAGGAAACGAACGGAATGCAAGCGGTACATGCAGTACATACTTACTTAGTAATACGTATGCTGTTCTTGCTTTTATATCCAGCGCAGAAAAGCCCCCCGACAGAGTCGGTGGACTTGTCGCAAAAAACAAATATTTTAGCGCTAATTTTGGAACTGTGGATTTTACTATAGAATATACAAATGAATACGCAAATTTTCAATAACTTTTTATTCACGACTTAGTTATGTTTCATAACTTATTGAATTTTATTAAATCGCAAACAAATCTTCCCCACCATCTCAACACCCTTCGAAAATGGTGTTCATTATCTCAAAACCTTTTTTTCCAAAAGGGTGCAAAGCTGCAGATTAGGGTGTTCGAAACAAAGATAAAGGGCGTCAAGACAAAAGGTGTAAGAAAAGACCGTCAACTAAGAAAAAAGGTGGAGACCTCGAACTTTGGAGGCATTATATACCTATTTACATGGGTGGACTAAACGGGGGGTGTTTTGTACCTCACGATGTTTAAAGCAATATAAATTGGCATAATTTATTATCAGTGAAGCTGTTTAAGCTTGAGCTAGTGTAGGTGGCGTTAGCAAAAAAATAGAAAAAAAGAACTCCGGCACCTGTAAAGCGTGCACCCCCACAAATAGCGTATTATAAAAGTGAAGTCGTCGTTCGAGCTTGTTAGTGTGAGCACAAGGGGTATATGCGTATGCGCACTTCTTGCTTTACCATTTCAAATTTACTAGTCTTTTTTTTTATTCTAAAAGGCGAAAAAATTGGCACAGCTTGCAATAGTGGTGCAAGGCTAGGGAAACAGTATAGCGGGGGTCGACCAAGCTTGTTTCCCCAGGGATCTCCTGGCAGGGGGGGGGGGGGGGGTACACAGTAGAACAGCTTTGTAAAATCCGGTAAAACGTGGCCTCATCACCCTTAAACGGTAATCCTAGCTTAGTGAGAACAGTGCAAAGTTTCGCAAACATTACAAAACTTAGCAACACCGGAAGAAACGAGGTCGACCCCCAGCTCCGCTATTCTTTTTTTTTTTGCAACTGAACACCTGTTTCACGCCGTTTCAACACCCTGCAGAAATCCAATCGTGTTGCAGTCGGTAAACACCCTTTTCGCCATTACACTATAGCCTTCTAGTTTTGAAGGTTGAAGTTGGTGTTTCACGTGCCAAAGCTAAACTTGGGGCATGAAGTTCGCCGCATATGGAAACGAGCGATCATTGCATGCGAGCAATTGTTTTTTTTTGCATTTGAAAAATTATTTCCAGTAGGCAAGTATATGAGAGAATGTCTTGTTCTTTCATCATCATCATCATCACCACCAGCCTATCTACGCCCACTGCAGGGCAAAGGCCTCTCCCATTATTCTCCAATTACCTCGGTCCTGTGCCAACTGTGACCAATTTATCCCCGCAAACTTCTCGATCTCATCTGCCCATCTAACTTTCTGCCGCCACCTGCAACGCTTGCCTTCTCTAGGGATCCACTCTGTTACCCTTATTGACCAGCGGTTATCTTCCCTTCGCATTACATGCCCTGCCCACGTCCATTTCTTCTTCTTAATTTCTACTAATAGGTCTTTAACACCAGTTTGCTCCATGACCCACTCCGCTCTCTTCTTGTCCCTTAATGTTACACCCATCATTTTCCGCTCCATTGCCCGCCGAGTCGTTCTCAATTTAAGTTGAACCCTCTTAGTCAGCCTCCAAGTTTCTGCCCCGTAGGTGAGTACCGGTAAAATACAGCTGCCATACACTTTCTTCTTCAGCGACAATGGTAGTCTGCTATTCATTATCTGAGAATGTCTGCCATATGCACCCCACCCCATTCTAATCCTTCTAATTATCTCTGCCTCATGGTTGGGATCTGTGGTCACAACTTGGCCTAAGTAGATATATTCGGTTACCACTTCCACTGCCTCGCCACCTATCTCAAAACGCCGTGCTGTCCCGAGGTTATTGATCATTACTTTAGTTTTCTGCATATTAATTTTCAGGCCCACGGTTCTACTCTGTTCGCCCAGTGCGGAAAGCATGCTTTTCAATTCGCCCCCGAGTTGCTTAGCAAGGCAACGTCATCAGCAAATCTGAGGTTACTGAGGTATTCTCCATTAACACTTACTCCCACCTGTTCCCAATCCAATGTTCTGAATACTTCTTGTAAACATGCTGTGAATAACATTGGAGAGATTGTGTCTTCTTGTCTGACACCCTTCCTTAAAGGTATTTTACTGCTCTCCCTATGGAGGATGATGGTTGCTGTAGACCCACTCTAGATATCCTCTAGTGTTCTTACATAATGCTCATCTACCCTCTGGTTCCGTAATGCCTGAATGACTGCTAGGGTTTCGACCGAGTCAAATGCTTTCTCATAATCTATGAAGGCTATATATACGGGTTCAGTATACTCAGCGCACTTCTCTATCACCTGATTGATCGTGTGAATATGGTCCATTGTTGAATAACACTCACGGAACCCTGCTTGTTCTTTAGGTTGACTGAAATCTAAGGTTGCAGAGATTTGGTTAGCGATTACCTTGGTAAATACTTTGTAGACGACTGACAGTAAGCTGATCGGCCTGTAATTTTTCAAGTCCTTCATGTAGCCTTTCTTATGCATTAGGATGATCTTCGCGTGCTTCCAAGAATCCGGTACCATTGCGGTCATTAGGCATTGCGTATACAAATTTGCCAGTTTTTCAAGTACAATTTCTCCGCTATCCTTCAAGAGGTCTGCTGGTATCTGACCCTCACCAGGTGCTTTGCCCCCTTTCATTTCTTTCAAAGCATTCCTTACTTCTTCGGTCGTTACTGGTGGGATGTCTATCTCCTCTGAACTACTGTCTCGTTCGGCGTTATCCTGGATGTCCCGGCTACTGTACGGATCCCTATAGAACTCCTCGGCTACTGTGCCTATTCTATCCCTATTTGTTATGACATTGCCTTGCTTATCCTTAAGTGCATACATCTGATTTTTCCCCACGCCAAGACGTCTCTTCACTGCTTTCAGGCTACCTCCGTTCTTGACAGCGTATTCGATACTCTCCACATTATACTTCCGTATGTCAGCTGTCTTGCGCTTATTGATTAACTTCGAGAGCTGCTAGTTCTATTCTGTCAGCTGCGGTAGAGATTGTCATGGTTTGCCGTTTCCTGATTAGACCTTTCGTCTCCTGTGAAAGTTTACCAGTATCCTGTCTAGCCATAGTGCCCCCGACATCTACTGCACACTCCGTGATAATGCGTGTAAGGTTGTAGCTGGCTTCCTGTGTCGTCAGCTCGGCTTCCTCGTTAAGAGCGGAATATCGGTTCTGCAGCGCGATCCTGAATTCTTCTACTTTACGTCTTACTGGTAGCTCATTTATCGGCTTCTTTCGTACTAGCTTGTTGCGGTTCCTCCTCAAATCTTGCCTAATTCGAGATCTCACCATACGGTGGTCACTACACCTTACCCTTCCGAGCACTTCCACATCCTGCACGACGCCAGGGTGATCGCATAATATGAGCTCTATTTCATTTTTGTGCTCCCCATTCGGGCTCCTCCAGGTCCACTTCCGACTCTCCCGTTTACAGAAGAAGGTATTCATTATCCGTAGGTTATTCCGTTCTGCAAACTCAACTAGTAGGTCCCCCCTGCTATTTCTACTGCCCAGACCATAGTTCCCAACTGCGTTGTCTGCAGCCTGATTCTTGCCTACTGTAGCATTGAAGTCCCCCATAACTACGGTATACTGTGCTTTTACTTTAGCCTTATCCCATTCCACATCTTCATAGAAGCGTTCCACTACTTGGTCATCGTGGCTGGATGGGGGCGCGTAGCCCTGCAGCACCTTGAGCTTGTACCTCTTATTGAGCCTAATTACAAGACCTGCTGCCCTTTCGTTAATGCTATAGTATTCGTCTATGTTGCCAGCTATGCGTTTATTGGCTACAAATCCCACTCCCAGCTCTCTTCTGTCCTCTAGACCCCGGTAACATAGGACGTGTCCATTTTCCAGCACCGTAATGGCTTCGCCTGCCCTCCTAACCTCGCTAAGCCCTATTACATCCCATTTAATGCCCTCTAATTCCTCGAACAACACCTCGAGACTTGCTTCTCTAGATACGGTTCGCGCGTTAAACGTTGCCAGGTTCAGATTCCATTGGCGTCCTGTCCGGATCCAGGGATTCTTAGCACCCTCTGCTCCGTCACAGGTCTGACCACCGCCGTGGTCGGTTGCTTTGCAGCCGCTGGGGACTGAGGGCCGAGGGTATTTGGTTAATCTTGGGTTAATCTTGTTGAGGGCCGAGGGTTAATCTTTTTCTTTACAGTGGTATTATTCATCCAAGCATGACCTTATTCAATGAACAGCTGAACAACTTTTATACACCCTTTCAGCACCGTTAGAAAAAAACAGCCGTTTTTCACACAACAAGGGTGTAAAGCTAGGAAAAGGGTATTGAGATTCAAGAAAAATGGTGTAAAGGACTCCCACCACCTTTTCCCACTTATGCTACACTCTTTTTGGATAAAATGGTGTAAACAAGATTAGTGTGTAGCCTAACCCATTTGATAGGCTGTAGGTTTTAACGCGCCGACTGTTCAGAGGCGATGAGGCACGCAGTAGTGTAGGCCTCCGGATTAATTTTCACCACCTGGGGTCTTTAACGTGCGCCGACATCTCGTACACACGGGCGTTCTTGCCTCTCGGCTCCATCAGAAAAGCGGCCGCCCCGGCCGGGAATCGAACCCGCGCCCTCGTGTTCAGCAGCACAACGCCTTAGCCACTGAGCCACCGCGGCGGGTGTGGACTGTTTCTCAGGTCACGTCAATTTTCTAGCCTTTCACGGCTCGCGCGCTATCTGTTGGAAACTTTTGTTAGTGTTCAGCGTAGAATGTCGTCCCAATAGGCTCGAACGTTATATACTGTGCATTCGTGTGGATAAAACGTCGTTTTTGAAGCGTTATTTTCTATTGCAAAAATCAAAACCAGGTTTTCTTTCAAATAAAATACCACTTGTGTATTGACGTATTTCTCAAATATGGCAAATGTTTCCTTTTTGCTTAGCACTGATGACATACATGAAGTTGGCTCCTAACTTAAAATTTTGGTAGGTATTTTGCCATTTAAACTTCCTTTCAGACTTCCCGTAACTTTTCTCCCTACGGCTCAATTAGAGACAGACAGACAGACAAACAGACAGACAGACAGACAGACAGACAGACAGACAGACAGACAGACAGACAGACAGACAGACAGACAGACAGACAGACAGACAGACAGACAGACAGACAGACAGACAGACAGACAGACTGAATTTTTCGGGTTTAAATAGCCCAAGAAACGCTATCGTTTTTTAATGACGCACACCCGGGAAACGGAAGGGCATCGGCTCGTAGGACCATACAATAAGCGCCTGCTTCCGCCCCATGCGTTCGGAACGTATGCTTAAGCTGTCAGTGATTATTCCGCGTTGAACGTCGGAAGTTTGCAGAAGGTGGCGGCCTTGCGCTCGCTTTTTGTTTAATCCGCTTTCTTTTCTTTGCATATCCATTGCAGGTGTTCTTTCTTTTAAATAAGCAGGGGACCTACTGTCCAAAAGCGTGAATCGTAGGCTTTCTTAAAGACGGTAGTCTGCGTTGGCTATACCCAAAAGGAAAAAAAAAAGGTCTGTCTGTCTGTCTGTCTGCCTGTCTGTCTGTCTGTCTGCCTGTCTGTCTGTCTGTCTGTCTGTCTGTCTGTCTGTCTGTCTGTATGTATGTATGTGTGCCTGTCTGTATCTCTGTCTGTCTGTTTGTCCCCCTATAGAGCCATCCGGCCAAAAGTTCAGAAAATGTTATCAGCAGGTTTGTATAGAAAAGACATGTCCAACCTTTTAAATAAGAAAGCATAATTAATTGTTGACAAAATTATCCAGCAAGAAGAAACCATTACCGAATTTTTCGCAAACCAGCAATAAATAGGTTGTACTACTATGAGTGTTCTTTTAATTGAAAATACATGGCCGCCCAATTGTCAACATAGGAAGAAAAAGGGATAGAAACAATGTTTGGCGAAGTGCAAAATAGCTCGCGCTGGAACCTCGATCACGACGCTCGAGCGCGAGTCCAACAGTGGGCAAAGGTCTCAAACGATTGCTTGTTAGCAATACGAGAGCAGGAAAATTGAATTCAATTGACCAAATCTATTACCATTGGAGGAGTGGGACCCGAAGGGAAGAGCGTGAGCAGTAGGCGAAGAAGAGACAAAAGACCGGTACACGGCAGAGGCGGGAAAATACCGTCTTCTTTCGGCTATATTTACAGCGAAGCGAACAGGTACGGGGGCAGTTTTTCTCCTTTTGAGCACCGTCATTAAACCAATGCAGTTTTCATATTCAGTGTGAGTCGGCGGTGTCTATTGATTTACACGCGTGGATGATAACTGATAATTTTTGGCTATGGCAGAAGGATACGTCCTTATAACGCTGCGTGTGTATGTTGCATAATAAGCGCGCCATATTGCAGTAATCAGGCGCAATTTCTGCTTATGCGGTCAAGCATTGTTAGTTACAAGATGTCTGCACTTGGTCCCCGTAGAGCTGGTATGCTCCACCTACAACATGAATTTCCTAATCTCCCTTCCTAATTTTCTAATTTCCATCCTTCAGTCATGACCCCCTTGTCCTCCTTTAAGGCGAAATATTGAATGTGTCAAAACACCCTATGCGTATCCCAGCCCCGGGAAACGGAAAACCACGGGCTTGGCAATTTGAGAAAAAAAGCTCTTTTAAAGACGATAGTCTTTCTTGGGCTCCTTAAACCCAGAAATTTTGGTCTGTCTGTATTTCTGTATGTCTGTCCGTCTGTCTGTCTGTGACTCGATTCAGCCACCCGGCCAAAGCAAAACAATGCCTGCCCATTAGTCTTATATAGTCACAACTAAATCTACCCGTCTATGTCCGGTGTAAGGTTCATACTTGTCGACATTGTTGAAGAAGAACAAGACATTACGCAAATATGAGACAGCAAATCAATACAGAAGTGATATTTGCAGTGTTCCTTTATAAAAAAAAATCAAACATGCTTGCTTTTGCGAAATTAAATACTTCATCAACTGCAGAAAAAAAATTCACTTCGCCGTCGCCTACTGTCGCCCGCGCCACTATAGCTTCTTGCGCCATTTTAAGAAATCAACCGGCAACAGTTACGGAAGGTTCCACTAGATAGGTTCCACGTTCTGCTTGCAACGCACGTGGAGCAGGGAAACGCGGTTCTATAAACGTTGAAGTAGGGCGCCTCGATTAACGCGCGTCTCCGCCGTACAGCAGCGTTGGCATCGAGACACCTGGTTTGGAGCAGTGGAACCCGGGAAATTTAAAATGATTTAAGCAAACCTTTGGCGTCTTTGCCTTGGGAGGAGCGCGACGCAAGAGGAACAACATGAGAGGTGAGCGGTAAAGCGAAGGGAGGCATTTACTTCGCAATAGCCGATAAAGACTATCGTCTTTTGACGACATTTGCAATGAAAGGAGCAGATACGCGGCCAATTTTTTAACGTCACAACCGTGCACGGCTACCTTCATCTATCGCTCACCCCTGTCGTTAAGTTCAGAAAAAACGATGGTCGGGCCGGAATTAAAACGATAGAGATAACGAGGATAAGCTTTCTTTCCTTCACTGGCGCAAGAGAGTGTTTGCGCCCGATAGGGTACAAGAGTTCATTATCTCTGCGTACGGCCGGCACAGACGTCCGCGCATTCCTATTTCCGGACGTCCCACGCATGACGTAGCGGGACCTAGTTGCTGATGTACAGTCGGCCAAATCTTTAGCTGGCGTGCGCGAGCGGCGACTTTTCTGTGCGTAAGCGCCATATGACGGAGCCAAGTTGCAAACTGTTTGAGACTAAGCGCATGCCCAGAAAGCCGCGCTCAGTTGTGCCCATCGTCTGCTAGGCTGTTCCTTCCTTAGCGCGTCACCACTTATGAGCGCACTGCGAACGATCCAGTCGGCGTGGTAAAGCGAATGGGTTTGCTCTTATTTTATTTTCCCAAGATTAACGTTGCGGCAATCAATCGAGTAAATTTAAAGATACGCCGAACACGCCCAATCATGAGATAAGCCGAAGAACATGGGTTACTTATTTCTTCTTTCGGTTTTTTTTTTCTGTAGATGTCTACTTTATAGCTTCAGCACGGGCACCAATCTGTAAGTTCGCTGTGAAACCTCGAATCAGTGAAGCTGCTCTTCAGGTTGTGCTCGCGGCAATTCGCAACAGTCGCCAAAATGTAACCCCGTATATCTCAAAAGGCAAGACAGACATCGGGATGTTATCGAAAAGGGTAGCTATGTAGCAAACTATTCTTTACTCAAACATTTACTGCCAGGGTTGCAATGAATATTCTTCGTTACGGTCACAAATATTGCATCACGTTGTTTGCATCTGAACGAAACAGCACATAATGCGTTTTTAAAGCATTTAATGATCATGCGCTGCATACTGGCTGATACGCAAAAAATAACGGTGAAGGTGTGTAGCAATATGCGGCTTGCACAGGTCTTTCAGGTGAAGTCGCCGCCAAGCTCTATTACGGCAGACATGCGGCGTGGAAGGGAGTCCTACAGTGCGGGTACGAGGTCGGTGTCGGCCTTCAGCACTTCCCACTGGCTTTTGATGGCTTCCCACAACTCATCAGAAGTAGCTGTGTGGAGGCCTATTTTTGACAAATTCGCTTTCAAAATTCCCCAAACGTTCTCCAGTACATTCATGTCTGCGCCCTTGTGCGGCCAATCGAGCGCCATCACACCAAGGCTTTCGAGGTGCGCTGTCACTCGGTGTGCAGTATGGATTGGGGAAAGGTCATGCATTAGCAGAAAATTTTCGGCGCTGTATGTTCCATCCAGCACATGAGGAAGCATCTGATGATCTATGATTGCTATGTAATCTTCGGAGCACAGCCGATCATGAATGCGGTGGAGGGGCCCGAGGCCATCTTTCGTGACAACCACCCACACGTTCACCGATCTTCTGCCACTCGCCTTGACGTCCTGGACGTAACGAGTATCATACCTAAAAAAACAGTGTTAAATGCAAATTATTCACCGTCACTAGCAAAACTAATAATACGGTATGTAAGACAACACGCCACCGGGTGGAAAGCCAAAAGTAAAATGATTTACCTTGTAGCGACTGGCCGGTATACTTTTGTGTCTGGTCCCACTGGGTGCAGAAGCTGCTTTCGTCTGTGAACGCGACGTTATGCCAGTCATCAACTGTCCATTGGAGATGCTTTTGAGCGAAGGCGAGTCTTTTTGTTCTGGCATTGTCAGAGAGTAGGGGTTTCCGCGCAGCAATCCTGTTTCTCATCCCTGCTTCTCTTAGTCGTTGCCTAATAAGTTCATTAGAAACATTTAGGCCAATGATAGCCCTTATCTCACCCGCTGTTATGAACGGATTGTCACTCACACAGGAAACAATCTGTAAGTCCTCTTCTTCGGTTGTTTTTTTGGTGAGGCAGCGAGGAGAATCTGCAACCCGGCCTTCGTCCCGGTAGGCACGTATTATTCTTCCCACTGAAGCCTCAGCCACTCTAGTTGCTTGAGCGATTTTCTTTTGTGCTAAGCCGCTCATTGACATTCCTATAATTTGGAGTCTTTTCGCTTGAGGTATTCTGGGTGGCATTTTGGTGACTGCCGAAAACTGCTGCGAGCACAACCTGCAGAGCAGCTTCACTGATCATAGGTTCACAGCGGCCTTATAGTTTTGCAGCCACGTTTAAGATATCAAGCACGCATACGACTGATAACTGCCCTTAATACACACGAGAAGGCGTTTACGTCACAAGGTAAAAAATGAATAAACCCTATTCTTCAGCTTATCTCATGAGTCAGCGTGTTCGGCGTATCTTGAAATTTACTCGATTGATTGCTGCAACGTTGATCTTGGGAAAATAAAATAAGAGCAAACCCATTCGCTTTATCACGCTACCTGAATCGTTTCCAGTGCGCTCATAAGTGGTGACGCGCTAAGGAAGGAACAGCCTAGCAGACGATGGGCACAACTGAGCGCGGCTTTCTGGGCATGCGCTTAGCCTCAAACAGTTTGCAACTTGGCTCCGTCATATGGCGCTGACGCACAGAAAAGTCGCCGCTCGCGCACGCCAGTTAAAGATTCGGCCAACTGTACGGGGCACATTTTTGTCGGTTCCCGCGTTCTCGGGGTTGCGTCGAGGGGTGTTTTATCTATAGCGCTACGATACGCAATCGGCAACCACTACACATCGCACGCACGTACGCGCCATACCACCAATGCTGGCGACGATGGCCTCGCTATTTTTGTTTGCTTTCAAGCGGCTTCGTTATCTGCTTGGAGCGTCGGCCATAGAGAAATAAAAAATTAGAAGAGTGGACACACGGGCTTATCGCGGCCGAGTGGCCTGACTCGCGCGCCGTCCGGCAGTCGGCGCAAGTTGTTAAAAACTATATATTTAAAATTAAGCTAACACACAATATTATACTTTTAAAATTTTGTTACACATTAGACTACACATTTTTATTTGTGTAATAAGTTGAATGGCTGTCAATGTAAATTTTTGTGGCTTCTTTGCGCCAAGCCTGGCCAAGCCGCAAGCGCAAGCCGCCATTTGGGTCTTTCGGCAGCATTTGCACGTGCGTGTCTGCAGCCTCGTGCTAACCTCTGTTGTTGAGAAGGAAACGCCTAGCGCTTTATTTGCGACATCGGTTTTGCATCCTGAACGAAAGGTGAGACTTTCTTTTTTAAAGTGCTGGTGTGGCGTATCATATTTACGTTTCCTTGTACTGCAAACGCTGCGAGCACTGCGTAACCTCAGGGAATCAGGCATAGCTAGTGCTGCGTCTTTAAGATAAGCGCTTTGGAAACGCCCCGGAAAGGCGTAAGACACCATTTTTTAGCTGGACGTAATGGTATTTTAGGCTGGTTGTGCCGTTTTATCTAGCGCTGAGGGATGCCAGCGGTACGCGCCCGTCGTCGCACGTAGCGTTTTACGTGCCGCGAACGACGGCTGTGAGTTGCGGAAGTGGCCGGCCGGCCGGCGGTCCGTAGGCGAAGCAGGCGTTGTGCGCTGTCGCTGCACTGAATTACGTGAGCCGCAGGCCGCGTTGTATTATACTAGCTAGCCATTGCTAGCTTGGCCAACTGTTACTGCTATTATGGCCGTGATGCGCTGCAAAGCCGTCCGGGCTAACGTACACGGCGAAGTAGCCGTATCTGCATTAATTTGGCTTATCTGGGCATAACCAGCAGCCGTACACTCATCGTAAGTTTTACACATGGGTGCATACCAAGCTGCCTGCGTACAAAGCGAACCCGCTCGCCGACGCCGATAACGCGCGCTCGTCGCTTCGCTTTGGCGCGCCAGGTACGGTAAAAGCGCGTCTTTCGTCGGCAGATAACAGCTTTGCTCGAGGCGGGGTGAGCGCGCAGTGCATTGAAACCTTCAAATTTGGTCTTCGTTCTACATCGTATATCAATTCCGGTATCGCAGGCATTGCATACAACTGTTCCACACTTGCCGTTTCTTCAAGCGTTTGCTCTCTTTTTTCTGGTCGTATTTTGGCTAGTTTCATTAAACACGTATTGCGCAGATTTCACCTATTCAGTCGGAACTGTGTGTTTCTTGTCATATCTTTTTAAGGCATGGCCTTTGGCGGTCAGTAGTACTCAGTACGACGCTCACTGCTGCTTGCCATGGTGCTCACACAGCGCCCAAATATACTTTCGCCAGGTGCCCGTTCTCGGGATGCGTTTCTTTCGCGAGCCCGTGGGGCAACAGGTTTGTTTAACGTTCAGCTCGCTCTCGCTCTTCGTCCTGATTTTACAAAAAAAGACAAAGGGATTCAGGCTATGTGAGCAGCGTTATCATTCTTGTTAACCCAAACAATAGGTGAATTGCATTAAGAATGTGCCTAACCAGTGTTGTGAAATTACAAAGACCCATATTTTAAGTGTTGCTAATAGCTTGACCGCATGATTGCTGAATAGAATAAGAGAACTTGTGTTTTAAATAGGTGGCATGCACTGGAGGCAATATTTGAATACTAGTTGCAGTGAAATTTACAGACTATTCGCATATCATCTGTCATTGCAAGCAGTTTGTGTACTATAGCACCTATCACCTGTGCAGGTCTACAGGTGCCCTCAAGACAGAGCCTACCAGCCAGCTGCATTCGTCATACCAAACATGGTGCAAGCACTTCATGAATCGTGCCCTCACAGGACTCACAAAAGTGGCCGTGCCAACTGTTCTCCCAGAGTTATTCAGTTGTATTGATGACTGTCTGCAATGCTTCTTGCTACCTTATTGATGCTTCTGATGAATATTGCAACTGTATTCCATCTATTGAACCTTGCCATTAGCACCTAAAATCTAACGCAAGTCTCGGCACTCAATAAGGCGTGACCACTGAAAAGACTATCGTTGACTCAGGGAACAAACGGTTTTTTATCACTGACATGCCTCATATCATTAAAACCACTAACAACAGCGTATACAGTCTCCAAACTCCACTCGCAAGTTATTGTTGCTGCTAGTTGTAATATTGTGAAAACAGTACATTCACAAAAACCCTTTTACATTATGAAGACTGCCAGGGTAAGAGGTCATGCTAAATGTCGTTGGTCACCATACGTGCTGCCTGTTGTCGGACTGGCCTAGATGAAGAGAACTATGTTGGGACCTACGTTGTCAAATGCTTATGGGATTCTGTAATGTGCCACCATTGTCTCATACACGAGAAGCATATATTGCTTCCCTGTTTCTTATATTAGACTGTTCGTATTGACAGCGGAAGGCATGAATTTGTGTGCCTTAATCGAGCCTGGAACCTGTCGGTTGACTACGTGCACGTACCTAAAATATCCCCGCCTGGCCCTTTGCCTTTACTGGGAAGGCAACGCTTTCCGAAGGTAACCCGGCTTCTTGGGAAAATGCACCCTTGCAAGGAACCAATAGGAAGTTGATTTTTTTCCTCTTAACCTTTTGCGTGTGCATCTCCACATAAATGGGATTTCTGTTCAATTACTGCTACTGATTTGAAGTTGCCCCGAGGCAATAGATCTCATTAGCGTTCATCAAATAAGCAAGGCCATCAAAGCCAAAGTTTTTCCCTTTCACATCCTAACTGGAGAAATTGCCAGACTAAGAAAATTATCTGCGGAGATAGTGGTTGTAAACAGTTGCAAGTATCCGAGTGTCTAGATTATGTTATGGTTGATATTTTTGTATGACTGCAACAGCGCACAGAGTCTGAGGGTGTCGTAGATACAAGTAAACCTGTGGATGGCTGAGTTTCTGGGTTTTTCTGCATTTTCAATTACCGTGGAGAAAAAATCCTTTGTGTGGTTGTGATACCTTTACTTGTGCATTTTTTTTTCATTCCTGGAAACGTATTTTCCTCTCACTACTGTGTATTGTCTCTGTTGTGTATTACTCACTGTTTATTATTATATGTGTGTTGCAAAGAATGATGACAATTTGAACTTGTTCCGTTTAGTGCCATGCAATAAATATTTCTTCATTTATGATGTGTCTCTTTTATGTGTCTCGGCAACATTTGAACACGCGACAGAATTCTTAACCAAGTGTGAGTGGTACTGTAAATTGCAATTTCACGTTTTCAGAAAAAGGTTTTTTTTTTTGTAAAAGCATACGGGCATTATGCCTGAGAATGATATATTCAAATAAACACTAATTATTGCATGAAAGCGTCCAAATACCGTACCGATGCCCGTCGCCGTGAGCAGCGCTTTTTAGTCCTTCAAACTACCCGCCAAAATCGGTGTCCGTGAAACCGAAACCAAAAGTGAACGAAAGTATGGTTAGTAGTTTGGCTCTCCGTCCGCTCGGTGCGCTACACTACAGTACAGTCATTCGGCCGCAGGGCTCTATGGGAGTGTCCACTCTTACCAGTATTTCTTTCTCTATGCGTCGGCCCCTTTCCCTTTACGTCGCTCTTTTTAGTTTTGGTTGTTCTACGACCGCTTTGAGTCGTGTGGCCGCCCTTGTGGATTCGCACTCCTGAAAGTAGACGCCTTACTCCGGGCGTTCATCCGATGCGCATTTTGTTTTCTTATTTTCCCTGGACATTTTTCTCTGTTTCTTTGGTCTATTGCGTACTTATTCGGGAACAAGCTTGTGGTGGTCTATGCTGCGAATTGTACTTATCTGGAACCGCCCTCACGCGATGCAAGCAGCAGGTTAGGAGACAGAAAAAGAGTAAAACTTACTTTCAAGAGCCTTTATAGCAAGGTTAAATTTGACTCTATCCCTTCGGTTAAACTTTACCATACCTTTCTCAAGCATTGATGGACGCAAAGAAAATATGCATATCCTTTACCTTCCTGCATTCTTTTGTTTGGTACCCAATTAAAGGTCCCCCCACATGCCCTAGGAATTTCAGGGGACGAGAGGTAGACGATCAGTAGGGACATTAGAAGGAAGCTTTTAATCTCTCACTGATGTCGACTGCAGTTCCCCCAAACCACATTGCAAGGAAGCGGAGTTTCTCCACCTATGGTGATTATCATCTGTGACGTGAAGAAAAAGCATTTCCCAAAGATCGGAATCGAACCTGGGCACTTCGTTTTAGAAGCCGACGTCTGTGGGATTGCGCCATGCCGACGCGGTCGACGCAGCTTTGATTTGGAGAGGGATGCATGGACGGGGAAATTACACAGAAAAAATGCCCATCCATCTACACTAACATGAATGCTGGGTAGGGGCGAAGGATGCAGTGTATAAGTGTATTCTTGCCGCCTTGGCGTTTTTGACAACAGAGACGAAACCCTTAGGGGGTGTAGGCATACAGCTTTGCTGTAAAAAGCCTCAGATCTGTGAAGCACGAAGCTCTATATCGCGAGGCATAAACGAGTGCCTCGGTGTTTTTTTTTAGCACGCGTTACGAAGCGCTCCAACGCGAGGCGTAAACGAGTGTCCCGGTGATCTTTTTGTGCGCGTTACGTTCTAGCGCGAGGCGTAAACGACTTTCCCTGTGTTTTAGTATTGCGACTACATAAGACGACGATTACGACCGCGACAATTACGACGACGACAGGTGACGCCCCCAGCCTCAGCCCCTGAGGGGCAGCGCCCCCAAAATCGTGCAGCCTCCCCCCCGTTCCGCCCCCTCCAACAACCACCATGGTAGAACGCGAAGCATTCTTTATGCGAAATAAAATAGCGACTGCGCAACGCCGCTGCGAACAAAAGTCGAAACTGCGTGCGAGTCAAAGACAAAGCGCGGCGAATCGAAGTCCGAACGGTCTGCGCGTAGGCTAGACCAAGCTCAGACGCCAAACCATAGAATACCTACGACAAAGCTCCGCGTTCAACCATCGTCGTCGTTATGGGTGGGAGGAGGAGGCAGAGTTTTTACACGATTACAACGAAAAATTCCAGCCTTTTCCGGGGCTATCGCGTCGAAGGTTATGGTAACACAGGATCTGTTGTGCCACGGCCGGACTGACTTTCCTCCCGCGCTCTCCTTACGGCTTTCGCAAAACCGGCTAGGCGCATGGGATTTTTTCTGACGCGGAGTTGGAGGGGCTGACCGCACGAGGGCAGCACCACCTCACTGCAAGCTCTGCGTCGCCGCGCAAGACAAGAGCAAGGCAGCTTGAGCGTCGATACATAACCAGTGAGCTTTCGCGGTGGCATTTCCGCATGAAACGGGGCAGTTAGTGTAATCGATATGGCTAAGATTTTTCGTTCTGGTATATAAACGATGTTTACGCCAGGCAGTTCTCTACGCAATAAGATCAAAGCAAAGTTTTTCGCATATGTAAAATATTTGTTTGCAACATTCCTGACTTGACGCGCACCGTCACACATAAAGTTTTATTTTATGGTCAGCTTTATGCAATTTTGGGAAACAATGCAATACGAACTTTCCAAGACGTCCGCCCTAGAAAAAAGAAAACGCAACACACCCCACAAGAACTGCCGAATGTAGACGTGTAAACTCAAGAAATAACACCATGAACGAAGGGGGACGACATAGACAAGCGCTAGTTCCAACTAGCATTTAAAGGGGTCCTGAAATACCTTCCGCCGATGCGTGGATGTGCATGTAACCAAATAAAGCAATGTATTGGCAATCTCCTCCCGCAAGAATTTCGTTAAACCGATGAGTATTAGCTGATAAATCGTAAATCAAAAACCGCGCATTATCGTCGCGCCGCGTTTCCTCCTCCTTTCAACTTACTCTCCGCTGTTGACGGCGAGCGAGCCTTCCCTCCCATGATGCTGCGCTCCTCGGCAGTGACGTACTTCCGCTATTGCGCTGCTCACACTGCCGTCTGCTGCGGGCAAGCTTTGTTGACACCGTGAATCCCGCACTCCGCTCAAGGCTGGAAAAGCGAATGAAAAATCTGGCCGCATGTGTGAGGCGGCCTGGCCTTGCCCTTTTGCGGTGTACGTTGCTGGAGTCTCTAGTAACTTTGGGTGGAGTTGCTATCGGCGGCACGTGACTTTTTATCGGCGGCGAACTCGCAGCCGCACGGGGGGATGGTGCGCTCGCTCCTTTGGATGCGCAGCGCACTGTTTATCCAAAAAGCGCCGTATCAGATGTGGCCCCACTGGTGCCGGGTCTTATTTTGTGGCGGTGGTAATTCCCGCCTGCGGCATGTGAAAAAGACATTTTAAACCGATACAGAACCGGTGCACGAAACGCCAGTTCAGCTTGGGGCGACGCGTGGTGGAGAGCGGCAACGCTGGCAAAACATGCTCCGCCGCGGCTCTGAGCTTTTTAGCGCTGGAGCGAGAGCCATTTTTTGACAATATCAAACATCGGTTGCCCTGGGAACAAGGCACAAACCGCTCTAGAAGTCATTTACGGTTGCGTGATCCCGGTTCAGCTCGGGGCCCCACCTCGCGGCATATGGGTACTGCAGGCATACTACTCACTCCCATTTGGCGAGATGCGTTTGGAACTACAGGAGGCGATGGTGTGTTTGTTGTGGACGCCTTTGTTTCGCGATGAAATGCGACGTTGTGTTTCTGCGGGTGGATAGTGCTTCCCATGGTCTGGATTATCTTTCTCGAGCGGCGTACGACTCAACCTCGCATCGGGTATGTGCAGTGTGCTTGGCTAAAAGCCATCTCGGCTTGTGCGCCAGAATTAAGTGACTTGCTGTTCGTCCCCGCAAACCGCGCGCGAGGTGAGTGCCGAATTTAGGAGGGGCAGAAGGAGGCAACCCATCTTCTGTCAATCGCGGTTCGGACTTGCAACGCATGTTGTGACGTTGTGTTCATTCGAAACGTATCTCTGGATTGTTTTGAAGTTGAATAAAATGTATGCATCAAACCCGGGCATTCGGCTCAGGGCGTTCTCTGCGATTGCAAGAAAGAAGTGCCACGGGGCTTCAACGCTTTCTTTATGGAACGTACTCAAGTAAGAGAATATCCATGTCGTGTTATGGCCCTGTTGCATTCAATACAAACGGTTAAGCGTTTGTTTACACTTGTTTCGTTTGTCGTGAAATGTCCAAGCACTCCGGCACTCCGCTGGCAGATCAGCCGGCGAGCCGACGCTGAGCAGACGACTCATCTCTTTGCCGGAAGTGCGCGAAAAAGCCGCCCAATAGCAGGACGTCTAGCTCATGACGAACATCTGGGAATCAATGACGTAGACATGTGAAGATGGCGGCGTCCAAACAACACGAAGGGAAGGGTGAGAAAAAAGCGACAAACTTTGCAACAAAAGTGTGAGCTCTCCGCTGCGCGTTAAAGAGTAATACCTGGCACAGATGATGTTGACGACCCAATCTATTGATTGTGGAGTTTAACGCGCCGACGCAACGCAGGCGATGAGGCGCGCCGTAGTGGAGGGCTCCGCATTCATTTTGACCACCTGGGGATCTTTATCGTGCGCCGAAATCTCGTACACACGGGCGTTTTTGCTTTTCGCCTCCATCAGAAAAGCGGCCGCCGCGGCCGGGAATCGAACCCGCGACCTCGTGCTCAGCAGCGCAACGCCTTAGCCACTGAGCCACCGCGGCGGGTATTGATGACCCAATCTAACGATTGCGCTAGTCAATTTAGTGTGCTCAAAACGCCTTTCAGGGCCCCTTTAAGGATGCGGGTTTGATTCTGGGGAACGGCGGCTGCTTTTTGTATGGAGCGAAAAGCGCGAACACACGTGTGTTGGAGATTTCTTCGGACATTTAAGATACCCAGGTGGTCAAAATTAATCGGGAGCTTTCCACTAAGGTGCGCCTACTCGCCTGTGTAGCGTCGGTGCATTAAACCTCATAATCAATCAATCAGCATTTATTCGTCAAAACGCTCATATATTACACAAACATGCGTACATCAGCGAAACATTAGATTCCGCAGCGGGACCATATGTCAGGCGAAAAAATTGCAATATATTTTGACCTAGCTCGTGTTCCTAAATACAGATAATAACTAGGGAACAACCGCCAACTCTATAACACCCGGTACCCACACACAAAAAATAATAATAAAAAAAACAAAGCAAAAAAAGCAGGGTGCGACAGTTTGGAATTATTCATGGGCATGTTGCGCAATCTATTTGGCCGATAAACCCAA
The DNA here is from genome assembly GCF_048455015.1 of Haemaphysalis longicornis. Taxonomy (NCBI): domain Eukaryota; kingdom Metazoa; phylum Arthropoda; class Arachnida; order Ixodida; family Ixodidae; genus Haemaphysalis; species Haemaphysalis longicornis. The sequence continues at coordinate 190,009,722 of NW_027526422.1, forward strand.
TGACAGCATACTTATGCGATTGTGACCAAGGCGAGCCATCTAACATGTCGCAATGGTTTCCATTGCGAGCTGGTTTTTCTTGTTTGCAATCCCAACAGTCCCAGTAAAGAGAAGCGTGCATTCGCATTTCCGGCAATGTGAACAGTTGCAGTGTGCACATCCTTCACGGCCCGCAGATGCTCCTGCAAGCACACGTTCAAGCATCGCGATGTATGGCCTACGTATTTGTGACCGCATGGTAGGTCTACAATGCAATACGAACTTTCCCAGAAGTCCGCCCTAATCTACAATATAGTCCATCAGGAAACAAGGTATGAAACACCAGTCCTTATAAATAAACGGGGTAGAAAAAATACACATGCAGACTAGTTGTCCAGTCTACTGCATATATAAGGATCCCATCTGTAATATACAAATTAAAAATAATTAATTTCTTGTGAGCTGTGTTCCACCTCGCCGTGCGACTTTTTCCGGTTGATTTCTCGTAAAAACTGGCAAGGCCTGGATAGTTATATACAGCTTGGCAATCCTCCTTCACAAATAATAAATCCGATTGCTGCGTCGATAGCGCTTTAACGATGAGACTTCATCTGACCAAATAATGCTAGCTTGTTGGAAGGCAACAACACTACGATAAGGCTCTCACTATGTGAAAGTAGCGATTATAGGTCCTTGAATTCAACCTGCAGAACACGAAGCCATTTCTCAGAAACACAATGATCCTTCAGGACATCTTTTCATGGCGCCACCATTAGTTTTCGCCGCTATGAGTGCTGGTCAACGTTACCAGGTTAAACGCGGGCAGCTTACTGGACAACAGTGCATATTCATCGGAGGATGTGCAACCGTGCACTTTCCGCGCCACAAACTGTCACACATGCGGCTGTAACCGGCACTGCGGCGCACACACGGCGCCCGCAAACGCGCTTGGAGGCGGCGGAGCAACAGTGATTTAGCAGCGTCAACCCGAACTTGCGGCGGCAGGCAGGAAGGCGTCCCAATGCGAAGGCCGTAAGAGGAGCGCGGGAGCAGGAGAGTCGAGTCCGGCCATGGTTGTGCATAGCTCGCACGCTCGGATGGTTTCCGGTGAACGAGTAGCGTCGCTACAGTATTTTGAGTTTCAAGAAAACCACAATTTATCTGCTTTCACATTGTTTGCCGCCCCCGTATTAGTGCTGTTGTGGGGTTTCCCTGGTCTCTGGCCGTCCGCCATCAACCATGATCATAAAGCGCCCACTGTAAGACATTTCTACAAATGGAAACTACCTCATGGACAGCCAGAAGTGCCGGCTGGCTTCAGGCCAACGCGCACTTCTGGCTTAAATCGAGATCTGAGGCAACACAAGTGTATAAATCTGGCACAGCGACTAGCAAGGAGGCGTAAGGCAGGATATACACGCAAAATCGTGGCTACTTACCGGAGTTCGAAAAATGCTTTCAGGGTGTAGCCCTTTGGCACCCGTTCGAGGGGCTGAGCGGCGTCGCCATCGGTGTCATCGCACGAACGATGGCGTGTCCGAAGAGTGAAAGTAAGCAGAGGAAGAAACTGTCGAGAAATTGGGAGGGGAGGTGCGGTTCGCCGTGGCGTCGCGAGACGCTTCTCCGAACGTGTGCAAGGGGAGGGTGCAGTATGCTGTGCCCGCATGTGACGCTCAACTGCGCGACGCTTGGAGGAAAGGTGAGGGCGCGGACGCGTGACGATGTTGGGTGCTCACTTCATAAGACGCAGTTCGCGGTCTCTTGCTAAGAAGCACTTCGCGCCGCCGACGCAGCGTAGCATCATAGCTGCCGTCGAGAGGACCCACGAGTGAGTGCTGCCTCAGCGCACTGCAGCCATCAGGAGTGACTATTTCCACCATCGGGAGAGTGAGTGCTGAACGGCGAGTGGCATCAACCGGTCGTGCGCTTCGCCAGCCGCTGCTGCTAAACGAGCTGCCAGAGTGGAGCCTCAACACCGCCGACGCCAGAATCCCGCGTGAGGTCTCAACAACAAGAGAGGCAATGCATGCATGTGCTTTATCAGCCGCTGCAAATGCACGTTTTATGTAATCATGCAAATATGTCTGTTTGCGATTCTTTGCTTCAACATATTTTGCACCGTCGAAACCGCCAAACAGCTGCTCCCAAATATCGCATTACGGAGTATTGTAATAGCCATTTTTTATTCTATAATTGAAACGATGAATAGTGCCACGTAGTAAATGGTGCCAGCGTCCTTTCTCTCCGATCTTCTCGTCGTACTTGTTTATTTTTTGCACACGACTCTAACAAACACGGTCAAGCGCGCCGCTTGGCGGGGTGATGTTTTGAATCGTTACACCTGTTTCGTTTGTGCACGGACTATGCAATATCTAATAGTCATATGCCCCCGTGGCCGCATCCTGATTAAGCTGGAAACCAAAATGTTCTGGGTCTTTTTTGAAGGAAACGTCCTTGTTCCTCGTTGCCTGTGTCCACGCAATTCAATCTACCTAAGCGTAGCCGTCACGCTAGAGTTAAGAATAGCCACTGATATGACGTGGCATGCTGCCGATGGGCACAAATACAGGCATTTAGGTTAACACCGGGATAACAAAAGACGTCATAAAGTAGTGGTCTGTTTATGTTGAGAACACTTTAACACGTAAGTGGCGGACTTTGTAGCCTGCCGATTTGGTCGTCGACTGAAAAGATTAGTGCCCTTCCGCTCTGTGAAGAAGGATGACCTGCGAAGCTGGACGCAGTCCACAAGATGCACTAAACTAAACACGTCTGTTTAGAATTTGCGATTGAAAAATTAGCACTGATCCCAATGAAAATTCAATAGACTCGACTCGAGGCACCTTAGTGTGTGCGTAACACACCAACTCCATCCTCTCGACCACTAAGGACGCCAGACAGTTCGCATTGGGGTGGTGAACGCACATGTTTAAACCTCCCGCCTGCACAACGGACGTGTCAGTCAGTGAGGGTATGCAACCTACACCTGCGCGTGCTCGCCCCCAGCCCCTATCTTCCCTTCACTCACAACCTGTAGCTTGAAGTTTCTCCCAATCCTGGAAACATTCCCAGCTACTCGCCGAGCTGGAACTTGCGGCGGCAGCGGTGGTGGCAGCGGCTTTCTGTTGCTTTAGCACCCATTCGCGCTTCTGTTCCGGCAGACGCTCCTTATATTCCCGCTGTTCCTCCCCCTCCGAGCGAGAAGCGTCCGTCCCATGGGGAGTTAAAGCCAGGATGGACCCTAGCGTTATTCCAGTGGACAGACTTGTGGCACTACGTTTCCCTCCCGCGTCGTAGGAATCTCACTGTGTGTGTAACCCACCAATCCACACCCAAACCGCTAAACCATTGAAGAGAGGCCGAATGGAGACGCGATACTTCCATGTATAAATTTCCTGCCAGCACAAAGGGAATGCCATCGGTAGCGGCATGAAGCGCTTAGCTGTGCGTGCGCACCTCCCTGCTTCCATCCCCGACCAGTGCACGCGTAAACGCCGTTCATACTTGTGGCGATAAAAAGCGATAGCGACGGGAATTCCGTCGCTTTGTCGGGCGACGATCGTTTTTGACGAATGGTCGAGACCAATTTTCGTCGCGCGACATAATGCCGTCGCTTTCGCTCGCTTTTGTCGCAAGTGTGAAGGGGCCCTAAACCAGCAATCGGTGATGGTCGCGTGCCTAGGCGTGAAATACGCGGGCGAAAATGTTGCGCGGAAAGGCTTGCATGCTGAAGAATTGCGGGCTCACGTCGGCGTTCAAAGCGGGTGAGTTGCTTTCTGAACGCCTGATAACGGCGCTGTCGCAGTTATCAGCAGATTGTGCAACTTGTGAAAGAAACATCTGCGGTGGCGAGGTGACTACACGCTGTGAAAGCGGGTTTGGTTGGGGGTGAGGAGTCCCGTCGGAGCGGCGCCGAATAAAGTGGCTTCACCGGAATGAAAATTGGGGTGTTTAGAGTCATATACTGTTTCGCAGTAAAAGGAAGTGGGGACGCTGATACCTTCTCACAGTTATTTCTACCGGCTTGTCTTACGAAGCAAAATGACAACACTGCGATCGCCGCGAAACATTGGCACGCGTCGCGTCACGCATTGGATTGATCGATTGCAGGGTTTAACGCACCGACGCAACGCAGGCGATGAGGCACGCCGTAGTGGAGTGCTCCGAATTCATTTTGACCACCTGGGGATCTTTGCCGTGCGCCGAAATTTCGTACAAACGGGCGTTCTTGCTTTTCACCTCCATCAGAAAAGCGGCCGCCAAGGCCGGTAATCGAACCCACGACCGCGTGCTCAGCAGCGCAACGGCTTAGCCACTGAGCCACCGTGGCGGGTGCGTCCCGCATTGAGTTGCGACTGCAACGTCAAGAAAGTATGCAGTTTATTGAAGCCCTAGAGTACACTGCAGGCGGGTTTAAAATGAAAAGCACTGCGCTAACAGCGGAACCTGTACAGTGAATCGTGGCTATAGCGAAACGGCTAGGCTTGTGCTGTTTGGACGCGTCGTTCATGGTATTTCGTGACACTGGGTCGTATTCGTTAGCATCCAGGCCGCCCGTAGAGAGCAAGTAGATACCTGTTTTCGAAACTGGGCGTCTGTGAACCGAGACGTTCACGGCGTTTGAGTCAGCCGGCTCGGTCTGACAACGGAAACTGCGTAATCCACTGTGCAATTTGGACGTTCCTCTAGAACAGCAGCTTTGAATTTCATAGGCAGGCACTGAAAAGGAAATGCCTTGATTATTTTACACCCTTTTCAAAAATATTACAGCTGTACCTCGTAATTAAACGTGAAAATTCCTGAAAGGATGAACGATAATTACATAGGTCATGTTCCACTAGAGCATGCAGCCAGAGGAGCTCTGTGTATCACTGTGTTTCGCTTCTTTTCCTCATGTAGTGAAAAACTACCCTTCGCAGGAAAAAAACACATCCTCTGCTGAAAGAAGCTACACAATCGTTGGTTCCGCGGATACCGCTAAAAACAAGTGGTTATTCTGTTTAGATGACAAAAACGCTCGTAGTTTCGCTGTCTTTTTTGTGCTGAGTGAAAAGTATTTTACTCATCATGCTCCCCTGCCGTGTGTCAAAAAATGGACAGCATGCACGAAAACACCGAATAATGGTCCCATTTTTTAAAACAAAATTCCGCAATATCGTAAGAAAACCTGAAAGGGAGGTCACTCGGGCAAATGTGGCCTCAGGAAATACGTCACGATTACGTGTACCCGCTAGTTCGAGCGACAAAGAAATGTTATAAAAGGCAGGTTGACGCCCATTGTTGTGCATCTCAAATCTTATTGGTAGCTTGACTAAATATTTCACTCTCATGACCTGGCTAATCATTCTGAGAAAGCGTTTCTGTTGATCAGAGCCCAAGCGACCACAGTCCGCCGGCTAGAGACCTACTCCTACCCCCACTGTTCCCTCCGCCATTTTACCCCCTCAAATTAGAGCAGCTGCCACTTTTTGCCCCAGGCAGGCAGCCTGTATCATCTGGTCTGCGAATGCCAACAATCCCCATCCCTCACACCCAGTCCCCGTCCCACGTACGAGCAGTGGGTGGACCGGTTGTACAGCTCAGACTTCTCGACCCAGCGCATGCTGATAGAGAGGGCAGACCAGCCAACAAGGACGAGGACATCCCTGACTAGTGAAAGCCCGCCCCCGGTTCTCTCCCCATTCTGCACCATTAAACTCGAAATTAAAGATGTTTATTATCTCTATATATGCTGCAAAGGCGTAAATTCTTCTTGAAGTTGTAGATATTTAAGTTTGAAGTTTCTAGTTTATTTCAGACATGAAAATTACGTTGCTGAGGGGGTGGGGAAAACTCCCCAGGGTAGCGGATTGGTGACGCTTCCTATGTTTGCCCACTTCCTCGTAAGCAGAAGAACATTCCCAGCTCCCCATCCACAGTGATCCAGACGAGACACCACCAGGTTCCGAAGACTTCCAACGAGCTTCTAGATTCATCGCAGCCTTCATGCCATGTACCCTACCCTATACCCGGCCACCTATAATTTCTCACCATTACCTGGTACCCTATACCATCAAATATTGGATTACGGGCACACCCCGGGCCTACCCCCCAACATTTCCATCATTTACGAGCTGTGTGCTACGTGCACGAAATGTCCCGACCCTGAGAACCAGCGCATACTCGTGAAGAAGGCCAGGACTTCCAACAAACGCCTGGGCATCCCGGTAAGAGACACCTTTCACCCGGCGGGTGCCCTAACAGTTGCGCCAACGCTCGTCAAATAAACGCTTTTTCTCATCATCTTTTTTCAAGAAGCAATGACAACGGTTGCCATGATTGTAGGCAGATACGGTTCCTTGCTTTTTTCTGGTCTACCGCCAGAGAGCTAACTCGTGCGAAATCAGATCTTTCGTCGAGGAAAAAAATAAGGCAGCGTTTGGCCTGTTCTTGTTTTCAATCCCCTTTTGCAGTGGAGGGTGTTACGCGATGTTCCTAGCGAAACTCAGAAAAGAAGCTCTGCTGAGTTTTTAGGCATTTTTTTGCGTCCTAAACACGGCATGTCCTCTGTAGCATCAACCGTGGTCCGGCGTAATTCGCGCCAACAGCGACAAATCCTACGATAGTATCCAGTAGAGTCTGAAAACATTCCATTTATCGTCATGGCAACAAGTGGCGAGGGGAGAAAGGAGGTTGGTGACGTCGTGGTCGCTGCTGAAGTCATTCTTGCGGAGCAGCGGGACTGCCACGTGCCGGCCGCAGCAACCGACGCTCCCTTAAAAGGGTCCTGAAATACCGCCCGCCGATGCATGGATATATATGTAACTGAATAAAGCAATGTATTAGCAACCTCCTCCCGCAAGAATTTTGCTAAAGCGATGAGTATTAGCTGAGAATTCGTAAATCAAAAACTGCGCATTATCTTCGCGCCGCATTTCCTTCTCCTTCCAACTTTTTCTTCGCTGTTGACGGCGCGCAGGGCTTCCCTCCCATGATGCTGCGCTCCTCAGCGGTGACGTACTTCCGCTAATGCGCTCCTCCGACTGCTGTCTGCTACAGGCATACAGTTTTTTACAATAACAACTAGAGAGGAATCTGGCGCTGCGATCGTACGCCTCAATGGGCGTGATGGGTAGTTCTGGATTCGGATTGGCGCTCGATGGATTGTGGAAGTTGCTATGGATTGCAGGCAGTGTCTTTCGAGTGAACTAAACACAGAGTGGTTCAAACGATCTGCCAAAAATGAAGCATAAACAGGGTAATGACCTGACGTCTTGCGATCGTCTCGCTGCCTTGCGGTGGTCAATAGGAAATTAAGCTTCGGCGCGGGGAATTTAAAAACAAGCAAACAAACAAATCAATAATTATAAAATTATATAAAAATATCAACAAGCAAATAATTATTTTCATAAATAATTGCACTTCATTTTACTGCTGGGAAAGTGAAGAGAAATTCCCTGTTTTCTTCCGATGGCGGCGCCGCCATGCGGCGGCCACTCTCGCGTCGTCCACTCTCGCGTTGTGAAAGTCGAACGCGGGACAAGCGGCGCTTTCTTGAAGAGCGCATGAAGGGCTTTATAGCAGCCAGCTTGTTAAGACCGAACGGTCTTTGGACCATGCCGCCTGCGTGGAGACGAATTGTCTTGAGCCTCAGCTGGGCTGTGGCGTTGTTTTGAACGGCGTGTTGCAAAGCACAGTACGAGAGTGGGAAAGCGTGGGTCGGATGTTCGATGCGCTTTCCGCGGACATGGCAGCGGTTGCTTAGGGGGCCGCCTGCGCGCCCGTTTAGCTATAGGGACGGTTGTAAAACCAATTGGCCCGACGCGCTTCTGATAACGGGGAGGCTTGGAGCTGCTAGCTGGAGCGGGACAGCGGTCCATTTGGGGGAAAGTGCTATCTTTGTTGGCCCGTGCGCGCGCAGAGTGGAGGCGTGCGAGGGTGTGCGCGTAGCGGCCCGGGATGGGCGCGGCAGAGGCGACACCTGAGCCGGCCGCCGTGTCCTTTAGTCCCTACGCCCTGTTTCTGGCCCACGGTCCAATTAACGGGGCATCACCTGTCAACGGCGGAGAACCTTGGGGACGCGCCGGGTCGTTAAGACGGATGGTTATGGGTTTCAGCTGGCGTGGAGTGGCTGTCCGGCCTTGGACGAGAAGCGTGGGGACGGGCAACGCAAGCCCCTTGCGTAAAAGCTTGCCCCAGGCGCTTGCACATGTTTCCCCGGGTAAGCCAAACAAATACGACAAACACTTGACACCCGGGGAAACATGTGCAAGCGCCTGGGGCAAGCTTTTACGCAAGCGGCAAGGCTACTCACCTGTGGTTTATGTTATCAAAGCTGACAGTCTTTTTTGGGTTACAAAGCGCGAAAATTTCTCTCTCTCTCTCTTACTCTGTGTGCCTGTCTGGCACTCGATCATCCGCCAGGCCGCAGGTGAACGAAGCTCGAGCAAGTTCTATGTAGAGGCAAGATATTTTCGGACTACTCAAGACTGCTGGCAGGCGTTGTACATAAAAAGATTGTGTAGAAAAAAAAACATTGTGGACATTTCAGTAAAAACAAAGCATAAAAACATATGTGACAGTATCGGCGTTAAAAAGTATTTGTTTCAAGCACAATACAATAAAATATCCCGGCAGATGGCGCGGGTGCAGATGCTGTGCGGCAAATTGAATTGCATTCCGCAAACGAAATTTTCTCCGACGCGGGAAGGGCAAAAGGCGAGGGTTAGAGCGTTCGCCCCACTGCTGTGGTATCCCATCCTACCCCATCCTGGTCACTCCCACCAGCGACCGCAGGCGAGCAGACACCAGGGTTTACGCCGTCACCAACTGGGTCAACTACAGCAAGCAGGTGGCAAAGTATCTGGAGGACCCAGAGGCTGATGTCCTGACAGCTGTCGTGGGGAGCGCCAACAAGGCCACGGTGCGGGAGGAGATACCCCTCTGCACGACACTGCCTGACCTGGAGCTCCTGAGACTCCGGGCCAGGCGCAACCAGCTGCAACGGCGGGCCATCCGGAGCAGGCGTCCGGAAGACTGGACGGCGTACCGGCAGGTGGATTCACAGTGCTGAAGGGGAGCCAAGCAACGGCGGAGGCAGAGCTGGTAGTTGCTCTGCTACTCCAAGGACTCGCGTAGGGATCGAGCCAAAGCCTGGAGAGTCTTACGGTCCTTGCTTCAGCCTGCTGTCACCAACCGGCACCCTCTGCTGGCCTCCGCCATTTCCTTGGGCATCACTGAGCAGGCCTTGGCAGAGCGGCTAGCCGACCAGTTCACCCCGGCTTCACCGGCAACTCGTCCTTGATCGTTTTGATCTCGTCCTTGTTTTTCTGGTGGGAGAGAGTGACCAGCGTTTGAGGGATACGGAGAGGCGTTGCCCACTAAGGTTTAGGCCCGGATTTGGTAATCCGTCCAATCAGGGCGCCAGGTGATACCGATTGGACTGAGTATCGGGGGTGGAGCCTAAGTAACCCATCAAAACCATGAGACACGAGGTCTCGGGGTCAAATCCTCAGGGTTTTAACGTGCTATGCACCGCTGGCGTATTGCCGGGCTGGCCAGGTCAGGCTAAGGAGGATCTCTCCACTTGGGTAGTTTCAGGTCAGAGTCCGTCGCTGACAGGGGTGCCGCATGCACAAAGTCTTAGCTGACCTAGAACCCCATTTTATTTCTTACTCTGTCTATTTCAGTCTGTAAATATCCTGTATATGTGTCTCGCTTAAATATACAGTTTGAAAAACCCTCCATCAACCATCGTCGTCGTGTCATCAGTGCCGCAACCATCAGGCACCAACGCAGATCTTCAATCAACAACAACGAACCATCATTTTCTGGTATGTGCAGTGTGCGTGGCTAAAAGCCTTCTCGGCTTGCGCGACGATGTGACTTGCTGTTCGTCCCCGCAAACTGTGCGCGAGGGGAGTGCCGATTTTACGACCGGCCGGAGGAAGCAACCGATCGTCTGTTAATCGCGGTTCAGACTTGGAACGCATGTTATGACGTTGTGTTCGTTCGAAACGCATCTCTAAATTGTTTTGAAGTTGAATAAAATGTATGCGTCAAACCCGGATATTCGGCTCAGGGCGTTCTCTGCGATTGCACGAACGAAGGGGCACGTTTTCTTTATGGAACGCACTCAGGTGAGGAAATATCCATGTCGTGTTATGGTCGTGTTGCATTCAACACAAACGGTTAAGCGTTTGTTTACACAGACGTAAAATGTCCAAGCACTCCGGCACTCCGCTGGCAGTTCAGCCGGTGAGCCGACGCCGAGCAGACGACACATCTGCTTGCCGGAAGTGCGTGAAAAATCCGCCCAATAGCAGGATGTCTTCCTCATGACGCACACCTGGGAATCGATGACGTAGACATGTGAAGATGACGGCTTCCAAAAACACGCAGGGAAGGGTGAGAAAAGGGCGACAAACTTTGCAACAAAGTGTGAGCTTTCCGCTGCGCGTAAAAGAGGAATACTTGGCACAGATGACGTTGACGACCCAATCTAACGATTGCGCAAGTTCATTTAGTGTGCTCAAAAAGACTTTCAGAGCCCCTTTACCTTTTGCGCCTGCCGCCGGTTGCTGCCTCATGGGCGCTCGGGAAGGGCACCAGGCGTGAAAGTTGGGCCAGAGGCGGCCGATGCCTGGGAGTGGCCACGGCCCGTCGTTCGGTATGTGTGTGCACTAACGTGTTTAATATATGAACGAAGAAAACATGCAGGTAATAGTATGTTTTCTGTCGCGAATGGTTGCCTTTGTCGCAGTAATAATTGAACCGTTACACAAACGTTATTTTTGATTTTCTTTCATTCTGAATGACCGCCATTCTGTCGCGCAATGGGATCACTACCCGTTTGACATGGGTTCCGGGTCACACAGATCCGAATGTGGGCAACCAGGCAGCACATGATGCAGCACGGGAGCGCCTTGATAGTACACCGCCCCTGGTTGACAACGCGTCGCCCTCTTCCCCCTGCCCTCGCCTTCAACTTGATCACGCACGCCAGGCACGGAAGTGCCGTCTTTCTTCCGTTACCCCTCCTGGCTACCTGGCTCTGGTTCCCCCGATGCCTCGCTCTGCGGAAGTATTCGTCAACAAAGCTAGGGCGAACGCAGCTCTCACACCCCACATCACAAGAAAATGGATTTACCCAACGGGGTCTCCACCTCCTTACTGTCCCCACTGCCGAATGACCGTATTCGCCACCCTTGACCACCTAATCTGGGGCTTCTCCGCGTTTTTGCTGTACAGGCCTACCCTCACCAATGCTATGCCTCCCGATGCCTCAGAAGATGATCCTCCATTTGAAGATCCGAATTTTATCAGAGCCCTTGGGCTGTTCGGCGTAGAGAGTGGTCTTTCGAGATTAGTGTAGAATCCTGCCTACTCCGGTCGTGAAAATCCCCCAATGGTAGATCTACACCTTACTGGGCTACTCCTTCCCTCCCCTCTTTCCCCTACCCCTATTTTGGCCGCATGGCCCTCCCTCGCCTAATAAAGGACAACAACAACAACAACAACAATTCTGAATTCATGAGAACGTCTTTGATTCGAAGCCCTGAAAACACATGCACTACACTCATACGTTGCATATATATTTTACTTACACACTATTGCACTCTAAGCAAAAATATGACATGAAATTTTAGGCATACAGTTTTCTCGACAAAAAAAAAAACGTTCTACAGACGCATATAGGTACAGGGGGATTAAAAGAAATGCGAACAACGGAGCACACAGCTTCTGACACATGCTGCACCTTCTGGCTGCAAAGTCAGTAAGTAGACTGCACGCATGCGCTCTCCTTCGAGAGCATTTGAGAGTGAGGCCGACAATATTGGGAAATTCTTGATCGAGAAGCGACGCCGGTCGTTTATTTTAAGGCGCCTTTTCACGCTACGTCGCCATTGAGAAGGATGATGGTTGAAGAGCATCATGCTAGTTGTAATCAGCCTGCTGCGCGCTTGGCTCCCGAATGAAGTAGATAACGGGATGCTGAGTGGCGACAGAGCATAACAGGACGGTTTAAAATAAATGACCGGCGTCGCTTCTTTATCGAGCATTGCCCCTAACAGTAGGCCTCACTCTCAAACACTCTGAAAGAACTGCACATGCGCGCAATTTACTGGCAGTGCAGCCAGACAGTGCGGCATGCGGCGGAGGCTGTGTGCTCCATTGTTCTTATTTCTTTTAATCCCCCCTTTAACCAGTAATTAATTACGACAGTTCTAGTTACTACACTACTGACTGTTCTAGTTACTACACAGGTTTTTTCTCGCGCATGCCTCGCCGGGAGGCGAAAGGAAATTAAAAGTTTTCCTAAATGTATATGCCTATTTCTTGAGCATGCCTCGAGACAGGAATGTTCCGTAGGCGTTAAAAAGTTCATTTTAGTTCAGAGACACATTAATCGGGAACCTATATTATAAAAAAAGCATGCCCAGGTATACTTCAAGCCCTGCCTTTTGGGTCAGTTAACACAAACTCTGTAAGACAGCGTTGATGCGACCATTACACTGCATACACTTCCGAGAAACCATGTCCACACCAACAAAATGAAGAGAGAAAAAAAAAGCGTTGCAACGCAAAGCCCGCACTTTTGACTGGTCATTGCTGGCTTCTATCGACGTACCAAAATAATGCGCAACCACTTCGTATTTTCGCAGAACACAAATCGAACTCACCCGTCTTTTATATTGTCACGAAAACAAGGACGATGCAGTTGTATTGAATGAGAAACACGTTTATTGGAGCGAACTTGTGCTCCCCTAACAACTCAAAAGAATACAGAGGCGGCGAAGCAGCGGTCAACAAAGTGACTTGCACAGGCGAGTGTCGTCGAATCGAATGCCCCGGCGTCCGCACTGCAGGCTTTTTATCTTTTGGCGCGCGTGGTTCTCGAAACGTCGATTCGAATCGAGAACATAGTAGATCCAAGAAGATTATTCTGGGCTGTTCACGTTAGATCGGAATGCTCTCCCTATCACAACAGATAACACATGCGGCACAGAAAGAAAGAATGGAACACGCGCTTCCCTTGGCGCAGAGATAACACAGACCGGCGCAGCCGGGCGGTAACAGCAAAACACAAATAAACAAACCCAATGTATGGTTCGCGGCATTACCCCCCCCCTCTAAGAGTGCATCGACCCGATGCTAACATAAGCGATAGTCCGAAAATAAAAATAAAATTCGTTATCGTCCGTAGAAAGGTTTTAAGCGAACCACGTGGACGACTTCAGGCCGCGTGCGTCGTCGTGATGTGCCGGAGTCACCATCGGGGATCACTTTGTAGGTAAGTTGGCCAACACGTCGTAGAATCTGGTAGGGTCCGAAATACCGTCGCAGGAGCTTCTCACTGAGTCCGCGTCGTCGGATGGGAGTCCAAGCCCACACACGATCCCCTGGTTGGTACTCAGCGTCTCGGCGTCGAAGGTTGTAGCGGCCCGCATCCACCAGCTGCTGGACCGTTATACGAACTCGAGCGAGCTGGCGGGCCTCCTCCGCACGTCGAAGATATCCGTGGACGTCGGCGTTGAGGTCGTCGTCTTCTACGTGCGGAAGCATGGCGTCGAGCATCGTAGTCGGCCTTCTACCGTAGACAAGCTCGAACGGCGTCAGCTGTGTCGTCTCCTGGATAGCCGTGTTGTACGCAAACGTGACATACGGGAGCACTTCGTCCCAAGTCTTATGTTCAACATCAACGTACATTGACAGCATATCTGCTATTGTCTTGTTCAGACGTTCTGTTAGTCCGTTCGTTTGGGGGTGGTACGCCGTCGTTCTTCGGTGATCCGTGTTGCTGTAGCGTAATACTCCTTGCATCAGCTCCGCAGTAAATGCCGTTCCGCGGTCTGTGATTAGGACTTCCGGGGCTCCATGTCGCAGCACAACTTGGCTTATAAAGAATTTCGCCACTTCTTGTGCAGTCCCCCTCGGAAGAGCGGCGGTCTCTGCGTAGCGCGTCATGTAGTCTGTCGCTACGACAATCCACTTGTTCTGTGATCGTCCCAAGACCGCCCAAGACGGCCAGAGGGGTCCTTCAAATTGGCGAGCCAACACAGCGCATGGTGGTCTGTTACAACCTTGAAAGGCCTTCCATACACGTATGGGCGAAATTTTGAAATCGCCCATATAATAGCCAGGCACTCTTTCTCAGAGGCAGAATAGTTTTTCTCCTCCTTCGACAGACCACGGCTAGCATAGGCGATTACACTTTCGCAGCCGCTTTGCTTTTGGACAAGGACGGCACCCAAGCCTATATCACTGGCGTCCGTATGCATTTCCGCTTCGGCATTTCCGTCGAAATGAGCGAGCACGGGCGGGCTTTGCAGGCGTTTTTGCAGCTTGCCGAATGCTTTTTCTTGGTGGTTTTCCCAGCTGAAAGGGGTGGTATCTTTCGTCAAGCGCGTGAGTGGCTCTGCAATGCGTGCGAAGTTTGCGACGAAGCGCCGGTAGTATGCGCACAGCCCGAGAAATCTCCGCACGCCCTTCTTGTCTTTCGGCCTTGGGAAGTTCGCAATGGCTGAAGTTTTTGCCGGGTCAGGTAGGACTCCCGCGGCGTTGACGACGTGGCCCAAGAACTTGAGTTCCCCGTATGCGAAACGGCACTTTTCAGGCTTCAGCGTCAACCCCGACGTACGAATGGCCTCGAGTACAGACTCCAACCTTGCAAGGTGTTCGTCGAAAGTCCGGGCGAATACCACTACGGCGTCGGGGTACACGAGGCAAGTGTGCCACTTAAGGCCAGCTAGCACAGTGTCCATGACTCTTTGAAACGTCGCTGGTGCTGTGCACAGCCCAAACGGCATCACCTTGAACTCGTATAGGCCGTCTGGGGTTATAAATGCAGTCTTCTCTCGGTCTCTCTCGTCCACGTCAATTTGCCAGTAGCCGGTCTTCAGGTCCATCGATGAGAAGTACTTCGCGTGGCAGAGGTGGTCGAGGGCGTCGTCGATTCGGGGGAGGGGGTACACGTCCTTTTTCGTGATTTTGTTCAGTCGCCGGTAGTCAACGCAAAACCTTAATGTGCCGTCTTTTTTCTTTACGAGTACGACGGGCGCAGCCCAGGGGCTTTTCGATGGCTGTATAATGTCATCGCTCAGCATGTCGTCGACTTGAGTCCGGATGGCTTCCCGTTCGTGTGAAGAGACGCGGTACGGTGACTGTCGGGTAGGTCGGGCTCCGTCTTCGGTTATTATTCGGTGCTTCGCTAGAGGGGTCTGACGTAGTTTTGCGCTCGACGAAAAACATTCGCTATAGCGACGCAGCAAAGCCAATAATTTTTTCCGTTGTTCTTGCGGTAGCGCCGGATTCACGTCGAATGGCTGCGGGAGCTTGAATGTTTCTACGGGTGTGCGTTCAAAGTCGGCGACTGCGATCACATCACTTGCTTCTTGCGTTTCTTCGAGGAACGCAATTGCAGCTCCCTTGTTTAAATGCTGGTACTCTTCGGTGAAATTTGTGACCAAAACGTGAGATTGGCGTTGCTTAAAGTGCGCAATGCCTCTTGCGACGGAGACACCGCGGTCGAGAAGCAACCTTCGATCACTCTCTACGATAGCGTCGATGTCAGAAGCAGCATCCTCACAGTAGACGGCGATCATCAAGATTGCGCGGGGTGGCAGGGTGATGTGATCGTCGGCGATCCTGACAGCAGCACGGTGATCGGGGTTCGGCTGCGGCGTCGTGGAGGAAAATGTTATCGACTTGGTCTGCAGATCAATTATTGCGCCGTTGTCCGTCAAAAAGTCCATTCCGAGAATCACGTCGCGTGAGCAGTTAGGCAGAACGACGAACGCCGCAGGGTACGTTGTGCCGTCTATGGTGACGCGCGATGTGCACGTTCCACTTGGCGTCACGAGGTGGCCTCCTGCTGTGCGTATGTGCGGACCGTCCCATCTGGTCATAACTTTCTTCAGTTTAGACGCAAATGGTCCGCTCATTACCGAATAGTCAGCTCCCGTGTCTACGAGGGCGACTACGTCAAAGCCGTCGATGGACACCTTGACGTCAGATGCAGTCTTCCTCGAGTTCCGGGTTCGTCGGAGCGTCGTATCTCTGCTTGTACGTGTTGATGGTCGGACACTGTGCATCGTCGTTGTCGTCTTCTCAACGGACGTCTCGGTCAGGTCGGGTACGCGTCGCGCCGTGTAGCTGTCGTCGTGTTCGGGAGTCTCGTCAGGGTTAGGTCGGGTCGTCGGGATGAGGGCATGTCGTGAATCACTGTCTTCAGCGCGTCCTTGCGTCGTTGGAGGGTTTCTAGTTTTTCGCCGTAGAGCAACTTCACCTCCAGAAGTTGCCGCCTTTAGTTTCCCCCGCGTGGGCTGGGGGACCTTCCACGGGCGAAGTTAGCGTTGCTACGGCGGTTCGGCGATTGGTAGGGGTAGGGCGACGGTGAACGGTTGAAACGCGCTGGGCCACGGCTGATTTCAGATAGATACTCGTCGATCTCACGTGGTCGTTGGCCAGGGAGAGGGCGAGGTGCGTCGACGGAGAAACCACGCAGTCCGAGTCTCTTGTATGGGCAGCGACGGTAAATGTGGTCGGCCTCTCCGCAGTGGTAGCACAGACCGGCGCAGCCGGGCGGTAAAAGCAAAACACAAATAAACAAACCCAATGTATGGTTCGCGGCAATATAAATGGCACGTGAAGAGTCTGCTTACCACGGGGAGGGGGGCGCAAGACGCGCTGCAAACCAAAAAACGTGTTCCTGTATTGTAAGCCCCATGCCCAGTTTGGAGTTCATTACTTGCAGATATCGGCTAGGTTGTCACAAGCTCGTGTCTGGGCAGCACCTCTTATCTTATCCTGTCTGAAACGGTATGACGATTCTAACTTTCAAAACACGGAACTGCAAACCCACTCGCGCTAAGATGACAAGGCGCGGGAGCGCATGTTAGATGGAACAGCAAAGCCGGCAGTCCTACTTTGTTCTTTTATTTTAATGAGCGAAACGCTTTCAATTGCGGCTGCAGACAACGCATGTATTTCAGGTTGGCCTTCCACTTCTCCTTGTTCGAATCGACTGGCATTGAACACCGCGGTATCACGTCAGATTTTTCGGAGCACTGAATCATCGCTTGGCCGCAGTTTCGCCGCAAATATCCGTTTTGGAGCAAGATCGCGCAGGAAAAAATGGTTAGGGCGCAGCATCTCCATGCCGCCAATCGCCTTAGTAGTCGCCGTGGTAGTAGGTACGCAGTGAACAACAAGAAGCGCGTACAGTTGAGCTTGCCATTTTGCGAGCAGGTGTGACGTAATGATTTAGTCAGGGTTGAGGGTCACCGGAGGAAATGTCCAATGAAGTCGCAAACCGCCCTCGACTTGGGGCCCTTACCAAGCCTGAAACATGCTGCACGAAACAAAAAAAAATACATTGATAAGAAATGTGAATCGACGTTTCAGCAGTTAATAAGGCACTCATGAAACGACAAGCCGCCACAAATTGCCAGCAAGAGTGCACGCGCTGAAGCTTCGTTCACTTTTATTAAAACTTGGCGCACCTGCAATTGCTGGGATATACTTGGACATTGGTTTCCACACCAGGACAACTTACATGTCTCATTAACTTCACGTTACATGCGCGAAGTATTTTAAAAACAGAGGAGTGCTTTTTTGGAATTCACTATAACCTGTACAAAGCTAACTTGTTTTCCTGTCATCTTTGGAGAAGGCGAGAAACTTGGCCGAACTGTTTCGCCCTGTGTTGCTGCACCAGAAAGCTGCGCAAGACTGGTGACGCTCCTTCCTCCGCGGCCGCATGTTTGGAGTACATTGGAATATATTTTATAATGCCGCGAAACTGTCAGCCCGCGGAGACGTTTAGGTAACCCGCGCAACCATTCGCACGTTGGCTCGCCCACGCACGCACCGAACCGCCCGCCGTGCGCGCAAAGAGAGAGAAGAAAAATTATTGGCGCCGGTGAGCTGTTGCGCACGCGTGAGGAGGCGCCGAAGCGTGGACGGTGTCGAAAGAAAGAAACACCAACAGAAAAGGGGAACGAGGGCCATGACGCAGCCCCCGGCCGCTAGGATCGCCTCAATTTTCGATACCGACACTAGCCAAAGTCGCCGACCAGTGTCCTAAATAATCGGTACTTTTTTCCTGCGGGGAAATATATTTACCTTATATTGCACTGGAAACGTTGTGGCCGTTAGGTAGCTTTAACTTGGAAAATTCACCTCTGGTGATTGTACAAATACTAGACAGTCTCCTTGTTGGCGATGTGGGAGAATTTATTTTAGCCGATAAGTAATTCTAAAAATTCGCTATACATTTGTTTGATTCACTGCAAATGTGGCAGACTCTTTTGCTTCCCCTGCAAATAACACCCTTTTTTTTCTCTCTCCCGCCTCCCACGCTGTAACCCTTGCCTTTCCCCGTCCCGCGTTGGATAAAAAAATATTTGCGTAATGCAATTCACTTTTCCGCACAGTATCTGCTCCCGCGCCATCTGCCGGGACCTTTTGTTTGTATTGTGCTTGAAACAAATCCTTTTAACACTGATACTGTCAAGTATGTTGTTATGTTTTGTTTTTACCTAAATGTCCAGAATGTTTTTTTTTCTACACAATCTTTATATATGCAACGCCTGCCACCAGTCTTAAGTAGTCCGAAAAGGTCATACCTCTACATAAATATTTCTCGAGCTTCATTCGCCTGCGACCTGGCGGATGAATCGAGTGCGAGACAGGCGCATAGAGAAAGAGATATAGACAGAAGTTTTCGCGCTTGGTAGCCCAACAAATACTGTCACCTTTGATAACATGAACCACAGGTGAGTAGCCTGTTCATAGTTCAGGGGGCCTCAAGGGAACGCAGCTGCTCTAGCACGAGCGATCAGGCCTTCCTGCTTCTCGAGCTGAAAGCAGGTCCGTCCACACTCCCATTCCTCCGGTGGGAGAAGGGGAGTGCATTCGGGTGGTCCCGGTGCGCCCTTACGAGATGGTAGCTGGTACTGGGAGAATGGCAGTTTGCGATGCTGTAAGGGGTTGTAGTGGAAGATATGCGGCGATGGAGAGAGGTGCCGTAGTACGCTAGGATAGGAACTATGCGCTATATTAGGGTTTCGTAGACACAAGGGAAGAGGTGAAGGGTAATCTAAAGGCGTTGCTGAGACGACCGTGATAGAGGGTGTCAGTGCAGCGAAATGCTCGAGAAGGATACCGCGGGCAACGCCTTGAGTATAGCCTCATTCCCTTGAAGGAAGGCGTGACCTTGGGTTCAGATGATTTGGATATGAGGCGGGCATGTTTGGAGTACATTTGGAGTACATTTGGAGTACATTGGAGTACATTGGTTGTTTATACAAGGCTGAGTTTGGTATGTGGAATGCAACCGCTTAGAGAGGCACGGCAGACTTTTAAAAAGTTGGTAAGGATAGTAGCATGGCTGGACGGGTTGTGGTGGCGCCGATCGGGCAGTGGCTGTTTCTTCCGTGGCAGTGGTGTGCGGACGGTAGTATGCTTAAAGGACCATGCAACACTTTTCATGCAGTGCAAGTAAACCTGCGTGACGTTTAGATTACACTGCCAGGAACACCCGAGCCAAATATTACACGTGCACGTGAAGCGCTAAGCGCGCCAATCGCCGTGAAAGACGCAGAGAAACCAACCGCGCTCTCTTCAATTCTCCTTATTATGTACGCCTGGCATGGCCTCTGCGACGTCAATCGGGCCATGGCTGTCCTATTGGCTGTCACTGGTCAACTTCACGGCTAAATTCTGGCCTTTCCTGTGACGATCCGCCGTCGTCGGCGCTGTGTATCAACCTCTTCTATGTCTGAACCTGTCCGCATGATTTGGTGTTTCTTTGGTTTTGAGTGCGCGCGGAGTTTGAGTGACGAACTAAATATTCCACTTTCAGCGAGCCCACTCGACACCAAACGTTTATTGCTTCAAAAACGTCCTACCAGCCTGAGCGCTTGCTTGCGAGCAGGCCGCAATGCCTGCTTTTTTGCGGCACCAGACCGGAAATAGACCCGTCCAGTTGCGGGGAAAAGGACAAGACTGCCCGGCCTCTGACATATCGGAGGCCGCTGAACAGAATGCCGCACGCCGCCCCCCTCTCCTGGAGACAGCACGCAGCTTTCGTCGCGTTGTACGGGGTTGAGTTGAGAGGGAACATTTATGCGCGATTTTTCATCGGGCGTAGTTTCGGTGATAGTGATCGGATTTTCATAGTTCTTGCGGGAGTAGATTGCTACGACAATGGACTTTACCCCAAAATACATTCCGAGTAGTCGATGGTGAGTGTTGTAGGGTCCCTTTATTAGATTCCCTTTTTTCAACCAAAAAATGCAAAGCGAAGTTAAAGGTCAGTTTTGATTACGTATAAGCAGCGAAAAGTGGTCTCCTCTTGATCAGCGATGACTTGATCCTTGATGCCGAAATCGAAATGGATGCACCTTTTGTAACCAAATTTTCGCTGGTCCGATTACAGTTCTTGCACTCCTCTGAGATATTCACAAATGCTGAGTACATTACGTCGTCCATCTACCAGCCAGTTCGTGTTCGGACAGGGTGCGCACTAATCTAGGATTCCTGTCAGCCGATCTGTTCAGGTAAAGGTCAGCACCGAGCTAGAGCTCTTGTGGGCTGCATTCTCAAAACACCGTACACCTTTTTATTTCCAAAACAGCACGTCTCAAGGGCGCGTAGCAAGTAAAATCGAGAAGAGCTCGACATTTACCCGCATTGAGCCGCTCAACCAATCGTAGGTGCGTGTAATAATGGTCATGTGACCCCACCCTTTCCCCCAATCGTGGGGATGTCCACAGACGTTTTCTCGAACAAAACGTAAAACCAAAAAACGCTACAGGAAACACCTGACAAACTCACCACTGACTATCAAACCTCTTATCTGCCTGCTGTACAATTGACACCTATAATTGTGCTCCGCGCCCGTAAACAGCTTTCCTTACTAATGCATCCCGACAAATCACAGAAATTAAGCCACCACAACACAAGCCCCTAAAAAGCATAGGTTGCTTGTCAAAATATTCCCAATGTCGTGGTGAAGGCCTCAGACGAAAGATGAATCGAAATGTAGCACCGTAATTTCGGGAATATGTGCTCATTCGCCACACGCTCCGTCGCGTTTCACCTTTCATACTTTCTCGAGGCCTGACCTTTCGAGAGACATACTTTTATCGTTTCCCTACCAAGCAGAGCTCACCCACGCGCCCTGCCCCTGTACTGGTGATCACCACCTCGTATTTGTTTATTGATCGATTGTAAGATTTAACGTGCCGACGCAACGCAGGCGCGTTAAATTCTGATGGGGGAGAGTATGACTCTTTCCTCGTTGTCTCCGCAGTCTTGTGGATTTGCACTGGGCTTTTCTGACGACACATTCTGGACGCTGACACACCCGCATGGCGTCTTGGACGAGAACTGCTGGATTTCTCCTAGTATGGCATATGAGCTAGCCCTGGAACAGCGTCAACCACCCTCCCCTTTCTAGAGCAGCTGCAAATCTAATCTTTACCAGAACACATTAATGGGGGCGGTGGGTCGCATTGTTCACAGCCGCCTTATCATCCACCATGCGGTTTCAATGCTCGTTTTGTGTTTATTTATTTACACGAATATCACCTCTATGCGGCACACTTGGTTAGCCTGTCGCCTGCGCTTGGCGGCTTCAGCAAGAACTGGTGGGTCCTTCCTGGGTTCTTGTTTACGATACGAAATTATCCGACCCAAGAGAGGCTAACAGCGCCGCTGTAAAACAACAACAAGACAGCTAAACGAGCTAAACAAAACGATAACAAAGTTGCCGATGGTGACCATTTCTCAAGAGAAATGGTCGACGTTTACGGGGGTTATACAAGCATATTTAGCCATTTGATCAATTCATAAGCGGTACGTGCACCCGCTGGCGTTTACGGCCGGTACCGGTCAGATGCTAGAATTTTAGCCTACCGCTTTAGAGCGCAGCTCTTAAGCGTCCGCTCTTGTTGTTTCTCGCGGCGTATCCCTCCATCGGCCCCTTGTTGTATTGGATACAACACGAAGGGCACCTAAGAGAGAGCGAAGACGAAATCGAAGGAGGAGATTATGGCGACTGCGTGAGGAGGAAGCCGATACACCGCGGGTGCCGCTGGAGACGTGCTGTGCGGTGGCGACCCCCTACGAGATAGCTCCAGAGCAGCACGCGCCGTCGTTCGTTCGCCGATGACGCGATCCCTTCCTGAGGCGTATGTAGCGTTTCTTCTGCCGCTGTAGCTGAACGAGCTGCCCGAGCAGGGGCTAAACGCCACCGATGCCAGAATATAGAGGTGCGCGGCATCGAAGCAGCATCAATGCATCGTCGCCGAGAAGACTGCAGTTCCCACCGCCATCGCATAAACTGGGCATATATACCGTCGCCGCCTATACATATACCAGTGTCTCAAATTTTTCTCCGCAAGGTATTTTTCAAAGTTCAAACAGCTAACCAGCTGCACTCAAGTTTCACATTAAGGACTGTCGTAATAGTCAGCATACCTTTTCACGGTTCGTTCCGCTCCGACAGACAGCTGTGGGGCCATTGCGCATATGTGATGCGCTTTCCAGCTAGCCTCGTTAGCGTAGCAGGGCGACCGCGACAATCCGCTTCGCTTGCCGGCGGGCTCCTAAAGCGGGATTCGTTCAATTATTGATTGTAGTGTTTAACCCGCCGACGAAACGCAGGTGATGAGGCACGCCGTAGTGGAGGGCTCAGTATTCATTTTGACTACCTGGGGATCTTTTACCGTTTACCAGGACTCGACACCTTGGAATGAGGAAGCTTTAGCCAGAAAGGCCAATAAAGTCTCTCTCTCTCTCTCTCTCTCTCTCTCTCCCGGGCGTAATTCCAAGCGATGCTAGCGCTAGTGCGGTGTCCGCCGTTTATTCAGTTGAAATATCAGCGACGACACCATGAAAGCCCTTCCTCATACGCAAAGACCCGCCGCGGTGGCTCAGTGGCTAATGCGTTGCGCTGCTGAGCACGAGGTCGCGGGTTCTATTCCCAGCCGCAGCGGCCGCTTCTCTGATGGAAGCGAAAAGCAAAAGCTCCCGTGTGTACGAGAATTCGGCGCACTTTAAAGATCGCCAGGTGGTCAAAATTAATCCGGAGCCCTCCACTACGGCGCGCCTCATCGCCTGTGTTGCGTCGGCGCGTGAAACCCTACAATAAATCAATCAAATACGCAAAGATGTCACACACAGTTCCACTAAGATTAGAACGCAAGCGACCAACGTTGCGGGAAGGGCACGGCTACTTCTGTGCAGGCACAGAAAGCCTGCCGTGTCTTGGCTATTCAAAAGATGGATGACTTCATTTAAGTTAATTATGAACTATATAACGTGTCAGCAACAGATAATATACCAAAGGTTAAAAACGTCAATAAAGTGGGTATTTTGATTTATTAGAATGACGAAATATCAAATCTCATATTTCCGTTTGAATGAAGTTCTGGCTTTCACACTGCCGGGCGCGAATGCTAACCCGTGGAGGGAGATGCAGTTAAAATTATTTCTGCTGCTGAAGCTCCCGCCGTGCAGAGCGTCCTGTCGGGAGCGGAGCGGGCCATAAAAATAGTTAGCTAAAAGTTACGAGCGGACTTGGCTGGCACCACCAACGGCGGGTTCTGCACTTTGCCTGCAGTTGCAAAATGTTCGCTCTCAAGTAAATGGCGCGCAGTTTTAGCACTGTTTTATCCTTCTAAGTCAACTTACTTGAACAGAAGAAACGTGTTTCCTTGTGCTACAAACAAATTTCAACAATCAACATTGACGTCCACATTGACGTAGTCTCCTTCAAAACTTATCTCAAAAACTTCTCCCAAACTTCTCCCAAACTTCTCCAAACGTTTTCGAAACTTCTGCCATGGAGGTTGTATTCTGGTCTCACCTTACCTCACCTTACTTCAGCGTTCCAGACGCGACGGAGCTGCATGCGCGTTGCAATGGGCGGGTGCCAGGCGCCAAGCGGCCGTCGAGCAATGCGTAGGTCAAACGAGCCGACACCTACTGGCGTTCAGATTAACGGTTTTTCTCTTTTATTGAATTCTATAGCGTTTTTCCCGACGAAATACTAGTTGAAATTTTCAGAATTTCGAATGAGTGAAGTTCTAATTAACGAGCTTTATTTTTATTGGGTTTTCTTATTCCCTTTTCTCAATAAACGTTTATTGAATTAATCAATCAATGAGAGATGCAATCAAGCAATCAAGAAAAATCACTGAAAAACGCATACGTTGCCAATTGCACGTTTCCGCTCTTGTAAAATATTTGCTTGCCGCAGTCGCTCCCAGGGGTCTTAGTATTAGAATCAATCAATCAATCAATCAATCAATCAATCAATCAATCAATCAATCAATCAATCAATCAATCAATCAATCAATCAATCAAACTCAAATTGAAAAAATTCCCTCGCACTTCCCCGAGGGGGAGAGTGTGTAAGTGCGAATGCACGGTTGTTGATTGCGCGATTACGGTGGATATCGTGATCTAGGAGTGGAGAGGAGGCGCCCAACACCCGCAGTCACTGAGCGGAGAGAGGAGGAGGAGAGCAGCGCCCGCCGTTACGGCGAGGGCTACACGAGCGCCCTTACGCGTCGGAATGCGGAGCGCCCGCTACGCGAGCGAGAGCTCTCCCGCCCGAAGTGGAGAGGAGGCGCCCAACACCCGCAGTCACTGAGCGGAGAGAGGAGGAGGAGAGTAGCGCGCGCCCATCTCCCCCCGTTGCTAGGGAAGACGAGGAGGAAGACGAGGAGCGCGCGCACCCGCAGCTGTTGCTATGCGGACGACGGCGGCGGACGATTCAGGCTCGCTTAAGAAGTGCATTCGCACTTAAAACACCGTTTTAATTCTTCCGTTTTTACTACAAAGCACGTCAACTTTCCCAGAAAATGCGCAAAGTTTGCCTAAAGCTAAACTACAGCAAAGGTTTGACGAAAAAGCCCGCACGCTGCCTTCACTTAGGCTACTTGATGTCATTCCGGGGTACGTTGCATTGCTGTTCATGCGAACGAAGGCGTCAAAGTAACCCCATCTGCTGGGCTGAGCGTGCAGAGCCTAATCGTTCGCGCCCACCACAATAACGATCCCAAACTTCGACAGTAAACTTTGTGCATAGATGCGCCAACGTCTCTGCACTGTGCCAGGCTTTGCTTGCATGACGTCTTCCTCCCTCTCTCTCAACCCAGCACTTCAGAGCTGAGCACAGTAAATCACCTGCACATCGGTGTTTGAGCAGCTGATACTAGAGTTCGTGTATATAGCTCCCCTGGGGGAGCAGACGTGCGCGTCCATCCGCCCTCATGAGTTCTAGGCCTTGCGGGAAAGTCACTCGTCTGGCATGTACGAGAAGCCGCCGGGCCACCGCACCAGCGCCAGCGGTGAGGAGGAGTGGCTAGGAGCGGCACCGACAAAAAATTCAGTGCCCTTCCACCCCGTGAAGTGGGATGGCCAGCAAAGCTGCGGTGCCGAGCCTCAACGTGAGGTTTGACTGGGTCGTATTCCGAGGGGTGGACGGAGCAAAACACGTTTGTTTGTAATTTGCTATCGGGCATTGTTCATGGCTATTAACTGAAAGTCCAGTCCTGTCCAGTCACTGCTCCTCGCGCATGCTCAGCACGGCTCTTCACAAGCCAAGTGAAACGGCTATCAAGCGGCTCCGACGCAGCGTCAGACTTGGCTACTGCGCAATTGAGGCGCTCACCTGGGCGCGTGCCGGCGCGAGTGCGTCTGCCGTGGCCATGACGCAACACAATCCTACACAATCCACTTTAATCCAATCCAAATCCAAGCCAAGCCAAGCCAAGCCAAGCCAATCTAATCAAATCCAATCCAATTCCCCTCGCGCATGCGCAGAACGGCCCTTCACGGCACATGCGAAATTGCTCAACCTCGGCCAGTGTAGCTTACGCTACAAAACACACAGGAATCGTGGGTAGAAATTATTATTGCGCGGGTATGGTAATCACGGCGCATGCTCTATGAAGGCCCTAGGACCTTTTAAATTTTGTATGATTTTTTCCATGCCCCGGCGGTGTGGCGCGCAGTTTTACGATTCCGGGGATTTTAGTGGGCTCCGCAACGTGGCGCAACGTTCGCTAGCGATTCCTATCTACATCGCTCTGGGACCGGAGACGATCTGCCGGATCCTAGCCATTTACAGCTTTGCTGTAAAACTGGCGCCTGATAGTCGGCAGCTCCGTACCGACTGCCCCATTTGCAAACAACCCGAAACTGTGCAGCATGGTTTTCTTTATTGTTGGGCCGCAGTGTTCCTTTGGGATATCCTCCAACGATCACTCCAGAAAGATTTTCCACTTAGTCCACACGGTATTCGTTTTTTGTGCATTGATAGAGAGGATGGTGTACCATCTGACAGTGTCATGTTGTTAGGTCTGCACAGCATTTGGCGTTCTCGCATGGCTTGGCTGCATTGCGATGTCGCCGCGCGACCAACGAGACAGTATTTTAGGGAAAGTGTGTCACAGTTTGTTGAAGTTCAGAGAGCGAAGAACTCTCCGCCCGAGTGGTTGTCTAAAATTGAAATCCTGACTACGCTTAGGGAATTTTAAATGACAACACCGGCCCTGGGGGTAATGACAGCATTACTGTGATTTTTTTCTTAGTCATTGTACCTGGTACCTTGTGTTGCTGTCCGAGATGGGCCATAAAGAAAAAAAAATAGTCGGCAGCTCCGTGGTCGGCAGCTTATTAGCTGAGCGTTCGCAGCTGCCGCGGCTTCCGCAAGCACCGATGCTCAGTTGAGCAGAATTAAATGCGAGGTCTTGTGAGCAGCCCTAAAAGCTGGCTTTCCTGTTGAACTGGAACCCTCGGCATGTGCCAATCAGACGCGCAACTCTTGCGCCAAGCCATGAAGGAAAGAATAGAACTCCTGTATATAGCGCAAGAGTTGCGCGTCTGATTGCCACATGCCGCGGTTTCCAGATCGACAGAAAAGCCAGCTTTTAGTGCTGCGCACAAGACACCGTATTCACTCAGTCCTGCTCAACTGGGCATCGGCGGTCGTGGAAAGCGGCGGCAGCGGCGGCGGCTCATCTGATAAGCGGCCAAATATCGTGCGCCAGTTTTTGACCGGCCGCTCGTCGCCACTCCTCCTCACTGGCGCGGCGGCCCGGCGGCAGCTCCTTTACGCGAGAAGGGTGGCTTCACAAATGTGACGTCAGGGCCTCTCCCACGGAGGAAAGCAAAGGTTAGGAGAGGCCCGGACGTCACATTTGTGAAGCCGCGCCCGCCATGTCGATGAGCCTAGTGAGCCCAGCACTCTTCCCCATTCTCCTCTGCTGTTTCCGGTTTGATAACAGCTTCGCGGAACGGGCGGCTCGCGAAAGCGAACTCAGACGACGGGAGCAGTGTTTGGGTCCGTACCGCACGGCGGTCTTCGTGCGTTACGTCTCAGCTGCGAATTTTGCTTCGCTTCACAACGAAGAAACGACCAGCAAGCAAAGCACCGAAAGTGGCTTTTACCAACGCTGAGCGGGAAGGCTTTTGCCGGCACCAGCCCGCGGTGGCGGCTGCTCGCTCCGCCAATCTCGAGGTGACGCCAGCGCCGCCGCAGCCGGGATACGAGTTGGGGCCGCCTCCAACGGCGGAGTTTTCAAACTTACCTAATCTAAAAACGTTTGCCGTAGCGACTGCGCTGTGTTGCAAGCGTAACGAGGCAGGCTGAGTCAAAGCGCTGTAAAAAATTGTCCGTGGCATTTGGCCAGATTTAGCCTACGCAGCCGCGAAATACTAGGCAACGTTGTGTAAGGGCCCTACAAAAATGACGTCACTTCCTCCACACTTTTAGCAATGCATTGAGATGCTAGGGGCCTCTCTCTCCTGAGTATTCTTTTCTTCATGGCCTATCCCAAACTTTTCTTTCCACCATGCGCTAAGCGATATACAGGATATACAGAAACTCTAGCTGCGACTAAAGACCCCCCATTTGGCTGTGACTGGATGGCAGCGCCAAAGGAGCGCCTCTCGCATATGGAGTGATCAAGGCCCCACTTGTATTTGACTTTTTTTTTCTTTTTATACCACCACCAATCTATCGTATAAACTATATGCGCTTGATTGTAGCACATGCGGTGATGTCCTGCGACAACTACGTCATCGTTGAAAACACGCCTTTATAAGTAGGGCGTGCGGCGGGTATAACGTACAATTTCGGATAGTTTGTGTTCCAATAAAGAAATGCTTACTACGGAAAAAATGACCGAAAAAAATACACCCGAAAAAACGGTTCTTCTACGCGCCACCTCTTCCGTTTGTCGTCCTTTTTCCCTCATTGCAAATGTTTCGTTGAAATTATAAGCCAAAAACAGCTTTACGTGACCGAGCGTCGATATGCAATGATTCGACATCTTTGGATAGGTGTTCTTTCTGCGGAATGCGTCACGGGTATGACACTGAATGCTACTATTGTATGCATCTTGAATGGAATGCACAGCGCAAGTGTATCTCAAGAGGTTAAAAAAATTCAAAAATATTTTTTAAATGCAGAGCATTTCAGTAACTCACGATGTCACCCGCGTTGGCGTCCGTAGTCCGCACGCACACTGCGCGTCGAGTCGAGGCGATAGCGAACACTCTCTCGCGAGGGGCATTGGATTGGATTGGCTTGGCTTGGATTGGATTGGATTAAAGTGGATTGTGTTGGATTGTGTTGCGTCATAGCCGCGGCACGTTGCGTCATAGCCGCGGCAGACGCGCTGGAGCCGGCGCATGTGCAGTACTCTCTCTTCCGCGGTTTCCTCTCCTTCGGGAGCGCCGCGCATATAACCGGTGTGCCGTTCTCCGGCGAAGCAACATCCGCGCTTGGCTCAAATACCTAGAGTCCACGCCGCTTTACAAGTACGCCAACGTCGTCGACTGGGACCGGCTTACGCAGTCCCCTCAACGTATATAAGCGGCGGAGCGCGCGTTCGGAATTCAGTCAAGGGCGTCTTTGCTTGGCTTTCACTTGACGTCACGCTTTGCTTGACTCGAGTAGATGCGACGCATTTACTCGAGTTCCCCCCGTGGGAAGATGCGGGCGGCTTTTTTTTTACCATTTTCAAGGTGTTGATTCTTTTTTACAAGTTTATTCCTTGTCTTTTCAGGTTTGGGTACTTTCCAGGCGCGAAGATATCCGTCGAAGGAATTCCACAACAGAACATAAGAATTAGAACTAAAGTTAGCCAGCTACAGTAGAACCAATACATGAGCACCAGAGCAAGCGAACGCCTTTGCGCCTGCATCTTATGCGTGGGGTCGCGTAAAACCGACAGGCAAGGTCAACCCGCCTTTTTCATTGCGCTGTGGGTCCTCTGCTGGCACCGCCGAGAAGCGATTAGAAGGTCTGCAGGTTGGCCGCCACTACATCGAAAGGGAAATCAGGGCTGCGTTGCGGGTGTTTATTTGTTTTACTTGAATTGTATAGCCAGCCTAAAGCTGCAAATGAAATAACTATGCGGTAAGACGTACGTTTTCAACGTTCAAAACACCGAAAGAAACCTACGGCGCTGGTTTCTTTTTGCGGCAGTTCTACAAGTGTCAGTACCGGGGGGTGGCTACCTGAGGATGTGGAAGCGATGTTCACACGCCACTTCTGTATTGCTAGCTCTTAAAAGGGAGTAGAGGTGGACCTGGGCATCTTACAGACAACAGCATAAACGCAGACACTTAATGTGGCCATTATAAAAATCGTTGCTTCATGCTGGTATGCGGATTTCATCGACGCAGAGAATTATACGTGGCTGCAAATTTGTTCAACTCCGCCGCCCTTTTTTTGCAGTTTCTTATCTCAACGAGTATAAATGCATGTGCAGATTACTTGCGTGAGCGTTTGACCGAAGCAAGCGAAGACCAAAGCAACCGAAATCGCAGCGTGTCTCAGGGAATTGCTTTTTACTGTGAATTCTTATTCGAAACTACACTTGTTTATCCTAGTTGCACGATTGCACTTTCTTCTGTAGAAGAATTGTCAGTTTGAAATGTTGGTATTGGTTGGTTGCTTTTAAGCAGCGGCAATATCACGGCCAAAAAAAAAATAATGGTGCGCAGGAACTACATTTCCACTCAAATCGCTAACTCCGATTCATTTGGATAAATACATTTCCTAACAGTGAAGGACTGTATGCAGATTACAACGAAAAATAATTCATCTCTTTCCGCAAGCATGCCAGGACAACGATGAAAAATTAAAATGATCGCCAAGAGGATTCGAAGTATCACATTCGAACGGTGCGCTGTTTGTGATGCTCTAGACCACTTGGCCACAGCGCAGCAAGTGATCCTTCCCGAATGCCGCGGACAGCTTAGATTATTATGCTTTGCACCTCTCCGGAAACGTTTTCACATAACATTCCTGACACAGACATTGATCATTATTTGAATGGGACTTGTCAACTAAGCGTCTCTTGAAATCCACCCCCCCGAAGCCAGGAAATACGATCGCAAATTTTAGCCCCCAAGCAAATCGCGAGTACACCCGTCGAACAAAGAGTGCGCTTCCTACTTTTGTTTCGCGCTTTTTCTAAAGAAACATTCGTCGATTTTGATTCTTTGTTTCATAGATTAAGTTTAGCAATTCTTGTGGACGTGTGGGTCAGGGGACAAACACGTGTTAAGGACATATTAGTAGAAATTAAGAAGAAGAAATGAACGTAATCGGGGCATATAATGTGAAGGCAAGATAACCGTTAGTCATTAAGGGTAACAGGGTGGATCCCTAGAGAAGGCAAGCGTTGCAGGGGGCGGCAGAAGGTTAGATGGGCAGATGAGATCAAGAAGTTTGCGGGGATACATTGGCCGCAGTTAGAACAGGACCGGAGTAATTGGAGATTAATGGGAGAGGCCTTTGCCCTGCAGTGGGCGTAGATAGGCTGGTGAAGATGATGATGATAGTGTGAACTTAACCTGCCTTACATTTTCTGCAAGCGTGCCATCCGTGCAAGCTTATCAGCTTCAATTAAGCTAAGCCAGCGAAGTACGGATCGCATACATAGTGTGAACGTACGTTCGCTTTCCGATCTACGAACTAACCAAATATAGACACATTCATCGCGGCCAGGATCTTGTCGGGGCGTATTGGCCGCCTTGGTGGCCGAACCCGGGTGCATACGTTCACTACACGGGCTCAGTTACAGCAGCAGACAGCAGTAGGGTCACCGCGGAGGAGACCGGCGGACCCCGGCCAGGCGGTTTCTCACCTCCTCCACCAGTGCAATGCGCATGCGCGTTATCGCTGTGAAAGGGGTGGAGTTGTGCTTGTGCCTGTCTTTACGTTTTTGGTCTGTTCAGTGCCAGCAATGGTTTGCCTAGATGTCTGGTCGGATTCGCTATGCTGGCATTCTTTCTTTCTTTCTTTATTGTTTCTTTCCATACAGAAAGGGGAGCAGAGGCAAAAGGCTCGGAGCGTGACTAGGGCCCCTGCTCCGGTGGCAGGCAGCGTGCGGGCACAGTATATTATATTGCACACTTGCAGTCGAGTCTACAAAACAAAAAAACAAAAAAAAAAAAAACAAAAGAGGGCTACAGACTACAGAGAGTACATTTGCAGTCGTGTTCCTCGAACGCTCAATGCGCGACTACTTTGCACACACACAAAAAAAAAATACAGAACCAAATTTTCACACTGGATATGGTATCAAAACACTCGTGTGTTTTTTCCTGCAGTGCAAGGAGTAATCGAACAACAAAATACACCCGAAACAGAGACTTACTTCAGCATATATATCTACAATTTCGCTGCAACATTTTATTTTATGCTTGGGTAAAGTTTAGCTATATGCAATTAACTGCTCTAACAGGACATTTTTAATCTGTGTTTTTGACAACCATTGGCGAAAATAATCTGTTTCTGAACTTTGTTCAACAAGGAGGGGATTTGATAACCTGTGTGTTGCCGGCCATAGTTTGTTCTTGTAGATGGCATTGGTCGATGTAGTCTACGCAAGTTATGTTCTGTGGTGGTTACAGGGCTGGAAATATTGTATAACTTGTTGTCTCTAATGTAGTGAAGTAATTTGTAGCAGTATATTTGATTTGCCTTAAGAAGTGAATGCTTTAGAAAGAGTTCATGAGTAGGTAGGTATTCAGGCCTGCCGTAGTAATTTTCGAATATTCTTAATACCTTCTTCTGCAACAATAGCAATTTATTATAGTTCTGCGTAGTAGTTGTGCCCCATACTAAAGCGCAGTAGGAAAGCTTAGAGAAAAATAACGAATAATAGAGCGTCTTTTTTAACCATAACGGTATGATATCTCGAATTTTATATAAACAGCCCACCGTTTTGCTCAGTTCAGCGGTTAATTTACACACATGTGTATTCCATGACAGATTATTTTCAAATCAGACACCTAAAAATTTCTGCGCTTTTGATTGTTTGAGTCTGTTGTTTCGATAGGTCAAATATATAGTATAATTCAGTGGTTTATTAATCGGTGTGAACACCACATAATTGGTTTTACTTATGTTTAATTGTAACTTATTGATATGTAGCCAGTGCGATAGAAGGTACAAGTATCGATTAACCCTAGTTTCCAATTGAGGCAAGGCCATATCCGTAAAGAATATATTGGTGTCGTCGCATACAATATTATTTTGGGTGAATCAGGTATCGTCGGTAGATCATTTATGTATAAATTAAATAGCATTGGTCCGAGTATCGATCCCTGCGGAACACCATTTATTATTCGAAGTTTAGATGAGGGTATACCATTTACTAGCACATACTGATACCGATTTGCTAAGTAGTTGCGAAACAAATCAAGGGGAACACCACGAATACCGATACTCTCAAGTTTTCTTAGAAGGATTTGGTGGTTTACCGATTTAAACGCTTTTCGTAGATCAAGAAACAGACCAATAGTGTACAGTCTACATTCAATGTTTTCAATGATCTCATTTTTAATGTCCAGCAATGCCATTTCAGATGACCGATTTTTCCTAAACCCATACTGCGCATCGCAAATGATATTATATGTATTCAAAAAATTTTGTAATCGTGTATTTAGAATTTTTTCAAATACTTTGGAAAGTACAGGCAGCACCGATATTGGCCGGTAATTATTCGCAGTATAATCATTTCCACCTTTATGAATTGGTGTAACCCTCGCTATTTTTAGTTCATCGGGAAATATTCCAGTGTCGATCATCTTATTACCAATATTAGACAGAACATAACTGATTAGATCACTAACGTATTTTAAAGGGGCTACCTGGATGCCATCGTAAACCCCAACCTAATGTTTGTCGTCAGTTGTCCATATCAGGGATTCGGCTTGGCAAATTTGAAACTTAAGGACGCACGGCTAACTGTTCTGCACGGAGAAAGTAACTGGGTGCCGATTGTAGCTTGCTTTTGTTACTGTTGTGGAGTTTAAAAATTAAAGAGCGCTCGAGCAAAATTGTTTACTCGTGTTACTTGAAGTCCACGCTATTTGTGACAAGCACATGCGGCTGCGAAACATAAACCGATACTCCAATTTTGCTGACGTCCTTTTGAACTCCATTCCCGCAGAGTAGCATGTAGGCGACAACAGGCTTTCCCCGAATAAAGGGCCTTCTCTCTCTCTCTCTCTCTCTCTCTCTCTCTCTCTCTCTCTCTCTCCCTTGCCTTGCTTTTTAACAGTGAAGCTTTGGTGGTCTCACTGAGGGTGGTCCCGTAACAAAACATTGCCGCGTATCTGCGGCTTTCGTTGCAAATGTCGACGAAAGACGATACAAAACTGGAGGTGCTGCCAAGTAAACGCTTTGCTTCTGTTTCCCGCTCGCCTTTAATGCTGTTCCTCTTCCGTCTCTCTTCTCCCAAGATAAAACGCCAGAGGTTTTCTGAAGTCAATTTAATTTACCGCGTTCCACTGCTCCAAGTCGGTTGCCTCGATATAAGCGCTGCCGTACGGTGGAGACGAGCGTGAATCGAGGAACCCTGCTACAATGTTTGTAGAACCACGTTGCTCTACTCTACCAGCGTTTCAGGCGGACTGTGGAACCTACCTAGCGGAAGCTTTCTTTTGTGTTGCCGTTTGAGTTCTTAAATGCCGCCAGGAACTAAAATATCGCGGACAATAGGAGGCGATGGTTTTGCGCAGTTGATATAGTATTTAATTTGCTATCGTAAGAAAGAAGCATCCATGAATTTTTTTTAACAAAAGAACACTGCACATATTACTGATGTATATATTCTGTGCCTTATGTTTGCCTAATGTCTAATTCTTGTTCCAGAATGGTGCAAGTATGAACAATGTCACCGGACTTAGACGTTCGGATTAGCCTGTGGGTATCTAAGACAGTTGCGCAGTTTGTGTTTAACTTGGGCCAGGTGGCTGAATCGAGTCACAGTCAGGCAGACAGACAGACGGACCAAAAGTTCTGCGTTTAAGTAGCTCAAGAAAGACTACCATCTTTAAAACACACTGCAGGAAAGCCGACTTACACAATTGGAGGGAACATAATGATGATTGTTGGAAGTTTCATGGAAGACGAAGAAGGTCGCACTCAGCTCAGCAGGCACACAGACGAAGAAGAGGAAGAACGACCAAGCGAGGCGTCGAGATGGCTGCATAGATTGACGGTTTCATCTACATAATATAAACATATGTGCTTTTTTTTGACGACGGCCTCTTCTCTTGCCTCTCTGGACGTTGTCTACGATGATGATGATGATGATGACACACAAAAAGGAATCACGTGGTCGGAATCGAACATGGGTCTCTCGCGTCTTGAAGCCGACCTTTATCCGATTGCGCTATTCTGACACGGTCGACGATGGGTGCAGGGGGGGGGGGGGGGAGGAGGGCGGTTTGGTGAGCAATTCTGTTGCGATCGTTTGAGTTTGCACTGTCCCTCAAACGCAGTTTTCTCTTGATTTTGATTGCAGTGGCTTCGACTTTGGTAATTTGCCATCTGATTTTCGCGCGCAAGAAAGTTTATGACATGAGCCCAATTCACCTCATTTCATTAACATAATAGGTAGGGAAAGCGTGGTGATTGGCAAATGTGAGAGCGCTTTTTAGAACGTGCTAGGAATTCGCAGGCCAGTTGTAGGGTGGGAGCACCCTGTAAAACACGGATTTAAGTATCGACGTCCTTCAGGTACAATAAGTCTTGTGTCTTCGTTTGGCGGCGATTTTACCGCAGGACTGGCCAGGCTGCCTTCGGATTTGAAGCACTCAGAAGTCACAAGGTGCAGACTGTCCGTTTAAATCGCTGATTGGCTTGCAGGGCAATAGACTGTACAGTCGAGAGACTAGGAGCGTTTGTCAAACAACGGCGCCAGACGCAGGTGCGCTACGAGTGAAATCGAGGTCGCCTCCGTTCGTAGATCGTGCGGACATTCGCCGATCAGCATGTTCAATAAAAGGTTTTCCCTCGTCGTCGTCCTCCGAGTCTGGCATCGAGTTGGGGCGCAGCCAGCTGCACAGCACTCGTCATGTCTGGCCGTGCTTAATCATATTGTGTTCCTGCGCTGCCAAGGGGGCGCTGCGCAACCGGGTTCCGCGCAGTACTTCCGGGTAGTACAAAGCTGCGGGTTTCCCATTAGATCCCGTGTTGACAGAAGCAAACTGAGCTCGATACTTCCGATTGTTTCGCAACATGGTCTCCAGCCTATCCCCGACGCGTCTGATCTCGTCCAGCAATGAACTCGGCATTAAGGGAAAGAGGTTTGCAGCGCTAAATACGTTTACAGTGTCTACAGAAGTGCTGGGACGGGGACGCTGCTATGCCATTCGCGGGTTCACCGATCAATGGTTGTGTGAAGGGAAATTTCAAGAGAAAGCTTCTTGTTTAAAATAACAAACTTCGTGACGAGGACGTTTCAACAACAAACGATAACAAAAGAAGAGTAACGCAATGGGCAATGACCGCTCGTAAAAGCCAGCTAGTCCGGCTGTCCGCAGGCTGTCTGCTGCGGTGCGGCGCGCTTTTGCCCACTTGCGCACTTATGCGTGCACTTTCCTTGAACACTGCTGGTTTGCCCTTGCTGTTAGAAGTACATGGTGCGGCGCTAGCTTGCTGTTTTATTGCCTGGCTCAGTGGCTAAAGGCGGCGATTGTCAGAAGCGTGAAA
The DNA here is from genome assembly GCF_048455015.1 of Haemaphysalis longicornis. Classification (NCBI taxonomy): domain Eukaryota; kingdom Metazoa; phylum Arthropoda; class Arachnida; order Ixodida; family Ixodidae; genus Haemaphysalis; species Haemaphysalis longicornis. The sequence goes on from NW_027526422.1 coordinate 190,045,726, forward strand.
TCTGTATTGTGATTCCGAAAGTAGGGACCGTAATACGAAGTGGTCCGGCGAACTGAGTGGTCGTTCTGTTTCCTTGTTTGCTCTCAGTTTAATTAATAATGCTCATGCATTACACATTCCCAAATCTCACTACTAGACTAGAATAAGGGTCAGCAAAGTTTCGAGGTGTAGCGCCGAGTTGCCTGAAGCCGTTTAGGCAGGGGGCTGGGCGTCAAATAGGGTTGGGTGGGAAGAAGGCTTTGAAGACAAAGAAAAAAATCTGCAAATTGCCAATAATATTTGACAATAATGTGGCTAAGTGTGAGGATGGAGGACAATGCGACTGGAGGCGATCAATTTTCTGTTCTTGTCTCGCCGTGTAACACCATTTGATGACAAAACTGGCGTGCGGGCGTTCAGATTTTTAGCGACTATTCCTGCACTAGAAGAAAACCAACAGAGTCAGTGACGATCGCATGTAACTATTTTGGCCGCCCACCGTGTATGCGGCTGTGTTGTTGTGTAAAAATAAAAGTACACATCTCTGCAGGCAGCGGATATGCGAGTTAGTGATTGTTTTGGTCCTTTAATTGCGCCTAATTTGTTTATTTGACACTGATGCCTCACCTACTCGCTACTATGCATGTACCCTGCCTTTCGTAAATTGTGCGCCGTAAAATGTTACGAATAATTTATTTTGAGAAAATACAAAACAAAATGTCCACTCGTTCTGAAAGCGGTGCCATGCCAATAGTGTCCGCTGAGTCGGCTGCGCTTCTCGCGTCCGCTTGCATGCTCCCGCTTGAACAACCTTTTGCAGTTACCTCACGCTATAGGATGAGCAGCGTTCTGCGTTTATGCTGCTTGCGATCTCTTACTTTGTCGACTGCACGCAAGAAGAAAGAGCGATAATTACTGTCAGCAAGTTGGCCCACCCGACCAAGCGATACTGTCCCACGCCGCGACGATCACAACAGCTCGCTCAAAAGAAAGCAGATAAATCGGTTCCTTGTAGCAGATATTACTTTGTTTAGCCTCTGAAACTACTCTAAGGGCCATTTCATTCAGTATGCAGTCATATAAACGCGCCAGAACGTGATTAAACTAAATACAACAAACTTCCGCTCTGGCTTGCAATTGAAAACACATGAAGGGCGGCAAGGGTCGTCGGCTTTTGTACTACCAAGAGGCGTCGGCAAAGAGGGGGTGCTGCATGTCGTCAAAGTCCCGCGCAAGAGCCATATCAGGCCTCTGCTTTTTGTCTAGCTTGCTTTCCAGCTCCTCCTCGCACTAGATACAGTAGGTAAGAATGTGACATTGGGTGCGTGTCGTGGTCGTTCTTCCGCCATTGCGGACCAGGCTGCGCGGCTTTGGCCGTTCACCTGTTCGCGTGTGTTCCAAGAGGCGTCACAACAGTAGAGTTATCCAAATCCTGTTAGCAAACAGTTTGAAGTACTCCGATGAACCCATTATTTTGCTGCCGGAACGTAGCGATCGGCCAGGGTTACCTCAAAGGCATGGTTTCTACTGGGTCCTTCTTCTACGCGAGCAACAGGTTAGATTTGAGTACCACGAGGCTCGATGGCCAAGGGGGTATACAATCATGGACAAATGAAACGCGGTGATGAAAACATGAACAAGAAGAAACAGCGTTATTTCTATCCATGCGACGCAAAACGACGCGTGGCTTACTTACAAAAACGAAGTTTGGAAATGTGCCTTTCTAGAAAAACCAACAGCCCGCCGTTATGGCACCTCAACGAACGCAATTTTTCAGTTTTCCGTGTTACGGGTAATATTTTCGTGTTTGCATTTCATTTATCCGTGACTGTGCGTGCTTCACTACTCAAACGAACAGTCTGGCGAAGCATTGTGCCGCACACTCGGCATTTACGGTCAGGTACATGACTTTGAAAAAGTTGTTTGCTCGAGTTTACATAATTTTTTTATGATTTTGTCCTGAACTCGTAAGCTTGGCATTGTCCAGTCCTGCCGTTCCAAACCAGATCAGTGTGGATCACTTTATGATGCAGTGCCAGCACGATTAGCCTGGTACGGTTCTGCATATACGGACGCTATTTCTGGCCGCTACGCGGCCTCATGCACAGCGGGAAAAGTGCTACTGCCGGGGGAAGTTTTTAGGACAATCAGTGTAAGGATATGTGCGCGCCATGCGGCAAAGATATTTTTCGCTTCAAGATCCGCACCTTCGCTTCCATAATGCAGCAGCCTGTAACATCCTGAGCGCCCTACGGCGAGGGCTGCACGTAAGGTTAGAACGCGAGTAGTAAGGGTTGTGACCATACCCAGGCATCAGGTATAAACACAGCGGATGCGCTAACGAAGCGACGCTGTTTCCGCGCCCGTCGACCCACCTCGTCACACGCGAAATGAGCAGGTGGTGTGCAGTTGTCGCGTGGGTTGAGAGTTGCATCACTCCTCCCGCCACAGCGCCGGTAGAAGGGCAGTCGCCGCACGCCAATCGTTGCCGCGGCGGTTGCGCCATCCCTTGGGGAACTGCCGAGGCGGCAAATAGATGGCTAGAGGAAGTTTGTGGCGCGGTGACAGAGGGAGCCCAAGCGCGCTCATTCAAATTGGTTCATAGAGATAATATACTGACTCTAGAGGGAAAGCGCGCCGCTGAGCCAATGCATTGGAACCGTACGACACACAGTGGCAGACATGATACAACGATTTGAAGGTTGCCAGCTGAGTTTTTGCTTACTGAAAACGGCGAAAGCAATGAGTTGTAATCTGGCAACGTTCACTGTGGCGTTTCCGCGTCCGGCTAGCGAAGCATGCCGGGATTAATTGTAACATGGCGGACCGCTGGCCAGGCGGATTTTGTGTAGGCGGCGTCGACAGCATTGCGTAGTTTATCTCCTGTGGGTAGGTAACCGACGTGTTTTCGGTTTAGCGTACGTGTGACTTATATGTACTGAGACTATTTGAGCAAGATGTGGCAACGCTCACACAACACTTGCGCGCAAGCTCGAATGCGACTGATCGCATGCGCGAGGACGCCAAGGAGTCAGCTGATCCACCCTGGGCGCACAGAAAAATGAATATCCGTATGGTCTCCGTGCATTTCGCGCTGTGCCGCTTTATTTGCCATTCTGTGACATTTTGCGAGTCGCTCAAGGCTTTTCAAACAAAGTGAAGTGAACTGTAGCTTTAGCTCAATGTAAAACCTTTATTGACACACACAAAAAAACATCGCATGGGCCAACGCTGATATTGCCGGTGAGTCGCGGCGCTTTGAAGCACAGGAACGAAAGAGCGCGGTCGATCGCAGGCCAACGGAGTGGAAGAATGCATGCCAAGGGAGTATGCGAAATACAGTCCGCGGCGTGTCCCGTTTTCTTTTCTGTCTGTATTCGTCAAGTTCTAGCTGCTTTCCACCACTTCAAAGGGAAAGCTTGCGGGTCTGAATGCGCAGTATTGAATGGGCAGTAATTTACCGCACATAGCGCGCGAGGAGAGAACACTGACGGATTGATTTATTGTGACTGATTGAAAAAGAAACCGCATTTCGTTACCTATTCTTTCGTTCTACCTTCACGAACGATTGCGCAAAGTTCGAAGCACGAAGAGCTGTAAGAAGTTCTATGAATAAAACAACTGGAACCGAAGGATTATAAAAGCTCTTTTTATTTCTCTTCCTACATGAACGATCCCTGGCTGCCACTCCGTAGCCTGTAGTGAACTTGCGGTAGTCAAGGTCAGATCGTAATCGCTGTTCCGGCGTCAGTTGAGGGGCAATAGATAGGGTGCTTAACGTGGAGAAAGAATGACAGCCTCGCAAGCGCCCGGGGAGGCACTTGCTCACTGCGGGCATCCGAGTTGTATAACTTGTATACATTTTGCACGCACGCAGATCTGAGCTGGAGACTGCACACACACACTGCGCAAGTCAGGTGCAAGGGCCTCGCCACTTCCTAGCACACTTAAAAAAAATCGAAACCAAAACTGAACTACGCACTTTCTTCGCTAATTAGAGCTTAATTACACTAAAAGTTTTTTATAAAGCTAGTTTTAATTACTGAGGCAATTATTTGTAACTATTTTGCTTCAGTTCTTTGTTTTAGTTAAATAATTATGGCAGAAATTTTTAAAAGGCTGAATACAATTGATCTGGCAACCATGGAAATTGTATCATGTCAGCGCCCACGATTCGTACGGTCTCGGAGCTCGCTTTACCCCCCTGAAATTGGTTACTCGGCCCGCAAGTACCGGAACGAGTCGCTGTGAGCGGGTTCGTGTGAGTAAGGGTCTTCTCGGAGGATTCATGCACGTTAAGTTGTGTCCACTTGCAGATTTAATTTTTTCACCTGTTTTTTTCACCAGTGTTTTTCACCAGATTTAATATTCGATACACCCTCTGGCGAAATAAGAAACTCTAGGTTGCGTGGGTCTATTTCCCTGCTAGCTGCACTCACTCTGCTTGCCGCGTGCGAGTTCATTCGATTTCCTCAATTAAAGGGGCCATGCAGACAAAAGCCAACTTTCGTAGTTCAGAATGATCGCCCCGTGAGAATCATGCTGACATCACGTTTAACGCAAACATCGCTCAAATACGATACATAATTAGGAAAAAAATAATGACATGCCGATCACTAGCTAATTTCCCGTACTAGAACATATCAGGACATATGCGCAGCCGTGAGATTGGCTGAATCCGGGAAAATCAAACGTCAGTTAGGCAGGGATTATCAGCTTGCAGAACGAGTCATTTTCGCTTAGGTGTAATTCATATTCATTTTATAGCAGGAATAATGGTCGGGCGAAACAAGGGAAATTACGAAAGTGCACGTATACCTATAAGTACCAGTGCTTACTGATGCTGCTACTTACACGCGCTATGCTTCTCATAGCTGCACACCAGTTCGGCGCTTTGTGGTTGTCTCAGACGTCACTGGCCGTTCGGCGTAAGTAACATTGTCTTATGTTACTCTATTTTTGGAACATACCACACGTTTCACGACACGATTACCTACCGTAACAAAAACAAGCCAGTTGCAAATACGGTCAAAAACAAAGCCAAGGCGAATAGCGGTGCGGAGCAGTATGGTGGCACCTACTAGTGAAACTAATGGTAACCAAGACTCCGCCGTCCACTGCAGACTGAACAGCGCTCGTGAAGTTCGCTGTTCAGTCTGATGTTTGCGCGGAACCCGATATTTGCGCGGGAGGTTCAAACACGATTTACAACAACATGCTCAGCGGCGGCGACGAGCTGCAGGGTAACAAAAGAGTAGCGCGCGCCGCCGTGTGTTCGCTGATCATGCGACCACTTCCTGAGACGCAACGGATATGCGCCGTGACCGAGACAACTGAAGCGCTCCGCTTAAATTTAACATCAGGGAGTGTAGTAAATTTCAGCCATTTTTTCTTGGTATTTTGTGCCAGCACATGATGTGGCTATAGCCGACGCGTAAGCCTGGCGGACATAGGGCGCTCCTCACCAGGCGCACGCTGACTTCCGTTGGTCCTTTTTCTTTTTATTTCTTCTGGTGACGCTATCCGGTGGAGCTAAAAGCTTAAAGAGCTCTGCTGTTAGAAGGAATCAAACAAAGTGGCCGTGCTGACGAACCCTCACAATGTCGCCTTGGGAGCTTAGCATTCAACCCCTTCCCATCTATAACAACGACACGCGGACGTATTCTAGTTGATCAATCATTTAACGGCCGTGTGAGTGCGTGCATGCGTGTCCATGTGCAGTGTGTGCGCGCGTGCGAGCGGGATTGCTTACATGTGTGTGTGTGTGTGTGTGCGTGTGTGTGTGTGCGTGTGTGTGTGTGTGTGTGTGTGTGTGTGTGTGTGTGTGAGTGTGTGTGCTTAGACCGAGCAACCCTGCCCACTTTTTACCAAACTTCCGGGTGTTTTGTCGCCCCACAGGACACTTAAATCTTACGAATTGGTGCAATGGTCTATTCAAGTGACCCCCCCCCCCCCCAATCCGTTGTGCTTGTTTCCTTTCAATTGTAAAGGGGGCGTAACTTTATTGTTATATGCCATTTCATACTGAGCGATATCATTTTAGTGTGCTCGACGGATTTGATTCTGCCCTTCTGTATGGCTAGGATGAATTTGCTTTTAGGCGTGTGTGTATGTACCGTTCGGCAGCTCTGCCGAAAATTTGGAGGACATTATTTTTTGCTTTTCAGAATTACTAAACCACGAGGGCCTCGGGAGATCATTCTCCCAATACTCAGGCTCGGCTTGCAAATGAGAAAACCGCCCCGTTGTTCGAACACGCCACTTACTTAACGCTTACGGGGGCGGCGGAGGGGGGGAGGGGGGGGGGGTGTTCGCAAATAAGCGGCGGCACCATAGCTACTCTCATGGAACCCCTCGACTATCGCTAATTAGTTTTCGCCACCTGACAAGGAGATTTAATCCCATTAGTCGCCGTCGCAAAGTTCTATTGTTGCGTATCGGTCAGCGTCAGCCCTGGCGCAACGTCGCCTGTTGTAAGTCTGTAACAGGGCAGACAGTTAGCTTGGCACCTTTGTTCCGGCCCCTTATCACTGCTGGGAAGTTAACTATACGCGCGCTAAGGTACGTTTCGCAGCAGCTCCCGCCCCCCGCCTTCGCCACCCGCCTCCCACCTTTACACCTACACACATAAACATGCGCACATACAGAGCGGACGCGCGCTGGCGGGGGCCTTCGTCGCGGCGGCTGACCTAAAGTGAAATATGCCGTTGCGAAGTTGCAGTCATTCCACATGAACGCAGACAAGACTGAGGGCGCCCGCGAGGGAGAGAGGGCAAACGTTTATAACGCCATACTACCGCAGGAAAAGGCGTAATCGTCAGAGCCAAAGTTATAGGAACGTCCATCTGAGAAGTTGGTTCTTGTCCCATTTCGCCAAAGGAATTTATTTTGTGCGATTGTAGCTGTAATGCTAGATTTCGAGTCCAGGACCTGCCGTGATTTGTACGGATTTGCAGCTTGAAATGGAAGGTGGAAGTTTTTTTTTTAGTTTTTACGTATACCTTAGGTTCAGGTAAAAAGTTTCAAAAATGTTTACTTACTTCTATACTACAAACCACGCCTCGAACTCCTTCACATTGGCCCGACCGCGAGAACGTCATCACCACTCGGCTCAGCCGAGTACGAAATCAACCGGAGCAGAGGCCATAATTGGGTTAACTGATCAACGAGACGGCACGGGTGAACCTTGTGCAATCTTTACTGTCCGGCTGCATTCAGAAGGTGCACTACCGCTCAAATGAAACTTTCACCGCTTCTTAATGTGCTTTGAAGTGACCTTGCCCAGCTTCCTACTCGGAGGCTTCGATTCGCCTGGGTGGCGCGGCTATATCCTCGGTATTGAAATTAAAAGACAAACGCAACATTACAAATTGTGTTGGAGGTCCAGTGCAGTCACATTTCATCTGCTTAGCTCCAGATGAGAGCTCAATTATGGTTTTCTGTGTCGATTAGGGCCTCTCATAAATACGCTGCTTTACTCTCCCCTAGAATTAATGCCAGATGTAGTTGCTAGTTATTTTTCCTTCGTGTGGAGAACGAGCGCTGCGCTGAACCACCTGTACAACTGCTCGCTGAGTACCACGAATCGTCAGATCGGGTCTGCTCAAGTGTGGGCATCCTTCTAACAACGGAGCTGTTTCAGCCTCCCTCTGTCCGTGAGGATAGTTAAAGGGACACTGAAGTGAATTTGTCAAGCTCCCGTTTTTGCTTCCACTGCGTAGACTGGCTCAAATTAGCACACTTTTCATCGTTTATCCGGTTGACAAATCGGTAATTATTTTACAAAGCCCGAAAGAAGAAAAATTACCATGCGCGATTTGCGGCGGCCGCACCAACTAAGGCTGTGACGTTGGGAGGAGGGCGCACCGTGATTGGACGATGCCCAAGGTTAGCAAACAAACAAGTTTCGGTTTCGGTTCTCTAAAACACAACCGATGGCGTCGTTGGATGGGCATTCTCAATATCTCAGTAATCATCGTACCGCTCTTCTGCCATGTTGTCGGCTGTAAAATGCATAAGATAAGCCTCCCAGGACGGTTTGGAATCGTAGCATTCACTAGCCGAGGCCTATGCAGTGCATGAACTCCCTCCGCGTCCCCGCAGACGCTCAAATGCCATGCGCTTTTCCCCCATATTCGGAGCTTGCCTCACTCGTGCCTGTATCGTAAAAAGCGTGTTCGCACCAGGCCAAGGGTCTGTTGATTCTGGCCTGTGCCCACTGCCCGCAAGCAGTAGGTGCTTATGGCAACAGCACGCCAACGAGAACTCGCTAGCACGCCACTGCCAGCCTGCGCGCGTTCTGTGAACTAGTTCGTGGAGCAATGAACGTTGCGGCCCAAAAAGAGGTCAACTCAGTATAGAAAGCATGGACGGAAAACGAAAAGGTTAACTTATAAAAAAAAAGCACGTAACCGCGGGGACTCGAACTTGTGACTTGCAAAACACTTGCGATGAAATACCTAGCGCTTCAGACCACTCGGATTTTTTTTTTCTTTATTGCCGGTCTTCGACATTACATAACAGTTGGCTCACAAGAGATATAAAAAATAACACGTAGAACTACCAGCCTGACTTATGCTGGCATTGTCGCTTAAAATTCCTTAAGTGCCAGCAGGGGTTCTACCCTTGACAGCCATTCAGGAAGGTAGTCCATTGATTTCTGCACTTCCACGAATTGTGAGATACTCTCTATGAAATACTGTCTTGTTGGCCTCGCGTCCACGTCACCGTGGAGCCAGGCCATGCGTGAACGCCAAATGCTGTGGAGGCCCAGCAACATGATCGAATCATATGGAACCCCCTCTTCGTTGTCTACGCTCAAAAAACGGATGCCATGGGGATGTAGCGGAAAGTCCTTGTGGGTGGTCCTCTGAAGGACATCCCACAAAAAGACAGCCGCCCAACAATGCAAAAATACGTGCTCTATATTCTCAGGTTGCTTGCAAATAGAGCAATCGACTTCCCAGGGTACAAACAGTCCTCTTTCTTGCATCCAGGTTTTCACTAAGAGTGTACCCGTATGCAACTTGAAGAAAAATGTTTTTGCTCCCGGATTAAGTTCCATTCGTTTTACGCGTTTCAAAACATTTTGTCCTGGGCCTCCACAGTACAGAGCTCTGTACATCGGTATCGGAAGGACAGCATCGTAGACATCCTTATACAGCCTTCTACGTGCGACTGAACTCAAGTATTCAAGCGAAAAACGGGCAGTTAGGAACTGAATTGACATCACAACCTCTCTCAAATAACCGTGAATGCAACCCGACATGGTACCCGAGGATACCACAAATGCAGGTAAAACACGCGCCAGTCGAACATGGATTATCGTGCGCAGAAATGGATTACAAGTATCCGGTACAAACAGAAAGCGATTAACGAGCTGTCGTACGTACAAGTGTACCAGCCCCAGGCCGCCATCGCGGACCCGCCTGAACAAATTGGTGCGGCTGCATCTCTCCCACGTCGATGACCACACAAAAACCGCAAACACCCTGTGAAATTTCTGCACATTAACCCGTGAGCAATGCAATGCTTGCATAACAAACCAAATTTTCGCAACAAAAAATAAATTAGAGACAGTTGCCTTCGCGAATACAGACATTGCAGCCCCCTTCCATTTTTCCGCCTTTTCCTTCAGTTTTTTTATCCGCCCGCGACAATAGGGCTCGCTATCGCGGCAATTTTCGAGGGGCGTACCTAGGTATTTCACAGGCGTTGTCCCCCAATTCACATTTTCAAAAGTGCTTGGTGTCGATGACCAAGCCCCGAGCCAAAATCCGACACACTTTTCCCAATCGACCCGACTTCCCGTTACATCCCCGAAGCGCTTGACAGTTTGTATGACCATTCAAATGCTCTCTTTGTCGGTACAAAATACCGCCACATACATCGTCTGCATATGCCAGGAGCTTTACCTCCGTGGAAAGCAGTTTTTACCCGTTGATAGCTTCATTTCTAATAATACTCTGACACAAGGCTTCAATATAAATGCCAAACAATAGCGGGCTCAAGGGGCATCCCTGGCGCACCGAGCGCTCCAAACGAATGGGCGCACCCAGGCTTTTATTAACCATTAGTCGTTTAGTGCAGTTTTGGTACGCCAAGGTAACACCTTGAGTGATGACACGCCCAACATTACAATATTCCAACACAAAAAAGAGAAGTTCATGAGCCACGCAGTCAAATGCTTTTTGTAAGTCCAGCTGAAGCATTGCAACTCCACTGTGAGTGGCGTCACAACACTCCAACACACACCTCGCCTTGTGAATGTTTGTGAATATTGTACGGCCCTTTATTCCGCAAGTCTGATGTGGTCCTACCAATTCCATCATAACCGTTTGCAACCTTTGCGCGAGAATTTTCATGAATACTTTATAATCAACATTTGTTAAAGATATCGGCCTATAAGATGTCACACTTTTAAGCTTTTCTGTATCTTCGGTTTTCGGGATTAAAACTGTATGGGAGGTAGAACAAGATAGGGGAAGAGTTTTAATATCCAGCTCTTTGTTGAACATAAATGTCAGGACAGGAACAAGAAGATGCTTATTTTCCTTATAAAAAGCCGCACTTAGCCCATCTGGGCCCGGAGATTTTCCTGAATTTAGGTTTTCAATAGCTGTTTTAACTTCATCGTTCGAAATAGGCTGCTCTAGGGCTTGTTTCACATCGTCATCTAATCGAGGCAAACCACCGGAAAAGTATTTTTGGAACCCTTCAACATCGGAACTCTGGAAGGCGAACAGGGTCTGGAAGTGTTCAAAGAAAGCGCTTTCGATTTCGGGCTTCTCAGTCATCGTGCGTCCTTTCCATTTTATCTCGTTGATCTGGTTCCGTCTTGCGTGCTCTTTTTCGATTCCTAGGGCCCGCTTTGTGGGCGTTTCCCCAGCAGCCCAATCCTCTGCCCGTGCCCGCACCAGTGCACCGCGATAACGCTCTTGATCTACAAGCTCAAGTTTCTGTTTAACTTGTGGTATGTCGTCGCTAAACACCCCGGGCATTCTGCTTTCCTGGTCAATTAGTTTTTGCAGATTCGCTCTCAACTCTTCTTCCTTCATTTTTTGTTCGTATTTTAGAACACACGACCTTTCAATAGCTTTCATTTTAATGTCTTGTTTAAAAATTTCCTATTTCTGCCCAATTAAGTAGTTATCTGCTTCCTCGAATTCTTGAAGCTTTTCTGTGGTGTAGGATGTAAAACTTCGTCTTTTAGGAGCTTAGAATTCAGTTTCCAAAGGTCCCAATTGAAGGGTGCTTTATATTTCTTCCTCCCGATATCGCATTGCACCAAGCAGTGGTCCGAAAAGGATACAGGCAGTACCCTATAATTTTCACATTTGTCTATCAGGTCCAGAGAGACGTACAACCTATCCAGCAGCGCGTGAGTGGACCCCTGAAAGTGGGTGTACTGGACATCTCGGGCTCCCTCCAGGCACTCTGCTACATCTACTACGCTAGATTTTTCAACAATTTCAATAAGGAGGTCGGTACTGGAATCTCTATAAGGGCTGCTGCTTGATTTGTCCCGCGAAGCTAGTACGCAATTAAAATCCCCCATCAGTATGAGTAACCTTTCAGTTGTCATTAGATGTCTTAGATTGGCAAAAAATTCTGTCCTCTCATCCGCCCTATTCGGACCATATAGGCATATCATTCGGAAACTTACTACAGAATACAAGATATCACATACAATAAGCCTGCCTGAGTCGTACGACGTCACGGTTTCCACAACAAGGCCAGGAAGCTTTTTTACAAACAGTACACACCCTGCAGACGACCCAACGGCATGACTTATGCAGGCATAGTAACGTAACGTTAAACGTTCCGCCATACTCGCGGTCTCCTCCTCCTCGTCAATTTTTGTTTCCTGAATAGCTAAGACGTCTAGGCCCCGTTCCGTTAACAGGCGATGCACCTGGGCTTGCTTTCTTTTAGTGGCCAGACCTCTAACATTCAGGGTGCCTACATTTAAGGCGCCTTCCATACAGGTTTTAACCTAAAAGGGGAGACCGAGAGCGTGGCGCGTACCTGCTAGCGTCATGGCGTCGTCACACGCTCCCCAGGATTAAGCTCGCTCGAGGCGAGCGGTTGCTGCTGAGCCGACGTCATCTGTGGGAGGCTGCGGTTCTGCTGGTTGTCTGGTCTCGTCCGCTTGGGTGGCACTCGTCGACTCTGGCTCGACTTAGCTGGCGGCTCCTCGCTGTTTACATGCGTGGTCGGGGGGTGTCCGCCTTCCGCATCGTCGTGGCTGCGCTTCGTGCTCGCCGCGACGGTGGCCGCTTGACTCACGTCCATTTTCTCCTGAACACTTGCGTCGTCGCGCTGTTTCGTCGGCGGCGCACTCTCGGAGTTGCTTTGCTGCGGTGTTTGCGCAGCTCCGGTTTGCACCTCCTCACGCTTTGGCGGGTTGCCCTCCATAGAGAGTGGCGTGCTTGAAGTCCCGTCCGCGGCCGCCAAGTCTCCCGTGCCGCGTGCGGCTTCCTCGGCCTCCATAGCGTCAATTACGAGTTCGCTTGAGTCGTCACCACCTGCCGGCCCAGTCACGCTGGCGTAGGTACGAACGCATTGTGTGTCCGTGTGGCCGAAACGCCGACACCGAGAGCAGCGGGGGACTTTGCACTCCCTTCGAACATGTCCCGTCGCGTGGCAATGCAAGCACTGCATGGGCCGTCCCGGAGCAACCACAAGCGCCAACTCGCCCGCCACACGAATCTGATGAGGCAGGTCGTCCAGTTTTACTCCTGCCTTGAGCTTCAGCATGACGGACCTGGTCGTCGACCCTTTGTCGTGAACGCCTTGAACGCGCCAGCGCTCTTTGGTGACTTCCGTAACTCGCCCAAACGCCGCGAATGCAGTTCGGACATCCTCGTCGTCGACCCCTTGAAGGAGCCAGTGAAGCTTCAACCTTACCTGCTGATTCTGTGGGTCGAAGATAAGGCAGCGACGCCCCTTAACTTCCTGTTCGCCGGAATCCAGCACCTTCTTCGTAGCCTCTGCGGTGTTGAAGGTGACGGCCCAGGCGTGATTTAATCTGGTACGCCCCCAGCGCAATCACATCCGAGAGCATTCCAGTCCTGGCGAGCATATCCCGAAAATCCTCGGCTCGATACGGTCGTGCCTCCACGTCGCCGTGAAGAAAAATGGTGTTTGCAACAATTCGCCCGGTTGGCAGTTGAGGCAGAATGATCTGATAATCGTCTTCAGCTTGCGCCCTGTTGCCGCGGCCGGCCTGGACCGCTATCTCCGCTCCTACAGAGCACATAATTACACGACCGCACGCTTCGGTGACAGGAAGTGGAATGAGAGCACTCGGCCACGGGCTGTTTTTTTTCTTTATTGCCGGTCATATATAAATAAACACTCACGATACAGACAAGAAAAGGTACCAACAACGAAACTTTGTACAAAACATACAATACATAAGGCGGCCAACCGTAACTCCGGCTTGGACAACTGCGTGTACTAACAGTCGTACACAACCCTTACTCTCACATTTTCTTTCTGAGACTGGTTTGGTCTCACACACAGCAAATACTCTTTAGGTTGGCCCAACAATGCTGCCGAACCTTAGTTGGTACTTAATATTTGTGGGCTTTAATTACGCTTAATTCACTCATAAACGACAAAACATCATCATCATATTCTTGCTTGGCGTACACTTCTTTCAGTTTGCTAACATTTTCTGCAAAGTAAGAGTCCACTGGCCTGGCATTCTCATTACTGTTTCTGACAGCCATTCTTCTACGCCATATAGCATGTAGGCCGATGAGGAAGAATACATCGTAAGGAGCCTCATCAGATTCAACTTCAAGAAAACGTATTCCTTTCGGTTTCAGCCGGAGGTCCTTTTTTAGAGTCCTCTGGAGGACGTCCCAGAAGAAGACGGCGTCCAGCAATCGACAAAAACATGTTCGACGCTTTCTGGCTTTTTACACAGTCGACAATCTTTGCCCCAAGGCAAAAACAACCCCCTTTCGTTAAGCCACGTTAGGACTGGTAAGGTCTCAATGTGCAATTTAAAAAAGAATGTTTTTACTCCTGCAGGTATGATAATTTTCTTAACGCGTTTGAGCACGTCATGCTTATGACCTCCGAGGTATTTCAATTTATAATCAGGTTCAGGACACAGGAGTTCTACCACATCACAAGATAACCGTTTACGCGCAACGTTTGACAAGTACTCAATTGAAAATCGCTCGCTCAAAAACTTGAAGGACATTACCACCTCGCGCAAAAAACCACTCACTGCGTATTTCTTCATATCTGTCGTAGTTACTATAAAATTTGGCATCGCAGAACACAATCTGATCTGCATGTACGTTCGAAGAAATGGGTTTGTCTCGTCGCGCAAATATAAAAATCTCGCCACCAATTGTCTAACAGACAGGTTCGACAACCCCAGCCCACCCCCTTTTAACCTGCGAAACAAGTTGCTGCGTTTCGTTCGCTCGAAGCATGATTGCCACACGAACATGGCAAGCAACCTATGAAACTTTTGGATGTTAGGCCGTGTCCAATACAGCGCTTGCATGGCATACCATAACTTTGCTATCAGAAACGTGTTGCAAATTGTCGCTCGGGCGAAGATCGATGCATGCCGGCCGGTCCACACTTCCGCTTGCGCCTTCATTTCCCGCGCTCTCCCTTGCCAATAAAGCGTGTTCTTCCGGCACCTATCGAGCGGTACTCCCAGATACTTAGTGGCGTGGTTGTCCACTCGAGCTCTTCGAACTCGCTGGCCGTATTTTGCCATTCGCCGTGCTACGTCCCTATGCATTTATTCAAATTTACATTACTGCTTGTGGTTTCGCAAAATTCCTTCCTGACTGATAGCATATTACACACACTCTCCCGATCGGCACAAAATACGGCCACATCATCCGCGTACGACAAAACCTTCACCTCACATGCACCTCGTCGGAATCCGCGTATTTGCTCGCTCTGAATATTTTTGCGCACAGTGGTTCTAGGTATAACGCGAACAACAGTGGGGAAATGGGACAACCCTGTCTGACTGACGACTTAACTTGTATTCGTTCTGATAACTGTTTATTAACTATGAGATTCGTTGTGCAATGCTTATACGCTACTTTGATTCCTTCTGTTATTACCGAGCCCAATTTCACGTGCCGTCTTTGGAAATATCAGGTATATAATGTATAACCAGTTTACACTTTTATTTAGTTTTAGCATTTCAAGCAGCTTAGGTGACTATTTGTTGTTTTTCGCTCGGGCAGTAAGCATCCCCCAAGTTTCCACAATGTCGCACGTCTAGCAATTGCATTTCTTAGACGGAAAAGCGTGCGGAGATGCGTAGTCGTGCTGCTGGCCGCTGTGCTTGTTCGCCCAGCGCAAGAAAGTGCTACCCGCAGCCTAGTTTTACGCTGTACGGTAAAAATCAGTTGATTTCATTTGCTTTGTACCTATATTGACTTCGCTGACTCTTCTCCCGCCTTCAAGAGGCCTTATATTTTCCTACTGGCGTACCAGTCAGCGAAGCGTCGCATGTGCGCTTGTGCAGCGCTTGTGTGAAGCGACCTTGACTTGGAGCTAGATACAGTGTACAAACTAACCAAGTAAATAAAGGCACAGGCTTCCATTCACAAACGTGTCCTGGCTTCGTTTTAACTGAGCGAACGAATTGCGACGACCCGTCGGCGGCCGACGGACGAAACGCTGGGCCGACTGACTCTGTCTGAAGGCCGGGGAGCCGTGCAGTAGCGCAGCCAATTGCGAGCTCGGCTCCTCTCGACGTCACACGAAAACGGCACAGAAAATGGGCGAGCGTAAAGAGGAGGACAGCATTTTCGAATTAATGTTTCTACTAAATAAAATCACGTAAACGCGCCCAGAGTGGTCGAAACATGGCCTGGGGACTCCGGACTACAATTTGCGCTAGTAATCCCGCAATGTTTACATATCACTTCAGTGTCCCTTTAACAGGATGTTCCGCGCGTCTGAGTGGAGAGGGAAAAAAATGGTAGGCCAACAAAGGTGAGGGAAAGAGGCGAGGAAGCAAGCAGCTTTTGAGCAGGTGTTGGGAGTGCGTGCCCCAACAACAACAAAAAAATTAAAGCCGTTCCACTCAATGTGAAAGCTGTCGGAAATGCAGAGCAGTGATTCACCATAATGGGCTGCAGCACCGTTATCCGCTCACTGCTGCCACCCAATGCATTACAAATTTTCCACCTTCGCAGTGCTCGCGCGCCCCCTGCCTGATACTGCACCAGCGTAAGTTCTCTTCTTTTGTGGCGTGAGCTACACTGGTCGAGATTGAGCAGTTCCGCATGGCTCCAGGAGAGCAGTGCTGCGCATGAGGGAGGAGCAGTGACGTCACACGGCGCACAGAACGTTGATCGCTGCCCGGCGTCTCTCACGCACCCCACGCGTCCAGCGTCTTCGCCGACCTCCGTTCCGCACGTGGCGGCCCGGTCCACTCGATGATTATTGGAGAGATGGCCGGGTGTGGGACCGATGGCTCGTGCATCGCAGCAACGCCAACGTGCGTCTGCGGAACCAGCTTAGCTCTGGGGCGATTGGTGACGCTGCGCTGGAAGCGCTTGATAAATATACATGTGTCACATAATGCGCATACCGTGTGTGTGCCAGCAGTAAGCATGATAATCAAGCTAAGCAGCAGTAAGCATGATAATGAAGCTAATCCTAGACAACCAGGAAAACTAAGAATAACCAGCTCAACCTTAGCTCACACTACGTATATCCTTACATAGCCGAGCTAAGCCACTGCTATTTTTTAGGGGCGAAGCTCCTAAAGCTGTGGGTCTGTCCATCCCTTGTGTCTCGTGGTACGTGACCGCCTAGTTCGATGACTCACTCGCAGGTGGCGCTGGTGTGAGTGACATCATGATGACGACACTCGCACGTGACTGACACTATAAAAGGCAATCGCTGTTGACGCGCTTCCTCTTTCGCAACGAGTCACCGGATGGAGGAGGTGGTTGTTGACAAGGCTGCGGAGCGGAGAGCGCGCAGGGCGGCGGCAGCGCGCGCTCGCCGACAGGATCCCGCCGTGCGCGAAAGAGAGACCGAAGCATCTCGTCTAGAAAGTCGCGCTTAAACCGCGCGTCGGCAGCTTCGGGCTGAGCTAGCTTTATGCGTTTTGCAGCCGCCTCGCGAGCTCTCACTGCATCGGGGTTTGCCTGCCGATACGAGCGCTTGCTTGCAGCCTCACGAACCCTACAACAACAACAACAACAACAACAAACGAACAAGAACAAAATAAAAGAACAAAATAAAAGTTGATTTGTACAATGTACGCACATAGTCTTACGTCTTTCTTAATGATGTAATGGGCGAACTTTCACGGGAGAGTTACGGTTACCGATGATCTCCCCCTCTCGAGCTTCGCCCCACTTATCATCATTCATTCCGTGGATATGGCGTGATTTTTTTGTGCTTGCCTTAATTTCGTATGCTGGAGCTGTTTTGCGTCATTTCGAACGCACCAGTTTTTTCTTGCGGGGCCGCTTTTTTTGCTTACCATCGTAAAACCAACCCAACGTACGTTCCTAACTATATGAACGCGGGGGATTCTGGATAAATACACAGATTTTGCCTCAAATGTACCTGGTTTTCTTTGCGCTAAATAACGGGGAGATGTATGACAAGCGCAAGCGTTTCACGAGGTGTGAACGGTTATGAATATTTAAACCGCGTGGTTTTCGAAGCCTCACCGTTACTCCGCGACGACGCTTCATGAGGCGCTACTTGGGTCCGTTATCTCGCTGCGGCGCCCGATTCCGGCAGTCGCATCGACCGTTAGCGAGCTTCGATGACAAGGCGAGCCTATAAAATAACATAAAAGAGCATTTCCCATGCCCGGTATCGAGCCTCGATCCCTTGCGTTATAAAACAGGCATCTATCCGAGTACGCTATCATAGCTTTTATTTGCAGAGCACTTTAGGGGCCCGGCTTATCGTCGTAGTTTGTCCGCAGTCACGCGGCGTCACGCACTCAGACAGAGGCATCGAAAAATACCCGGTTGTCCGTCGATTCAACCTTCCGACCAGAAGTTTAGAGG
The DNA here is from genome assembly GCF_048455015.1 of Haemaphysalis longicornis. Classification (NCBI taxonomy): domain Eukaryota; kingdom Metazoa; phylum Arthropoda; class Arachnida; order Ixodida; family Ixodidae; genus Haemaphysalis; species Haemaphysalis longicornis. The sequence goes on from NW_027526422.1 coordinate 190,063,746, forward strand.
ATACGATACTTGTACAGCGGTTTATATGCGGAGAACCGTTCGACACAACTGGAACCGCTGGCACTTGGCACACATGACCACATTATTCATCGCAAAGGAAACTGCAATACATTTGCGGCAAAATATGTAAATTCGCGGCAGTCCCGCGTCCATTTAGTTGGAAATGCTTATTGGGTTGCAATAGTAAGCGGAAAAAGTGACCGCGGAAGAAAAGCCACGCGTTGAAAATGGCGCAGAAAGGCTCCAGCACGTGCGAGATGGAAGCGCACTAACAGAACAGTCCTCTCGCTCGTGCCGTTGCAAGGAGAACAAGAAACAAAAGAGAAAGAGAAGGATGCGAGCTGTGCCAGAAGAAGGCGCGCGAGCACGGCGAAGCCGGGAAAATTGAACTGCTATGAAGAAACCTCTGCTTAATTCATGAAGAGAAAAGCGAGAAAGGGAGGGGAAAGGCGTGAGGGATGGTTGCACAGAGCGCAGAACGGCGCCACAACCCATCATGGCTAATCACTGCTAACCACTCCCGAAAAGCTTTCACGTTGAGTGGATTCACGTTCATTTTTTTTCTTTATTTCCTTGTTGGTGACAAAACGAAACCCACTGTACTGTACACGAATTAAAAGATCCGGCCTCCAGTCGGCAGAAGTTGGTGGCTTTAAACTTCTAAACTGCGCTAATACATCCCGAATGGGTAACTTCTCAGGTTCTTCCCGTATGACTTTATATACTTTTCTAATATATAAGCAACGCTTGAGATAAAAAAATCGCACTGTCCGAGAATCCTCGTCTGCATTTTGAACTGTCATACGGATTTTCCAAATAGAATGCAGACTAAGCGCAATGAGCGTATTTCCGGGGACCATGCCTTGGGTTTGTTTATTTATGTTTTGTTCTTGCCGACCGGCTGCGCCGGGCTGTGTTATCTGTGTTATCCGCAGGCAAAGTGAAGCGCGTTTTCCATTCTTTATTTTTTAGGCCGCACGTGTTATCTGCTTTGATAAGGAAAGTTTTAAACTAACGTCTCCAGCCTAGAATAATCTTCTTTGTTCTACAGTGTTCTGGATATATTTCGACGGTTCGAGAAGCACTGGCGCCGAGAGATAAATAAATGGCCGCACAGCAGACGCCCCGGTATTCGATTCGCCGACACTCGACTGCACACGTCACTTTGTTGACTGCTGCTTCGCCGCCTCTGTATTCTTTGACTTGTTAGGGGAGCCCAAGTTCGTCCCATAAACTTGTTTTTCCTTCAAGGCAACGGCGTCATTTTTCGCTTTGTGACAATATCAAAGCGCCCGCCCCGTCATTGTCCACTTGCAGAAGTACGGATGCCATATCGCGTTAATGGCAGGTCTTTCTTGATCGCCTGAGAATGTCCCAGTGGAAAACCGCATTCAAACAGCCCAGATAGCTGTGCTCACTCATTTCAAGTTTTTACATAAGGGGCAGTTAAGAGTACATGGGTGAACATATATTTCTTTTTCCTGTATCCAGGATTTTTCTGGTAGCGGACCGCTTTGCAGATAGAAAAATAAAAATAAACGGTGGAATGCATTGCCATTCATTTCACTCTTTAGTGCGGGCGGATTTAGAAATACTTCACACTCATCCCATTTGAAGCACACAGCCTTTGGGTTCGTTACGTGGTTCGTAGCGCGCCTTTTGGTTCGTAGCGTGGGAGCTAGCTTTGGACGTTGTCTGATTTTGGCTTCGGACTTTGGCAGTTTCGATTTTGGACTCTAGGAGGGTAGATTGTGGACTTTGTCTTGTTGTTGATAATACTACAATCATTTTCAAAACCTCACCCCCGTTGTCATAGCCAAGCAAAAAGGACATTATAAGAGCTCTGGATTTTCTCTGGAAACCCTTTATTTTTAGTATCTAAGCTGTTTTCACTTTTATTATATTGTATAATTTGAACGGCAATGATGTTGCTGTGTGTCGTGTGTTCAGCTGCCCTACGGGCCCAGTCAGGCGATCACGTCGTCACACAGCTGCTGCAGCTGTATGACGTTGTGATGTATCACCTTTAGCCCACGGGCCGCTGCATTGTGCTTCACTGTTGTTGTTGAACAAATTGAATTGAATTGAATAAACTTCAAACTTCAATCAAGAAGTTCTACCACCGTAACTGCTACTAATATGATACATTCCTTTAATTAGTCATGCGCGCCATATTAAATCTCTTTACTCGTTTGTAATTGATAGACTTCAATACTTTCACTTCGTATCAGCCATGATGCGTCAGTGGTTAATGCGTAGCGCTACGCAGCCCTGCTATGCCGGCTCGATTGCCGACACTGGTGGCTGCATTTCCCATGGTGGTGACAAGCGAAAACGCCCCTGTGTCGAGATTTAGGCGCGAATTCATTATCCGCAGGGGGTTGTTGTTGTTGTATCCGTTTATTTTAGACAATTCAAAACTGCCTTGGATGGCATGGCAAAAGGCAAACAAAACTGCCTGACGGGGCCCTGCCACCCGTAACAATCAGAGGAGCAGCGGGATCACAAGGAACAACAATTAGCGGAAGAAGATAACAAAAATAAACAAAGAAAACAAAATATACAAAAAGCGAGTTACATCCATTCGCCAAAATAAAATAAAAGGTGCGCACTGGCGTAATCATACCAGAACAAAATATGAACACACAACTGATATTGGAACCAACAAAACAAGAAACAAACCAATGACAATGCACACATCCTTCAGGCACTGGGAAGTGGCAAAGTTAGAGCGCTAACAACTGCTGTCAGCGGCAATTTTTATTTGCCTCAACAATTTTTCTTTCATAACTTTAGATACTTTGTTTGGGCTACGATATCGAATGAGGTCAAGAATATCAGTGTACTGGTTGAGGAGGTGAGGAATCTGCCATTTTAACCTTTGATCCCCATAGCCTGTCCGGGAACGGCATTGTTCTATCAAGCACGTTCTCAGTTAATACGGACTTCTATGTACATGATAGTTTAACTCAAACAATGTTTCATTAGTATTATACTGACGGAGTACTTCCATGGATAATTTTTGGGTGTAAAGTTGCCGTACTGGTAGTATTTCATGTTTGTTAAAGTATGCTGCGCAGCTTGCAGAATACTTTGGGTTTGCAATTGCACGTATGGCTCGTTTTTGAATTATTGTAAGGTTATTTAGGTTTGTTTGCGTTGTGGTGGACCACACTAAAGAGCAATAATTTAATCGCGAATGAAAAAGCGCGTAATAAACTTGACGTTTTACACTCGTAGGCAGGTAGTATCTCAGCCGGTTTAATACACCCACAGCTCGACAAAGGTTTTTTCTAAGGGAAGTTATGTGTGGTGTCCACGAAAGGTATTTATGAAATGTTACACCAAGGAAACAAATTGTCTCAGACTGTAAGATGCTTCTGTTATTAAAGTTTAACATCAGGTTTGTAGGAATTTGTGTCCCTTTTGGTCTGAATACGAGGTATTTCGTTTTATCTACATTTAATTCTAACCCATTTGATCTGAGCCAAACACCTAAATTTACCAACCAATGATTCGCTTTTTTATAGAGGTCTTCAATATGCATACCAGAGAAGAACACGTTTGTGTCGTCTGCATACAATAAACGTTTTTCTGTGCCCTGAAGATTTGAGATGTCGTTAATATACAAGAGAAACAGAACTGGACCGAGAATCGATCCATGGGGTACCCCATACTGAAGGTACTTGGTGCCTGATTTAATGCCATTCATTTCTGTATACTGGGAGCTGGACGTTAAGTAACTTTTAATGAGCGACCTTGCGATACCTCTGACTCCATAATACGAAATTTTCCGTAAAAGTACATCATGTTGAACGCTATCAAATGCTTTTCTTAAATCAAGAAATATGCCTAGTGTGAGTACTTTCATCTCAATATTTTCTAGAATTTGCCCTTTGATTCCCCGAAGTGCCACCTCAGTGGATTTTTTCTTTTGAAAACCAACGTGCTCAGCTATTAAAATATTGTTTAAAGACAAGAACGCCGTTAGCCTTTTGTTTATAAGACGTTCTGCGATTTTTGCAAACACTGAGAGCACGGAAATCGGTCGATAGTTATTTAAATTGTTCGTTGGGCCTCCTTTATGTATAGCTGTCACACGAGCAAGTTTCATTTTCTCAGGGAACACTCCTTGAGAAAGAATAAGGTTGCATATATGCACAAGGGGAACACTTAATCCCTCGGCAACAGCCTTTAGTGGTTTAGGTTTAATACCGTTAGCCCCTGCGGCACAGCTGTCCTTCAACGAAAAGATTATCTCAAGGATTTCAGATTGGTCGGTAGGAGATAAAAACATGGCATTTGGACAACATTTTGTGGTGAACTGCTCGCATGGGACATCGGCAGTGTCCTTAGTAGGCGCACCAGCATTAATAAAATGTCCATTCAATGAATCTGAAATCTCAAGCTCAGTTAAATTGTCAGATTTAAATGAAAATTAAATTATTCCCGAGCCCTCTGTAGTACGACGTGCCTTATGGCCCAGGTGTAGCTTCGGTTTTTAAGCCCAAACATTATTCAAATCAACTTTCGCTCGATCCACCTTCGGAACGCTAGAGGCATCGACTTGGCTGTGTCGGGAAGGCGTGCTCATCCCGCATTCCGGAGGCTTCGGTTTCAGCTCCCATTCGACCCAAATGTACGGCATATTTTTACGCAGTTAGCTTACCTTTTTTGTCAGTAGACTTCAGCTATATTTCTGCCACCTTAATTAGAATAAAGCCAACACATAATTTTGGCCCTAATGAGTCAGTAGATGCTTTCGCATTGCAACCGCTTTTGCAGAGTGAAAAAACGGCGTATTACAGCGGGAGTATTTGACGTAAGCGAAGCTTTCAATGCTATTTACGTTGTCATTGAAGACCTGAACTGCACAATGGATGATTAGTAGCATCATTCCAAATGACTGCGCAAGGGTTGTGGCATAACTGGGTTGAGACGGAAGTGAGAGTTGCATTTCAGGCAAAGCTTGCTGAGCTGTAAACCCAAAAAATGCCTGGTAGCGTCGCTCTGCCTTTGGAGCAAAGCCAAGGTCAAGCAAGCACCACGTACGATATTGTGGCGCTTGTCCCGGACATCCCACCAGACGTCGACACAACCCAATCGCGGCGCTGATAAAACGCCACTCCCTGTCATACAGAAATTAGCTCTTTAGTCGCCTTCCGAAGTAACACTGAGGGCAATGCTTGAAGCTGCGGTTTCAACAGCGCAATAACCACGTATGCAACTACAAGAGAGATGAGCAGCATGGGGAACGTTGCTACCACTACTGACAATAAGATATCGTATTGTGACCTTTCGAGAGTAGTGTACCTGGTATGTCGGCCCAGCGAAATAACTTGAAAAACACTTTAAGAGGGATGGATTCAGAGCGGGATGCAATTGAAGCTTCGCTTTACGTCGATTCCACCATAGGCGTGGGGTTATTCAGTTATGGTTCTACTTGTCGTTTTGGGCTAGCGAGCTCAGAACGCTCGTCATTTTTCTTTTGTACCAAGCGTCATAGCACTGAGTCGCGTCTTTGAGCCAGCATAGATAGCGTAACTCGAGGTCTGCAAAAAGGGCCCATCTCCCCGCGAGGGGGACTCGAGTAAATGCGTCGCATAGGGGGTGGGTGTATTGCGTTAACGTTTAGTGTTTGGCGAGTTGGTGGTGGTGAATGCGTTGTATCAGCAGCTTCTTGACGCAGTTTGAATGAGTAAAGGGTATAAGGCGCGTTCGTATCCTTCCATTCTGTGTCGGCTTTGTGGCGCAGTGGGTAGAGCATCATGTACCTTGCGTTCCGCCCGCAGGGTCGTGGGATCGAAACCAGGCACCGGTAAGTATTACTTTTTTATATAGTGTAGGGGGAGGGGTGCGGACCTGTTGTTGAGAGCGAGGAGGGTAGCGTGATGCGGGAGAGGAGGAGTGGGGGAGAGGGCGCACCTGCAACGGCTGTTGCGGACGCCGAGGCACGCGAACGCCGACAACGCCTGGTGACATCGTGAGTTAAAGAAATGCTCTGCATTTTAAAAAATCGGTTGTGTTACGAAGATGTTTCTTTCCTGCGTGACGTTTCTTTTTGGGCCTGAATGTCATGGACGCTGAAGGAGTGCTTCCTAGACTGCCGAGTCATTTTTGGCGTGTGTTTGCAGGCTCCTCGTTCATACAAGACTTGCACGGCCTCTGGTCGCCTGCTACGCATAAAGCTTCTGCGCAAGCAGCGGAGAGAAGCGCCACTGGGTGTTTTGTAATGCCTGTGCTACACGGCGGTTTCAAAAGCCTCCCGAAGGTCATTGGACCAATTGTCTATCGAGTGCCCCATTTTAAATACCAGTGTGTCGAACCGAAAAAAATGTCGGTTCGGTTACGTTTCTGGTTCAGGCCAGATCATTTCGTTCCGGTTCAGTCTCGGTTAGGCAAAATCACTTACTGAAGCGGTTCGATGAGTTGCACTATCACTGAAATTAGAAAAAAAACATTTAGTAGTTTAAAACGACAGTCAAATCAAAACACAAACAAAAACTCAACATGCTGCTGTTCCCCAAGGGCAGTGGCGCAATTTCAAAGCAAACGTTAAACAATTACGAGACATCAGAAAAACAGATGAAGTAACGACAATTTACCACCGACTTTCTCGCCCAGACTTTATGTTGTCCTAGCGACTATTCATAAAGCCACCGACAAGAGATATGACGGTGGGATATTTTCTGCCCTTTCCTTTTTGTTGAAATCGCAATCGTCACTATGGAATCGCCCATCATGCTAACCTTGAAGCCTTAAATTTAGGCCTGCGTACTGGTGCGTTAAAATAACAGCGCCTTATACCAATGGCGCACATTGTTTATATTTGTGACAAAACAGAAAAATCCTACAACAGGCGCATAAATACTACCAATGAATTAGAATACTTGGTCACCCTGAATAATTTGTTATGGGACACCTTATCGAATGTGTTAGCCGCACTTTTGTTAAAAGTAAGCTTTCGTAATGCCCACTCACTGCATTATTGCTCTCACCACTGCGATTCCTTTTGCGACAGCTATACCGGATGTGTGCAATACAGTTAGTTTGTCATGGTACCGCCTAACCTCCGGCCATCGTTCCGTGTGCAACATTGTGGAATGTTATGGCAGAGTATGCTGTTACAAAATGAAAGGAAAATTTGATGCGCGGAGCATGAGATGGGACTTTTTTTGGCAGGCGATCTTTAATTCGTCCAAAGCAGTACTCCCCTCCGGAACGAGTAGCAGTAGAAGTAATGTAGCGAGTTGGGCAGTTAGTACAAGTGCACCTTGGAAAAAAAGCAAATCTGTAAGAGACAAAACTGCAGAAGAAGCAGAAAAGATGATCGCTGGGTGAATGGGACAGTGTGAGATACCGGCCTGCCTTTCTGCACGTGCCACCTGTTTTAGTATTGTTTCTGCTTCCAATACACGGTCGAGGGCTGCTAAAAAAGCGTGGTAGTGCGGGCTTGTTGGTACATACTTGACGACAATAACAGCGCTTTAACGGGAACATGTTGCGGGAACATGAGGAACATGCGGACACACACAACAAAGGAACTGGCAGCAATCTAGCCGTAGATTACGTGAAGTGCAAGTGCACACCGAAATTCGACCAGACACATGTGCTTTGAAAATACAAAGATCAGTACGCCAGAGAGATCTTCGAGGCGCACGTCATCCACACGCGAAAGGATTCATCCGTCAGCAAGCCATCTATTCTTTTGCAACAAAATGAGCATGATTATCTTGACCGATGACAACTTTCTTCGCGCGTGCCTATGTATGTGAATATGAGTTCTTCACAATTTCTTTATCTTTATCTGTTCTTGCTCTCCGCGTTTTCCTTCTCCGAGGGTATATATTTCGTGGCGATGAAATAAACCTTGTTGTTGCGAGTCAGCGCCTTGTCTTGTCAATCGTTCTTGCGTCCCGTTAAAGCGCTGTTATTGTCGTCAAGTTTTCTATGATATATCTGTTGTTATTTGTATCTGAAAAAAGGAAACTTGTCAACGGTACTGTCCTCAAAAACTAACCACGGAACTCACTTACTTCGCATTGATGACACGTTTGGTTGTGAAAGGCAGTTAAATAAAGGTATAGAGCAATATCCACCTTTTAATGCTTTTTTACTTATTCGGTTTTACTTACTTTTTGCATAATATTTAAAACAACGTGATCCACTTTTTTTGTTGTTTTCCGTGTGAACACATTAAAAAAACTGGCGCATTTTATGCCCTGTTCTGTAGCTCTGCTTTGATGCACAGCTAATGTTGCAGGCCGGCAGACGTGTTTTAACCAGCTGGTAAATCTGTGGTTAATATTATCAGTGGTTAACCATGGATCAAAATCTCGATACACAGAGGTTCTCGATTTCCATCTACTTTTGCAAAACAGTCGTAAGGAAGAGAGATCGCGGCCACCAGTGGTCAGAAACAAATGGCTTAGCCACTGAGCAGCACCTGCGGTCACACTTGTCAAGTTCTAACAATTTGCAGGTGTCGGACCTTTTAAAAAAATTATGAAATGCAAAAAGACAGCACATATCGGGTGTGGGCTTTCGCTGTTGCGCAGTGGAGCACTCCTGCAGCCTGATTTCTCCAATAAAGTCGCAGCTGGGGAAGGGAAAAATCGTTTTATATCTCCTGCAAACTGCCCAGAGTGGCATTTCGTTGGTTCAGCTTGCACTGCGCTCACACGTCTAGCAGCAACATACCATTGCTTCATTGTTGCTCATTCATTTCCGCTGTTGTTACATAGAGCGTGATAGAGTTCAATTGTCAGGAGGGGAAAGTGCGCGAGCGGGTATGAAGTTGATGGTACGTGGAAGAAAAAAAAGGCCTGAATTGCATTGGCTATGCAATATCAACAACGGAGGGTCGAAGCGTTTCCGCATTAACCGGTAACCGTTATTTATTTTTCGGTTCAGTTGCGGTCCGGGTTTAGCGTGCTCAAAATATAATGGTTCGGGTTCGGGTTCAGTTCCGGCAAAAACACCGGTTTAGTTCCGGTTTTCGGTTCGGTTCGGTTCCGGTTCGACACCCTGGTAAATACATAGTTCGCAGTTGGGGGCGAGAGACCAATTGTCAGTTGAAAGTTTCGTGTAGCACAGGCATGAAAGATACATAATAGGCCGGAGGTTCCTCCTCACCCGTCTTTGGTTACGGTAATGAGGATCCGAGCTTTCTGTGGTGAGTCGGCAAGGGAACTGGAGCACCACTAGCAATTCCTCGAAAGCCGGGAGGAGTGGCTCAGAAAGCTTATATTTATTAATGCGTCAAAAGTGCATAATATTCTTGAAGGGGGAAAAATATTTCGATTCAGTGCTGCATCTCTAAATGAACGAGCATCCCGCTCTTCTCCGCCGTAACCTGGCTGCTCCGCCCGATGCGCATGCCTTGCTCCGGCTGAAAAATACACAACGGGCGATTCGAGCTTGCAATTCGTACACTGCGCCAAGCATTCCGAGCGTTGAAACTATTTATTAAAATCGGAGTTGGCTGTTCTTGGCTCTTTCGTTGTCAATGCGTAGCGGCAGTTGGTCGTAATCACTCCCATTTATTCCTGCTATATCATCCCGTACTGGTTCGCAGCACACAACATTTTTACAACGATATCAGGCTGTAGCGGGAGTCTCTAGACCGAAGAGGTAAAGAGGAAAATGACGAGCAACGCGTATGTTTGACACCACCCTGTATAACTCGGCAGGTTGCAAAAGCAGCTTTCTCCTGTAGGCGCCGATGTTGGTCGTACGGCTGACGCTACATTTATTTTCAGATGGGTTTCAAAGGCAGCAGGAGTCCGACAGTCGGGGAGCGCCCGTAGAATACGGCTGAGCAGTGAAAGAAGCCTGGGTGTTCTCTTTCTGGCGCGCGGCACGCCCTCCGTGCAAAGACCACGCGCTGCTGACGCTGGCACAGCGGCCCATGGTGATGATGGTGGGTGCTTATGGTCGATGACGAAGTTGCCGCTATGCTCCTTTACCGGAATAATCTAGCCACGCTGTCTGTCTTCTGTATCTTTATGTAGCCTGTTAACGCTAGTTCTATCGGGGGATCGACGCTGCTCTGCAAAATCTTGTCCGCCCTATTCGAATTCCTCCAGGACATTGGTGTGTCCACGAAATTGTAGTCGTTCCTCCATCTCAAGAGCATTTGAACTCAATACCCTGAAGAAGGATCATATTTTTTTTCACTACTACTACTCTCCTTTTCTTCACTACACCTACTACCTTTTTCCCTCTCCTCCGTTCCCCGCAGAGTAGCATGCCGGTGAACTGATGTCGGCAAACCTCTCTGCACTTTCCTCTTTAATAAAGAGTTTCTCTCTCTCTCTCTCTCTCTCTCTGCTGTCGAAGCGAGACCAAAGGATTGCGACATACCCCATCTTTTACGAGAGATTGATAAAATATTCGAAGTCTAAAAAGAGTCACGTCGCGAAATGGGCTGACGTAGCGCTGCAGTAAGTTCGTCTAGAGTTGTAAATAAGCAAATAAATTAAACAGCCGATATATATGCAAAATATGCAAATTCCTGGGAAGTGTTTATGTCGTTTGGTATTCAGTACCTTACATCGCATTAAAATGTTAATCACGGATAACATAAAGGTTTGTATAGATATATTTTTGTTATATATTTTGGTAAAAAAGGTTTGACAATCAATTGTTATCCTTTCTGTATTGCGTGCTTTTGCGAAATCTGGCCGTTTTATCAGTATTCAGGCTTTTCATAAGTACGACAGTATAAAAAAACTGTAAAAGTAGTTTTGAACATTTAATACGCTTGCAGTAAATGAGAAAATGGGGCGATATTTGTTTAAACCCTTTGTGAAGAAGAAACAGAATTAGAAGATCCACTCATACACAATGAAATATTTTATTAGTGTAAACATTGAACACTCCGGTCATACATAATATGCGCAAAACGCCACAACTCCTCCTGTGTTTAACGTATGTGTGACAAGTCCGCGAACTTATTCCTGAGATTCACATTCAGGTGTACTGTAGTGTTATAATTTTTTGTGTCCAGGATAATATTTCGCTTCTCTAAATTTCTTCCCCTAAGTTGCATTTGCAGATAGTCATCTTTGTAATCCTTCGAGTCATGCGCTGCTGATGGGGGTTTGAGCCTCTTGTAGAAGATAAGCGGGTTCTCTAAAGATCAGGACCGCATGTATCGCCAAAGAAGGCTTTTAAAAATTGGCCGTGGTACAATTCGTTAAAAAAGAGTGTCGTATGTAATCTAGGAAACACGCCTTAAGGACATGCGTCCCAGTGTAGAGTTTGCAATAGTTGTTTTAAAATGTGTATAACGTAGCCAATTTTTGAAAAACAGGGGAGGGTTCTTAATGGTTGAAATAAAGTTGTATGGACACCTGAAAATTTTTATTGTCGAAGAAATGCTCGAAGGTATTCTGTATATCACTTTTAAAGGTCGAGATTTCGGCTTCTGCCTGTGATAAAGGATTAGCATTCCTAAAAAATGTGTGCAGGTGCATTGTATAGAGTGTATGTACTAAAACAAACGTGGCCCTTGATAACCTTGTGAATGAAAATTAGCCTGAGGATAATCTACATTTGACAGATTACTCATAAGTCTACAGTGTTGTTTAAAAAGAGGTATAAGTATAAGCATGCATACAATCGGTCCTGTCGGGATTCGCGCCTGAAAAAGAGCTGTGCGCTCCTCTACATCTGCCTCATTGTAGTGCCTTTTGTTCTGTTCCTAAAAAGACTAGAATAAAGAGTTGTGAATCTCAGTATATTTATACTGAATCACTGCAATTCGGATTCTATATCTGTAGGCAACGCTGACGGCGAATAAATTTCTTTCTGTCTTGCGACTCGTGGGAAGTTTTCTCGTGACAAACGCTGGCGAATATTATCCTGAATGCCCTGCGTCGGCTGCAACAGGTAAGGAATGGGCATTGCAGGCTTCGGAAAATTTGGCCTATCGTTTAGGGAGTTATCTGCTTCTATTCCTAAGTCTAGTGGCTCTTCCAAACGGGGTTCTCGGGAAGGAACGGCCTGTCCTAAAGCACTTGAGCGGCCTACGGGAGGCTGCTGGGACAATAAAGAACGCTCATTGTACAAGAGGTCATCCTTGTTAGGAACCCCAACTAATGGCGGTTCGAGTTCCATGCTCGGCCTACGAAAAACAGTATTCCTGCCCTCAACGAGCCGGGGTGGGTTCTGCATTGTCATCCTAGACGCAGTTAAGGTACGCGGATATTCGGGAGGAGGTAGTTGTTGGCTGACATCCCTAGAAAGTGACAACTGTCCTGACCGCAGTTGGGAGGGAAACGGTGACGTTTGCGGCGCAGTTCCTGATTCTAGGCCGGCAATTGGAGAACGGAAATTGTTCATAGGTGCACTGGTGCTCCGTGCAACTGGCCTCATCACGGGGGTAGTTTCAGTTGGAAGCGGTAGAACTGGATTTTGATTATATTGCAATCCGGTTGTACGCCGCGGATTTCCGAATATTGGCTTCGCCTTTGGCCTAATTGCTGCAGCCTTCCAATTAAAAGGCCTATCGAAAGTCCCTATTTGTGGCTCGTAAGTGGGCTCAGAAGTTTTATCGCCTTCCTGCACTCTCACAGGTTGTCTTGGCTCATCATTGTTTTCGGATGGAACAATTGGAGGGCGAGGTTTGGGAACCACCTCTTCCACATTCGGCTTACGAGCAACCAAATGTGCACCTATTGATACGTTCTCTTTTTCTAAAACCTTTCTTGCGGAAGTGGATGCCGAAGCTTCCACCTTTGATACTGGAATCTTATATATATTCTCCTTTTTCAATGTACTTTTGTTAAGCCCATTGCGATGCGCGGAAATTGCAAGGGCCCGGTTTTTTTCTTCAGTCTTTTTATCGGATGGGGATTTATCAACAAACTTTTGCTCCGGAAGTAGTCTTGTTGCTTCATTTTTCTTTGTAAGAGTTTGAGAAATTTCGCGACCAGATTCAGGAGCCAACGCTAAACTTTTTGAAGGTGCGATTCTATGTGGTGCAATAGATAATGAACCTCCCATCCCGCTAATGGCGCTTTCTTGCCCTCTTTTTTTAGTTTCTTTTGTGGGCTGCTTTGCTGGAACAATTGTGTTGGTATTGTTCATTTTTTCTTGCATTGGCTTTGTCTTTGGAATTGGTGGTATTCGAACAACATGTGATGTCACGTATTGCTTGCTTGAAATGTTCGGAGGTCGCTTAATAACGACGGCGCTAGGCTGCCTTGCTGTGCCATTATTTTGTGACAACTGATTTCGTTTGGAGGGTTCAATTGCCAGCTTTAGCGCTTTTTGCTTAAGCACACCCGTTGGGGCTCCTGTTTCTACATTTTTCAATCTAGGCTGCTTGTTGGTGACGGTTTTTTGTTGAAGCGGAGTACTTTTCGGTACGGCTGGTCGTCGAGTAACTTGAGATATAGCACGCTGTTTACTTGAAGTGGCCGCTACTGGTTTAGTCAAATTGCCTCCAGAAGGCCTTGGTGGACGTGTCTTTTGGGGTACTTGTTTGCCTTTGAGAACGTTGAGCGCTTGTTGTGACACTTTTTCCTTCGTCAAAACGTCTTTAGGCAATCTTGCAATTAAGGTTTTTTGTTTCAACGGCGTTCGTTCTGGCATTCTTGGTGTTCCAAGAATTGGAGGTGTCTTGCCCTCCTTGCCTAATGTGACCGCTATTGGTTTATTCAAGGCAATGCTTGTAAGACGTCCTAGACCTGTCGTTTGTGGCCTCTCATTTTTCCCGGAAAGTTGTGTTGCTTGTTTTGATGCCTTTTTCCTGAAAGTAATCTTTGGTGGTCTCCTTTTGGGTTTTACTACGTCAGGCTTCTTTTCTGTGGTCTTCTTTAGCGGCGGAGAAGTTCTTCGTGGGGTGACAGGTGGCTGAGAAATACGGGATATTTCATACTTCTGGCTTAAAGTGGCCGTTACTGGCCTAGTAGGGACGTGACTTGGCCGTGTTGATGGTCCAGTTCTTTGTGGCAAGTGACTTCTTTTCGGGCGCACAGTTGTCTTTTGTGACACGTTTTTCTTGCCTAATGTGGCTGCCAAAGCGTTGTCTGGATGCCTTGCTCGACCTTTCTGTGGTTGCCTGTGATTTCTCCCCGAGAGCGGAGTTGCCTGTTCTGACGCCTTTGGCGCATGGGCTACCTTTGGAGGTCTTTCTTGTCCGATTGCCAAATGAGGCTGCTTTCTTTTGACTGTGTTTTGCGGCAGTGACGTTCTTTGTGGGGTGCGGGGTCGTTGAGAAATACGGGATGTGACATATTTCTGGCTCGAAGTTGCCAGTACGGCACTAGGCTTCTTTCCTGGCACAGGTCTTTGTGGCACCTGATTTCTTTGCGGCAGCGCAGTTGCTTTTTGTGAAACGTTCTCCTTAGTTGTACCCTTTGGTTTTATTCTTTCTACATTTTTCTTCATAGCCTGCGTGGTTGTGATGGTGATTTGCTGCAACGGTTTTCTTTCTGCTATTGCTGGTCCTTGCGGAAGTCGTGATATAACACCCTTCTTACTCAAAGTGGTTGGTAGTGGCCCAGCATTAGCCAGTGTACTAGAGTTTGGCGAGAACTTTTGGCTTCCCGCAATGTTTACTGATTGTGGTAACACGTTTTGCTTAATTGAAAGCGTTGTAGGTCTTCTTTCTACGTTGTCTTTGAAGGACTGTTTTTTAGCGACGGTCTTCTGTTTCAACAGCGTTGGTTCTGAGATTGTTTGTCTATTGGCAATTGGAGATATTTTGTTCTTTTTCCCCATTGTAACCGCCATTGGTGCAATTAAGGCGTTGCTCGAAAGCCTTGCTGGACCTGTATTCTCCGGCTTCCTATTTCCCCTCGGAAGTTGTGATGCGTGTTTAAATACCTTTTCTCTATGTCTTACTTTTGACGGTATTTTGTCTACCTTTTCTATGTTAGGTTGCCTTTCAGTGTTGGTCTTTTGCGTTTCTGACGATTTACGTGAGGCGGCAACTCCGTTAGAATTACGGGTTGTAACATTCTTTTGAATTAAAGTGGCAGCTCCTGGTTTAATAAGGACGTCGCTTCGCCGTCCTGGTGAACCAATTCTGGGTGCGGGTTGATTTCT
Organism: Haemaphysalis longicornis; assembly: GCF_048455015.1. Classification (NCBI taxonomy): domain Eukaryota; kingdom Metazoa; phylum Arthropoda; class Arachnida; order Ixodida; family Ixodidae; genus Haemaphysalis; species Haemaphysalis longicornis. Next base: position 190,078,806 of record NW_027526422.1, read on the forward strand.
TTTTGGGACTTCAGTTGGTTGTGGTGGCACCCTTTCCTTTAACCTAAACTTTCCCGGTCTTTTTTCTACTCCTTGAATGCTGGATTTCTTTCCGGTGGTGGTCTTTTCTCGGGACTGTATTCTTTCTGTATTGGTTGGTCTTTGAGAAATTTGGGGTATGACGTGCCGCTGCGGTGGTTTGGCAGCCACTGGAGTATAAGGGGCACTGTTAGGCAGCCTTGGTCTACTAGCATTTTCGGGCAAGTGGTTCTTGCTCGGGAGTTCTCTCACCCATTGTGTGCCGTTTTCTTTTATTGCATGTTTTTGCAAACTGCTTTCCAGAATTTCTATTCTACGCTGCTTTCCTTTGATTGCCTTTTGACGCGATGATGTTCTGTGCGGATATGTTGGCATTTGAGGAACATGAGATTTGACTTGTTCTTTGCTTACTCGTTCGGCTAAAGGTCTATTAACGAGGTTGTTATTCGTAATACCTGCATCTATTTTTTGTTGCAGCGAAGGTATTCTAGGTGCCTGTGTTCCCTGCTGTGACTTGTTTTTCCTAATTTCAAGATTTTTCTGCTGCTTTCCAACATTTCCTGCGCTGGGCTGCATTGCTACCAGAGTCTTCCGTTGGGATAGCGTTCCGCTTGGTATTGTTGTTTTTTGTAGAGTTTGGGATGTGGGATTCTGCTTGCGCACTGTGTGTGGAACTGTTTTATTAGGTACGCCACTAGGCAGCCGCGTTGGGCCGGTAGCATGTCGCAACAGATTTCTTCCTGCGAGTTCTGTTGAGTGCTGCGATACTTGTTGCGTCGACGTAACCTGTTGCAGTCTTCTCACATTTTCCGCAGGAAACGGCATTCCTGTCACTACTTTGTTTTGAGCCTGCTTCCTTGTTGGATTTCTTGGTGTTTCGGGAATTTTAGGTTTGACATTAATCTTGCCCACACGTGCTGCTGCTCGCATGTTAGACAGGCTTCTAGGCACACTTGCTGTTCCAGTTTTTTGTTGCAACTCTTTCCTGTTCGGCGGTTTTGTTGATGGTTGAACCACCTTTTCTTGAGATTTAGGCTTTGGCAGTCTTTGTCTCACGTTTACTGCACTAGGCTGGATTTTCCGGAGTGTATTTTCTTGCGCCAGTGGTCTTTCTGGAGTTCTTGCGTTTTCAAGCCGCTGAGATGTGACATGCGTCTTCACCACACTAGTTAACCCTGCCCTACTAGGGACGTGGCTAGGAACCATGCCTCGGCCAGCTTTTTGCGGGTGCTGATTAATTCTCAACACTTGTATAGCCTGCTGTGAGGCAATTTTTTTATTCGTAACATTTGGCGGTCTTCCAACGTTTCCGGCTCCGCGGTACCTTTCTGCGGTGGTGTTGTGTTGAGACAGCCTTGGTTTTAAATTTGTTTGTCCCACTACAGCTGCAGATATGACGTGCTGCTTGTGTAGAGTGGCCACTGCAGGTTTAAGGGAGACGTTGCTCGGCAGTGTTGCTAAAATACTTTTTTGAGGTAGCTGATTCTTTTTCGACAACTGTGTGGAATTCTGCGACACACTTGTCTTGAACACAGCCTTTGGCGGTCTTCTGCCCACATTTTCAGCAGTAGGGTGCATTCCTTTTGATGTCGTTTCTAGAGACAATGCTCTTTTTGGATTCGTGGTTGTTTGAAGAACTTGAAATTTGACTTCCTTGTTCCTCACACTTGTTGATACTGTCTTATTAGGGAAGCGGCCAGGCACCATGCTGGGACGAGTTTTTTCTGGAAACTGATTACTTTTCGTTAGTTTTGTTGTCTGTTTTGACACCTTCATCTTTAATGTACTTTGTGCCGGTTTTCTCTCATTCGCTGTGGTAGGCTTCATTCCTGGGATTGCGGGATGTCGCGACGGCGCTCCCTTAGCATTCGTTGGCGTTTCAAGAACTTTGGATGTGGCAAGCTCCTTATTTACGCGGCGAGCCGACGGTCTACTATGAATATCGCTAGAAGGCCTTGCTGGAAGAGTTTTTTGTGGCAACTCATTTGCCCTCTGGACTTGTACTGCCGCTTTGGTCACCTTTTGCTTAGGCGCAGAGCTGGAAGGTCTTCTTCGCAGACTTTCTCCACTAGGCCTCATCGTTCTTGTTGTCTTTTCCGGGGACCGTGTTCGTTTTGCAGTTGTTGGTGTTTTAAAAACACGGGGCGTGACATATTCCTTGCTTGTGCTGGCAGCAACCGGCTTAATAACAAGAATGGCGGGTTTTATAGCTGCACCAGGATTATGTTGCAACTGGGTTCTTTTCGGGAGTTGTGTTGCCTGTTGTGACGCTGTTTTCTTCAACGCTACTTTTAGAGGACTTCTCGAGTTTTTCGTGCTAGACTGCATTTCACGTACTGTGTTTTGTTGCGATGTCGTTCTTTTCGGAGTCGATTTTTGAAGAACGTGGGACGTAACGTAGTTCTTTCTAAGACGGCCTGCTACTGTCTTATTTAAATTTAGGACGTCGGTACGTAGCTTCGTTATATTAGTTTTTTGTGGTAACTGATTTCTGCTCGGGTGTACTACTGACTGTTGGGCTACTATTTTCTTCATCGCAATATTTGCCGTTCTTTTAACATTCGCAGTGGTAGGCCGCATTCCCATGATTGTGTGCAGCGGCGGCTTCATCACTTTAGGATTTATTGGTGTTTGAAGAACTTTGGATGCGACATGCGTCTTGCTAACGCCATCAGCTGAGGGTATAACAAGGACAGCTTTATGCAGCTTTGCGGTGCCAGTTTTTTCTGGCAACTGAGTTCTGCTCGTGAGTACTACCGTTTCTTTCGTCACATTTTTTCTTAACGTGACCTCTTTAGGAATCGCTCCTACCATTTTTTCTGTCAGCTGCGCTCCCTTGATCGTCCTTTGTGAGGACGGTGCTCGTTTTGGATTTGTTGGTGCTTTATAAATTTGGGACCTGACAGACTGCGTACGTACAGTTGACGCTACTGGAACTTTTACAATGTGGCTAGGGACTATACTTGGGCCAGTTTTATTTGGCAAGCTGTCTTTCCTCGGCAATTCTGCTGCCTTTTTCGACGCCTTTTTCTCCAGCGTTGCTTTTGGTGGTCTTGCATTTTGGTAGCTAGGCCGCCTTGCTGTGACGGCCCCTTGTTGCGACGGCATTCGTTCTACGCTTGTCGGCATCTGATGAGGCTGGGACGTAACGAGCTTTCGGCTCACACGGGATGGGATTGGTTTATTATGGACGGGACTACTGAGTGCTGGTGGACTAGTTTTTTGGGGCAACCGCGTTCCTTTCGGAAGAGCTTCTAACTCTTGGGTTACCCTTTTCTTTGTTGGAACAATTGGCGGACTCCTAATGACATGTTTTGAGATAGGCTGAATTCCCATAGCTGTCTTTTGTTTTAACGGCAATGTTGTTTGGTTGCTCGGGCTTAGAGGAATTTGGGGCTTTACAAATTTTTTGTTGTTAGAGCTCGCTACTCTCTCAGTAAATACTTTACTAGGCTGCTTTGCTGCACCAGTTGTTTGCTTTAAGTGATCTTTCTTGAGGAGCTTTGCTGAGTGTTGGGACACCTTTTTCCTAATCGCAGACTGCGGCGGTCTTCTTGACGCATTTTTGGCACTAACCTCAACTCTTTTAATAAGAATAGGTGGGGAGACAGTTCTGTTTGGAATTTTTGGTGCTTGAGAAATGCGGGACATAAAGGACTCCGTACTTACACGAGCCGCTACCGGCTTAGTACGGCGGTCGGTAGGTAACGTGCGGGGACCTGCTTTTTGTTGCAGATTGTTTCCGTTAGAGAGGTGTGTAGGCCGTTGTGACGCACTTTTCTGGATTGTAACCTTTGGCGGTATTTTTATAGCTTTTGCCTTGGGTCTTACTGTTGTTGTTGTGTGTTGTTGTAGCGGTGTTCGTTTTAGATTCGTTGGCGTTTGCTGTACGCGAGAATTGACTGGCTTGTTTTTTGGACGGGCCTCCACTGATCTATTAGGCAATTTCGTAGGAAGCTTTGCTGGAGTAGTTTTTAGTGGCTGCTGCTGTCCTCTCTGGAGTCCTGTTGCCTTTTGGGTCACCTTTTCTTTAAATATGGGATTTGCTGGTTTTCTCTCTCTCTCAGCGCCACGCTGTATTCCCGTGATTGTCTCGTGCTGCGGCGACGTTTCTTTAAAGCTTGTACGTGCTTGAGATTCTTGCGATGTGCCTGACTTCTTGATTACAGTGGGCGAGGCTAGTTTTTTAAGGACGTTGCTGGGTGACCTTGCGGAGCTAGTATTTTGTGCTAAGTGATTTTGGGTCAGGCGTTCTCTTGCTTGCCGTGCCCCTGTTTCCTTCGGCGTAAGCTTTCGCGGACTTCTTTCGACATTGTCTGTGAAAGGCTGCATCCTTGTGATACCCTTTTGTTGTGGCTCCGACCTTGACATTTTCGGCTTTTCAGCAAGGTGTGATGCGGCATATTGTTTCTTCGCTGTTTCCGATATTGGTCTATTAGTAATCTCGGCAGGCGGCCTTACTGCAACAGTTTGCGGCAAGTGATTTCTATTCGGAGATACATTTGCTTGTCGCGTACCTATTTCCTTATCCATCACCTTTGGCGGGCTCTGTACACCTTTAGACGCATCTTTTCTTGGATTTCCAGGTGTCTGTGGTGGTTTCTTTGAAGATTTTATTGGAGTTGTCGTGATGTTTTCGCCGCTAGGCTGATTTTTGGTGACGGGCTTCCGCTGCAAAATTAGTCTGTTTGGTATGACTGGCGTTGCAGGCGGAGGGGTTGTTATATATTTCTTGTTCGGAACAGCCGCCGCATGTTTTCGATGAACCTTTTCTACACTATGAACCGCTGTTTCCTTTTCTGTCAATGGCTTTCCTGTCGAACGTCGAGGGGTCTGCCGAAGCACCGGTGATTGCTTTGTTGTCTTTTTTGGTGCTTGCCGCCCGTTTGCAGGTGCATTTTGTGTAACTGCATTTTTGTTTTGAGGTTTTGATGCAGCGCTTTTATTCCGGTCTTGCTTCTGAGATCTACTCTTTTGCGAGAATGTTATTTTTTGTGGAATGTGGGGTGAGTGGGGAACACGTGACTGAAGAGTTTTCTTATTTACTCTGGTGATTTCCGTTTTTCTTTTTATATTTACTTGCCTATGTTGCTGTTTAGGGACAATGCTTGGTTGAATCGGTGTTTTGACCTCCTTGGTTTTTTGGGTCAAAACAGTGAACGCGGACGCTTTATTTCCACCGGTAATTACCACTGGCCTTCTCTGTCCATACTTTTCTTTTGACGGCTCCGGTGAACCAGCTTCGGGGGGAGCGTGCCTTGTATTAGAAGGATTTTCAATTTTTGGCAGAGGTGCAGGAATATTTCTTTTCTGAGAACCGGCAGTTGCTGTTAGCCGGCGAGCGCCTTCGCGTAGGAGCTGGTTCTGAACAACAATTTTTGGTGCGAAAGGCCTTCCTTTTGAGTGATTTTCTCGGGTTGGCAAGCGGAACGCTGTCTTGGTGCCTTCCAACTTATCCGAAACTGGTACTAAATGGGCGTTTTCTTTTCTATATGACTGTTTTGGCACAGCCTTTTCCCGAAGGTGGCTTTGTTTTGGATGCTTCTCAGGCAGTGCCTCACGGACGGTAACATTGTCCTTCCTAGAGCCAGTACTCACCGACGTTGCACCGATGTTTTCTGCTTGCAGCTGTTTCTCGCTAGCATTTTTTGGTATTAATGGAATTTTTTTTAGAATTGTTTGCATTCCTCGAAGAGGAAATGAAACGTTCTCCTTATGAAAGCCATTCGCCACTAGATTTGGTCGTATAGTATCTTTTGTGTATGCCTTTTGCGTGACATGCCTTGGAGGTGAGTAAGATTCAGGCTTTTTTTCAGCCATGGGCTTTCGGGGTTTAGGAGTTTCCCTTCTGAAACTGGAGGATGTAATTATCTTGCCAATGTTGTCCTGGCTTAGTTCCTTCCTGTAAACTATTCTTGGATTGAAATTGTTTTCTTTCCATGTAGTTTCTATTCTGCGAAAAGCGGACTCAAAATCGTTCTTCCCGAAGTCATTGAACCCCTGTCTCGTTTCCAAACTTTCCCCACCATACGATCCTTCAGCACCTTTCTTCGTTGTTCCGGAATAGTTACGGCGTTTTTCAAGCTTCGGAATAAAATTTTGCGGTACAGTTTGCGTTCGTGTCGCCCGCGATGTCGGGTTCGGGGCCAAAAATGTCGGCGTTATCTCTGTTACGTTTACGGTTTCATGCCGCTCCGTCTTCCCTGGATGATTTCCCATAGTCGGTATTCTCTCGGAGTGCTTCGGTGTTGGATAGACACGGGATGGAAAAGTTTCATACCATACGGGTTCATGTAGCGGTTGTCCTCTAACGTTTTCTTTACCATCCTCCTTTCGTTGACCTAATTGTGACGACACTGGAAGTGTCCTCGAAATCGCTGGTGCCTGTGTCGTTTGTTGGGTATGTCTTGCTTTGCCTAAATTTTTCGTTAATGGTCTTCCAACGAAGTGTTCTACTCCGCTTAGCGGTCCGGTCCTAGGTATTGGTACAGGAGAAGTGCTTCCTTCCATGGCATCGAGCTGATTCGTAGTGTTAAAATTTGCATCTGTAGACCTCTGTTTTTCTTGAAAACTTCTAAATTGCCGCAAAATATCCTCGTTGTTTCTCCAACTGTATGGGGATTGCTGGGTACGGGTACTTCTGGGAGAATGTTGCTCCAAAGCTCCGCCCGTCGAAGTTTTTTTAACGCCTTTGTTTACGTCATGCTGTTCTCCCTCACTTTCCTTGTACTGTTTTTTAGTACCCTTTGATATTGCAGTTCCGGAGGGCTTTCGTCGCACCCCTGTGCCTTTTTTGAGGGCATCAACGCGCCCCACGGTTTCATCTTCCTTACTATTGGTGTAGTAATAGACACCTGGAAATTGTGATTCCAGCACTGCATGTTTGCCAGAATTTTTTCCGGTCCCTCTACTACTTCCTTTTTTGCGAGCACGACGTTGCTTTGCTCGCATTTGTTGTAATTTCTTCCTCTGCCTCCTCCTCTCTCGGAGCCTCTTCCTTGCTGCGGCTATCTTTAGTCGACGAAGTTGTCTTTCTCTCCTACGGGTGCTGCGCATTTCAAACCAGCTCGGACGCTTTTTCTTCTCCTTTTTAGGCTCTTTTCGACCTTTAGCTGCAAAAAGAATTGATGAGATTCAACTTTTGTGAACTGGTTCTCACTAACGTTACATAACAAAACAAATGTATCGCCTTAATCCATTGCCTGTTGCGTCAAGGTTTAAATGCTTACGATGATGATCAAGTAGTACAGCAGAAATTGCTACACGTATAAATTTTTCGTGAAGACCATTACAAACATTTATTAGATGAAACATTTCGCGCTAATGAGCACTTACGGCTGATGCAGGTATGTGCATCAGAATTATTATAATTGGCTTCGGCCCCGTATGGTGCTACGAAAATGAAGACAACGAAGTAAACCAATCAAGTATAGCCCATGAACAATTTTAACATTCACAGGGAAATCCACAAGCGATAAAAAACTATGCCTTTTTAATCTTGCTGCGGATTTGTTCCTGTAGATATCCGGAAAATTAGAAGAGTGAAGATTTTTTATACACTATAAAGGAATATTGATGTTATTAACAGTTCCGATAATCTCAAGACTTACATGACTTATGACCTTTTTTGCTAATCTTCGCCGGTACTTCCTTATTCGCATTTGTAACGCCATGTTTCGAGTTAGGGCTTTGGACGTTGCCGGTAAGCATACACCTCCCTTGAAAACAAGTTCCAGGGTTTTGTTTTTGTTGCTGCAAACAAAGAAATCACACTGTTCAGGTGTCATTCTTCCACAAAAGTTGAGATAAGCTCAAGTCCTACTAAGATTGACCATTTCCTGGCTTTCGAACACAGTGCATATTTACGTTGTAAAGCCAAGGGTAATCATCGAAGGATATTTCAGTTTAAAAAAATATTATTGCTCCAGGGCCTACAAACACGTACACATATTTTATGAAGATTGAGCAAGTAAGCACAATTAAATTAAATATTTTCGGTAACAAATGACAATCGATGAACATATACATGTTAACCAACCGTTTTGTGATGCTCTGGTGTCGCTGTACTTTGACCCATGACCACGTATCGGAGGTCAAAATGTGCACTTGGTACACTGGGCGCCGACCTTCAGTTGTGCACGACGTTCTGTTTCACTCCTTACACATCTCTATTTTTAACTATTCAATGCTGCGCTCAACTTTGGTTTGTATACCAGGTTACACACAAAAACCGTGCGTCATATTTGCCTTCGGGACGGTACACATTTCGAGCTGTCCGGTAGGCGCGGAAAAAGGGTGTTGGAAGAGCTACTTCGGAATACGCACCAGACGGCAGCAAGCCGTGGTAGATGTAAGAGCTCAAGATTTGTTTGTATTCACAATTTTTTTCTGTAGGTGGACACACTGGTACTTTTCTAGAGCAGCGAACATATATCAGGTGTCGTAGGTTCTCTTTTACTCTCGCCTCTCAGTTCGCGCCTCAATCATGTTTCAAAACATTACAGTGTAACTATAAGGCAGGGTTGATGTCCGCCATTTTGGGGGCTGGTTTCTGCAGTGATTGCAATGAATTAGCAAGAATGTGTGTAAGTCTGCTCGACGTTTTACAGTTGAACACCCGACGCACAGATAGAAAAATTTAAGCAAACCGGCCCTGTGCCAATGTTTCCGCATAACGTCTAAAAATCGCCGAGTGCCATTGCTAAAGAGTCGATAATCAATTCCCAGAGAAATAAAAGCCCTCTTTTCCTGTGCGCAAACACCATCATCTAGTGGTTTCCTTGGCAACGGCTGAAGGAATTCCTCTGATCACTCTCAGTAGCCAGGGGTAGATTTCAGGGTTTTGTAGCCAACTCCTTGGATTTGGCTATCAGCTTTGTTAAGCTTTTTTAAAACGGCGCGCAACTTTTAAAGACGATAGTCTTTCTTGGGCTACTTAAACCCAGAAATTTTGGTCTGTCTGTATGTCTGTCTGTCTGTCTGTAACTCGATTTAGCCACCCGGCCAAAGTAAAATTGATATTGCGCAATAGTCTTATATACAGCCAAATGTAAACGTCTAAGACCGGTTTATATGTTCATACTTTTCAACTTGGTTGAACAAGAACTAGACATTACGCACATATAAGACAGGAAATTAGTAGACAAGGGATATGTACAGTGTTCTTTTACTAAAAATTCATGGATGCTTGGTTTTTCGGTAAGAAATGATATTCTACATCTACTGCAGAAAACCACCGCCTCCTGGTGGCATATGAAAAATCACGCGGCAACAGCAATGACAGGTTCCACTATCTAGGTTCCACGTTCTGCTTGGAACGCACGTGGAGCACGGCCACGCGGTTCTATAAACCTTGTAGTCGGCTGCCTCCATTCACTCGCGTCTCCGCCGTACTGCAGCGCTGGCATCGAGGAACCCGGCCTGTAGCAGTGGAACCCTGTAAATTCAAATCGCCTTGCGCAAACATTTAGTGTATTTACCTTGGGATGAGCGCGATGGTACAGGAACAGCACGAGAGGTGAGCGGGAAAGCAAAGGGGGGCACTTACTTGGCAAATGTCTACAAAGACTATCGTCTTTTGACGATATTTGCAACGAAAGGAGCAGATACGCGGCCAATTTTTTTCACTTTAAAATGTTCCTTGGTCGTTTTTTGGTCAATGGTCTTGCAAATAAAAGGCGTTTGGTATCTTTTATGAGGTTGTCGAGGTGCATCACCAAATATCAACACATTTACTTACCGTTGTCTATGGAACCACATAAGACAAGCTTGCACATATGTCATATTAGAACACCGGGCGTAAGGTGTGTCAGCGGCATGCAAACGTTTTAGCAGACTATTTGCATGTGCGTATTCATTCCTTGTGCCTGACCGCTTTCCGTAATAATCGTACCGAAGTGTGGCTTGATGTTTTCGAAGAAAACACGCAAAGCGTTGTTGCTAAAAGTTAGTCCCTCTCGCTTGCAATAGTGTGTGCGTGTTACTTCCAAAATGAGGAATTCACCATACGGTAAAAATATTTGGAGCATATTGCATTAAGAATACAATTTTTGAGCTGTAGTTGCGCAAAAATGTGAAAAACAACGAGGATTATTGCGGCATGGAAGGTCGCGGCGCAGCTTCCATTCTATTACAGGGTATTCACAGTTTGATTCAGCGACTAATCACGGTAGGAAAGTGGGCAGCGTTTCCCCCCGCTTGGTTGCCGTTGTTCAATAGTTGCAATCAGAAACGGGTGCGGCGACACGTGTGCCGCTGGGGCGTAACGTAGAAAGAAACAACGCGACCTGAAAGGCAAGACGCTCGTAGTATCCCCGAGATGGCGAGCGCAAAACTGGAGTGGCGAATACCTCTTCATGCACATAAAAGGCCTGTTTTTGATGTCATCACTAGCTGTCTATAGTGTCCACCAATTACGTTTACTACACCTCCAGCTTAAAACAAATATTTTAATATAATGGCAGTGACTTGTATTAATTACGTAAATGTTTATGTAACACAGATGCGGGTAACTGGGGACGCGTAACAAAAACTTTTTATTTGAACCGTTTTAGGCGCGCGAGGCTTTCCACAAGTACGAGTGTCCTTATTTTTCTCCCTTTTGCTAACCCTAGTTGCTGAGAGCACGCCTGGGCATAATTTACAAGTCGCACCTGGTAAACATCAGCAAAGGATACTAGATCTATTGCTTATGCTCAGCAATAGGCTGCTTAAGCTGTTGGCACAGGCAGCCCTGTGGTGACGGTAACACCTTCGCCCGGGAGCACCTGTGTTCGGTAGTTGCTGCGTCTTGCAAAGGCAGCATCCGTGTGGCAAATGGAAGCGTATACACAATGCGGTGTGCGAAATCTATTTAACATAATTGTACTCTTTGGCACGTGATGCATAATCTCGCGTCAAGGTACCTTTGCTGATGGTGCTATATTGCAGGGCTTTGTTTCCTTTTCTCATTATAGCTTCATCCCAACACCTATATTTATTTAACACCAAGAAAGTACAGTGTGTTGCGACGATAACTGGAACACTTTAAAAAATTTTCCTGCGCGATCCGCCGCTCTGTTCACGCTCAAACTTCACGCAAAGGTCGCATTTTGTGGTCTATTTTGTTTGACACCGGGAACAACAACGGTACGTACCTGTTTATTCTGAAAATAAATAAAAACGATTTTCGCCTATGGGAAAATGGCGGCGATTTGGACGTACGAGCCCGAAAACCGGGTTTTCTGATCGTCTGTTAGCTCATTTCTAGGTGCATTTTCTGATCGTCTGCTGCACCATTTGGCTCCGTACGTGAATCCCAAACATCCGTTTCACTCTGCAGGTGGTTCCGTCGTTCCAACATCAACTTGCGCTGGCTCGCACGTCTAAATCAGCGGCCATTTTCCCATAGGCGAAAATCGTTTTTATTTATTTTCAGAATAAACAGGTAAGTACCGTTGTTGTTCCCGGTGTCAAACAAAATAGACCACAAAATCCGACCTTTGTGTGAAGTTTGAGCGCGAACAGAGCGGCGGATCGCTCAGGAAAAATTTTTAAAGTGTTCCAGTTATCGCCGCAACACCCTGTATATGAAATGGCGCTTGTGGAGACTGAAAGCTGCATTCGAGGAGTGACAATAGCTGTGTCTGGAGCGGCAAGAGGAGTTGTAGCTCAGTCTGATATGAGGACGGTGGGCGCGTTCCAGGAAAATTTATTCCAAATATAGTGAAAAAACTATATTTGACTTTTAACGATACCGCCAATGTTTTTATTAGGTAGACCTAGCCTGACGTTAAGAACAGTACCCGGTCGGGTAGACGAATATATCTCAGGGAAAATTGAGCTGCCAGCGACTTTTCTTCTAGGCGTTGAACTGATACGCAATTTACATTTCCGGGTGATTTGTTGTGAGCATTTCAATTGCTGAATTATACCAATTGAGCTTCCTCCTAGCTCGCAGTAGACAGAAACTCGTGGAACATATACCTGTTGTCACGCGTAAAAGTGTCCTAAATATTTAGCAAGACCCGTTCAAACGCTTACGTCCATCTCACTAGCAGATATAGTGTTGTTCCGTAGTGCTTCCACCAACGTAGGGTTTGTTAAAATTTGGCTTGATAGTTTTTATATTCAAGCCCTCCTACTATATTTTCAATTGCAGTTATGATGCAAGCTCCCCCTGTTAGGTGAGACAATATTCATACCTTTGAATACTACCGATAGGCTAATTGGTGCCAATAGAGGTGATTATTCTGTGTTAACCTGTAGGCCCAAAAACCGTTACGAAAAGTTAAAGCCGTTCCACTCAATGTGAAAGCTTTCGGAAGTGCGGATTAGTGATAACCCATAATGGGCTTTAGCGCCGTTATGCGCTTACTGCTACCACCCCATGCAATACAAATTTCTTGCCTTCTTAGTGCTCGCGCGCCCACTGACTGAAACTGCGGAAGCGGGAGTTCTGGATTGCATTGGAATGGATATGGTTGGGTTGCCATGGCTTGGCTTGGCTTGACTTGGAGTCGATTGGTTTTGAATTGGATTGCATTGGACTGGATTTGGAATGGATTTGGATTGGATGATAAGCAGCAGCAAGCATGATAACGAGCTAATCCTAGACAAGCAGGAAAGCTAAGAATAACCATCTGAACCTTCGCTCACGCTACGTATATTCTAGCATAGCCGCTTGGCTTTCGAAACCTCTGGGTTACGGCGCGGCGAAGGGACCGTGACAGGCTACACCATGGCGCCGTGGCGATATGTTTGGTTCAAGCGAGCGGGCGTGGATGACAAGGCAAGCGCCTAAAGTGTTCTGTACCTAATAGGTGCGTATCTGCTCCTTTCGTTGCAAAAGTCGACGAAAGACGAGAGTCGACTGGCGCTCTTGCTAAGCAAAGGCCTGCCTTTAGTTTCTTCTCACCTATCATGCTGTTCCTCTCCCGTCTCGTTCCTCCCGGGATAACACGCTAGATGTTTGATCAAGTCAATTTAAATTTAGCACGTTCCTATGCTCCTAGTCTGGTACCTCGATGGCAGCGCTGCCGTGTGGTGCAGACGCTCGTGAATCGAGGCATCCTACTACAACGTTTGTAGAAATACGTTGCTCTACTCCACGAGCATTTCAAGCAGAACGTGGAACCTACGTAGTGGAGCGTTTCGTTTTTGTTGCCGTTTGATTTCGTAAATCCCGCCAGAAGCTAAAATAGCGCGGGCAACAGCAGGCATCGCTCAAACCAAGCATTCATGATTTTTAAATAAAGTAACACTGCAAATATCACTCATGTATTGGGTTTTTGCCTTATATTTGCGTAATTCGCTTTTCGTGTTCAGCAATGTTGGCAAGTATGAACATTCACACAGGACTTAGACGTATAGATTAGGCTCAGGGTATGTAATATTATCGCGCAGCTTCTGTTTCACTCTTACCAGGTGGCTAATTCGAGTCACAAACAGACAGACAGACAGACAGACAGACAGACAGACAGACAGACAGACAGACAGACCAAAATTTCTCTCATTAATTAGGCCAAGACAGACTATCGTTTTTAATAACCTAAACCATAAATTGAACCCTCCAAATAAACTACTTTCGGCAACATACCCAGCACGCAGTACCGTCAACTTCTTGGCGAAGTTCTAGCTGTGGCGGGTAGCCGTAAGGTCTTGGAACCATGCAGTAGTAATAGCATGGGGTTATTCTTGAGGACTGAAACAGTAAAAAGTATTTGGATCAGTAAAAAGGATCTTGTATTTGTGCCGAGCTAATACAGAAAAGAACAACCCTGCAGCACTCATTGTGGGCTAATATGCAAAGTGCCTCTTCCAGGGTCGGCTCACGAGACAGGTGGATTTTTATTGTCCAATGGTTAGCGTGAAAAGTTTTGATTTGTTTATTTTGATGTAGAAAACAAGCTTACCGGCACTTCACACAGGTGTTATTTCATAAAACTATGTACAATAATTGTGAGCCAAAAAACATGCATTATTTATAAAAAACGACTCATTCTCACTATAATTTGTTGGGCGTTGAGAATAAGCAGGTATAAGTTTGCAAGTATTTTGAGCAGTAGAAAAAATCGTACTTCGTTGCCTAGTGGCCTCGTAGGCAACTGTTGTCGAATGTAGTGTCGAATGTAACTGTAGTGTAGAATGTAATATTTTGGTACATTGTCGAAGTAACTATGATTTTTTACGTCTTCACCACGAAACCTGCAATAAAGGTATCTGGAAGGTCCCCTAAATTATACTAGGAACGAATTTTTAGCTCGCGAGGTTTTATTGATTCTCCAAAAGCGGTATAGGCATCTTAGTGAAAAGAAATCACTAGTAGAGCCTCGTAATAAAAAATGCTAGTACTGCCTCCTTTAGAGGTAGCGCCTCAACTCCTGGTAGTGCTTCCTAGTGTGCCAAATGAAAACAGCCTTTCCACACTATATACCTAATGTAGCAAGCCGTGCGGAGTACCACAGAAGCAATGAGGGGTTAAAAAATGGGCTTGCAGTCTAACATCTCCAATCTTCATTTCGGCTTCGACGCCTACTGCAGCTGAGGGCTCCTGAGGTTACTTAGTGTCTACCAGTCTGTTTGGGGAAATCTTTTTATTTCTTGCCGCAATTGTACAACTGCAGCGCTCTACAAAGGCGAAGGTAGCACAGGATCGCAGGCATATGAACACACGAGCAATGATTTCGAACGGTGTAGAAATACAGTAAAAACTGTTTAATTCGAACTCGAAGGGGACCATAAAATTTCTCGAATTAGCGGGCGGGCGCTAGAATGAATAAAAATCGCGCCACACTGCGCGGGCAGAACAAAAATAAGCTACCTGTGGAGTCGTTATCGCGAAGTAGGCGCTACTACACGTTTGTGGCTGGTGATATCGTAAATGATGTTCTATAACTAATAATGACTTGCGCCGGAGCACTGGTGCTGGTGGCGTGGGGCCCTCTGTAGAAGCGAAATAAGCAGTTGCAGGACTGCTCCTGTTTTTCGGTTTCGCTGTTTTGCCTCTCTAGAAAATTTGGTTTGATTTGGATGTGCAACCGATTGTAATCAGTCCGGAAACCAGGGGATCCTAGTTCGAATTAACCGTTGTGGATACCGACGCGTTCGAATTATCGGGAGTTTTCCCTCATCGGAACATACAGGGCTGTGTCGGACCTGGGCGTGAGTTCGAATTAACCAATAGTTAAAATTAACCGAGTTTGAATTAACTAGCTTTTACTGTAGTCACTTTCGCATTTCAGCGCAGTGCTAGTCCGAGATATACAACCTGTAAAAAACACCTCCTCTGAAGAGAGTACTGTTCGTGTGTAGTCTAGAATTGTGGTACACACGAGACTTTTAGCTTCATTTAACCCAACCATACAAGCTCGGTACCCATCAGTCAGCACTGTAAACTATGCTGGGATGATCGCGGTGACTTCATCCGTTTCCTCAGTGTGTTATGTTCACATCTGATTTTGGAACCAAGTTGCGCCAGTATGCTGACGACGCTGCTGTTCGTCGCTCTCAGACACGTGTTACGCATCGGCAGTAGTCTCCCATATGGTGCAATTCTAGAAACTTAAGGAGGCCAGCGTATAACGAACCTGTGAACGTCATCCCCTGTGCAACCACTGCGGAGAACATACATATAATCTTGCTGTCTTTACAAGCCACTCTGGCTGCGATCCCCATCGGCGCCCCAAAGCAGTGTTCCGGCAAGCAAGTAAACAAAATTGGTAAGTACCTGACCCAGATGAGCCAAACACCTGTCGCTTCACTCGTTTCCCACTATCTCTTCGTGCTGGTCATCAAATAGGCGAACGACATCTAACTCTCTTGCGCGATACGCCAGAATACGTGGCAAAAAAGCGAGATCTTTTGGAGCTTACTTGGTTGAAGTCGAAAAGGTTGTGCTTACGACACTGTTCACGTTGTCGTGTAAAAGCACATAGTGTGGACAGAAACTCTGCCACGGTCCCATTAAAATAAAATAAAACCAAATCGAAGCGAATAACTGCCTGCCGCCGTCGGCTAGCTAGTAGGTCAAACTTTGTATCTCGGGTGTGGTTGTTGCTGATCAAAATGATAAACCACATCAGCAAAAAATAGAAAGTAAACAAGGGCATAAACGCCAAGAAGAATACAGATTTACAAATGGAAATTGGTAACTTCAGTTCTTGTTCTTATATTTACTATAATACTAAAGAGAACGTACCGCCGCCCGTTTTCTTGCTAGTTTTTGTGTGTTTAAGCTTTGACTCAAAAGTAGCATTCTTCCTAGCATAAAAGTGTTTCAGGCTGCTGCGTTTTAACGTAGAAGTGTGAAGGCGGCACACAATACCAAGGCTGGCGTCAGTGACTAACTTACTTTAACAACAAAAATGTTTTAAAGTTGTTTTAAATCCCAAACTCTTCGATAGCATCCGCATAAAGTTTGAAATTTATTGGAGCTAATAAAAATATTCCAGCTACACCAATGCCGCACAGTATTCGTGAGCGAGATTTTAATGAGCTTGTATACATGAACTACCAAGGATTCATGCGCTTCCTACGATACTGAGGGTGGAATAACAGAGGGGGATTGGCTGTGATCTTAGGGTGAGCGCTTTGGTTGGGCTTCCCTGGCACCGTGCTATTAAGAAGGTGGTGATATGAAAGAACTACACGCTACAGCTAATGTGCACGCGGCGACGATCACCCGTGACAGCCAGTCTCGTTTGAAATTGACATCGCTCGAAGCGCTGCGCTATTTCTGACTTGTTCCATCGTGAACGATGCTTAAAGTCGTCCACAAGTACCCGAAAACGACGTAAGAGCACGCCTTCTCTGTAACAGTATCCGTGACATCGGTGCGAGTGCGTCTGAATACATCTTGGTGTATGCACACAAAAAAACGCACACAAAAAAACATGTAAGGAGGTCTTATAATGTAACAGAACCCGTACACTTAATATTTTTTGGTGGAGTTCGAAGGGAAACTGTCAAACAACATACATTTGCGAAAGACGCTTCATCGGTATTGCCATATATGACACATATTTGGGGAGCGATTCTCGCAGTGCTATCCTGAGAGACCTAATTTGCGGGATGCTGGCGCTCTGTCAGGTCTGGTCAACATAATACTACCGGGTTGGTGTAACATGTACTGGTGCTGTCAGAAATAATTTGTACACAGGAGCGGTGGGCGAACCGCATAGGAGCGCCGTGTGTCAAAACAAAAGCCCGAGAACACGCATGCGCACCTGCAGACGGTGATAGCCCACATCTGCGTCTCAAACCACTTCTTTTAACCTGGCTTCGGGCATTCTTCGCAGCATACTGCTCTAGGCGATGGCGCTGATAGCAGAGACATCTGAAAACGTTTTTGCCACACGTCCAGTGCACGCCAGCTGCCAGAGAAGCGGCACTCTCACAGGGATATGCAGTGACAACTTTTTTTCTAAAATATTTTTAGGAGTGTATGCTATAGGCGCCATTTCCAAGACAAGTATGATGTGAAGAATTCTCGAATTCAGGTTAAGGAAAGTGTGTTGAGATGTATAGGTATAATGAGATGTATCAACTTGAGAATTTGAAAAGGAATCCTTATTGTAAAACTCGTTTACCCTTCACCCCTCGCCTCCCCCCCACCCCCCCCCCCCCTTCTGGCCGCCGGCTTGCACAGAATAAAAATCTTGTAGCGCTCGCGCACTTCAACCGAATCTCCACCATTCGAAATTTGGGAGGTCTTGGCTTGTGGCCAAGGTTTTATGCTAGTATGACTGAAGGTGTCAGAAATGCCGCCGCTAAAAGCGGAATTCGCGATGACACATCCAATTTCCTCTTTTTCTCGATATGTACTACTCATGATTCTGTCGTAAAAGAAGCCAGTGGTTGGAACAGGTAGGAGCATCTCAGATAATATTTCGCCCGACCTTTAAACATGGCGGTCATGGAACCACGAGTAGGCGGCGGTCTTAGTGGTCGACGAATTGTTAGCCAGAGATGCATTGCTTACGCCCGCGTTGTAGGCGGGTTTCACACTCTTTTTTGGGGGTAATTTGCGACGCGATCCATTTTCGCCTTTCTCTCTCGAATGATCACAAGTTACCTCCTACGCGTTGCGGCACAGCTCGTTTCTATCGCCATTGTGTGCGAGAGTGGACGACGCTGTGGAAATTCGTTTTTTAGTGGCTTACTGGGCTGTGTTATACTACCACCGTACAATACATGATTGATTGATTGTAGGGTTTAACGCGCCGACTCTCACAGGCAATGAGGCGGGCTGTACTGTAGGGCTCCAATTAATTTTGACCAACTGGGATGTTTAACGTCCGCCGAAATCTCGAACACACGGGCGTTTTCGCTTTTCCCTTCCATGAGATCTTTGCCTGCTGTGATTGGCGTGATTCGGCATCTTTTCGTAGTGCAGAATTTAGGCTTAGCGTCTAGCTCTTTAGACATGTGGAGCCTCAACATGTTCATATAAGGAGCGGTACCCTAGGCATGTACGACACCGCTGCAGGCTGGTGTGTATTCCGCCGCTGTCATGAAAGCACGCTTAAGTTCTGACATGACTCCAAAATTTTCTATTCTATTTTCATTCAATCAGACTAGCATCCTATTGCTGGTAATCAATAGCACCAAGAAAACGTTATTTTTAACTCCCGGGTGCCCTTCGCAGGGAAAGGTCGCGTCAATTGGCCTGTGTACTGTCACCGGGAACTTGACAAAATAATGGTATGGTGGACTACGTCTCGCAAGGTATCAAGGGTTTTACCTTTCACTGATTTTTCGGACATATTAAGCACTTAATAAACATCTTCGAGTAATGGCCCGACTTAGGATATGCAGGCACGCCTTTGGCTTCTATGAAAGTGTCATTTTCGGGAGAGAAGTCAAAACCTGTCGCTACGTTCGGGTATTCCCCTTAGTCATATTACGTTGCACTCTAAAAGTTTTTTTCCACCCTGGTAACGTAAAACGCGCGCACATGTGCTATCGTCCATTTTCTTTTCATTCCTTAAGCCAAAATTTCAAGCAATCCGATTGCAGAAACTATCTAAAATGGTTGGCATGTTGAATTTTGACTTTTCCAGGCCAAGCTATAATCTGGACTTCTCGTCATTTCTTTAAGGCAACGCATTTACGTTTTCCGGAATGACGTTTGGCCACTCACGCGCTGAGGAGTTGGTGGCCCCAGAAATGAGGCGTTTTCATTCTTAAACAACGCGGCCTAAACGACATCTATGAATATGGCAGTCGCTTTGGTCAGTGCCCCGACAAAAGTATTCCTTAATAAGTGGGATGTCCTTGTGCATGCGGACCCGTAACTAATTTTCTCCCGTATGTCTAGACAAAATTACCATCGGTTGTGAAAAACCGTGCCGAAGCTGAATTATACTGAAACTATAGCATACAGCGGCCTAATTGATAATCTTTACGGCTTGACAAGTACGGGAGATTGAACGTTTGCGCTGCGCCTTTCAGGAAATAGTGAAAAACTTGGCACGGGTTACAGAAACGAAGGTGAGATAACTGCGCCCTGTCCTTGTCGTCTATTCGGTTCTCTAACGCATGTGAGTGGGCCTAACGAAAGCCTAATAAAATACGGGTGCCAAATCAACCTCTGCTCCTCGTCCAGGATACTTTGGCATTTTATAAAGTCCTGTTCCCCTTCTGCTTTCTCCACAGCTATTTCTGTGAGATCATTTTCCCGTTAAGGTTTTCGAGACCAAAAAGGACAGTGAACAGGCACGTATTCACAAACAATATAGCGTAGGGGACGGCCCTTTCGGGCCACGTTTGAGAGCTTAAACTTACATTAAGATGGAGAAAAGCATTTTTATGTGAAATGCCAACACGTGAAACCCACCTAAAACCGGAAAAAAATCTCAAATAAAAAACAACCATGCACATGGGTATCGAAGCTACCTTTTGCTCAAAATAGGCACGGTAAAGTCGAAACTATCCTAATGGGGACAAAAGCACCCAAGTTGAGAAACCTTTTCTTAACCAAAACTGACGTTACTACTGGTAACATCACGCTAATATACAAGATTATCTAAGAGAAGCAGCCGAAAGCGACATACAAGGGACCAAACCAATCAAAACAACAAAACAAAGTACAAATAAACAACGGCAACTGACCAAAAGGCAGCAAAATTACGCAAAATATTCTTATAATGCAGAGATCGGCCATGAGAAAGTAGTACCACGCGGGATAAAAAGAAAATTGGTTAATGGAAAACAAAGAGAGAAAAAACCTGGCGCAATGTTTGAACCATTGTCGGGCGAATCATGAACAATAGCGAAGTTGCAGGATGTTTTTCGGCGTGAGCACTGAAGGACACAGCACCACGCATTTGTACAAGTTTGAAAATGTACTTCTCCGTTTCCGTTCTTCCTTTTCACCGTGATAGCCGCAGTCATGGTCATATGCATCGACATAGTCGTGTTCCTCATGCCAATCTTTACGTGCGCGGTAGCGTTTGACTACATACAGCTGGGTCGCAAAATCGACGCGTACCTTTCCCTTTCATGGAAAGGGAAAGGTAAGATTTCCCGGAGTCGCGTCGAGGTTCAGTGGAGCACATGTGGCGCCTACTGTGGCGTTATTGGTTCTTAGGCATCGCGAGGCACTCCCCAGGGTTATTGCCAGTTTTAAGTGCGAATGCACTTTATAAGCGACCCCAAACCATCCACCGCCGGCGGCGGCGGCGTCCGCAGTGCTCCTCTATATTTAAAAAAGAAACAGCATCCGGCGCCAGGTTTCGATCCGAGGACTTTGCGGCCGCAGCGCGATGCTCTACCGACCAAGCCACGGACGCGATGGTGATATCAGTGTTAGTGACGCGCCTTATATCTTTAACGCATTCAAACTACGTCGTCAGCGGCGTGCGTTGGCGACTCAGCGGCGTTATAGCGGCTTGATAACTGCGTGGTGTACACGTGATACTACAAACCCGATGGAAGAGATGGAAGAGAAGGCGGCGAGGCGGTGGGCTGCGGGGGCCGAGCGCAAGCACCGCAAGCGGGCCGACAACCGTGCATTCGCACTTTCACATTCTCCCCCTCGGGGAAATGCGGGGGAATTTTTTAGATGCGACGCTCAGAGCATCTCTTGTTGGCGGCCCTGTCCTTCCTGCGTGCGTCCGTTGTTGTCCGCAGCCACTCTCCCGCTGTCCTCTCCGATAGCGAACACTCTCTGGCGAGGGGCATTGGATTGGATTCGAGTGGCTTGGCTTGGCTTGGCTTGGCTTGGCTTGGCTTGGTTTGGTTTGGATTTGGATTAGATTGGATTAAAGTGGATTGTGTTGGATTGTGTTGCATCATAGCCGCGGCAGACGCACTGACGCCGGCGCGTGCCCAGGTGAGAGCGTGTGCGGCCCAGTGCGCTCTCACTCCGCCGGAGGGCGGCGCTGCGCGCGGTGCTGCGCAAGTGCAGTACTCTCTCTCTCCGCGGTCTCCTCTCCTTCGGGCGCGCTGCTCTTATAACCGGTGTGCCGCCGGTAACCGGTGTGCCGCTCTCCGGCGGCCTTTCGGTCGACGGTTGCTCTCCGCTTGCACTTGAACCCCCCTCAGCGTCGCATCACACCAGGGTTCCCGCGAGGGGAGGTGGGCGTAATTTTTTTTTTGCTAAAGCCACTGCGCGACCCGGGGATGGTCGGCGGTCGCCCCGAGGCACGCAATTACGAGAAAAAAACTCGGTATTTCTTTGGTATCGTGAACGCGTTACACGCCACACCTTACGGCCAGCTACAACAGGTCTGCTGTTAAAAAGTTGGCGCAGCTTGCACTAGGGGTGCAAGGCTGGAGAAACAGCAGAGCTGGCGGGCGCTCTCCCTTCGTCGGTACCCGGCTGTTGCACCTAACATGGTTTTCCGAACTTGCCGCTGGAAGGTCCCCATGGCAGGCGATCACGGATCGTTTTCTCCGCAGGCTTCCAGATCTCTCCCAAAGTTCACCGCGTGAGCCCGCGCTAGCACCCGCGGCAACCGGTTTTGCGAACTCGGGTCTGCGAACTAACGTGAACTGGCGAGGAGAATAGCACGCGACAGATCACGCCACGAACGCGGGGTAGAGTGTTCTCGAAGGTCGAGCTGGCCGTCGCCAGGCTTTTCTCACGAGGCACAGGCTCACGTGCCGTCATTATTTTTTCTTAGTACTTTTCTCGAGCTCCTGAGCTGGCGCAAGCTCGCGCGAGCCTTCACGACCGCGGGCGCTCCTCACGAGGTTCACGCTCACATGCGCTCGGTTGGCCCGAGTTTTCTGGTAACGTTGCCCGGGGTAAATATTTAAACAGCTCCGCTAATGAAAATGCGGAAGAAAAACTTTCGCTGACGATTACGATATTCCCGCATACAGAGTTTGTGCGGAGGGCGGTCTGCAGTCTCCTGGGAGCATACCTGCTGCGTCTGACGAAATAATCCGCATCAACGGACGGACGAAAGCGGCTGATATGCTCTGGCGTAGTGCGTCAGCGTGGGGACCATATCTCGCGCCTCGAACGCTTTCGCAATACCTTCATCCTTTGCTTTCCTGTTCGCTCTACAGGGTGATCAAAACTAAGCCGACAGGTTTAAAAAATTAAGCGTCTAATTTTACATGAGGACCACCTCTACAGTGAGGTTATGCGGGCAGTGGGACACAGAATGAGGTGCTAATTGTTGATGTCGGTGGCCTAATTACTAAAATTGAATAATTAACTTTTTTGTGGCTGCAGTAAGCAGACAGGTTTGTATTGAGAAATTAGAGGCAATCGTGTTTCCATGCAGTTCCATTTGGCAGAATTCTTCTAGCGCATCCGTAAACCGAGATATCGAACTGCGAAGTTTAGTAGCCGTTCGCACGATTACGCATCCTAGACAGTGACGACTGCCGCTACGCCCCTCCCCTTTGTTCTGTTCCGACAGCGGTTCCCAGTACTGGAGGTTGGAATAACACCAGCCAAGACTGAAAGGGTGCCAGTTATCACTTCTTCTGATACCCCCAATCCGTTTTCGAACTAAACATTGCACACAGCAGGTGCGTCACAAAAGGGAGGAGCTTTGCGCCGGTCTTCACTGTCTTGAGTGCGTAATCATGCGAACGGCAATTAAACTTTGCAGTTAGATAACTCGGTGTACGAATGCTGTAGAAGAATTCTGCCAAATGGAACTGCGTGAAAACGCGATTGCCTCTAGCGTTTCAATACAAACATGCCTGCTTGCTGCAGCTGCTAAAAAGTTAATTAATCAATTTTATTAACTAACCCACTCACATCAATAGTAACCACCTCACTCTGTGCCCCGCTTGGCGTCTAACCTCACTGTAGCGGTGGTCTTCACTGCATCTAAGCGTCTAATTTTAAAAATGCCAGTCGATTTAGGTTGATCACCCAGTATATTAAGTAGCCTTTTCGTTCTCTCGGTTATCTCGTAATGCGTCACCGCTGGAGAGAATGCCTCGCGCCGTGTCGGCGCGAGGCATTCTCAAAGGCTTACATAGAAGCCTTTCCCCTCACACTTTCTGCATACTTTCCTCATCCGCTTTCCTGCTGTTTTTATTTTGTTTGTCTTCAGTCTCCCATTTGTTCACTTGGTGAAAACGAGAGACGACGGTGCTGAAAAACCACAGAAGCGAGCGCGTACAGCTGCGCCCGCTCCTACAGTGCGGCGAACCAAAACAAGACCTGCTGTTGCTGAGTCTGAAGCAGGCGATTGAAAGGCAGAAATGTAACCTCTATGCCATGAGAGGACACAGTGTGAGGTGGTTTAAAGAGAGTATAAGAAGCGCCTGGATACATGGTCAAACGATATTATAAATGGTACAATGCGTCATGAACCCCTAGGGGATATGGTTTGTGAATGCCGTTGGCCACTTTACGGTTGGCCACTTTAGACGACCAGCCCTAAAGACCATGCACGACGCCGTTTTAACCGCAGAGCTGATGACGCTTTTGGTGCCGCCTTGGAACGTTACTAGAAATCTATTATCATCGGCAAAGTGGAGAGGGTGAAAATTTTGGGCTAGGAAGTGTAACGAAAAGTGCTCATTAGGCATGCAGCCCACGAGCAGGCATTGGGAGTGCGGGCCTCAAGAAAACAAATGTGGTTATGGAGGTCCAGGAAATGTTACATGGGACATCTGCGCCGTCAAACTGGGCCCCTAACCACCGGGCCATCCCAAAAGCCCGAGGGGTACGGGGTTTGCAGTTGCGAGAACAATACCTTGAGCAGCCAATTGAAAAAAAAAGGCTTTGTTGCCACACAGTTACCCAAAACTACATAAAAAAAAGGCCAAATAGGAATTGTAACAAGTATCAGAGTTTAAAGGGGAATTTTGCAGAAAAAAAAAACAGGGTGTCGAACCGGAACCGAACCTTTTCGATAGCTGGAGCCGAACATGTATTTTTGCCGGAACTCAATCCAAACCTGAACTGTTACTTTTTCAGCCAGGTGAACCCGAAACTGAACTGAACTGAAAGGAAAATAACGGTTACCAGTTCACAAAGAAACGGTTCGAACACCCGTTGTCGCTAATCCTCAGTGAATCTCATTCTTGAAATAATACTTGTTAGCCTAAATTTAACTGGGCACGCAGACAATGACAAGAAACGAGGCACAAGCGCTGACACTACGAACTGAATTTTATTACGCCTCCCCTTGTACATTTATACCCTTTAGCCACGTGGTCCCGGAGCAACATTGCGCAGAAATAGTTTTTCTTTTTCGGTTAGCGAAACCGACGCACTACTGATACAATCATCGGCGCCCTCTTCAATTTCCATAGCTTGGATGGTCTCACGCGCCAGCCTATCGTTGTTTTTATGCATGGTAATGACACCATTGTAGTCAGCTTCACACTTGGGGCAAAATCGGAGGTGCGTGGCCAAATGTCCTGACGGGACACTTTCTCTTGACTTTTTGTATTAATTCAAGTATAATCCAACTAGCTCAGATTCTGCCTATTCGAATCTCATTCGTCCTTTTCACTTCCACGCAAGATCAACTTCGTAACTTCTGAAGCCACGGTCACGCGTGCATGCAAGTGCAAGTCTAAGCGAGAGAAATGACACACTCCCGGAATACCCCAGGTGATATGAAACATCGATTTTGTCCTTGTTTTGTTGCGATTGTATACGAGCATTCAGGCGCAAGATTGCTGCATGGCGACACGCCGAAGGCCCTCAGCCCGAAGGTAACTCTTTTTTGCCTTCCGTAGTTTGCTTAAAGGGACACTGCAACAATTTCAACTATTTTTATTGCTCGCAATACGTAGTTACTGAACACACCCAGTACTTAAATTATGGTGTCACAAATTACCTAAGCCAAAAATTACTGCTCTATGCCCATCAGAAAACTTAGACACTCGCTCATAAGATTTTTAGGTGCGGAGTTCCTTAGGACTGCACAATGTCCGGCCGCGTCCGTGCGCATTGCATGTAGGATTGCAAAAAATCGCACAGGCACTGGGAGGATTTCAGCCCGTGTCTGGTACACCTGACAGAGTTAGTGTCAGTCGTCTTACCCATTGGGCTATGACCGTGAGTTAGTACCCGAGAGTCAAACGGCTTACCGGCTAAAACGTTAAGGTGGCGGGGTAGGAGGAGAAAGAAGAGAGATCGAGACTGGGGCGGAGGAAGACACCGGGCTCCCGAAGAGCGAAGCCTGGGGTGACCTCGATCCAAGGCACCGACGTCGCCACACAAGCCTGGGCGGGAGCGGGCCGATGACGCTTCAGCTCTGGTCTCTCGACATTCCGCAAAACCCACGTCTTGGCGGCACCAGCGGCGACGGGCGCGTGTTCTCGGTCAGCGGCTCGAAACATTTTCCTCCTCTACGACGGCCCTAGCCACAGCGACGCACCCGAAACGAGTGGCACTCATGCGGTTGCACAAAATCAAGACGGCAAGCTACTACCCCTTCATGCCATCTTCACAGCCATCTTTACCACTTCAGCGTCGGAAATTAGGTCGGCTTGTTTACGGACTCTGTGTCAGACCTTGTAGATATTTTAAGAGGCTATTCAGTTGACCTCCGGACGGAATTCTACTGTTTTCATACTCTCTTCTTTTTTTTTTCGTCGTGTGTGAACGTTTTGAGGTTTGCCTTGTGATAAATGTATTTTCTTAAGCTTGCCCCTGTTCTCCGTTTCTTTCTTCTTTGCTGGTCAGGGCGCGTGACAATTACGACCTCCCAATTTTCGTCCGCGTCCATCCGTGCGCACATCACTATCAAGCGAAAATCAAGCGATATTCGATGTGAGCCGTGAGTTGCAGTTTCATTTAGGGAATAATCAATGTGCAACTCACGGCTCAAATCGGATGACGGTCGGGGCACAAATTTGATTTCACTCGGGGCGCAACTTGGATGTCATTTCGAATCCTCGTACTCTGCAACCTTGCCTCCATCCACGGAGTGGAGATGCTGCCTTTTTCTTTCTTTCCCGGTCTTGACGTTCTTCGACGGCTCGACTTACGTCATTAGGTCCATGTAGCGGCTGTTGGCCTGTCTTCTTTCAGTTGCAGCAGTGCGCGCTTTTCGATAGCAACTTTTTTAAAAAAGCCACAAAAACGAAGCAGAAACGGAAGGCGTATCTGGTGCAACCAGCAAATCACACAGTGCCGCTCCACGCTGGGGATAAATATAGCTTTCGCAGTGGTTCCAGACGCGCAGTGAAGAGTGAAAGCGCTTATCGAAAGTGTTACAATGTCCCTTTAAGAGGTTAGAAAACTTGGAAAGTTTAAGTACTTGTTATGTGTTATTCGCAGGAGGGCAATAGATATATTGCTAAAAGAAATAATACATATTTGATTTCCGCACCCGCCGGCCTTATTTCTGATGCATGTGGAAGGCGGAAAGGCCTGCGTGTCGAGATGTCGCAGTTCGTTAAATATTACCGGGTGGTCAAAATATTTTTGCTGACCTGCAACCGCGTGCCTCATAGCACAGGTATGGCTTCGGAGCGCCAGACCCATGAGAATTTTCGAGCTAGTGTGTTTCCCCGGGAACGCTATACAGCTAATCACAAGTTTTAATATATTCCCCGCAGATTTCACACATGAATAGTTTGTGTTCTTTGTCGCTGCCTTCAGCCACCAAATATTCACTAAACCAAGAGCTAGATTACCCGTCAGACGTTCCTTCCTTTGCTCGCCCTTTCACATAACCAAACCTGTGCTCACTGCGTACAATGCCTCGTCATCATTAGTTTTCCGGAGCACGTAGAGCGTATAACTCTATACCGGCCATTTACCGTCATTGGCAGATGTCAGACGTTTGTTAAAAACCACTTTAGTATGACAAAGTAACGCAGCTAACAAGATCATACTTTGTGCTTTGGTGCTACAAAATTACTCAAATAACGCAGCTTGCCTATGTTATGCGATGAAGAACAACCTCGGATTTGAGTTTTGAACGTCTGAACAAATCAGAATATTTATATAGGTATTACAATTACAGCAAAATGCCAGACTTGTCAGGAGTACATGCATTTTTTAAATCAAGGGGGAGAAGAAGTGAACGTCTCTAAACAGCAGTTAGCCGCCAGGAAGAGACCCAATCCTATGACCTCTTGAGACAGACCGGCTTCTTGGGCTGTCTTCACCATTTTTGTAAAAATGGCCCGGAAAACGGAAATGATTGACAAATAACGCCAAAATATTTAACTCACTCTTGTTTTGATGCAGAAAACAGAATAGGACACTTCGGTAATTTTTGGAAATAGGTCTCGTTTGTAATTTTTATTGGAAACCATTCCTTAAGCTAACCAAATATAAATACGAGAACTCATTTAAAATATGAGAACTCTTGACAGAAAAAAAAGTTTCGGCAATAGCTGCAATAGTTGGGGTTTTATGGAGGTAAAAGTTTTGAATTTCGCGCTACATGTCCAGCATCTAAGTACCAAGCTGACATACGGAATGTATTTGCAAAAGCTCTATCCCTGCCATTTCCCTGCCGATACATTATTCCCTGTGCACAAGGCGCTATGGAAAATGTTTC
This sequence comes from Haemaphysalis longicornis, assembly GCF_048455015.1. Lineage (NCBI taxonomy): Eukaryota > Metazoa > Arthropoda > Arachnida > Ixodida > Ixodidae > Haemaphysalis > Haemaphysalis longicornis. The sequence goes on from NW_027526422.1 coordinate 190,106,753, forward strand.
GTCCCAATTAAAAATGTCGGCTAGGCACAGCTGTACCATCTTTTGAACGCATCCCCAGCTAGTCCCTAGACGCCATAAAGAGCTGGACGAGGAAATTTATGGTGAATCGTTCCTACTTGGTCTGTTTTCCCTAATACGTGCCCAATCGTTAGACGTTGTCCTTGAAATTGCACCACGGCTATTGCCGACAAGCAGTATATTTATTCTTGTTTGTATTTTGTTTTGTACGGTCAATTTAAAGTACTACATTTTTTTTCGCTTGGCTGATAATTCAATTCATCGAACCGGTTCACAAACCGGCTCAAGCTTCCAAAAACAATTCGCAAAACAGTTTAATACGTGATGTGCTCGAACCAGAACTGAATCAAAACGGGGTGAATTTAGACGTCTTTGAACCGTAACCACACCCGCGTTTTTTTGGTTTGACGCACTGGGAAATAGAAATAAACCTAACAACAGCTATAGGCACCCAATACGTGCAAAAAGTATTACATCTTGTCTTTCCAGGCCGCCTCGTTACGAGACTGGAAGGCAAATGCACACCTGGGTTTGGGAAGATGGAAATAAGCATTATAATAAAAAAGGGTATAACATAACCCCAAAACTAAGCACACCCGAAAGCAATCAAAAACCGCCGCCACATGAAACAAAAAGAGACGAACCAGGGGGAAAAACGCTTTCCGTGGTCGGAATCTAACCTGGGTCACCCACATCATAAAACTTTCTTATATGGGTTTGCGTACGTGGCGCGCACTCTCGTGTGCTGTTCTCCTCGCCAATTCAAGTGCGTTGGTGCCAGAAGTGGGAAGCACAGACTCTGAGTTCGCGAAGCCGGTTTCCGCGGGTTCTAGCTCATGCTCACGCAGTCAACTTTGGTAGAGATGTGAAAGCCTGCGGATAAAACGATCCAGGCCTGCCAGTCGTGGGGAATTTTCAGCGGCAAGTTCGGAATTCCATGTTTGGTACAACAGCCGGGTCTCCGACGAAGGGAGAGCGGCCTCCACGTCTGCAGTTTCTCCGTCCTTGCACTACTAGTGGAAGCTGCGCCAAGTTTTAAAAGTACACCTGCTGTAGCTGGCCGTAATGTGAGGCGCGTAATGCCTTCAAAATACCAAAAAAATGCAGAGCGCTTGCGAGCGCGTGTATCGCGGCCACCGGCGAGTGTCTTCTGCACACCCAGTGGTATTAGCAAAAACAAAAACCCAGCGAAAACCTCGTGCATCAAGAAAGTGCCGTGCTCTCGTAAGAGCGTGCCTCGCGGCGACCGCCGAGCGTCTTCGGCTTGCGCACAGGCTTCAGAAAACGAAAAAACGAAAAAGAGCTGGCGAAAACCTTGAGGGGCGCCTCGCGATGCGTAACAACCAATAACGCCGCAGTTGGCGCCACACGTGCTCCAATGAACATCGACGCGACTGCGGGAAAGCCCCGCATGCGTTGTGCACATGCACGCCGCCGCTGCGTCCCAGCTGTCGTAAACGCTACCGCGCACGTAATGCTTGGCATGAGGAACACGTCGATATCGATGCACATGACGATGACTACTACTAGCACAATGGAAGCATGACGGAACATGTTAATAGGCAATTTCAAACTTGTACAATATATAGAGAACAAAGAAGCAGAGTGCTTCTAGATGTTAAGACCACGAGCGTTTTTTATTTGTTATTGGGTCCCACAATAACTAGCACCTTCGCTGAATCTGAGGCTGGCTATGTTTTCACTATTTTCCGGAGCCATTTTTAGGTAATTTTAGGCACTGCTAAAATCAAATTCTGCACACATTGTCTGTGGACCTCCATCGCATTCGGCATAAATTTGGTGGGTGATAGCAATTGGTGTCTGTCTGAGTTTAACAGTGCTGATGAAATAACTATTACATCGTCGAATCATTTTTTCCACCATGTTGCGTGCTGCCTCAAAGAGGTATATTATACGGTAATGTTCTTCCCAATATTTTGAATGGTCAAATACAGTAGCCAATGTGCACAATATCGGTTGGTGTATAAAATTCAGATATGAGGAGTAAAGTTACCAGTTCCTGCGGCACGGCCCGCTGGCATGATGCTTGGGGAAGTGTGAAAGCATGCAGTCTTTGTCCTGCACCTGAGACAACAAGAGAGATTAGGCAAAAAAAAATAAGAAAAAATACATGCGCACTTTTCAAACATTAGGTCAATGCAATGTCGTAAAGCGTTTTTAGGATGGGGAATCACCTTTTCTTCGCTTACACAACAATTTTTAAATGTGCGTACGTTCCCCAACTTTTGCATGTTAATTTTTCCTCGTTTCCGTATGCAGCTTCAGAAATAAAGTGTGGTTTTTTGTGTGTTTTACCAGAATAAGCAAAGACAGTGTGTTTAAGACTGTTGTGGAGGCCCGGAAATGATTTGGAACTGACTCAATGTCGTAGGTCACAAGCCTTTCCGTATTAATATGAGAATGGCTATTCTAATAGCATGCACAGACAGACAAGAAATAGGAAGAAACAACGTGTAATATGACGTTTCGTATGACTTCAAATAAAGATGGCCGTGCTTGACTGCACTACTTCACGGCTCGCCGACCCTCCGAGAGAATCAGTCAGGCCAGCGTTTACTCGGCTGGACACCCACGGGTCGTCGCAATTCGTTGGCACTGTTGACGTTAAGCCACGGCATGTTTGTATCTAAAACTATGTGTCTTTAATTTGTTAGGTTGTAGATCGTGAATCTCTAAGTCCAAGTCCCTAAATACAAGCGCACATGCGACGCTTCGCTCACTGGTACACTAGTAGAGCTGTCTAGAGCCAATTGAAGACATGGCGAAGGTCAGCAAAGCTAATATAGGTAATAAGGAATCAAAATCAACAGAAACATTTATCGTACAGCACAAAACCAGCGTCGGGAAACACTATTTGCGCTAGCTGAACTCGGTCGGCAGCACGGCCACACATCTGCGAATGCTTTTTTGCCTAATGAACGCAGTTGCTAGACATAAGATATTGTGTGATTTTGTGGGACGCTTACTGCACGAGCGCTATTCAAAAAATGGCAGGTCATAAGCTGTTTGAAAGAATGAAACTGAATAAAATTTTTAATTGGCTATGCATTACCGTAAAAGCTCGTTAATTCGAACTCGGTTAATTCGAACACAAATAATTCGAACTAAAGCCCTGGTTCCGGCACAGGCCTGGATATTTCAATGCCGAAAAACTCCCAATAATTCAAACGCGTCCGTATCCGGAACGGATAATTCGAACTGAAATCCCCTGGTTTCCATCGCTTCTCGCCGAAGAAGTCGACCCAGAGTGATTAAAATGTGTTGTAAATCCAAAGCAGACCAAATTTACTAGAGATTCAAAACAACAAATCAGAAAAAGAAAACAGCGTAGCGCGCGGTACGCTGCCGTGGCAGCTTATTTCACATGGAGGTGAGAAGCGAAAACGGCCGCGTGTTCGAGATTTCGGCGCGCGTTAAAGATCCCCATGGTCGAAATTAATCCGGAGCCCTCCACTACGGAGCAGCTCATGGCCTGTGTAGCGTCGGCGCGTTAAGAGGGTTCAGCAAATCAACGGCTTATTTCGCTTCCGCAGCGGGCGCAGCGCTGCCGGTGCCAGTGCTCCGGCGCATGCCGTTTGAGCTCCATGAACGTTATTTACAAAATCACATGCCCCAAACGTTTAGTAGCGCCTAATTTACGATAACGAGTCCACGGGTGGCTTCGTAGTGTTCTGCCCTCACTCTGTGGTGCGATGTCTATTCATTCTAGCGCCCGCCCTCTAATTCAAACTCCGCATAATTCGAACAATTCTATGGTCCCCCTCGAGTTCGAGTTAACGAGCTTCTACTGTATACTTCATATTTCTGACCCTGGTAGCTCTGGCCTATGGCCGAATTGTATGGAGCTATAGGTATATTGTTTTGCAATTCGAAGTTGGAATCACCGACATGGCATTTTTTAAAATTGATTTATTCTTTCTTGGGCAATATATTCTTTACTGAGTTCACCATTTTTCGGTGTAACGTTCATTGCTCCACGAGCGAGTTCGCAGAACGCGTGCATACAGACACTGCCTTGCTGGTAAGTTCTCGTTAGCGTGTTGTTGCCGTAAGCACCCAATGCTTGAGGGCACAGTTCCGAATCAGGCGACCCTTGGCCTGGTTCCATCACGCCTCTTGCGATACATGTACGAACCAGGTGACTCGAAGGCGTTCATCCACTGCGTACGTCTCCATGGGCTACTGATTGTGACGATTCCAAGCCGTGCTGATAGGCTAATCTAACGCCTTTTACAGCATAGAACATGGCGCAGTTGGGGTACGCTGATTACTGAGATATAGAGAATTCCCATCCAACAAAAGCGTCGGATGCCAAGAATGTTGTTTCATAGAACCGCAACCGAAACTGGTTCGAATTCTCATCTTGGACATCATCCCATCACGTAGCACCTTTTGTTGACGTCACTCTTTTAGCTGGTGCGGCGGCCGGGAACCGCGCATCGCAGTTTTTCTTTTTTCGGGCTTTATCAAATAAATGTTTTTATAAACCGGACAACTATAAACAATGGCTGCGTACCTGCTCCTTTCGTTGCAAAAATTCGACGCAAAAGCGTAGTGGACTGACTCCCTTGGCAAGTAAATGCATCCCTTCTCTTTCCCCCTCAGGTGTCATGCTGTTCCTCTCTCGTCTCGTTCCTTCCAAGATAACACGGTAGAGGTTTGCTCAAGTCAATTTAAATTTACCGCATTCCACTGCTCCAAGTCGGGTGCCTCGATGCCAGCGCTGCCGTACGGCGGAGACTCGCGTGATTGGAGACAACCGACTACAACGCTTATAGAACCACGTTGCCCTACTTCACGAGCGTTCCAAGCGGAACGTAGAACGTCTAGTGGAACCTTTCTTTGCGGTAGCCATGTGATTTTGTCGAATTCCGCAGGTAGCGCGGGCAACAGCAGGCGAAGGTTTACTGCAGTTGTTATAGTATTTTATTCGCTATCGCAAAAGCAAGCACCCTTGATTTTTAAAGACCATAGGCTGAACGGGAAAAATTTTCGTCTGTCTGTCTGTCTGTCACTCGATTCAGCCTGTTATATATTCACAGCCAAATATGAACGTCTAAGTTACGTTCTAATGTTCATAGTTGTCAACGTTTTTGAACAACGTTGCCCTACTTTGAACGTTGCCCTACTTCACAGGCGTTCCCCTCGGAACGCCTGTGAAGTAGGGCAACGTGGTCATATGCACGTTGTAGTCGGGTGCCTCAATTCACGCGCGTCTCCGCCGTACGGCAACGCTGCCACCGAGGCACCCGACTTCCAGTGACGGAACGCGGTAAATTTAAATTGATTGGAGCAAACATCGAGCGTATTATCTTGGAAGGAACGAGACAAGGTAGGAGCAGCATGAGGGGGTGAGCGAAAAAGAAAAGGGAAGCATTTACTTGCCAGGAGCGCCATTCGACTATCGTGTTACGTCGAAATTTGCAACGAAAGGGGCTGATACGCGGACAATTTTGAAAATAAAGGAACACTGCAAATATTACTCATGTATTGGTTTTATGCCTGATATTTGCGTTATCTTGTTCTTTTTCAACAATGTTGACAAGTATGAACATTGAAACGGGACTTAGGCATTCAGATTAGACTGTGAGTAAATAGGACTATTGCACAGCATGTGCTCAGTTTGGCCGGCTGGCTGAATCGAGTGACAGACGGACGGACGGACGGACGGACAGACAGACAGACAGACAGACAGACAGACAGACAGACAGACAGACAGACAGACAGACAGACAGACAGACCAAAATCTTCCCGTTCAAGTTGTCCAAGAAAGACTTCCGTCTTTAAAAGTGTGTTTGTTTGATCCAGTCTGCGCAGAGCAAGTAAAAACATATGCTTGACAAATTCTTTTCGGTTTCCCTGTAAATCTCAAGGAACGGGGCAGCAATTTTGTGCAGCGCAGGAGTGGTTTAAGGGCCTTGTAAATAGTGTTTTAGCTGAGTAGTTCCCCGTGTCATCTCACGTTTCCACTGCGTCGTACCGGTAGTTACGGATAGTTACGCGCAATGCCGAATGACTAGTGTCAGTCCAGTGCACGACGGCAGTTGTAAATTTCGCCTGCAGAACATTTCCCTGAAGCAAGCGACCCCCTGACAAGTAGCGACGTTAAAACTGGCGTGGTTGTGTAAACACTGGTTAGGTCCTCGTTGCGTTGCTCACCACTAGTAGTGTGACTGTGATAGGAACATATTTTGCAGTGCTTTCTTGGATGCAACGAGTATGTATTGCACACAGTTGTTTCCTTTTCAGGCGCTCCCCGTAGTGCACATACAGACCATTGGATTTTCTTTGTCCTGGCAGCTTCCATTTTATCAGTGGGCTGTTCTGGCGGCCATGCAATTGGCGCAGTCGACAGGAAAATGTAACTGCGCATGCGCAACGCAGCCCAGAGAATGCTCTGATCTTATAAAGATTAACGAATGAAAAAGTTTATAAACATGTCATTTTTATACATATAAACCTCTTTTCGCGTGAGTAAAAACGCAACGTTACCTTTTTGTATGTACGTTTATTTAAGGCGTAATTTTCAGTAATTAGCATTTGACATTCATGTCCAATCAGGGTATTTCAATAAACGCGACGTCACAACAAGACAAGTTTTGACTGTATTTCTAAGCTTTAAAGTACTGAAGCTGCTGCTCAATATTACAAGGAATAGTGAGCTCCTTCTACGCCAGCTATTTCGTCTACTCTCTCACCTGTATTTATGTCATGCAATTTCCTCCCTAATGCTAGAGATCTCCATTATTCCGGATGTGCATAGAGATTTTGTAACATAACATTTGTAAATTTATGAGTTCCCGGAACGCAGCAGACAGTGTTTGAAGCGCAGTTTCCTACATACCGCTTGGTACGCACTCAAGATATTCTTCTTGTTATTGAGTGAATTTTTGAATGGCTGGACAATTAATTTCGGCTAAATCTGATATAGAAGTATTCAGAATATCTCTGACTCTAAGATTTCCTACTAAAACGTTTTTTTTTATTTTCATGCTAGACCACTCAGTAGCTTCTAACCGTTTAGGTGCCTTTAATTCTGCATGCTGATAAGCGTTTTCTAGCATCGGAAAGCGAAGACGTATTCCAACGTCATGACTTGAGTTGTATGTGAACGGGCAAAATCAGCGAAGGTAATTGCCTCCTCCACTTCTTCGGAGGCCGTGTTACACGGCACGGATCAAGTTACAAACAATAATTAGGTGCAAGAAGGACGGAATGTGCAATTTTTCTGCTCATGCGTGTATTATTCTTGTGTTCCGGCTTTACAAAACAGGTTCACCTCTACAGTGACGTAGCCATGCTATCTAAAAATCGTGCACTCAGTATGGATTTAAGAGAGAAAGCGCAGGAAAACTTTGCTCGAAGCAGATACGTTTCAAGACGCTCTGCAAGTTTCGCTGAAAGCCAAATGGGCTATTATAGAATAGCGGCCAATATTGCGTTGATGCAGGAACGCCACTTCGTTCGTCTTGCAAGTTAAAACACCTTTAAAGAAGTATCTGAAATCTGTGAATCCCCACTGTGGGCGAGTACTGATAACAACTCTTACAGCGTAATGACACTAAAGGGACCTCCCGTACTTTCTGGTAGAAGCTCCGGCTATGTAATTAACACCTGAGAAGAACTTAGCCGAAATATCAGTGTTAACACACTGTGGTAATAGCTATAGCTAAATATTTTGAAAGAGCGTTTCTGGTTGTAAGATGTAACAATATGCACTTTTGAAGCCACCATGAGTCAGAAGGTGCAATATAGGTGCATCGAAAAAGGCATACGTATTAATTTCAAGGAATCAATTATAACAATGCGAAAACATCAGAATCCATTCACCTAAAATAAACACCCCAAAATTGCCAAAGCCTTTTTGAGTGGGAATGCCGGCGTGCTTTCCAGATAAAACCCAAACTGCTGAAGACCTACCTCATTGATGATAATTATAATAATGGTAGTGATTACTTATATGAAGGTTTATGCTTCTACATCAGTCCAAAACAGTGCAATTACGTTTACGGTACACTTATTAGAAAGCTTGTGGTTAACATTTGTATGCCTTACGCTTTCTCCGGAAGCGTCGCAGTGAGGTTTTAACGAAAGATGCTTTCAAACATTTAAGTTAACGTAATGTCTGCCTTCATCGAAAATGATTTGAAATGGGTCAAATTGTACTCGCAGGGATACTTGGGAATGTGTTAGCATGTTTTTAATGCGTCGCTTAGAACGCGCGCTTCTGGCGGAATTGTACGCACTTGTACTTCGCTCGTAGTTCACTCCGAAGTGTGGGTGTTCAGATGAGGGAGGGGCAGGGGGGGGGGAGGGGAAATTATAATCAGAGAAAGCTGGGCGAGTTGAAAAGTATTTATAAATAAATTCTAACTGCGCAACCGGACAGAGGACTGCGTCCGTTTGTGTCCTTACTGGCACTCGTCCTGTTGTGGAGTTATAATTTCATTATGAGAGACGAAGACATCAATGGCTGGTTTACTTCTCCTAGCTTACGGTCAGGACATATGGGTGTTTTAAGAGCACCCTACCGCAGTTCCGCAGGACCCTGTAACTCCTCGTCTCGTACCTGAAAGCCACTAAATTTTATCGCAAGCTGGGAGCTACACTCTGTGATTTCGTTGCAACAGCAGACACCGCGCTTCGCTTCTTCTTTGGTTTTGTTGCGGTTTGCGAAACGCACTCATTTCTCACTACAAATAAAACGAAGGGGGCCAACAACAGCTGATTGACTTGGCTGAGGTAACATAAACCCGACGACAGTGTCAATGCTTTGAAGCGCATCTTGAGATACAAAAACCTTTCCAGTGATATGTCAACGTATCTGATGAGAAACAGCGGCATGCATGGTTTGGATAATTGTGGCTACCTATTCTATGTGTTGCTACAGCTGTACGCAATTAGGTAGCTAAAAATGAAAAAAAAAACATTTAGCAGGCGTGTTTCACAGTAACTGCATTGCAAAAAGCAATGAGGTATTTACCGGAACCACGATCCCCATACTACAACTGTAGGAGGCCAATGTGAAAAATAAACGATATAACACGTAGCCAAACGTACCCCCGGTCATTTGTTTCCCATAGAAACGTAGTTATCATTTTCATGGGGTAGAACGTGCACCAAAACTAATTCTTTCATTGATATTTGAGGGTGCCCCACTGCGTTTAAAATTTTGCATGATATCCATATAATCGTTTCGCATTTCTTCAGTCTGAAAATGTGTGTTATATGTAAGTCAATTCAGATTCTGCAAAAACTACTTTATCTAAATTTCTATTCCTTCCTTTCTGATCATACCTAAATATTGCAAGCAGCTTGGAGTTTTTTGCTTTAGTTACTTTAGCTGGTTACTTTAGCTGCACCTATGTGCAAAAGGGAATATGTCTAGCTTTTTTTCCCCTAAAAAATATCAAGGCCGCACCATGCGATTGCCTTTTTGTGAGATCTGAATAATTGTTTTAGCTGCAAATTAAGAGTTTGTTAACGCTTCTTAAATTATATCTTAAAATAACGACCTTATCGTCTTTATAGACCATAGAATTTCTTGTTTTCGAATAAACAACATTGGTGACTTATTGCGGAAACCACAGTTACCTCCGGGTATATTTATGTCTTCAGCACAGTTCAACAAGCGTCGTTGGAAGACATCTTGCGTGATTTGTGGTGCGCTGTAGAACTGCGAATTAGTTTATAATTCCAGATACACATTTAACCCAAATGACATAAAGAATGGAGTTGCAATTCTCCAGGACGTTCTGCATATTCAACATTGTTTGACACAGGGCGTAATAGAACTTTATAGCGCTAGAGTGCGGCGTTATATACCACGAACATACGGGGAACCCAACTAAACAATTTTCTGAACGGTTTAGAGGAATGGCGTGGACGCTGTGTTTAACAGAACAAAGAAAGCCTACTATTTCTGGCTTGAAATCCTTGGATCTATTATTTTCAAGGACGGTATGCGAGGTATAGAAAAACACAAAACATGGTGTGAGGTGAAAAAAATGGAACAGAAAAGTGTAGCGCGCGCCACGAAGTGGAAACAGCAGTGCCGGAGCAGAGTTCTGAGAAAGAGCAAGGTACTGCAGAACGGCATGGACGTGCCGAGGAAATTTCAGCATGTGAATTCAAAGCTGAACTTCACGCCGCTCTTCTTAACGACGCACCAGGCTCTCCTCGCGTACTATAGAGACAACTGAGAACGTACGCAACAGCGTCAGAGGCAAGAGCAGATCGAAATGTCCGTGGTCGTTCCGCTTCCTCCCGCCGTCGGGAGGAAGCGGAAATGGGTGAAGTGACGGAAGCGGCCCAATGAGAGCAACACGAAATGTCAGCATTAACTTCAACAATACATCAACTATAAAGCACACTTGGCTTCCCTCGTCCCATTCTTACGAGGTTACTAGAATTCTCGCTAATGTTTTTGATTCGTAACTTTTTGGAAGGTGTTTGTCACGATCATCTGAAGCCGTTAAAATATATAACCAGCACTAAATCTCTTGTCTCTGGTTCTTTTCGTGGTGTAGCCACTTAGCGTCTCATATATTACCGCACGACGGTAACCTAGGAAAGACAAATATTTGCGCGTGGCGTTCAATATTTCGGCAGTTTGTTGTTTGGCTAAATCGTAGGAAAGACTGCGGAGTTATGTGATTTTAGCCAACAATTTCTTGTTGTGAACCGATTGTTCTGACGATTCAGGCTGCCGCAATGTAATGTCTCGTTTGATCTAAAACTTACGTGCTTGAATAAAAACATTGCCGAGATCTGTAACTTGTATTGAAGCACATTTCAGCGCAGGGCTGAGGAACAGCAAGTAGAAGCACTACGTTGAGTTGTTACTAAAAAACCAAGATATTTCTCATTTCAGGCAGTTCTCCACGTAAAATCAACGATAAACCGCCGTAACAACTACGGTCATCTCTTAAACAAGTACCTGTTTAAAGTTCTCTTACCAGAATGTTTTAAAATTAGCATTGATTAGGCGCATCCTTTAGTAAAGGTAAATTAAAACCTATGCAAAAATGTTCAGATCGTGGGTGTACCAATGAGCCTGTGACAAGTAAAACATAACGAAAAAACCTACCTAAGAACAAAAAGGCGACGAGAATAAAATCCTCCCCGAGCATCCTTGTGTCGTTTCAGGAAAGTCCATTGCCTGAAATATTACAATAGCGCCTGGAGTGATGCAGTGACGGGTCAGTCGTACACAAAAACTTGAGGGCGGTACGGCCGCTGCCTGCCACATGTGTACCGAGTGACTCTATTGTTTTGCATTCGCTCAGGTTTTCGCCTCCCACAAGGAGTCTATTTCAGAGATGCAGATTGTACGAAAATCTCAGACCTCTTTTTTCTGGGCAAGAAAAAAAAATCTTTTTGCATAACTATTCTCGGCACAAGAAAAAACAACTCTCTGTGGGGTAAAATGGTATCATCGCTAAAACTTCAAACCAAGCGCCACACGGGAAAGCTCAGTACATTTGCTTCCTCTAGGAGGGTCAATCACCTTGATGGTAAAAATACGGAGAGGATACATGAGATGAAAAAACTTATTCCTGATGAAAACAAAAAAAAAAAACACCTCGTAACCGGAAAAAGTCCCTCAAAAAATATCGGCTCTTCAATAAACCATACTGAATTGGAAAGCAGCCTTGTCTACCGCTCCTTAGTAAACGAAAAATACGTAGTTATTTTGTAGGACTATTATTACTCAATCGCAAAAAAACTGCGGCACTAATAAACCAATACTAAGGGATAAATAGGACACTACTTTACGTGTACATTGCGGGAAAAACAATCATTTGTGCTTTATTTCCGCCCGCCTTGTAAAAAGTGACAGTCAAGTTCGAGTGGCTCGCCGTGAAGTTTGTTGTAATTTCCGTCTGATTTGCTTAGACCTTAGTCTGTTCAAGCGTTATTATTGAGTTGTCCCTTTTCTAAGGCACGCCTAATGTTGACTGAACCTGCTCCCGAGTCATTTGGTTCCGCGCAAAGCCACAGCCTGCGTCGTCGGAAATTTTAACTGATATTGCGGCGGGAAAAGATTTGGGAAGAAAAAGTTCGAACTACAAAACATAACTTAACTGGCCAAAAAACATTAAAGAGCATTTCAGCTGCTTGACTATATAATTGACCATAGCCGAATTCAGCTTAGTCTTCTTTGCTCATCGCTTGAAGCAAGCATGAAAGACTCCATAAACGTTATTATCCTCGTAATAAAATTGTTGATTTGGTAAATATCGAGTTCAGTAGCCATCGATTGAAAATAATTTTCCGCAAAAAAGTAAGCGGAGGTTGCACGAACGGCAGTTTTGGCGCGCTGCAGCTGCTGCCTCACCGTATTCTTAGTGCAAATCTCGCAACTCTTGCTTCATTCTGTTTTTTCGATATTGATAGCCTTAGTATCTCAAAAAGCAATTGTCATGTTCTACGTGCTAGGCTTGCAAATCTGTGTGGTGGTTTCCGTCGCATTATTTTTTCTATTCTATTCCCGTAGCATCTGTTAAAGCAGTTGGATTGCCACGGCACTGCACTACAAAGCGAAAATACAAGGGAATACGAAATCTTCTGTATAGTGCCGAAGGCATCATATGCGAATTTCGAGGCACACAGAAACTTCTTCCGCGATTAAAGCCGTAGTTTAATAGGCAGATGTTTCATTGCGGTTTGACAGGGGCCGCTACGGTCGCATTTAAGCTACACGACAAATAAGAAGTTTACTAATCTCCCAAGAAAACAAAGTGGACGATGTAGCCATTTTGCGAGACTTCTAAGTAAGTAAAAAAAACCTTGTTCGGCACGAAATACATCCGATTATCATAAATCAATACCCTAAGAAGAGTATTTCGTCCACATCTACGTAACCGCATTCATTTTACATTCCTTTCACTGAAACAAGAAAGTGAAGTTTTTCTCCGGTTGAGTGGGGCATCAGAAGCGGTTTCATCAGCTGAGCAGCCTTCCTCTTACAGCTGTCATTCTTGGACGGTTGGGAAAGACGGACCTCTTGCCTGTTTGTGTTTAGTACATTTCGTTTGTTCCGGAAAACATTACCGTGAAAAACGCCGCAACTGTCGCTTACTTGCGAATATGCTAAAAAGGCCAATTTCCAAAAAGCTTGCAGCCTCAGCATAGAGGTTGTATAGATCCCATAAAGGTGAATTTATAAGAACTGCAGTTGTATCTCTGGTGTTACTAACTTGAAGAATAAAAACAGTCACTTCCTTAAAGTACATTTCTGGTAAATGGCGACGTTTACCTCCGGATATTTCCATGTTAGGGGGCGTTGCATGTGAACTGCGGATCAATAGGGCTGTTCCAGTCGCAACTGGTAGCTTCTCTTTATTGCACTATGACAAGGCAAACTTCCAAGCGTAGCTAATGTATGAAGCAGCTACATGCGTTTCATAGCTTCTCAATTTGTTGAATGCTTTCGAGATTTTTGGCGGATGTACTTAGTTCTTAGCTGCTTCTTGAAGAATGAATGAACAGCTATATCAAATCAGTGAATAATAAGCTGCCCAACAAAAGGTAGTGCGGAAATTTGAAGGCACTACAACAGCATCAATCATCCTTATCAGAGTGGCGGAAGAGTCGTCCTATGTTCTGTTATAAGTAAAGTATTTACAATACCTCGCATACGTCACTGGTCACCGTGTAGCTGTGGCCTAGAAGCCACTGGAGGTAGCTTCCAGGCCACAGTAGCATCATGGGAAAGGAGAAAGGGGTTGAGGCTGCCCGCAGGGGCCTTTAAATGACAAACGGAAAGAATATTTGCTTCACGAAACATGATGCATCAACAATGACTAAGACCGCCACCACGGTCTCGAGCTCCGCACGGGTGCCTACTGCCGTAGGCACTTGGTATTTTGCAACACCACGGACCCGAGCACATGTGGGTCGGACCCACCCCCGCCCACCACGACTGTGCGTGGCTGAGCCGTGTCCGGGTAAAGGGGAATCCTGGTGGGTGAGCCAAAGCCGGGGTTGTTTTGGACCTTCATGCCCCCCCCCGATAGAGGCAACACGCCTCTTTGGCCCCTGCTTCTCGCAGACGGTGGCCCCGGTCTGACTCGCCCGGGGGGAAACGGCCAGTCGCCTTTTCCTGCCTCCCTCTTAGCTCTTTCGCCTTCCTGTCTTCTTGGCTACCCCTGTCTTGTCATCTCTTTATTTAATCATTTCCACACATTTCCAGGCGGCGAGGGTTAACCGTGGGTAAGGAATCAACCTTGAGGACTCAAACAGGGTTATAGCAGCTATGTATGGATAACGCGCATCTAGCGCGTTTTCTGGTGGTGGGCTCGGTGGTTGGCTCGGTGGTGCTCGGTGGTGCTCTAGCGGGCTCGGTGGTGGGCGGCCAGCATAGCTGCTGAATTGATTTCATTTGTTATGGCAACACGATTTTGTGCATTCCATGATCGTCCTCCAAAACAGGGGTGCATCGATGCAGTCCAGCAGTTTTGCACTCCTAAAAAGTCAGAAAAGTTCCTAAAGTTCCACGTCATGCGCTGTAAAAAAGAAGGCATGTCAATGAGACGTCTGGCAACATTCTTGGTAGCCAAAGTTCTAACAAGTGAGCTATGCGGCGGCTATAAAGTATGCAAGTTGGGAAGCGGTGACCTTCTCTTAGAAGTACAAGACGCCGCTCAGTGTGCCAGGTTGACGAAAATAACCACTTTTGGTGACAATCCTGTGAGCAACAGTCCCCACCGATCCATGAACACTACCAGAGGTGTTATCTCTGATGAAGACTTTCTGAACTTGTCCGAGCAAGAACTCCTGGAAGGGTTCGATGGCCATTATGTTGTGAATGTTCAACGAATCAAAATACGTAGAGATGGGAAGGAAAGTTCGACCAAGCATGTATTCCTCACATTCTCGAACAGTGTACTGCCCGAGTCTGTCGAGGCAGGCTACGTTAAAATCCCTGTCCGCTTGTATATTCCAAACCCCCGAAGGTGTTATAAATGCCTAAGATTTGGCCATGGTTTATTGAGCTGCCGAGGCGAGGCAGCATGTCCAAAGTGTCGCCTCCCCGACCACTCGTCTGACACCTGTGAAGCTCCACTCCACTGTGTAAACTGCAAGGGAGAGCACGCCGCGTACTCGCACTTGTGCCCGCAATGGAAAGAAAAAAATTGCTCTGAAGAATAAAAAAATATTACCTTTAGGGAAGCGCGACAGAGACTGTTCCTGACACACACTAGCTTTGCCGATGTGGCGCGACGGGGGGGGGGCGCTACACTCGCTTCGAGTTCCCCTTGGAACCCTCCCAGCGAGGCCCCAAGGGACACCCCAAGCCCCCTCAGTGCCGGCGGCTAAGGCCACTACACATGCCGAAACCGAAGCGTCAAGGGCTGCCCCAGCACCCCTTCATGCCAACGCTAGGCCCCTTGCTGGCACTGAAGTACCGGTCCCTGCCGAGAGGCAGGCTGCCGCAACCAGCCAGCCTAGCCCTGCTGTTGAGGCTTCGCCAGAAGCCATGGTCACAACGCCAAGCTCCCCGTTGCACAGTACGCCGATAGGGCGTGTCAAGTCGCGTGACCGTTCAAAGAAAAAGCCACCTAGGGTCACGACTCCTGGAAAGGCGTCTTGAGCCAGGGAGGGTGATAGCATGGCAGTACCTTAATCCTTGTTCAGCATTAGCTGATGGTAGCTGATAATGCAGTCCAATGGAACTGCAGAGGCCTCCTGAAAAACTTGGACGATATCTATGAATTGCTGTCACAACACCAAATAAGTATTATGTGTCTCCATGAGACACACTTGAGGACGAACCAAACAAACTTCTTAAAGAACTACGCTGTATTTAGGAAAGACAGGGATGGCTGCATGCATCTCTCTGGCGGAGTTGCGATTATCGTGCAAAAATCAGTGGCATGCCAGTTCATACCGCTACAGACCAGTTTAGAGGCTGTAGCCGTACGAGCCATTATCTTTAATAAATTGGTAATGGTATGCTCACTGTACATACGTGGAGACCACGGGCTCTCCAGTATGGAATTTGAAACATTAGTTGATCAGCTGCCAGAGCCGTATCTGCTAGTTGGGGATTGTAATGCTCACCACCCACTCTGCGGTTCTGCACGCACGGATTTTAGAGGACGCCTCTTTGAAAAGTTTCTGCTATCATCTGGAGCCTGCATACTTAACAAGAAAGACCCAACATATTATAACCCAACACATGTCACGTACTCCTGCATAGATCTCGCCGCAGCCTCTCCGGTTCTGTTTCCAGCATTTCAGTGGAAGGTTATTAATAACCTGTACGGAAGTGACCACTTTGCAGTAAGCCTCAAGCTTTTAGACAATAAACAAGACAACACTCCATGCCCACAAAAGTTCAAGGAGGAGGCCGCAGACTGGAAAAAATTCAAAAAGCTCTCTGAGTGTCACGATACACTTATAGACAACCTTGGTATTGACGAAGCTACTGAGAATCTGACCACCCATATAATTGAAGCTGCGCTGAAGGCCGTCCCACAGACTTCTTCTAGTAGAGTTACTAAGCTAGAACCTTGGTGGAATGATGATTGCAGGTAGGCCCATAAGGAACAGAATAAGGCATGGGGTATCTTACGCAGGTGCCCAACGACTGAAAACTTGGTACTTGTCAAGCGGGCAAAGGCCAATGGCAGAAGGATACGGCGTGTTGCGAAAAAAGAAAGCTGGAATTGTTTTTTGTCATCAGTAACATCATATACTGACACGCGGAAATTATGGAGGAGAATCAAAGCACTCCGAGGAAGTAACACTCTTACGCACCCTTTGGTCAGCACAAGTGGAGACACTTTACAAGACCAAGCGAATGGCCTAGGCAAGCATTTTGAGTATGTATCAAGCTCAGCTCACTATTCAAATAACTTCCTGATACACAAAAATGCAGATGAACGAAAGATCGTACGCGACAAATGGCAGTCTGAGGTAGGGTATAATTGCCCCTTCACTATGCAGGAACTTAAAGTTGCGCTCACTACTTGTGGTAAATCATCACCAGGTCGAGACCGAATAACATATACCATGATTAAGCACCTGCACCACGACACGCGAGAAGAGCTCTTACTGCTGTTTAACAAGACCTGGCGTGCAGGGCAGGTTCCAAAAGTGTGAAAAAAAGCTATTGTGGTGCCGATTCTAAAGGAGGGGAACGATCCATCACTTGCAAATAGTTTTACACCGCTCGCTTTGACCAGTTGCTTCTGCAAGGTCTTCGAAAAAATAGTAACCGTCGGCTTATCTATTTTCTTGAGTACCATGCTATTATAGACAATCGCCAGGCGGGTTTTCGCTCTGGTAGATCTACAGCAGACCAACTAGTGGCTATTGAATCCTACATCAGTGATGAATTTGTTCATAAGCAGCATTGTTTATCAGTTTTGTTTGACCTCCAGAAAGCTTACGACACAGCCTGGCGTTACGGTATTCTTTGTGATTTGCGCCGCCTTGGAGTTTGTGGAAACATGCTGAACAGTTTGAAAGAGAACATTTCGGAGGTTAGGGTTGGAAGCGTCCTCTCGAAGATGTTTGTCCAAGAAATTGGAGTGCCGCAGGGTGGTGTGCTTAGCTGCACCCTTTTTTGTTAAGATTAATTCCTTAGGAACTGCACTGCCTCGCTCCATATCCTACTCACTATATGTTAATGATGTGCACATTGTCTTTAAATCATGTAATATGTCCATGTGTGAGAGGCAAATCCAACTAGGTGCAAACAAACTTACAAAATGGGCAGATGAGAATGGCTTCTGTTTTAACCCAGAAAAAAAACACGTGTGTGGTCTTCTCTAGGCAGCGTGGTATCCGCCCAGATCCCGTTATTAAACTCAATGAAACACCCATAGCGGTAAAAAAGGAGCACAGGGTTCTTGGGGTTGTGCTCGATGACAAACTTTCATTCATTGCACACCTCAAACGCCTTAGAGTTAAATGTTTGGATACAGTCAGGATCCTGAAATTCCTCTCACACCAGTCTTGGGGTACTGAGACAAAGCGCCTATTGGCCTTATTCAATAGCCTTGTGAGGTCTCGCATCGACTACGGGTGTCTTGTTTATTAATCTGCCGCGAGAACAGCACTAAAGATCCTAGACCCTGTCTACCATCTTGGCCTTCGTCTGGCTACAGGCGCTTTCCGAACAAGCCCTGTTTTCAGCCCGTATGTGGAAGCCAATCAGTGGTTTCTTGAAACACAGCGGAAGTACACTGGGTTGAATAATGCTCTAAAAGTGACATCCTTGACCGGACACCCTAACAACACTCTAGGTAACCAGGCAATCAAGCTTTTTGAAAAGCGACCTCCCATGGCTGAGCCATTTCTTCTGTCGGTGAGGGCACTGGCCACAGGCCTGGGAATATCCTTCACTGACGCTCAGAAAACCAGCTTTGCTGACCTTGTCCCTCCACGGGATCTGTGCCCCATCTCTTGTGCCTTGTGCCCTATTATGCAGCATTTTTTGCTTTGCAGAACAAGTACAGAGCATCTGAGTTCTACACAGATGCTTCCAAGTCAGCTGGTGCAGTATCATGTGCTGCACATGGTCCAAACTTTTCACCTCAAAGACTATGCCTAAAGCAACATCTATATTCACTGCTGAAACACACGGCCTTATATTGGCTGTACAATATATTATTAAGAACAATGTCCAAAAGTCAGTAATATTCACTGATTTTAAAAGTGCTGTGCAGGCTTAAGCGTCAGGAAAGTTACAAAAAAATCCAGTCTTTAATCAATTGCTAAAACTACTGTGCTCAGCCCACAAAGAAAAACTTGAAATCACAGTCCGTTGGTTCCCAGGTCACTGCGGCATAACCGGATAGAGCAAGCAGACAGCAATGCTGTAGCTGTTGCTTTTCGCAGTGACCTAGATATTCAAAGCGTCCCGTACGAGGATCTTAAAGCGTACGTGCGTAAGAGGCTGCGCGACCAATGGCAGGAAGATTGGAATAGGCAAACAGCAAAGAAATTGCACATGGTAAAACCCAAGTTAGGTAGATCGATCCCTGATAAACGGGACAGGATCAGAGAGGTTACTCTCTGTAGACTGCGCATAGGCCATACCCATGCTACACATGCGTACCTTTTGAAAGGAACAGAACATCCACGCTGCTTGAGGTGTGGAGGGTCGCTATCAGTCATTCACGTACTGGTAGAATGCAAACTACTTGAACCCCAAAGAAAGCTTCATTTTCCAGAATTGTACACGCGCATGATTCCTCAACACCCATTGCTGTTTTTATTAGACGAACCATTTTTCTTTGTTAACCGCGTTTTTAAGTACCTCTCAGACGTAGATTTTTTAAGGTATGTGTCATATCACCCGTGAGCCGAGCCACCATCGCACGCTAGAACCCGGCAGGGCCTCTCACTGCTACCCCAAAGACGGTGGCAAGGGGTGCACGTAGAAAATTCCTGACATAGTGACAATGGTTTTTACTTGGCCCTCTACATCAATTCTTTTTTAACAGAAATTTGGGATACCTTTTATTATATATTCTGTATTTTATATTCCCACTTGAATAATTCTCACCATAGCACTGGCGCTCTTTGGCCTTGATGCCCTTGCGCCAAGAAAATCTAACATCATCCTAATCATCAACAATGACTAAGGCACAAGCTTTCGCAGAAAGTGCTCATGTTTCCTGCAGGAGTACCATCACGCTTTTGTTACATGGCACGGACCTATATATTTTATTCAGGCTGCTGGAACGTCTACTCCGCCGTCTGGAGAAGTTCCATAGGTTTAGTCTGAACGCAGCATTTAAAAATTCCTACGTACATCGGATATTCCAGAAAGCAAGCCCATTTTGTGGTGACTGTGGCTCAGCTAAAACTTTAAAACACATTTCGCTGAAGGGCCCTGCTTACGCCAAACCAACATGCCGCTTGCAGCATAAAATTGATTGTCTCTACCCTGGTCCATTACCACTGAGGCTGGTACTTGGACCATGGTCCTCTCCGTCTGCGCAGCGTAGTGCGTTCTCTGCGTTATGTGACTTTCTCCGTGACATTGATGTACCTAGAGAATTGTAGCCTTCCCGTGGTTTCAAGAAACGTTTAGCTGAATGCCGTGAAGCAGAACTGGATGTTGTTTTATTTTTTTCTACTACTATATCTATGAACTACCTACGCCTACTGGCTTATCCCCCTCTCCTCCTTTCTCCAAATCGAAGCATGTCGGAGAACTCATGTGGGCAAACCTGTCTACATTTTCTTCTTTAATGAAAAACCTCTGGCTCTCTTGTAATCATAAATTACTCGCTCAGGAAGGCGCACGAAAGTGTGCTTCTTTGGGCATATGAGCAAAAAATACAACCTAGTTTTAAAATCCCATTAATACATTTGTAGTGAAAGATCTTTGCTTTGAATACCGCCTTATCTACTACGTGCGACAGTTTTGGACAGTTTCGCTTACTCCCGTTAAGAAGAATATTGTCTTTAAAAGTACCCAAAGGATCACCGGTTGGAATGACGCAAGGAATGGTTTTATATCACATGAGGGATTGGCCTCGGCGCTGAAAAGCCTTTTTTGTAAGTCTGTTAAAATCTCTCTCCGTCCTCCGTCCTGGCTTTCTTCACCAACTTTCTTGTTCTGCGGATGTCTTCATCAATAGATATGTTGCCAATGCCAGATGTGCCCTTGAAACGTTCGGAAGATGGTGCGCCTCTCTATAAACCCCTTCACTTCCAGGTTGATCTCCACAACCCTGTCTGACCTGCTTCAAAGATTTAAGCTGGCGCAGATTCACGAGCCAGACTGACTGAAAAATTGTCTGTCCTTCATCCGCGTTCTTGGGCGGCTAGTATTCTCCCACCGCCGGCCCATCCAGCCCGCCAGGCCTACAAACCCACTCGGCGACGACAATTGAGATGTCCTGTCTTATGCCACAACTATTCCTCACTCCCTCCAAATCTCCTATTTCCTTTTAATGGACCTACAGCATCTCCTTTAAGTAAAAGAGCCCCTCCAGCTCATTTTCACGCATTGAAAACGCAAATCTAGCTACTCTACATCATAAAGCCTCTAGTGCGCTAGGATAAACCGGCACAGGTAATATCCTCAGGCATTCGGTATGTTGCTTAGTATGACAAAACGAGCATTGTTAGCTGACCGCGCTTGCGGTTGTTTTAACAGTGGAAAGCCTCACATCGTCGTAATTAACCAAGACTCGCAGACTGACATTATGTTTCTGTAGCTGTACCAATTACAAGGAAAAGTAAAAATGCAAGCTTACGCTCAAGCAAGCAGGACGCAAGCCTGAAAACAGTGCTTTGCCAGCTTGCAGTTCTTTCAAGAAAGAAGAGTTCCGGCGGCATTCTGAAATGATCTATTCGGAAATGACCATTCGGAAATCATAGACGTAGCAAAACCCCAACAAAGACCCAACCACACCGCAAGGTCCGGTGTACATCCCTCTTCCCAGAGTAAATGGGCCGTGATTTTTCCTAGGTGCGAAAGCAATATTTCCCTAGTACCGGTGATTCGGAGGCAGGCTAATATTCGTGAATCTTGTACAGTTAAACCTGGTTGTAACGAACCCCTTTGTAAGAAATTCCTGGATTTTGCGAAGTTTTTAATAATTACCCAGTGGCAGACTCTTTGAAACTGATGTGTTGAAAACCTTTAAGTCTCGATGGTTAACCTTGGTGTAACGAATTCGCTGCTATGTTGAGACATTGTTTTTTTGCAATTTTTGTGAAAAAATCGGCTGTAGAAATTCTTTAATTAGGAGAATTTCACCTGGATCGCAAACTAAAGTGCATTTTTATGTGGGTGTGCGGTGTTGGTTGGGTGCTGGGCATGCCTGTCGGCGTGTAGTCGTGCGTGGGTACTGCTACCTGTGCTGTTAATTCGTCAGTGATGAGTTTTGCTGGCAGAATATGAAAAGTGTCTTTCGAGGACCAGCTCGACATTTTAAATGCCGTCTTCTCGATGGCAACAAATAAGAATGTCATGGCTCGGTACAGTATCTCGTGTAGCATCTTCTCACCAATATTTGATGCAAAAAACAGCATAAAGTTCGCGAAAAGCCGTCATTTAAGCATAAATTTGTTCCTTCAAACCTGTTAAGGCATCGAAAAGGGCAAAAAAAAACATACTTTGTGAATATGGTGGTAAGTGACCTCTATTTCTTGGGGTGCCGTGTAATGACTTAGCTTGTCGGAAATTAGCAGGCGCAAATCACGAAGTTTTCCGCTGTGAAATAAATACTTGAAGAATGAGCTCCCCGTCACTGACGTCTAGCGTTTCGGTTTTGCTTCTGCTTCCTCCACACGGGCTTTAACTTGAAACCTGCACGTAACAAAAACCTGTCAGTAACGAAATGTTTCGAATTTTTGTCAGCTTCGGTACATCCAGGGGTAACTGTATACCGTTTGCGACACAGACTCTTCAGTCATGTATTCTGAAGACTCGTTTGTGAAGCCTGCTGTATTTTCCATGTTAAAACGGGATGCGTGGTGTTCGATGCACCGGCGAGTAAGGAGACGACGCAGGCATGCAACGGCCTGTGAGATCACACTTCGAGGCCCATTAGGAAGGGTCCACGGCGCATAGGAAGATGGTACTGCAGTCTCTTCACTGAATTCGGGAAGCAGGCATCATCATCATTAGCAGCAGCGTATCTACGCCCACTGCAGGAGAAAGGCCTCTACCAGAGATCTCCAATTATTACGATCCTGTGCTAACTGTTACCTATTTATCCCAGGCAACGTCTTTATCTCATATGTCCATTTAAGTTTCTGCCGCACCCTACCGCACTTGCCTTCTAAGGGATGCAGACATAGAAGGATGCAGGCAGAGGGAAGCAGGCATAAATGACCACAATTTTTCCAGACGCTCCACCTGGGCCCATATCCCTCAGAAGCTTTATATAAGGTCAGAGCATTGATCATAATTAGGTTAATGAATACATGTGACAGTACCCAAAGCTATGCTTAGGATTAGTGAGACGTATCTTAGCGCATCAAGAGGCTCAAATTGCAGTTACGGGGCGTTAAGCTTAATTATCGAATGCAGGCCTATCGTAACGCTTTGAAGCATGACGCCCTGAACCGGTACCCATTAAAAAGCATTTATTTTATTGACTGCATCATCAAGCTGCGGGTTTCGGCGTATGCCGTAAGAACTCTAAACGAACTGCTGGCAGTAAGCCGGCGGTCACCCTACAGTAGCCGCTGTTAGCACAGCAGAGGGACAGACATTGACAGAAGCACGACACAGCACAGTATATAGGAAATAGCTTTATGGGCTACAAAGACCGGCATAAAAAATAAGAAAATTGTGCAATAAATTTCTCCCAGTGCCACAACCAGATGATTCGCTGCAATGAAATCTGTGGCACTTTCTGAAACTTGGGTGCGTACGCTGAAGGCTGCCAAGATGTGTCCTACCCTAATTGTACAGCATATCTTACGAAAGTTGGCGCTCTTTTGAAAGTGTTCATTTTAAGCTGGTAGCCTTGCCGTTTAACCTAAATATGGGAGATTATGCAACTTACTTGCCTGTTACCGACAACCCAATATTTCCTATTTCCAGAGACAAACAACATTAACGCTTGAATTTCCCGCTGCGGTTTTTCGGTCATTTTTCGGCGTTGATGAACACGCCGCAGTGTGCCCAGATGAAGCAAAGGCACTGTTTTCATATTCATTCGATTGCCACATCGTCACAGGGCGTCATCGTCACATCGTCATCGTCACAGGGCGTTGTCCAATTGTCTTTCATTTTCTTAACAAAGAATAGACGCCAACCAGAAAGTGGTCGTTCCGATCCCATCTGACGCATCGAACTGAGTTTATCAATACCATCCTGTAAAGAGCGGGGCGTGATGATGACGTTAAGATTGGATGGATGGATCAAATGTTTTATTAGAGAATAAAAGACAGAAAGAAAATCTGTAAGGCGAGCAAAAGTAGAGTTTATTTGTGGAACCCTAGGCCCCGGGCTCCGGCTGCAGCGTCTCCTGTCTTCACCCTGTCGGTCAGTGCCTGCTGATCTTAAAAGGCACGAGCTGGCTAGGGCCGCCTCCTATGTCTCTGCTATAGTGGTTTGCGTGGCGTTTGTTTCTATGCACCATATTCCAAGTGAACGGGTTGCCTGAAACAAAGTAGATAGTTCTCCGCACAGTCGACAGTTAATATTTACGCTTGGCTGATTTGTTACCGAACATTGGTGCCCACCACGACTAAATAGAAAAAGTTTTGGCATAATTTTTGCAAAGTGCTGTGGTTTCTTTGGTGGTCAACCTCCTGTGAGGCACCGGAGAAGGTCGACCTGCATAGGGTTTGGTGGTCAACCTCCTGTGAGGCACCGGAGAAGGTCGACCTGCATAGGGTTTCGGGTGAAGGGAACATGGCGATCATGGTCATAAGCGGCGCGGGGTTTACAAAGCGTGCGGGTGATCTCCGATACCATGGCAATTTCTAACTTGAGTTATGGGCTCTTCTTGCGTTTCAAAGCAAGGGTTGTAGTAACGTACTAATGTATGATTTTTCCACTGCGATACATGTCTTCATGATGTTGGCATTTCGTACGTTACCTTGCAGCTACGCAGTATTACCAGAATGGCATATTTGTATTCGCCACACACGACTCTAACGATATGCCTACTTGCTTTTTCACCTTATTCTCCGTTCAACAAAAAGGAATGCCTCCTACCTCCCACGATGTTCCCCAATTTGAGACGCCAAATGTTGTGTTATATTTTTCACAGCGGTATTTTACAGACGTTCATTGGCGTGTGTTACTTTTGCGCTCTTCAAAAAAAGGCGCAAGCGCGAAAGCGAAAGTTACCGCGAATAATCCGCAGAAAATGGCGGTGAATCTGGCTCTACATTACATTTTCCCGCTACAGCGACTCTTCATATCTCCGAGTTCCATTTGCTTCTCCAAAATTTCTTCAGAATTAAGTTTTAAAGCTTCCAAGACACCCGTCGCCTTTCAATAACACGGCACACATTAGAAAATCAGGGTTAAAAAAACGAGTGTGACTATCGTTCTGTAGGAACTATCCCGCAACAAAGTGTAACGAACATAGCTTTGTCAACATGCCGAATATCAGCTACTTGCCATAAATATATTGGTTGAAAACAAAGTATTAGGGGGTGCAGAATTGCCGTTTGCTGTGAATACATGGCCATCTGTCGGAATGTTAAAGTTACGCAAACAATTGTCTCTACGATTATAGAAATCCACAGAAGTGTATTTGACAATTGTATGCTCAAACTAGTGTATCCTCAGGGGAAGTTCCGTTTAATTTTGGTAATTTGTTCACAGTGCAGTTGGAACCTGTGTGAAATTCATGCCTGCTGTCCCCCTTATCCCACCCGACTTGCATTATTGCCCTCAAGCCTATACTTAGCCTGAGAAAATTGTGCGAGCCGCAACATCGGCACGATTTCGGCACAGCTCAGGCACAATATCGGTGAACGTGTACTTACTCTCCGATTGCAACCTTCGCTAGACCCGTCTTCCCACCCCCAAGAGCACTTCGAGACACTCCTGTCTAGCTTATCGCACTTAGACCAGCTCATTCTCGCCTACAGAGGAGGCGAGGTCAATACTTCTCATGAATTACTTTGAATAGTAAGCAACTTCCACGTCATGCTTTAATCGATGGTCGTAATAATGTTGTTCTCTTTATCTCTCTCTGCGGTCACTAAATGCGCACCAAGGAGAGGAAAACGGACATCCCCATTTTTGTTTTTGAAGACTAAACTCTAGTCCTTTTAAGATTTTTGGAGTAATCACAAAAACATACTCATGACCAACCCAAAATTGACAAAAATTAGTACGTGTACATTGCCTAATCTGTTGTGATATGTGTGTTTCATACGGTGTCCCTGATTATTCACCTTCGAAGATTGAGATGGCTCCTTATTCTTCAGAATGCCCGTCCATTCGGTCTTCCTCACTTAACCAGCGATCGGGCAGACCTTCTCGCATCTACAAATCTTAAACCAGCCGACCACAAAGTTGCCACCGCTCAAAACATGCGTTGTGTGTTATGCGTTGTGTGTGCCTCATTTGGCCCCGTTGGGGGCAGGGAGGTGCTCAGTCTTCTTGTGCGAAGGGTGAATAGCACACATTTGACGGTTTTGCGGTAAATACGCGAAGCATCAATAACAAAGCACCTTTTCGTGCCTTATCAATTGTAGCCACAGCACAAACAAAACTTTACGCTTGCTCTATTTTGTGAAATCGTCTCTAATTTCAGGTTTATAACTCGCTGGCGCAAATGCTGATGTAAAGAGTATTGAGAGGGCGCAACGGGAAGGAAAAGTACAAGGTTAGGCGCAACAAAATGTTTTGAGGTCCAACGTGGTCCAACGTCGTCACGTTGTCAACACGAGCCGCCTCTCGAATTACCATGGATAATACGTACGCTGTGATGTGATAAGTCTTATCTTGAACGCGACCTAACGATAAGACAAAACAATGCTGCTTGAAATGTTAGCCACAGCCTCAAACATTTAGGAAAAACGCCCTGTACGAGTGTCCAATAAAAGTACTCGATGGGAGTGAAGCTTAGGGCGCTAGTGTACGGCGTAAGAGCTCAAGTGTAGCAATAGCAGGAATCCGACACATTTCCACAATTACTGCTGCTAGTCTGTCAAAGCGGCAAAAAACACCGAGAGCCGCATACCTACTCAAAGTGGTGGATAGCAGACTAAATAACCCAGTTGCACACCTGCGCATATACCAAGTAATCGATGAAGCGGTATTTTTAATGCTCAACCGCTTGAATGAACGACCACTAAATCATGTGCACACACTCTGAATCTTGTGTCCATACTTAGAAGAGTACAGATAGGCCATACCTATACAGTAGTATATAGCCGCGGTGAGGTCTTCGACAATCATTCGTTAGCCAGAATTTATGCCATCTTGTGCGAGAGATAATTCGTGTACTGATAAAGGTGAGGTTTGCCGAGCCATCACGCGTAGCTTGCTATGCCATGCAAAAGAAGTAACTTTGTATGACTATGCATTAAAAATACGCAACTAAAAATATTAAACCACAGTGTGAAATCTTTTGAAGAAGCGGAGCTGTTGTTTTCTTGGTTGGGGCGGGTGGAAACGGGCACTCGCCTGGAGAGGGTAGCCATGTTGCCGCGGAAATTCCCCGGTTCGCGCAAACATTCGGCGGCTAAACTTCAGCAGTGGGGAGGCTTCCCGTTCCTTATTCCCCTAGCAGACGGGAGAAGAACCGTTCCTGCGAGACGACTGCCCCCACTACGGGCTGGTTTGGGAACCGCCGGCGGGGCGGTTCCCAGACCCACCGATAGAGGCCGTTGGTGAGTCTGGGAACCTGCTATATAACAGAAATGGGAAAACGCTCAATTGAACTGCAATAGATCCACTGTTTGAAATGTGAGGTAAATCCCAGAGGCTTCTAGTGTTAAGGCGAGCCTCGAGATGAATTTTGCCGCAGAACATTGTCTAACCCTGGCTATGCAGAATCACTGAAACATCTTTTACAGACCATGAAGACTTGCGTGGTATCGAGCGAAGACCAATAAAAGCCGCCAATTCAAGAGCAGAGTTACGAGGCATGTACGGAGACGAATCGCGACTCGGCAATGGGAATTTTGAACAAGCGCCCACGACACGCTCTATCGGTTTCCATATGCGACATGCTGAACAAGGTTGGCAATGTGCCAGGCGGGTTGGCGATGCGGCCGCATTACGAGCTGCGACGTTCAGAAATTTTAGTATAGCGGGTAGCGTGCGGTACGCTAACCGCGGCGCGTACCAGGACCTAACGCATGCCCGCACGGACATGGCGTGGGGACCTTCCGTGTTTAGAACAAAAGCGTGCATACGCATTTGTTCCTGAATTTGTAGAATGTCCCGCAAAATAAAATGCCGCGCATACGCCATGGGGTCTCTGTACCCAACGCCGCTAGCGTAGCGCACGCTACCCGCTTAGCTAAAACGTATTGGAGGCTCCGCTGTGCGAAGGAAACCGTTACAATACTATACCGTGCCGCATATGTGTTGGTAGCAGAGGTCTCATATGCATTTCTCATGTCAGTTGGTGTTTCGGTAGGGAAAAATCACAAGTGCGACCGGTAATTAGTTAGAAATCACATTTATTGGCTGGATGCTTTAGGCATAAGGAAATGCGATCCACAGCCCACATAACTCAGTAGCTGTCGTTGTCGTGTAGTTAAGTTGGACGCAGATGGTACTTCACTTCAAAGTATTCCACCCTTATGTGCTCTATAGGTGTCATAACGCCCTCCAAGGCAAAACATTTTATAGGTGAGGACGATATGTGTGCCTTTCGCTTAAAGCTAAGCAGAGTGATTGCGATTTTCATACAAAACATTTATAGTAGGCATGAAAAAGCCTAACAAAAAGGCGGACAATAAAGCCTAGTTTTGGGGCGGACGGATATAGAGGCGCTATGGATAAAAAGATGGCATATAGTGGATGCCCATGCTGCCTGGTTACATTTCGCTATTGCGTGCTACATAGTTTAATTGTCTGAAAAGCAGGAGGTAAATCTCGTGTACTTTCTGTTAAGGTTCCCCGAGTAGATGTGATCTTCGGGTAACCGAGACAGATTCGCGTAATTTCGGTCTGTAGTGAGTCTAGCCCTTCAAAGTGTGCTTTAGACAGAGGAGTCAGCGGTCGAGGCTACAGTAGAGGAGGCATTCGCAAATGGCTTCATATAGGTTTAAAACATTCTAGACTCGGAGTGCCCAGCACTGTTAGAGTGCATGCCGATATGTGAGAAAATTACGTTAGCTTCTGTCTCCAAGTGTCAGATGGCGGTCAAAATACAACCGGTAACCTGTAACGATCGACGTCTGAAATCGGAGTGCCTGCGACCGTTAGGTGGTACTGAGAGGCATCCCGCTTGTGAAGGTCATTGCGGGCACTTAGCAGGTGGTACCTGAAGACGACACATCACGGCAAACGTCGCACCGTGTTAGCTGCCTCCTGAAGCCTGATTCTGAGCTTCCTATGGTTTAGAGCTGAGTACCAGATAAAAATATCGTCTGCTTGCATTGATGTTTCGGCTCATTCGGGCAACCAATGCTCAACACCGACCAGGGAAAGGTAAAAAATTGTTGGGCGCCGTACACTGCTTGCACGGACACTGGGTTGCGTTGCACGATGTCGTGTCCCCATCACTACAGAGATATAGATTATTTGATCGAAAAGCTGAATACCGATACAATCGTAGATGCATCCTGCAATGCCTGTAGATTTTTGCTGTGCAGACAGCTCACGAAGCACAATCATGCGTCTATTTTATGTAAAGTAACTGAAGGCGGCGATGGTTATTTGCTGTCATGTTTCTGCGTGTTTATATGCGTTCCAAGAATAATTACATTACCAATGCAGCCCTCACAGTTGCGGAAGCATGACAATGCTATTCTTGCAGAGTGATCCATGTCTAAGTGCAAAAAAAACATTTCTTCATCACTTACCCTATGCACCTCAGAGCGCAATCGGCTAATTATCCTCATAAAAATATTTTTTTCCCTTTTATTTACGTTGTGCCTCCTGCATGTTGACCATGTGGGCTTTCTTTGACTTTTGCTTTGTGTTACCTCTAGAACATAATCACGCTGTGTACTTTTAAAAGACTGGCGGAGAAACAGACATGATGTATTACCTTTGGGTGTGCTAGGTTATATATGCAGTTTAAATTGCTATACGAATATTTTATTTTAGGGGACAAGTATAAAAATTTAGAACTAACTTGAATTATTGTCTTTCTGGGCTCCAGGATGCTATTGTCCATGTGTGTACCCTACTAAAAAGAAGGCCAAAAGACTTTGAACTATTTCCTCTGTGTTGTCTCTAGAACATAGGGTGGAAGATATAACCAAAATTTGCTGTCTTCATTCCTTTTCTGTGCGCCGTAATGCCGTTGCCGATGAGCGCACGTAAGGCATAATGAAATCAAAAGACTGACTTAAGTCCTTTGTGTTGCACAAGGACATTGGGTGGAAGATTGAACTGTTTGTTGCCGTTACTCGTTTTCTGAAGTGCCATAAACTAGACAATAACGTTTTGCTTTCTCAAGTAAACATGAAATCGAGGGAAGGTTAAGTTTTCTGAATTGGCTAGTGGGTAAGAAACAATGCCGATTATTTGCGAAAATTGTTGCAGAACGCTATATGTATAGGTCTCACGTGCACGAAATATCGTGCATGTGAGAACTCATAAATGAGTAGAATTATTACTACCAACTGTTACGTTTGTAGAAAACAGGGGCGTTAGCTGGAAACGAAATAAACGAGGGTATTAGAAGCGCCCCTTCCCCCCCTTACAAAAAAATTGGGACTGAGAAGAATGTAAAAAGCCGAAAAAGCAAAAAGAGAAAAAAAGCCGAATAGAATAAAAGCATTGAAAACACAAAAAACCTAAAAAGCGGCTTCCGATTGTTTTAGTCCTTGTGTTTTCCTTCACGGTCGTTGTAAAATGGCTTATCCTTAGAGCGAAATGCTGAAGCTATGTGCAGTTTATTGGGGTTAGCTTTAGATAGAAAAATATTGCGACAGAAAAACACAAGAGAGGCAGCCAGAGGAGAGAAATTATTTAAAACATCAAAATATAACCTAAGGCAAGAAAGCTTCAATTGAAACACAGAGTAAAAAATAAAACGTGGAGCTCTGGCTGGATTCAGCCCTCGGTTCTTCGCATTTGTGAGCAAGAATATGTGGGTGGTAGCTGCCATGGTAATTATAAATGTGGGTATACATATTCGAGCTTGCACAGCCTCGCTAGGCCTCCGTTTCAGTGAACTACTATTTGCCTGCTTGAAGAACTAGACGCATGGTTTTTGTGTCTATGTGTTCGTGTGTGTGTGTGTGCGTGCGTGTGTGTGTGCGTGCTTGCGTGTTTGTATGCGCGTCTCTCTCTCTCTCAAAATTTGTGTGTGCGCGTGTCTTGTGTGTGTGTGTGTGTGCGTGCGCGCGTGTTGGTGTAAGTGTGTGCGTGTCCGTGTGTGCATGCGTGTGCGTGTGTGTGCGCGTGCGCGTGTTCGTATGTGTGCGTGCGTGCATGTATGTATGTGAGCATCTGTGTGTGTGTGTATGTGTGCGTGTGTGTTTACGTGTGTGCATGTGTTATGTGTGTGCGGTGTGTGTGCGCTTTCTTGCGTGCGTGTGTGTGTGCGCATGTGTATCTCACCCTCTGTGTGTGCGTGTGCATGTGTGTGCTTGTGCTTGTGTGCGTGCGTGTATGTGTGTGTTTGCGTGCATGCGTGCATGGGTGCACGCTTGTGTGTGTGTGTGTGTCTTTCTGTGCGTGTGCGTGTGTGTGTGCGTGTGCGCGTGCGTCCATGTGTGTGTGTGTGTACACGTGCGTGCGTGTGTGTGCGCGCTTGTTAGTCTGTCTCTCTCGCTGCGCATGTGTGTGTGCGTGTGTGTGTGCGTGTGCGTGTGTGTGTGGGCGTGTGTGTCTCTCTGTGTGTGTGTGCATGTGTGTCTGTGTGCGTGTGCGTCTGTGCGGCCGTGTGTGCGTGCGCGCGTGCGCGTGTATGAGTGCGCGTGCGTGCGAGTGTGTGTGTGTGTTTGCGCGTGTGCGTCTGTGTGGGCGAGTGTGTGTGGAGTTCTTTTTCATGCGCCCGTTCTGTCGATCAGAAGTAAAGTGAATGCTGGTACGCTCAATAAAATACCACAATACATCACAATGCACATGACGATGATATTACTTCATTAATACATTTTCATCTGCTGTTGCGTGACAACTTACGCAAACAAAAGACGTTGCTCGCTATTAAGACAATGTACTGCGATTTTATACATACATGCTTACACACACACACACACATATCTATATTTATATATATATATATATATATATATATATATATATATATATATATATATATATATATATATATATATATATATATTTATATATATATATATATATATATATATATACATATATATATATATATATATATATATATATATATATAGTATAAGTAAAGAGTCGGATACACAGCAAGAACAATAACAAACAATGTTTACTTACGTAGCGGCAATGGGACTTGCCTTCATCAGAGTAAAGTTACATGATTATGGTGTCGCAAACATTGAACACATTTCTTATATAGGTTTGCATAAAACTGTAAGAAGGAATGGAAAATGTTTCGCAAATGGAGAGTGTGCATACAGTCAGGCTACGCCTACGTTACAACATCAACCAACAAACAACAAAAAAAAAAAAGGGGGGGGGGGAGGAAGAGAGAGAAAAAGGGGTCGTGTTAACAATGCAGCGTTCAAGGTTGCACCATGACGGGTCAACGTATGCCGCGCGGGTTGCAAGTTCAGACAATGGGGGAAAATGGTCAACCGCGGTTTGTAAAGAAAGGGAAGAGTATACAGCAAGGTATTCAGTGGCTGGGGAGACTGGTTCTAGGGAAAGCGAAGATGGGTGTGCCCCCCGCGGATGAAGAGAATAGATAGGGTGCACAAAAGAGCATTTCACAGAAGCTAGCAATCGAACAGGAAATAGGTAGGGTCACAAAAGGTTAAACATGAATAGATCACAAAGAGTTAAACATTCTTAAGTGGTGGTGGGAACGAGGCCTCCTTCTCCCGGACAAATGGCATTGTTGAGCCGCATTAAGCTAACAAAGCTGCTGTATTAGGAGAGTTTCTGCGAATTCTGATGGCAAACTCGAGGGTAGGAATAATGAACATAGTTATAAAAATTATGAAGCCGCTAAGTTTATTCGAGGGATAAGCACGTTAATTTTCCGTAACTTTCATTAATTCCAAGTGTGGCTGACCCAAACTTATAAATGAGATAAGATTCCCGAACCTCGCGGTCGTGGTGCGTTTTGAAGGCGGATTCTAAAATCGTTGCTTTAAGATGATCAAATGCATGCCCGGGACTGTTCACATGTCTTGACAGGGGCAAATAAGGGCAGCTTTTTGCATGAGAGCGGTGATTATTGAACCGTATTCGGAAGGGCGTTTCAGTTTGGCCGATATATTGTTGCCTACAAACAGTGCACTCTAGAAGATATACGACATTAGCGGAGTCACAGTTAAAGTTACCTTTTATATTTACGTAGTAGTCTGAAGCCGTGCTGGTGGCGCGCTGTGTAGTGGTCATGTGTGGGCATACTTTACATCGGGGTTTATTGCAGGGCATGCAGCCAGTAGTTGCCGGTCGGTTGATACGAGAGTTAGTAAGAAAGTCCCCTAAATTCTTATTACGCCGGTAGACAACGCGTGGTGGTTCGGGGAATATGCTTTTTAAGTGGTCACTTTGCATTAGGATATTGTGATGTTTTTTTAGCACGGTTGACACTCTTGGAGCGGAGGATGAGTGTGTTAAAACTAAGTTAGTTTGCGGGTTCCCGTTCGGGGCTTTTTTCTTACAGATTTCGTTACGGTCTAATTGGTTGGCTCGCACAATAGCGTCGTCGATAACTTTTTCCGGGTATTTTTTATTCAGGAGGGAGGTCTTGAGTTCTCGACAGTTTGAGTCAAAGTCGGCTTGGTTTGAGCAAATTCTCCTAAATCGGTGGGCTTGGCTGTAAGGTATTGCTGTCTTGCAGTGTCTGACATGGCTACTTCGGAAGTGCAAATACTGCCGCGTGTCTGTCGGTTTTCTATACAGTTTAGTTTGAAGCCGACCTTGGAAGGTAGTAACGGTGACGTCCAGAAAGTTTACACTGTGTTCCGAATAGGAATGAGCAAGGGAAATACTAGGATGGGCTAGATTAAATGCCTCAATGAAGGTGAGGAGTTCCGCCTCACCGTGTTGCCAGATCATGAATATGTCATCAATATACCTTTTATAGTACATTGGCTTTAAATTTTGGGTGTCAAGAAAGTTTGATTCGAGGTGAGCCATAAAGATATTAGCGTAGTTAGGTCCGATTCGAGTTCCCATTGACGTTCCGCTGACTTGCACGTAATGAACTCCGTCGAACTCAAAATTGTTAAGTTCAAGAATAAGCCTAAGGAATGTTTGGAGAGCAGAAGAATCGATAGGTTTGTCGCACGATGACTGCTCATACGCAAGGGATACAGCGGCGATGCCATCTTCATGGGGGATGTTAGTATACAGTGACGCAACATCAAGGGTGACTAGAAGGCAGTTATCAGGAATTTCAATTTTTGAGATGTCTGAGAGAAAGTCATTGGTATCCTTAATGAAGGAGGGAAAGCTGGGCGGAATGTCGCAAATGAGATTATCCACATAGCGCGAGAGGTTTTCGGTAACAGTGCCAATGCCAGAAACAATGGGGCGCCCTGGGTTGTTCACCTTGTGAATCTTTGGGTCTACGAGTCTAAGACGGCCTCCGCCATATCCCGAACAAAAGCCCGAAAGTTTAACCGAGATAAGATTTCTAACACTGGCCACATGCGTAAGAACCTAACAAGCTCCGGCACTAGTAACTGCCCCAACTCTGACAATACGGCCGATAATGTCACTACGACTGTAATAAATGCTTCGACTACTGCACCCCAAACAGTTCAGTTAAACCACTGTACTAATATTTTTCCCTCGCCTGCCGTCACAAAAGAAAACCTTACCGGGAATGTAATGAACCTTTCAAGCATAACCCTCTCCCCAGCTCAGATGAACGTCTTGTCAAAGGGCCTAAACTTTTGCCCGGCTACTGGTGGTTTTGATGAATTTCAACTTTTTAAGGACTTAGATAACTTCGCCAGAAACATGAGGCTACGAGAATACTTCTACGATCACCCCGCGACGGAAGAAGCCCGCAGAACCCTACCTAGCTATAAGCACTGGACCCCTCCCACACAGCGTGATAGTTGCCTCGACATGTACATCAAAGCTGTCCAACGCGATGTGCGAAAAGCATACCAAACACAAAATTCTTTCCGCCACAACATGACTACCAACGAAAAGAAAGCCCTAGAGGAACTCGCAAGCTGTCCCGACATAATTATTAAACCTGCCGACAAGGGAGGCGCAATCGTAATCCTTGACAAAACCGACTATGTTAACGAGGCCAATAAGCAACTATCAGTATCGACGTTCTATAAAGCACTACCCAATGATCCCACTCAAGATTATAAGCAAATTGTCAAAGATAAACTTGCTGAGCTTGTTAAAAATAAAACAATAAATGAAACCACGGCTCGTTCCCTGATCCCCTTAAGCCCAGTAGCCGGTAAATTCTATCTTCTCCCAAAGATTCACAAGGTGAACAACCCAGGGCGCCCCATTGTTTCTGGCATTGGCACTGTTACCGAAAACCTCTCGCGCTATGTGGATAATCTCATTTGCGACATTCCGCCCAGCTTTCCCTCCTTCATTAAGGATACCAATGACTTTCTCTCAGACATCTCAAAAATTGAAATTCCTGATAACTGCCTTCTAGTCACCCTCGATGTTGCGTCACTGTATACTAACATCCCCCATGAAGATGGCATCGCCGCTGTATCCCTTGCGTATGAGCAGTCATCGTGCGACAAACCTATCGATTCTTCTGCTCTCCAAACATTCCTTAGGCTTATTCTTGAACTTAACAATTTTGAGTTCGACGGAGTTCATTACGTGCAAGTCAGCGGAACGTCAATGGGAACTCGAATCGGACCTAACTACGCTAATATCTTTATGGCTCACCTCGAATCAAACTTTCTTGACACCCAAAATTTAAAGCCAATGTACTATAAAAGGTATATTGATGACATATTCATGATCTGGCAACACGGTGAGGCGGAACTCCTCACCTTCATTGAGGCATTTAATCTAGCCCATCCTAGTATTTCCCTTGCTCATTCCTATTCGGAACACAGTGTAAACTTTCTGGACGTCACCGTTACTACCTTCCAAGGTCGGCTTCAAACTAAACTGTATAGAAAACCGACAGACACGCGGCAGTATTTGCACTTCCGAAGTAGCCATGTCAGACACTGCAAGACAGCAATACCTTACAGCCAAGCCCACCGATTTAGGAGAATTTGCTCAAACCAAGCCGACTTTGACTCAAACTGTCGAGAACTCAAGACCTCCCTCCTGAATAAAAAATACCCGGAAAAAGTTATCGACGACGCTATTGTGCGAGCCAACCAATTAGACCGTAACGAAATCTGTAAGAAAAAAGCCCCGAACGGGAACCCGCAAACTAACTTAGTTTTAACCCACTCATCCTCCGCTCCAAGAGTGTCAACCGTGCTAAAAAAACATCACAATATCCTAATGCAAAGTGACCGCTTAAAAAGCATATTCCCCGAACCACCACGCGTTGTCTACCGGCGTAATAAGAATTTAGGGGACTTTCTTACTAACTCTCGTATCAACCGACCGGCAACTACTGGCTGCATGCCCTGCAATAAACCCCGATGTAAAGTATGCCCACACATGACCACTACACAGCGCGCCACCAGCACGGCTTCAGACTACTACGTAAATATAAAAGGTAACTTTAACTGTGACTCCGCTAATGTCGTATATCTTCTAGAGTGCACTGTTTGTAGGCAACAATATATCGGCCAAACTGAAACGCCCTTCCGAATACGGTTCAATAATCACCGCTCTCATGCAAAAAGCTGCCCTTATTTGCCCCTGTCAAGACATGTGAACAGTCCCGGGCATGCATTTGATCATCTTAAAGCAACGATTTTAGAATCCGCCTTCAAAACGCACCACGACCGCGAGGTTCGGGAATCTTATCTCATTTATAAGTTTGGGTCAGCCACACTTGGAATTAATGAAAGTTACGGAAAATTAACGTGCTTATCCCTCGAATAAACTTAGCGGCTTCATAATTTTTATAACTATGTTCATTATTCCTACCCTCGAGTTTGCCATCAGAATTCGCAGAAACTCTCCTAATACAGCAGCTTTGTTAGCTTAATGCGGCTCAACAATGCCATTTGTCCGGGAGAAGGAGGCCTCGTTCCCACCACCACTTAAGAATGTTTAACTCTTTGTGATCTATTCATGTTTAACCTTTTGTGACCCTACCTATTTCCTGTTCGATTGCTAGCTTCTGTGAAATGCTCTTTTGTGCACCCTATCTATTCTCTTCATCCGCGGCGGGCACACCCATCTTCGCTTTCCCTAGAACCAGTCTCCCCAGCCACTGAATACCTTGCTGTATACTCTTCCCTTTCTTTACAAACCGCGGTTGACCATTTTCCCCCATTGTCTGAACTTGCAACCCGCGCGGCATACGTTGACCCGTCATGGTGCAACCTTGAACGCTGCATTGTTAACACGACCCCTTTTTCTCTCTCTTCCTCCCCCCCCCCCCTTTTTTTTTTTTTTTTTGTTGTTTGTTGGTTGATGTTGTAACGTAGGCGTAGCCTGACTGTATGCACACTCTCCATTTGCGAAACATTTTCCATTCCTTCTTACAGTTTTATGCAAACCTATATAAGAAATGTGT
Organism: Haemaphysalis longicornis; assembly: GCF_048455015.1. Taxonomy (NCBI): domain Eukaryota; kingdom Metazoa; phylum Arthropoda; class Arachnida; order Ixodida; family Ixodidae; genus Haemaphysalis; species Haemaphysalis longicornis. The sequence goes on from NW_027526422.1 coordinate 190,144,147, forward strand.
TCAATGTTTGCGACACCATAATCATGTAACTTTACTCTGATGAAGGCAAGTCCCATTGCCGCTACGTAAGTAAACATTGTTTGTTATTGTTCTTGCTGTGTATCCGACTCTTTACTTATACTATTTCTGCGCGCTTTGTGAGTTTATCTTTCTCTAGATTTATATATATATATATATATCCATACGCACAATAATATAGTAAGGAAATGAGGGGCTCGTTGAGGAAATACAGAAAGATAGGTCAGCAGTCTACAACGCCAAAAGAGGCATAGGGGTGTGGTTAGGCTATTTTTCTTTTTCACTACGGTTAATAAAGTAAACATTTTTTTAATATACAGAAGAAAGAAAGAAAGAAAAACACGCGCCCAGAGTGGGGACCGAACCCACGCCTTTGGATTACATGTCGAATGCCTTACCAATTCGGCTATCTGGGCGACTGTGTTCTCTTTCACTTTCTGGGCTATTTATATTTACTAGAAGTGTATCTGATGCTTGAGGGTGGAAGCCAGCGCCACTCTGACTACACGGGGAGAGGGGGACCTTCTTTTCAACCCCCGGGGCATGACTCAAACGTCTACAGCCTGTCATGAGCGGGTAACAAGCGGGAAGCCCTCTTATGCTACCTGGGCATCAAGGCTGCCAGAACCGAGACCCTCGCTAGGCTTTCGCAGAATAATATAGTAAGGAAATGAGGGGCTCGTTGAGGAAATGCAGAAAGATAGGTCAGCAGTCTACAACGCCAAAGGAGGCATAGGGGTGTGGTTAGGCTCTTTTTCTTTTTCACTACGGTTAATAAAGTAAACATTTTTTTAATATACAGAAGAAAGAAAGAAAGAAAAACACGCGCCCAGAGTGGGGACCGAACCCACGCCTTTCGATGACATGTCGAATGCCTTACCAATTAGGCTATCTGGGCGACTGTGTTCTCCTTCACTTTCTGGGCTATTTATATTTACTAGAAGTGTATCTGATGCTTGAGGGTGGAAGCCAGCGCCACTCTGACTACACGGGGAGAGGGGGACCTTCTTTTCAACCCCCGGGGCATGACTCAAACGTCTACAGCCTGTCATGAGCGGGTAACAAGCGGGAAGCCCTCTTATGCTACCTGGGCATCAAGGCTGCCAGAACCGAGACCCTCGCTAGGCTTTCGCAGAATAATATAGTAAGGAAATGAGGGGCTCGTTGAGGAAATACAGAAAGATAGGTCAGCAGTCTACAACGCCAAAGGAGGCATAGGGGTGTGGTTAGGCTCTTTTTCTTTTTCACTACGGTTAATAAAGTAAACATTTTTTTAATATACAGAAGAAAGAAAGAAAGAAAAACACGCGCCCAGAGTGGGGACCGAACCCACGCCTTTCGATGACATGTCGAATGCCTTACCAATTCGGCTATCTGGGCGACTGTGTTCTCCTTCACTTTCTGGGCTATTAATATTTACTAGAAGTGTATCTGATGCTTGAGGGTGGTAGCCAGCACCACTCTGACTACACGGGGAGAAGGGGACCTTCTTTTGAACCCCCCAGGCGTGACTCAAACGTCTACAGCCTGTCATGAGCGGGTAACTAGCGGGAAGCCCTCTTATGCTACCTAGGCATCAAGGCTGCCAGAACCGAGACCCTCGCTAGGCTTTCGCAAAATCATATAGTAAGGAAACGAGGGGCTCGTTGAGGAAATACAGAAAGATAGGTCAGCAGTCTACAACGCCAAAGGAGGCATATGGGTGTGGTTAGGCTCTTTTTCGTTTTCACCACGGTTAATAAAGTAAACATTTTTTTAATATACAGAAGAAAGAAAGACAGAAAAACACGCGCCCAGAGTGGGGACCGAACCCACGCCTTTCGATTACATGTCGAATGCCTTACCAATTCGGCTATCTGGGCGACTGTGTTCTCCTTCACTTTCTGGGCTATTTATATTTACTAGAAGTGTATCTGATGCTTGAGGGTGGTAGCCAACGCCACTCTGACTACACGGGGAGAAGGGGACCTTCTTTTCAACCCCCGGGGCGTGACTCAAACGTCTACAGCCGGTCATGAGCGGGTAACTAGCGGGAAGCCCTCTTATGCTACCTAGGCATCAAGGCTGCCAGAACCGAGACCCTCGCTAGGCTTTCGCAAAATCATATAGTAAGGAAACGAGGGGCTCGTTGAGGAAATACAGAAAGATAGGTCAGCAGTCTACAACGCCAAAGGAGGCATATGGGTGTGGTTAGGCTCTTTTTCGTTTTCACCCCGGTTAATAAAGTAAACATTTTTTTAATATACAGAAGAAAGAAAGACAGAAAAACACGCGCCCAGAGTGGGGACCGAACCCACGCCTTTCGATTACATGTCGAATGCCTTACCAATTCGGCTATCTGGGCGACTGTGTTCTCCTTCGCTTTCTGGGCTATTTATATTTACTAGAAGTGTATCTGATGCTTGAGGGTGGTAGCCAACGCCACTCTGACTACACGGGGAGAGGCGCTGGCTACCACCCTCAAGCATCAGATACACTTCTAGTAAATATAAGTAGCCCAGAAAGTGAAGGAGAACACAGTCACCCAGATAGCCGAATTGGTAAGGCATTCGACATGTAATCGAAAGGCGTGGGTTCGGTCCCCACTCTGGGCGCGTGTTTTTCTTTCTTTCTTTCTTCTGTATATTAAAAAAAATGTTTACTTTATTAACCGTAGTGGAAAAGAAAAAGAGCCTAACCACACCCCTTTGCCTCCTTTGGCGTTGTAGACTGCTGACCTATCTTTCTGTATTTCCTCAACGAGCCCCTCATTTCCTTACTATATTATTCTGCGAAAGCCTAGCGAGGGTCTCGGTTCTGGCAGCCTTGATGCCTAGGTAGCATAAGAGGGCTTCCTGTTAGTTACCCGCTCATGACAGGCTGTAGACGTTTGAGTCACGCCCCGGGGGTTGAAAAGAAGGTCCCCTTCTCCCCGTGTAGTCAGAGTGGCGCTGGCTACCACCCTCAAGCATCAGATACACTTCTAGTAAATATAAATAGCCCAGAAAGTGAAGGAGAACACAGTCGCCCAGATAGCCGAATTGGTAAGGCATTCGACATGTAATCGAAAGGCGTGGGTTCGGTCCCCACTCTGGGCGCGTGTTTTTCTTTCTTTCTTCTGTATATTAAAAAAAATGTTTACTTTATTAACCGTAGTGGAAAAGAAAAAGAGCCTAACCACACCCATTTGCCTCCTTTGGCGTTGTAGACTGCTGACCTATCTTTCTGTATTTCCTCAACGAGCCCCTCATTTCCTTACTATATTATTCTGCGAAAGCCTAGCGAGGGTCTCGGTTCTGGCAGCCTTGATGCCTAGGTAGCATAAGAAGGCTTCCTGCTAGTTACCCGCTCATGACAGGCTGTAGACGTTTGAGTCACGCCCCGGGGGTTGAAAAGAAGGTCCCCTTCTCCCCGTGTAGTCAGAGTGGCGCTGGCTACCACCCTCAAGCATCAGATACACTTCTAGTAAATATAAATAGCCCAGAAAGTGAAGGAGAACACAGTCGCCCAGATAGCCGAATTGGTAAGGCATTCGACATGTAATCGAAAGGCGTGGGTTCGGTCCCCACTCTGGGCGCGTGTTTTTCTTTCTTTCTTTCTTCTGTATATTAAAAAAATGTTTACTTTATTAACCGTAGTGGAAAAGAAAAAGAGCCTAACCACACCCCTTTGCCTCCTTTGGCGTTGTAGACTGCTGACCTATCTTTCTGTATTTCCTCAACGAGCCCCTCATTTCCTTACTATATTATTCTGCGAAAGCCTAGCGAGGGTCTCGGTTCTGGCAGCCTTGATGCCTAGGTAGCATAAGAGGGCTTCCTGCTAGTTACCCGCTCATGACAGGCTGTAGACGTTTGAGTCACGCCCCGGGGGTTGAAAAGAAGGTCCCCTTCTCCCCGTGTAGTCAGAGTGGCGCTGGCTACAACCCTCAAGAATCATATACACTTCTAGTAAATATAAATAGCCCAGAAAGTGAAGGAGAACACAGTCGCCCAGATAGCCGAATTGGTAAGGCATTCGACTTGTAATCGAAAGGCGTGGGTTCGGTCCCCACTCTGGGCGCGTGTTTCTCTTTCTTTCTTTCTTCTGTATATTAAAAAAAATGTTTACTTTATTAACCGTAGTGAAAAAGAAAAAGAGCCTAACCACACCCCTATGCCTCCTTTGGTGTTGTAGACTGCTGACCTATCTTTCTGTATTTCCTCAAAGAGCCCCTCATTTCCTTACTATATTATTCAGCGAAAGTCTAGCGAGGGTCTCGGTTCTGGCAGCCTTGATGCCTAGGTAGCATAAGAAGGCTTCCTGCTAGTTACCCGCTCATGACAGGCTGTAGACGTTTGAGTCACGCCCCGGGGGTTGAAAACAAGGTCCCCTTCTCCCCGTGTAGTCAGAGTGGCTCTGGCTACCACCCTCAAGTATCAGATACACTTCTAGTAAATATAAATAGCCCAGAAAGTGAAGGAGAACACAGTCGCCCAGATAGCCGAATTGGTAAGGCATTCGACATGTAATCGAAAGGCGTGGGTTCGGTCCCCACTCTGGGCGCGTGTTTTTCTTTCTTTCTTTCTTCTGTATATTAAAAAAAATGTTTACTTTATTAACCGTAGTGGAAAAGAAAAAGAGCCTAACCACACCCCTTTGCCTCCTTTGGCGTTGTAGACTGCTGACCTATCTTTCTGTATTTCCTCAACGAGCCCCTCATTTCCTTACTATATTATTCTGCGAAAGCCTAGCGAGGGTCTCGGTTCTGGGAGCCTTGATGCCTAGGTAGCATAAGAGGGCTTCCTGCTAGTTACCCGCTCATGACAGGCTGTAGACGTTTGAGTCACGCCCCGGGGGTTGAAAAGAAGGTCCCCTTCTCCCCGTGTAGTCAGAGTGGCGCTGGCTACCACCCTCAAGAATCATATACACTTCTAGTAAATATAAATAGCCCAGAAAGTGAAGGAGAACACAGTCGCCCAGATAGCCGAATTGGTAAGGCATTCGACATGTAATCGAAAGGCGTGGGTTCGGTCCCCACTCTGGGCGCGTGTTTCTCTTTCTTTCTTTCTTCTGTATATTAAAAAAAATGTTTACTTTATTAACCGTAGTGAAAAAGAAAAAGAGCCTAACCACACCCCTATGCCTCCTTTGGCGTTGTAGACTGCTATATCTTTCTGTATTTCCTCAAAGAGCCCCTCATTTCCTTACTATATTATTCTGCGAAAGTCTAGCGAGGGTCTCGGTTCTGGCAGCCTTGATGCCTAGGTAGCATAAGAGGGCTTCCTGCTAGTTACCCGCTCATGACAGGCTGTAGACGTTTGAGTCACGCCCCGGGGGTTGAAAAGAAGGTCCCCTTCTCCCCGTGTAGTCAGAGTGGCGCTGGCTACCACCCTCAAGTATCAGATACACTTCTAGTAAATATAAATAGCCCAGAAAGTGAAGGAGAACACAGTCGCCCAGATAGCCGAATTGGTAAGGCATTCGACATGTAATCGAAAGGCGTGGGTTCGGTCCCCACTCTGGGCGCGTGTTTCTCTTTCTTTCTTTCTTCTGTATATTAAAAAAAATGTTTACTTTATTAACCGTAGTGGAAAAGAAAAAGAGCCTAACCACACCCATTTGCCTCCTTTGGCGTTGTAGACTGCTGACCTATCTTTCTGTATTTCCTCAACGAGCCCCTCATTTCCTTACTATATTATTCTGCGAAAGCCTAGCGAGGGTCTCGGTTCTGGCAGCCTTGATGCCTAGGTAGCATAAGAGGGCTTCCTGCTAGTTACCCGCTCATGACAGGCTGTAGACGTTTGAGTCACGCCCCGGGGGTTGAAAAGAAGGTCCCCTTCTCCCCGTGTAGTCAGAGTGGCGCTGGCTACCACCCTCAAGCATCAGATACACTTCTAGTAAATATAAATAGCCCAGAAAGTGAAGGAGAACACAGTCGCCCAGATAGCCGAATTGGTAAGGCATTCGACATGTAATCGAAAGGCGTGGGTTCGGTCCCCACTCTGGGCGCGTGTTTTTCTTTCTTTCTTTCTTCTGCATATTAAAAATAATGTTTACTTTATTAACCGTAGTGGAAAAGAAAAAGAGCCTAACCACACCCCTTTGCCTCCTTTGGCGTTGTAGACTGCTGACCTATCTTTCTGTATTTCCTCAACGAGCCCCTCATTTCCTTACTATATTATTCTGCGAAAGCCTAGCGAGGGTCTCGGTTCTGGCAGCCTTGATGCCTAGGTAGCATAAGAGGGCTTCCTGCTAGTTACCCGCTCATGACAGGCTGTAGACGTTTGAGTCACGCCCCGGGGGTTGAAAAGAAGGTCCCCTTCTCCCCGTGTAGTCAGAGTGGCGCTGGCTACCACCCTCAAGAATCATATACATTTCTAGTAAATATAAATAGCCCAGAAAGTGAAGGAGAACACAGTCGCCCAGATAGCCGAATTGGTAAGGCATTCGACATGTAATCGAAAGGCGTGGGTTCGGTCCCCACTCTGGGCGCGTGTTTCTCTTTCTTTCTTTCTTCTGTATATTAAAAAAAATGTTTACTTTATTAACCGTAGTGAAAAAGAAAAAGAGCCTAACCACACCCCTATGCCTCCTTTGGCGTTGTAGACTGCTGACCTATCTTTCTGTATTTCCTCAAAGAGCCCCTCATTTCCTTACTATATTATTCTGCGAAAGTCTAGCGAGGGTCTCGGTTCTGGCAGCCTTGATGCCTAGGTAGCATAAGAGGGCTTCCTGCTAGTTACCCGCTCATGACAGGCTGTAGACGTTTGAGTCACGCCCCGGGGGTTGAAAAGAAGGTCCCCTTCTCCCCGTGTAGTCAGAGTGGCGCTGGCTACAACCCTCAAGAATCATATACACTTCTAGTAAATATAAATAGCCCAGAAAGTGAAGGAGAACACAGTCGCCCAGATAGCCGAATTGGTAAGGCATTCGACTTGTAATCGAAAGGCGTGGGTTCGGTCCCCACTCTGGGCGCGTGTTTCTCTTTCTTTCTTTCTTCTGTATATTAAAAAAAATGTTTACTTTATTAACCGTAGTGAAAAAGAAAAAGAGCCTAACCACACCCCTATGCCTCCTTTGGTGTTGTAGACTGCTGACCTATCTTTCTGTATTTCCTCAAAGAGCCCCTCATTTCCTTACTATATTATTCAGCGAAAGTCTAGCGAGGGTCTCGGTTCTGGCAGCCTTGATGCCTAGGTAGCATAAGAAGGCTTCCTGCTAGTTACCCGCTCATGACAGGCTGTAGACGTTTGAGTCACGCCCCGGGGGTTGAAAACAAGGTCCCCTTCTCCCCGTGTAGTCAGAGTGGCTCTGGCTACCACCCTCAAGTATCAGATACACTTCTAGTAAATATAAATAGCCCAGAAAGTGAAGGAGAACACAGTCGCCCAGATAGCCGAATTGGTAAGGCATTCGACATGTAATCGAAAGGCGTGGGTTCGGTCCCCACTCTGGGCGCGTGTTTTTCTTTCTTTCTTTCTTCTGTATATTAAAAAAAATGTTTACTTTATTAACCGTAGTGGAAAAGAAAAAGAGCCTAACCACACCCCTTTGCCTCCTTTGGCGTTGTAGACTGCTGACCTATCTTTCTGTATTTCCTCAACGAGCCCCTCATTTCCTTACTATATTATTCTGCGAAAGCCTAGCGAGGGTCTCGGTTCTGGGAGCCTTGATGCCTAGGTAGCATAAGAGGGCTTCCTGCTAGTTACCCGCTCATGACAGGCTGTAGACGTTTGAGTCACGCCCCGGGGGTTGAAAAGAAGGTCCCCTTCTCCCCGTGTAGTCAGAGTGGCGCTGGCTACCACCCTCAAGAATCATATACACTTCTAGTAAATATAAATAGCCCAGAAAGTGAAGGAGAACACAGTCGCCCAGATAGCCGAATTGGTAAGGCATTCGACATGTAATCGAAAGGCGTGGGTTCGGTCCCCACTCTGGGCGCGTGTTTCTCTTTCTTTCTTTCTTCTGTATATTAAAAAAAATGTTTACTTTATTAACCGTAGTGAAAAAGAAAAAGAGCCTAACCACACCCCTATGCCTCCTTTGGCGTTGTAGACTGCTGACCTATCTTTCTGTATTTCCTCAAAGAGCCCCTCATTTCCTTACTATATTATTCTGCGAAAGTCTAGCGAGGGTCTCGGTTCTGGCAGCCTTGATGCCTAGGTAGCATAAGAGGGCTTCCTGCTAGTTACCCGCTCATGACAGGCTGTAGACGTTTGAGTCACGCCCCGGGGGTTGAAAAGAAGGTCCCCTTCTCCCCGTGTAGTCAGAGTGGCGCTGGCTACCACCCTCAAGTATCAGATACACTTCTAGTAAATATAAATAGCCCAGAAAGTGAAGGAGAACACAGTCGCCCAGATAGCCGAATTGGTAAGGCATTCGACATGTAATCGAAAGGCGTGGGTTCGGTCCCCACTCTGGGCGCGTGTTTCTCTTTCTTTCTTTCTTCTGTATATTAAAAAAAATGTTTACTTTATTAACCGTAGTGGAAAAGAAAAAGAGCCTAACCACACCCATTTGCCTCCTTTGGCGTTGTAGACTGCTGACCTATCTTTCTGTATTTCCTCAACGAGCCCCTCATTTCCTTACTATATTATTCTGCGAAAGCCTAGCGAGGGTCTCGGTTCTGGCAGCCTTGATGCCTAGGTAGCATAAGAGGGCTTCCTGCTAGTTACCCGCTCATGACAGGCTGTAGACGTTTGAGTCACGCCCCGGGGGTTGAAAAGAAGGTCCCCTTCTCCCCGTGTAGTCAGAGTGGCGCTGGCTACCACCCTCAAGCATCAGATACACTTCTAGTAAATATAAATAGCCCAGAAAGTGAAGGAGAACACAGTCGCCCAGATAGCCGAATTGGTAAGGCATTCGACATGTAATCGAAAGGCGTGGGTTCGGTCCCCACTCTGGGCGCGTGTTTTTCTTTCTTTCTTTCTTCTGTATATTAAAAAAATGTTTACTTTATTAACCGTAGTGGAAAAGAAAAAGAGCCTAACCACACCCCTTTGCCTCCTTTGGCGTTGTAGACTGCTGACCTATCTTTCTGTATTTCCTCAACGAGCCCCTCATTTCCTTACTATATTATTCTGCGAAAGCCTAGCGAGGGTCTCGGTTCTGGCAGCCTTGATGCCTAGGTAGCATAAGAGGGCTTCCTGCTAGTTACCCGCTCATGACAGGCTGTAGACGTTTGAGTCACGCCCCGGGGGTTGAAAAGAAGGTCCCCTTCTCCCCGTGTAGTCAGAGTGGCGCTGGCTACCACCCTCAAGAATCATATACATTTCTAGTAAATATAAATAGCCCAGAAAGTGAAGGAGAACACAGTCGCCCAGATAGCCGAATTGGTAAGGCATTCGACATGTAATCGAAAGGCGTGGGTTCGGTCCCCACTCTGGGCGCGTGTTTCTCTTTCTTTCTTTCTTCTGTATATTAAAAAAAATGTTTACTTTATTAACCGTAGTGAAAAAGAAAAAGAGCCTAACCACACCCCTATGCCTCCTTTGGCGTTGTAGACTGCTGACCTATCTTTCTGTATTTCCTCAAAGAGCCCCTCATTTCCTTACTATATTATTCTGCGAAAGTCTAGCGAGGGTCTCGGTTCTGGCAGCCTTGATGCCTAGGTAGCATAAGAGGGCTTCCTGCTAGTTACCCGCTCATGACAGGCTGTAGACGTTTGAGTCACGCCCCGGGGGTTGAAAAGAAGGTCCCCTTCTCCCCGTGTAGTCAGAGTGGCGCTGGCTACCACCCTCAAGAATCATATACACTTCTAGTAAATATAAATAGCCCAGAAAGTGAAGGAGAACACAGTCGCCCAGATAGCCGAATTGGTAAGGCATTCGACATGTAATCGAAAGGCATGGGTTCGGTCCCCACTCTGGGCGCGTGTTTCTCTTTCTTTCTTTCTTCTGTATATTAAAAAAAATGTTTACTTTATTAACCGTAGTGAAAAAGAAAAAGAGCCTAACCACACCCCTATGCCTCCTTTGGCATTGTAGACTGCTGACCTATCTTTCTGTATTTCCTCAAAGAGCCCCTCATTTCCTTACTATATTATTCTGCGAAAGTCTAGCGAGGGTCTCGGTTCTGGCAGCCTTGATGCCTAGGTAGCATAAGAGGGCTTCCCGCTAGTTACCCGCTCATGACAGGCTGTAGACGTTTGAGTCACGCCCCGGGGTTTGAAAAGAAAGTCCCCTTCTCCCCGTGTAGTCAGAGTGGCGCTGGCTACCACCCTCAAGCATCAGATACACTTCTAGTAAATATAAATAGCCCAGAAAGTGAAGGAGAACACAGTCGCCCAGATAGCCGAATTGGTAAGGCATTCGACATGTAATCGAAAGGCGTGGGTTCGGTCCCCACTCTGGGCGCGTGTTTCTCTTTCTTTCTTTCTTCTGTATATTAAAAAAAATGTTTACTTTATTAACCGTAGTGAAAAAGAAAAAGAGCCTAACCACACCCCTATGCCTCCTTTGGCGTTGTAGACGGCTGACCTATCTTTCTGTATTTCCTGAACGAGCCCCTCATTTCCTTACTATATTATTCTGCGAAAGCCTAGCGAGGGTCTCGGTTCTGGCAGCCTTGATGCCTAGGTAGCATAAGAGGGCTTCCCGCTAGTTACCCGCTCATGACAGGCTGTAGACGTTTGAGTCACGCCCCGGGGGTTGAAAAGAAGGTCCCCTTCTCCCCGTGTAGTCAGAGTGGCGCTGGCTACCACCCTCAAGAATCATATACACTTCTAGTAAATATAAATAGCCCAGAAAGTGAAGGAGAACACAGTCGCCCAGATAGCCGAATTGGTAAGGCATTCGACATGTAATCGAAAGGCGTGGGTTCGGTCCCCACTCTGGGCGCGTGTTTTTCTTTCTTTCTTTCTTCTGTATATTAAAAAATGTTTACTTTATTAACCGTAGTGAAAAAGAAAATGAGCCTAACCACACCCCTATGCCTCCTTTGGCGTTGTAGTCTGCTGACCTATCTTTCTGTGTAGATATACATATATATATTTAGGAAATGAGGGTCTCGTTGAGGAAATACAGAACGATAGGTCAGCAGTCCACATCGCCAAAGCAGGCATAGGGGTGGTGTTAGGATCTTCTTTTACTACGGTTAGTAAAGTTAACAGTTTTTTACATATACGTAAGAAAGAAAGAAAGAAAGAAAAACAGGCGCCACTGTGCCCAGACGGGGAGAAGGGGACCTTCTTTTCAACCCCCGGGGCGTTACTCGAACGTGTAAAGCCTGTAATAAGCGGGTAACTGGCGGGAAACCCTCTTATGCTACCTTGGCATCAACGCTGCCAGAACCGAGACCATATCTACGCTTTCGCAGAATAATATAGTTAGGAAATGAGGGGTTCGTTGAGTAAATAGAGAAAGATAGGACGGCAGTCTACAACGCCAAAGCAGGCATAGGGGGGGGGGGGGGTATTAGGCTCTTTTTTTTACTACGGTTAGTTAAGTTAACATTTTTAAATATACGAAAGAAAGAAAGAAACAAAGAAAGAAAGAAAGGAAAAAGAAAGAAAAAAAAACACCTGCTAATGCGTAGCATTCTTATTCTGCTTGTCTTGGGTGTGAGTTTTACAGTCAAGTGTTTTAGTTGCAACACGACAGTGTGTTATACCGGGGTACACCAACCACACCGGCGTCATATCCGGCACGGAAATGATATTAGAAAAAGTTCCAATGGCGGGGGAAGAGGCGGAGGAGGGCACCAGGCGCTAGGTTTGGAGCGCACAATCCATCTGGCAGCAATGGGACGTCTGAAACCCTCTACGGACTGAGCCATAAAATCATGTCGGGGTAGGTGCACGAACGCGCCTTATCTACTTCCCTCTAACTTGCCCGTTCTAATGGTGCTGCCACCCAGGAGAGGTGAAGCAAAGTGGCGCATCATGATGGTAATGAGCGCCGATAGTTGGCGCCTCGATACGTCATCGTGTAGCAGCGGAAGCTGCTGTGCCTATGCGGAACGGCGCTCAGCATGTGGAACGCCGCCGCCGCAGCGTTCCACAAGTTGACCTCGTCGCAAACCAAGCGTATGGCGCACACGCCACCGAACAGGGCCATTGTGGTCGCACTTTTGCCTAAGCGACCCACCAGCAGAAGGTCGCTCGCTAAGCACACCCACAAGACTGCTGCCCACCTGTAAATCATGTTCCTTTCGATGTAGTGTACTGACGTACTCCAACTATTCGCTGATAACTTGTTCGATTTTATTCGCACAGTTGGCGAGCGCCTGGGGTTTCAATAGGACTTACGCAATGCTACGGCGCGTGTAATCCCGTGTCTAAAATTGATGCGTCAAACGGTGTCATACCGACAAAATATAAATACAAATTTGCAAGTTCATATCGATGCACAATGAACTTCAAATGCTCCTGGGATGGCACATTGCAGTTTCGTGTTTTACCGAGTCCTATGTAAGAAGCATCAGCCACATTTTTTACAAATCCTATCCTACCAATTATCCCCATTTACGGTATTATAACTATTCGAAGTGGAGTATTCGCAAAATCTGCATTATTGTTGAAATGCAGAGTGTTTTACCGGCCGCATTTCCCGTAATTGCTCAATATTTTTCTTCTTTTTTAGTTTTCAAAATTTCCATCCACCAATTATTTCCATTTACGCTGTCATAACTGTTACATTTGGAACTTTCGGAAAATCTGCTTTATTGTGGAAATGCAGGCTGTTACACGGATTGCCAATTCCGTAATTCTTTTTATATTTTCCTATTTTCTTAGTGTTTGAAAATTTTGTTCTCCCAATTATGTCATTTCGACTAATAAAAGTAGTGTAGGTGGTTATACGGTTTGCCATTGTCCGTAATTTTTCTTATTTTCCTTATTTTTCTAGTTTTTTTAGAATGTCGTCCGGCCAATTATCTTCATGCACGTTTAGTTCCCTCGGCCGCCGCCACGGAGATAGCCTGCGGGGGAAACTAGGGAGATGCAGATACTCTCTGGAGAGCTAGCTTTCGAGGAATGGTCTCATCAAAGAGCCGATATGTTGTTGTGGTTGGGTATGTCTAAAACAAACGTATGTGATTTGCATGTTTAGATAATTTTGCGAGGTTTCATTTGTAGTGCAAACGCCGGCAGATTGGCACTGCCTCACTTTTTCCGGCTAGCGTGCGGTGCAACTACAGCCCGCCTGCCTGCATGGCGCACGACCGCTCGATGCTAACCGCACAAGCCCCACTCTCATTGAGTTGATGAGTGTTAACAGTTCACGTGTGATCAAGTGTAAGCTTTCTGCGGTAACAGGTTCCCTATAAGGAGCCTGAATGTATTCTCAAGTTAGAAGCTTCAGCAGCACAAACTTCCACAGCGTTTGATGCTGTGGTGGCTTCACCGGCTTTAAACGCTTTTCATTGCCGTCTTGCATTGTGTAGTTATTGTCCGGAAATGTCGCTGACAGTTGGAGGTTTGAGCATGAGGTTCATATGTATTCCGATTCTCCCAAGAAAAGCCACACTTGCAATTGAAGTTGCGTAATGTTCTTGTAACCTTTCGAAACCTATTTTCGGACCACTGCTCGTGAAGCGGAAGCCACGAAAACCACAGAACTGAGCCAGGAGCCTGAACCGGGTTTTCATTCACCTACAACAACCACAAGAAGAAAAAAACGTATATACTGGCTTAAATTCTTTGAGAAAATGATGCATGCTTTCCAAAACGCCCATTCGCACAGTATTTCTGAAGAGAAGGAGGGCTGTTTTTAGTCGTCAGCCACTCGCTTGCTAATAAAACCAAACGATTTGTCCCCCTTTTATGCTGTTTCCAAATTCTGTGCGAGAGCTTGATTTTCCTTGTCCTGTTCTTACGACTGAAGGTAGTCTTTCTTTTCGTCGCTTTCCCTTTGCAATTTTTTCACTTCATTTATTTGGGGAAAAATTTGTTGTTTGCAAGTGCAGCCTGTTTCTTTGTTCTTTTATCTGATGAGCGGGATATCCAAGGTGGTTTGGTATTTCGCATCATATTAAGACATGAAGTATGGCTTGTTGGGTTCGCATATTTAACACTTCAAAAACCGCGTAGGGACGAGGATGAAAAAAGCCCTCTAGTTTGTCACTTCTTCCGTCCTCGTGTCTGCCCTGTTTTTAAAGTTCCAAATTCCGTAACAATTAAAAAGCTAGTTTCCGCGCTCGCGTCTACGGAGAACTCGGAAGCGAGTGCTTTCTCTTTATGTCTGTGAGTACCTTCACGTGGCTATCTCCTTGTCCTCACTTGCATTTGTTATTACCTTATAAACATCACAGCTGCTTCAACGATGCTTTCGGAGATTTGCCTTCTTCTTCTGCATGTATTTTACTTCCTGTACTTCGGAAAAAAATTTAGTACTGTGGTCGGCATTAAGATTCTCAAATATGCGTTTTTCTGGCAAGCGTCTTCTGTGAAATGTAGGGAGAATATTAGCGACCTTTCAATTGGTTCCTTTTCGCTTTCTTTTCCTGTGGGTACTACGAGAGAAATATTCCTCAGCCACGCCCTAAGAAGTTCCAAGTTGCAGGAAAATTCGTGGAACTGCACTTCTGGGTCATTTTTTAGCGGTCGAGTAGTAGAGCAGCACACAGTAGTTGCGCGGAATAGCGCCGCCTGTGTGAGACTTCCTACCACACTGAAACGCTCAGAGATAAAGGGTTCACTAACAACGACAATTACACTTACAACCCCTACCACATGCGTTTGGGGGGTTCTGGGCGCAGCAACGCGAACATTGCGCTCGCTTCCGCGCACTTGTTGCAGCCAAGGTTGCGACTGGCTTTCCAGCTCATCCCCGAAAGCTGGCGCCTTCACCAAAACCAGCGGCTGCAACTGTAAACTCCACCGAGACACACTCGCCCATTGACCGCGCCGGGACTCGGCAGGCCTCACATGAATGTGAACTAGCGGCTGTGATCAGAGTAACATAAAGCAGTGAATTAACGATGACGCAGAAAAGCAGACCATACGGGAGCTATTTTGCCTGACTTCCTCTGTTCAGCTACCTGAAAAGAGCTGTCGAAGAGCTGTCGAAGCAGAGATTGGTCGAACACGGCTTGGTTGGCTTCAAAAAGCTGGTAAAGACGGAACAGATGCTGCGCGATATTGCAATCATCGAGTTCTCCATTATATAGGGGTTACTTTCGTCGCACCAGTTCTGACGGGCTCATTCGTTTGGTTGGCTGCCTCGTCAGCTTTTTTTCGGAGATAAAAGGATCAGTTCACGAATCTAGGTCGTGATTTTGCGAGGGAACGCGAGTTTCGGTGGTGAAAACACCGCGGTAACTCCATCTGGCCTATAAAAGAAGGAAAAAGTACGTATAATGAACTTCCTCCTTTGGTTTGGACGCCTTACTGGCTTCTCTGCTTTTCTCCCACAAACTTTCTACCCTTGCTTTACTATGCTCGACTACTTTCGAGCTCAACGTTTAAATATTTCCTAAGCCGAGGGCTTCTGAACGATCGATCTCTCCCTTATGGTGCACTGGTCGCATAGGTTTGCACTGCGTTACAAAATGTCAAAGGGTTTCAGATTGCCTTCGCCAACATGCGCACAGTTTCCAAAGTATCTGCTCGCCAATGCGCTTTTGTTTTCAAGCAACCTTCTCATGGCTCACATCACAATGGACTTCCTTTTATATTGTCACGGGATATGAAGAAAAGTGCCCCAAAGCAATATGCCCACATTTGATAACGACGACGAGAGAGTACATATCTTGCAGTCGGGGCGGGCTCTGTGATGGCCGCAGTGTACATACTGTAAACTGGTCCATAGCACCATGGAACCTCACATCTGTGCTGCGGCAACATTACATATTCTGCAGAGTGTGCAGGTTCGTCCCCATTCTGGCCCACCGGTTCGCATCGCATCTGCTCGGACGCGGAGGCCCCGGAAAAAGAAGCCGGCCCGGCAGTCTCAGCTCAGCCTAGACTTCCACTTGACGATGTTTGCTGCCCCGCGTGCCCAGCCCGAGAGACCGCAATGAAGTCCAGCCGAGACGAGGCGCGCCGAGACGAGAACAAGATGTCTGATTCATCACCCCCTTCGTCCGACGTGGCCTCGGGACATTCAACGCCTCATCGAACATGTAGACATCGTTGTTTTTAAGCGAGACATCATAAACATCATCGTTGTCATCCGTGGCGCCAAACAATTCTTCGCTGCATATTACCGTATTTATTTGATTCTAAGCAGCCCGTTTTCCTACGAACCCGATGCATAGAGTTAGTAGGGGCTTAGATTCGAAAACCTAAATAACTCCGCGCCCCGCCACTTTTTTTCGCGGCAGTATCTCGACGAGACGGGCGCAACGAATCATGTTTTTTTGGCAGACATTCAAAAGAAAAATAGGTCGAGGCTGTGAACGCACCGCTTACGTCTGATAGAGAGTCATCCAAACTACCAATCCCATCTCCTGTGCCGCTTGTGCCTCCGCTCTCATTTGACCCCAGCAGGTCAGCTTCTGTTCCGTTGAAGCGTATTGTAACCTAAAACTTCATAAATTATTTTAGCACAATGACAAATAGGGATCGTGTTCACACGTCTGAAATCCACCTTCCGATGGTTGCTTAGAAAAGCGATATGCTTTGATTCGCAAGCATACGCTTTTTTTATTATTTGTTTCCGAAAGTAAGGAAGGGTGTCTAGGGTCTTGGCGTGCTTAGGATTGCAAAAATACGGTAGTTTCATACTTAAAACTGCGCATACGGACGGGACAAGAAAAAGAAGACACAGGACGGGCGCCCGTCCTGTGCGCCCGTCTTGTGTTTTCGGTTCCTTGTCCCGTCCGTATGCGCAGTTTTAAGTATGAATATGAACCAACTAGCCCTACAACATACTTTGCTGAACGGTAGTTTCATCGTATTGTTCATCCGCATCTCCTTCTCAAATTTCCTAGGCCTCGACTGGGATGGTCGTACCCATTTCACGGCCCGAGCTCTGCCCGCACCCGCAGCTGAAAAGTACGCATGCAAGCTGTTTCAGGATGGTTCAAATCAATAGATTTCCAACCGCACACTACTAAATCTACTATTTCCCACCCGGTACGATTCATTATGCAACTTTTGCGCACGACCTGTACACTCATTTACATCATCTGAGAGTCGGAAAAAAACCCACATCTACCACTTTTTACCCTATCTGCTACCCCCTAGCAGCGGGAGGTCATGCAGTCCAGCTCACACCTTCCCCCCCCCCCCCATACCCTGCTCTTCAGGTGAGGCAGATATACTAGCGAAGACGGCACATGGAATCCTGGACGCAGCAGCCACTCCCGCCGAACACCACATTCACTAAAGGTTTCCTCTTCCTCTAGCTCCTCCTCCAACGTGGGGGCGAGGTTTTGTCACAGAACATGGCGGACTGTGCCCCAGGGTGCAATGCCCTACCACTGGTAACGACGACGACGATGTAGTGGCTGGTGTGCACCTGGTGCGGGCTCGTCGATTGTGTGATAGACCACTTCAACATCAACTATTGGTCGTCTCTACTGTTCTGCCGCCACGTAAGAATAATATTGAAGTTTTCCTAGTAAACACCCACTGCCCGATTCTGTGGGAATGGTATTTCTTTGCTTGCTTGCATCATTCTTTCCCAGGTAGTAGTTATCGATTCTTCCACTTTCGTTTTCATGTACGCGATTGTTTCCCGTGCGCTTTTAGGTTCCACACATTTCGTCCGCTGCCTTCTGGTTCTTTTAACAGTGGAGCTGCTTAAGCTCGAGCTAGGTCCGATGGCGTGTAAAAAGTACACAGAAAAAATTTGCATGCGCTGCCTCCGGGCGAGGAGGGAGAGCGCAAAAGCTTCACGTGAGCTAAGACAGGAGGGCCCGCGGTAGCCTTCCGGCCTAGCTCAAGGAATAGCTCAAGTCTAGTCCGTCCCAGCTTTGAGCAGCGTCGAGAGCTAGCCTCACGGCCAGCTTCAACGTTATTGAGGAACGCTCGGCATAACGCCGTGTCGGCGACGCACAGTGCCATGTGACTCCTCGCCGAGCACATCATTTTGACTGCCGCAAAACATGGGCAGTCTGAAGAAGTATGCAACTCTCCGAGGAACAACAAGCGCTGCGCGAACACCGTCGTGTCGCCGATCGAGAAGATATGCCACAGTTAGAATTCAACTCCGAGTATCGCGCTGATGCCTCCGCGCCCAATTCCACACCACGCTCCGTGGTTTCTCCAGTTTTGCACCACTAGTGCATGATGCGCCATTTTTCCTCCACTGCCTCACATCCTTTTCGTGTTAAGACGCCGTAAAACTTTGGCCGCCCAACTTTAGTAATCAATGCATCTAAGCCGTAGTGCAAAACATATTTTCCTGTGAGCTTCTCGCTCTTCACACGATACCCTCATTTGTTGTTTTGCTTTGCCATCGCAGGGCCAGTTCATCTACCGTCTTTTGGTTCCATTGTAACCCTTAAATCTATGATTTGGCACGCCTACTGCGTTGATTAGCATATTCATGGGAGGTTGTGGCCATTACTACACCAGGGTGGTCAATCCAGCTCTGGTGAAGGAGTGTGTTAGCGGCAATGGTCGCCGTCGTCAGGACGCACCCCAAGCCTCATTTGTGCAAATTCCCTCAACACGCAAATTTTATCGTTTTTTTAATCCGGTGGGAACTGTCCGGCACCGGGATTCCAACCACGGTCCCACTGCATGCGAGGCGGATGCTCTATCTCTACGCCACCGCTGCACCGCTGCACCACCGCTGCACCGCTGATAAACGGGAGCGCCGGAATTGGACGTGGAGGAGCCCGAATGGGGAGCATAAAAATGAAATAGACTTCATATTATGCGGCAACCCTGGCGTCATGCAGGATGTAGAAGTGCTCGGAAGGGTAAGGTGTAGTGACCACCGTAAGGTGAGATCTCGGATGAGACTAGATTTAAGGAGGGACCGTAACAAGCTTGTACGAACGAAGCCGATCAATGAGCTAACCGTTAGGCGTAAAGTTGAAGAATTAAGGATCGAGGTGCAGAACGGTATTCAGCTCTTACCGAGAATGCAGAGTTTACGATACAGGAAGCCAGCGACAATCTTACAACTTATTATCACGGAGTGTGCAGTAGAAGTCGGGGGCACGATGGCTAGACAGGATACTGGCAAACGTTCCCAGGAGAAGAAAGATCTAATTAGGAAAAGGCTGACAGGCCCCAACTGACAAAATTTAACTAGCGGAGCTTTCGAAGTTAATCAATAGCGTAAGACAGCTGACGTACGGAAGTATAATATGGAGAGGATCGAATATGCTGTAAAGAAGGGAGGCAGCCTGAAAGCAGTGAAGAGACATCTAGGTGTGTGGCGAAATCAGATATAGGCACTAAAACACAAGCAAGGCAATGTCATCACAAATAGGGATAACATAGCCAAAGTAGCCGAGGAGTTCTATATAGATGTGTACAGTAGCCGGGGAATCCAGGATAATGCCGAAAGAGAAAGTAGTTCAGAGGACATATACATCCCACCAGTAACGACAGAAGAAGTAATGAAGGCTTTTCTGTTACCTGGTGAAGTTGAGATAACAGCAGACCTCTCGAAGGATGGGGGGCACATTGTGCTAGTAAGACTTGCAAACCTGTATACGCAATGCCTAATGACCGCGAGTATACCGGAATATTGGAAGAACACGAACATCATCCTATTCCATCAGAAAGGCGATATGAAGTATTTGGAAAATACAGGCAGATCAGCTTACTATCAGTCGTCTGCAAGGTACTTACCAAGTAATCATAAAACAATTTCTTCAACCTTAGCTTTCAGACAACCTAAAGAGCAAGCAGGGTTTCGTAAAGGCTATTCAACAATGGGCCATATTCACACGATCAATCAGGTAATAGAGAAGTGCGCGGAGTATACGGAACCCCTATATAAAGCCTTCACAAAATATGAGAAAGCATTTAACTCGGTCGAAACCTCAGCAGTCATTCGGGAATTACGGAAGCAGGGTGTAGACGAGCATTATGTAAGAATACTAGAGGATATTTACAGTCGTCCTGCAGCTATCATCATCCTCCTTAAGGACAGCAGTAAAATTCTTATAAGGAAGGGCGTCAGGCAAGAAGACACCATCTCTCCGATGTTATTCACTGCATGCTTACAAGAAGTATTTAAAACGTTGGATTGGGAACAGTTGGGAGTAAGGTTAATGCAGAATACCTTAGTAACCTCAGATTTGCTGATGACGTTGCCTTGTCAAGTAACTCGGGGGAGGAATTGCAAAGCGTGCTTACCGCACCGGAGAAACAGAGTAGAACCGTGGGCCTGAAAACTATGCAGAAAACTAAACTAATGATCAATAACCTCGGGACAGCACAGTGGTTTTTGATACGTGGCGAGGCCGTTTAAGTGGTAAGCGAATTGATACGTGGCGAGGCCGTGGAAGTGGTAAGCGAATATATCTACTTTGGCCAAGTTGTGACCCCGGATCCCAATCATGAGGCGGAGATTATTCGAAGGATAAGAATGGGATGGAGTCCATTCGGCAGGCATTCTCAGATAATGAATGGCAGCCTACCATTGTCCCTGAAGAAGAAAGTGTATGACAGCTGTATCTTACAGGTACTCACCTACGTGGCAGAAACTTGGACGCTTACTAAGAGGGTTCAACTTAAATTGAGGATGACTCAGCGGGCAATGGAGCGGAAGATGATAGGTGTAACATTAAGGGACAAGAATAGAGAGGAGTGGGTCAGGGAACAAACGCGTATTAAGGATATATTTGCATAAATTAAGAAGACGAAGTGGACATGGGCAGGGCCTATAATGGGAAAGCAAGATAACCGTTGGTCGTTGAGGACAACAGAGCGGATCCCTAGAAAAGGCAAGCTTTGCAGGGGGCGGCAGAAAGTTAGATGGGCAGATGAGGTCAAGAAGTTTGCGGGGATAAATCGGTCGCAGTTAGCGCAGGACCGGGGTAATAGGAGAATAATGGGAGATGCCTTTGCCCTGCAGTGAGCGTAGATAGGCTGGTGATAATGATGATGATGATGATGATGATGATGATTATGACTGCGTTGATAAAGATAGCGTCACTGCCATAACACCCTCACAGTTTCCTCTCACTACAATATAATTTTTTTTTGCGTTTCTGGTAATATGTCTTCATAATTGATGCGTTTCTTTTTCATGTCATTCTTTAATTCTCCTATAGCATATTTTGATGCGCCAGTACTTCGGTTACGCATTCGTGAAGGAAAGGCGACATTAAAAAATACTCTATCAGAGGCTGGTCCTCCGCCCTTAATCTGCCCTGTGTTGCAGACCACGTCCGCCACATGGAAGGATTACTGTGTAATTCGCATATAGGTGTTTCAGAGTATGTTGTTACACCTCTTGTCGTGTCAATAGCACAGATACAACGATATCTTCCATGCGTGCTCCCGGTATACACAGATTAGCTGCCCATAATCGTCGGTATCAAGCTATTAGCATCATGAAGCACTGAGTTAGACTTGTAGATTTCCATTAACAGGGCTTCTATCGTCTGAAGTATTGTTTACTCCCCAATTGTGCCCTTTCCCCTCGTTTAGACTGTACTTCACCTTTCGTGACTTGCATTGCAAGCCTGCATAGCACTGAAATTGCTGTAACTGGCCTCTGCGGGTTTGCATCTGGTGTCTGTTTTTTTTCCTTCAAAGACTAGCTTCAAAATGCTGTTACACCCATGTTTGACTACTTACATGGTTTTTGTCACTTTTTCGCTGGGTCAAATTCGTTGTGCCTTGTTGGTGAGCCCAGCTGGTTTCTTCTCCAGTCTTCTTGCCGGAGTAGCTGGGATATTGTCTTTGTTTTTTTCTGGTTTGCATTCTCCAAGTTTGTTGCCGTATTTGTATGCAGCCCAGTTGAGAGTCCCTGACCTCTATGCACCATAGGGAGGAGAGGCGCAGCTAGCCCTCAATTTTGTCGATATTAGCAACTAGCATTCTGTAGGACCATGTGTCACCGCGGGATCAGGCGCCGAGCCCGCAAGAATATAGAAAAATTCCCGCCGCTTGGGCTTGTCTGCTGGCGACGTCGCTGTCATGCTAACAGCCGATGCCAATGTGTCTTCCACGTATTACGGCCCTGAGGTTCTCAAGCCTGGCCTCTTATTGCCCATATATATTTTATTGGTTTGTTCTCATACGCCACCTTAGGCGCAGATTTATTTTCAGATTTGTTTCTGGAAAATATGTGACAAAGTGACTTACCCTATCCCACCTTTCCGGCACAACCCAGAAGGAACGAGATTTCCCTGCCACTACATCGTGTTAGTTGATGTACAGTCGCGTGCAATTTGAAGGTAATCGCGCGAGCTTCGACCGATAAAGACGATAACGCCCCCGCGCGGCCTTTTTCGAAGCGACTGGGACCTAGTTTATGCATTCTCCTCTCTCTCGGTCGCTGTTCCTTCAAGCAGTGATCACTCCCGCGGCTAGTAAACCACCCTTTCCGCTTTGTGGTGATCTTGTGTGGTTGCAATCACGCGTGGGTTTTTTCTTGGTTATCGTGAGCAACGATAGCACCCATTGTTATAAATGTCCAGTATTACCCGAGAATGCGTTTATGCGCACCCTTTTGAGAACTGCTGTAAAATACGAGAAGTGGGACGTCGTCGCTGGGTGCGCGATAAAAAAGAGGAAGGGGTTATTCGTTTTGCTGCTGGAGTGATGGCTGATGGAATAAACAGCGACAGAGGGAGAGAAGAATTCGTAAGCCAGGAACCAGGCAGACTAAAACAACCCGCGTGGGGGCGTTATCGTCGTGGTCGGCCGACGCTCGCGCGATTACCTTCAAATCGCACGCGACTGTACGTCGGAACGAAACCTCTTCGTGTGATGCTGGGGCATACCTTTCTTTGATTAGAACGGGTTTGAAGTTTGCAATGGAGCCTGCATGGGCTTCGCCATGTGCTGATACGCACGCGCCACTAACGACCCCTTGCGCCTGCTCAGGGGTGGTTCCGATTTGGGCTGCTGGAGCTCCGTCGAAGCGCGCTTGCTGCCTATGTTGTTTTTGCGCTTGCCCGCCATATTTCGATATTTTCCACGTAGAAGCATCGGTTTCATATGTTTTCTAGCGTATTGCAGTACGGAAGAATTCCTTGCTTACGAAATACCTGCATTCGAGCCAAACGTTTGGCCTTGACATGCGCGAGCTATGAATGGTGTCGAATGTTGCAGCCGCCAGAACGACACCGTTTTCCACAACCGCTAGTTTCAACCAACCGGTACATATTGGAGGTAAATTAAATTATGTTTTTACGTGAAGTGAATATTTTCTACTAGTCGCGTATACGAAACTGTACCCGCCGCGGTGGCTCAGTGGCTAAGGAGTTGTGGTGCTGCGGACGAGGACGCGGGTTCGATTCCCGGCCACGGCCGCCCCTTTTCGGGTGGAGCCGAAAAGCAAAAGCGCCAGTGTGTACTAGATTTCGGAGCAAGTAAACATCTCCAGGTGGTCAAAATTAATCCTGAGCCCTCCACTACGGCGCGCCTCATCGCCTGCGTTGGGTCCGGGAGTTAAACCTACAATAAAATAAATCAATACACGAAGCTGTTGATGAACCAATGGCGATTATTTTACTGTTAGGCTTGCGCGAAAGGGTAGCGCGTGGTTACCTTGCGAACTATCTAGCATGTAAATATCACTAGTGATAGCTCATTACATATCGCTTTCCGTTCGTTTTCTTCATGCCAAACTCGACGTATATTCGTTTGTTTGCCTGTACGATGCACTAATAAGGATATCCGTCTTTGTTACTCTGTTTCTAAGTACATTCGGCGTCCTCATTGCGTGAGCTAGCATATCGCAAGTGAGTTCAAATTCCCGCACTGCAAAGCAGGCATGCGTGTGCTGTCTCCTTACCAGTTACTGCAATGGCTGGCTAGGAACTCATTGAATGCACGCTTTTGTAACTGATGCAGCATTACATAGTGCCGGTAGAACTGCTTCGGAGTGTGTCGGCGGTTATGATCACGTGTAGCAAGTTGATTCCTTTTCTCCTGAGGTTTTTATAGCCGCTGTTAATTTATTGTTCAGAACCAATGTTAAACCAGCGGATGGTCAATAGTTTCCAAACCCGTCACATCCAAAGCGGTAACGATCAATTGTTAGGTGCTGTTGTGATGAGGTATCAGTCCAGCGAGCGAAAAGCAAATCCTGCAGAGTTGGAGATTGGCAGAGGCAAATATACCGAACATAACGGTTGTTGCCCACGCAAGAGGTGTTGAGCCGAGGAAGAAGAAGTGGAGAGGTGCGGTTCAGTCTTACAGGCAGCCATGATTCAACGGTAGCAACAAACCAGCAGCAAGACGGCCACGCTCACGGTGTAGGCCCGAGGACCATCCTCGACTCTGCCGGTTGCATCCGACGGCTGAGTATTGTGTGCCGTGGCGTAGAGTTGCGGGCAGTGAGGCCTCGCTGTTGTGCAGGCCTGAGCTCTTCCCTCCCACCGCTAGCCGTAGGCCATGGTCACGTCCTGGGCTATGAGACCGCCATTCCCGTGCGAAGCCGCGACCCTGCCCCGCTCAACTACTTCATCGAAGACGTTGATCGGCTCCATTGTTGCGCCGTTCCCTGTTCGACGGCAAGTGATAACATCATCGTCCGCTATACCGTGCCACAACACAGCGCTACCTTACCGTCTCGCCTGGTCAATCTCCGTGAGCAGTCGTATAACTATGCATTTCTGAGTTTATGAGCGACTATCCTCCCCCGGAGTGTTTCACGCGTTTAGTCCGTTTTGTTGCCACACTTTTCCTATTTGCGCATTTCCCGCTTCTTCTTCTGTCTCTTTATTACATTTGGTGTACCTACGTTTGCAATACCGCTGTCCGGGCTTGTGACTCTACGCCGACCGGCCCGACATTCATTACAGTTAGCCCTCAATGGTAGGTATATACTGAATCTGCGCAGCATTAGCCCAGCAGGACCATTTGCTTCCTTATTAGGCTGCGGTTTACAGCGGTTTATGTAAACAGCCTATCTTCCAGTATTTTTCCGAGTTCTTGCATTGTGTTTGCTTACTGCTTCCGCATTTCGGAATACGTTGTGTCGTAGAAATGCAGCAATCGTTTGAAAGCATTTGCAGCAATGTTTGAAAGCATTTAAAACGCAAGGAAGAATTTCAGAAACCGCACAGCACATGCTGCAACAACACCCCCAGCTGCTAAGCGTGAACAACGTATGGTCACCGGTGCACTCCGCCCAAGAAGGAGAGGAGGCGGCCCACGCCACAGCCCGAACACATTCACACCGGGCCGTTTCCATTACGAAACACAAGCAACAGACAAATTGATACGCAAAGTCTGCTGCTTCGAACATACGCAGAAATGTTGTCACACTACCGACGCGCTCTTAAGTAATACCCATCGCCGAAACACCAACTAGCCATAGAAGGCGCCACCACGCTACGAATACTTCAAGCCAAAAACATATCCTTACCACCGCATGCTTCACTTCATGTATCCGAAGCAATACGCGGCCAACTGCAAATACCGCAAACCGGCACCCTGAAAACAACATCGCATGGGACGTCCCCCACACCGGAACTCACGCCAACCCCTAATGCCTTCTTCCAGCAGTGGATGGCTCTGCTGACCGTCACTGATCTCTTCGGCAATCAAACGTTGGTGGATGGAGCTACGAAGGTTGGGAGACTCCAAGGTGTCCTGAACTGAGGACTCCTCTCCCTGGGCGGGGGCCCTGACACAACACCTTGATGCTTAATAAAATTCCCTCCTGTTTCGATTCGTTCTGTTATCGAGGCAGCCACAGTGTAAGCTATTCCGGTGCGATTGCTTTACGGACTGACGACATCTGTTGATGGCCCGGCGTGCAAGCGAGAAATGTGCTCTAAAGTTTTATACAGTTTAAAGCCTGCGACATCTAGGCTACAGATAAATTTGTCTTTAAATGCGTATAATTATGTGCAAACGAGTGAGTGGGAATGTTTCTAGTGCACAGTTTCCGATATTTAGTAACGAAGAAATTCACCCCGCTCAACTCATGGCATCCTTTCGCAGCCAAGACGAAGCGTCAGTTCAGAGTTGCGTTCGGCGTGTTCCGAGCGCAGACGCGACGTGATCTGTTAGCGTGAGATCTTGATCGTGAGCAACCATTCCTACCCACTAGTCTTGACCTGCGAGAAAGCAATGAAATACGTACATATTGCAAGTGCGCTCCTTTTTTGGGCCGCAGAGCTGTTTACGAGAAACATTCCAAGGCAGAGATATCGCTTCTTAATTTTGTCTTTAGTCAACGTGTGTACACTCTATTTTAATACTTTTTTTAGTTATGAGTACAAAGGTATGCAGCTGCAGTGCTGGCCTGTACAGAAGTCAAAGCTGTACAGCATAAGCCGCCATTCAAAAAGGCATAAACTGCTTGAAACGTGAGAAAACATTTTCACAGGCGCGCAACAAAGCCAGGAATGAACAATCCAGAGCTAGCTAGTGAACAACGCTGGGTCTGCTGGTGCTCTCGCTACCGGAGCGCTGACGGCACGGCGCCGCCGGCCAGTTCGATATGTATGTAGGAAAGGGCTAGTGCTGTAACTTAGAATACCTGCCACACGCCCCTCCACAAGCTGATTTTTTCTTCACGTTTCTACTTTTTGTTCAGTGTGCGACAAAAGTCACGCAAGATATTGCCGCCAATGCGCAACCCTTTTAAACTCGAGGTTGTCGCGTTACTCGCGTACTACGTGATTGCGAAAAGATCGTATGCGGCAGGTTTAGACGTATGCTCGCCAGTGCAATGACACGTCTCGAAATGGTAATTGTACGTATGCACAATTCACATTGGGTCAAAGCGCCGTCCTGAATTGTTTGACCGGGTGAGGAATGGGGCATGCAGTAAAGTGCCTGCTACCAACTATCACCGTTCTCCACTTATTGAGGATTTCTCTGCAGCACAATGAGGGATGGCGATCTTTTCCGAGAGTATCTTGTCCATCACTTGTTAGGGACTTGATTTTGCTATTATGTGTGTCAGCTTTTCGGCATTCGTAAGGGCGATAAATATTATAACAGATCTTTGACACAGTGAACAAAGGATAGCCTTCCTCCTTCAAGCACGCCGATTACTGTGTTGTAGGCGCAACGCTGCGCACAACGTTCACTATTTTAAGAACCACTTTTATCGTCTCCCTGAATACGGCTTTTTAATCAAGAATAGGAAGTCTGCTTCTGGTAACCACGCATTAGGACTCTATTGTTCCATGTCTACACAAGAATGTCTTCTGTTGCTACTTGGAGGTCCTTCAAGATTTCCCTTTAATATTTTAGTAATCCACATGGTACGCAAATATCTCATATGCCTGATTTTCACTGTTGTTTCACCGCTAAGAATAAAAACGTGTGTTGCGTCGCTGGCAGAGCCGCTGCCCGCCTACAAAAGATAACAACCTGCATTCTCCTGTTTGCCAAAATCAGAAGCCGCCTTTTCACACCAGCAAGATAAGTATTTACAAGCAAGGCATTCCTCTAGTCGATTCATGAAGCCGAATTCTCTCAAACAAGTGTGGTTACGTGTAAACTACGGGTATTGACATGGAAATAAATGCAGTAGTCGCTTCGGGAGTAAGTCCGAGGGGCGGGAAATTGTTGAAACTACATAAGGCTTCACCGTCAGCTGTTTGTTACCACTTAAGCGACCGCCTTTCCCTCTTGCCTTTCTTATACCGATTGTCCCCACTTCACAGTCTCTTGTAATTTTCGTGTTCTCACTTCACCATAATATAATTTAAGAATATCGGGCGCACGTCCCCGAATTGCGCGGTACATCAGCTCCTTCTTCCCTTACTACTCTGGACCATTCTGGACTACGGTTGCACTGACGCCGTTGGTAACTTTCCTTAAACAGCCGCGCCGGCCAGCCAACGAATACGTAAAAATCGTACCGCCTGCAGGTGAAGTGGGTGTGTGATGTGTTCAATGGCTGTGGCAGAAAATAAAGCCTGTTCGCAATGCAGCGCTCAACAAAACCACCACCCCTTGCGGTTAGTTGGTTGGTTACAACCGTTTGGCGCAAAACCGGGCACTACCGCTGTCCCTGCTAAATGTTCGAGAAATGCAGTCTTTTACATATTCAATGTTTACTTATAATTGTTTGTGCGTTCTTTCACCGTCATCATATTACTTTCGTTGTCTTGCTCATCTGCACGTATCTGTTTGGGAATTTCAATGCGACACTTCATTTTCGCAACCTGAAAGGACCGGGAACATCATAAAATAAAAATTTTCAGAAAATTCCCTCTTAGGCCCTGCAAAGATTTGTAAACTTCCTCGTTGGAGCCAGCAGCACAAAAAATGTGACCGCAATGTCTGCACGAAGTACACTGTTTACAATGGAGCATAAAAAGCACTGAGAGGTGTACTCGTTGCCGCGTATTTCTCTTCTACGCAAGCAGGAACTATTTGCGGCTATTGCTGCGGAAATAGTAGCGCCAATTCATTTAAACGTAGTATTGCACTTTGACGGCTAGTTTCTTTTTCTTAATACAGAAAAATAAAGGTGATAGCTTCAGGCCTATGGTCCATGTCCAGCACAAAAATTCCTGTGTGAACAAAATTCAAATCAGCTCTGTTATTTTTATTGATTCCCTATGGGTTGCCTTTTATACGGATATACCAAAAAATGACGAATATTTTATTTCTCCTGTGCATTAAATTTGTCCCAGTCAGGTTATACCGACAATATTCGTGACCTGACTTCACGTTTCTAAATGACCACCTGTTCACTTTTCGTATCCCCATTCTTCGTTTTCCCCCTGAGGGAATTGGGAATTTTCGTTTTCATTGTCTCTTTGCTGTCCTTTGCCCTTCGTTGAAGTTTGTGCTTTGAGTATGGCATCCACGTTAATAGGCTCGAGAGGTTCGTCATCGTCGTCTTGTTCACGCATTGCTCGAATGTGCTCTTTAATCCTTTGCACTGCTCGAATGCCCGCTGTTGTTAGATCTTTCGCCATTAGGAAGCCCTTTAGAAGGTTGGAAACATTACGACGCCTCCGTTTCTTTGCAACAGCCGCCGCCGGGTTCACATTCCAACTCCCCGCGGTGATTTGCTGATCCGGTCCCTGCAAGAAACATACATTTTTGCTCTATTAAAACTGTTGAACGCAAGCACTCATGATAAAAAGACAACCCCTAGGTCTACACAGAAAAATTTCTTCCAATCCACGCTCTCAAGGTGGATAGAAAGCAAAGCTTTAAATGACCGCCACAACAATAGCCCAAGTGAAGTCACATGACTTCACACACAAGGCTTACAAAGAGCAATACCAGATATTCTGCCAGCCGTTACCTGCAATTCGCGGGGGTAGCGTCCCAAACTCAGCAGCGTCGGCCACTGCCCGGCTAGAGCGCGGATGCTGCCGCTGTAGCGCGGCCGTGCGTCGGCAGAAAACAGAGAGGAGCGTCTTCCCAAGGGTGAGGCAGCAGAACCTAGTCATCCGTTTGTGCTAGCTAGGGGCTGCACCACCGCGCGACATAAGCGCAGACGCCGAAACAATTCGGCGTGTCAGCTTCATAATTCCCATTTATACCGATATAAACTAGTTAGTTTAGTAAGTTTGAGAATTGCGAGAAAGGTGAGGGAGCCTGTACAATAAGTATTTATGAGATCCAGTTGCTTCTTTCGGCTTTTGTAATACTTGTGAAAAACAACCGAATTTGTATTCACCAATTTAAAAGACGGAGTCGTACTCCTGGCAAGCAGTGGGGTAAAGGTAGCGTTTCTCTATCGGCCACATGTCTGTATGCGCTGTCTACATTTTGTCCCCTCCCCCCTTCAAACCAATCCTCAACGTATCTTTGCCGCACGACCACTCGGTCGGTCGGGTCCGGGTTACCCAGGAAGTGCTGTCGAACAAGTTAATCAAGCAGTGCGAGGGAAGTGCCCAATGGAGGCGAAGGATGCCGGAACAGGCTAGAAATATCCGCCGCTAAAGCAGACGACAAAGCCGCCTCTCCAACGCGCCCACCGGCGCGAGCAAGCGGCTGTGCGCGGGGAACACTGGGAAATAGCACCCTATTGCTGCGCCATCTACGCTGTGCTCCGGGAATAAAATCCACTCTCCCCCTTCTCATCCGCGTTCGGAGTTTCTTGTGGTGCATGCCACGAAGGAATCGTTGGCTGGTAGAGGTACAGAGCTTTGATTTAGAACAGTAAAATGTGACTTCTGTTTTTAAGTTGGTCAATTGCAGAAAAAACGAGATTGTGACTACTGAATTATTTTATTTGGCACCATGTATAAACGTACTTTGCTCCGAGTACAAAACTATCAAACAAAAAATCCGGCGCCTACTCTACTAAGGTGAACCCCGAGTGGCCAAGAATGCAGTATACAAGGGTATTCAAAGATTCTCTCTTTCTTGCCACCCTGCCCACGGATGTGAAACCGGAGGTGAAACGGAATCGAAAGAGTCCCCACGGCCCTCACTAGCCCACACGAAATTGAACGTGTTGGGGGCTAGAGGCTGGCAGCTTTGCTGTAAAAGTCGCGTGTCTTTGAAGCACGAACAATACTAGCGCGATGTGTTTGAAAATGAGTGTTCCGGTGTGCTCTTTATTAAGTGTTCCGTCCCAGCGCGTAGCGTTAGAAAACGAGTGTCCATGTCTTTTATAACCATGGCAATATGCCGTGACGATGACATGAAACGACAACGACATGATACGATAATGACATGAGACGCCTACAGCCCTATCACCTTAGATGCTTCGCCCCTAAAACGAATAGGAAGCTTCGGCGCCTCTTGTATTTGCTTCAACGACCTGTTTTATAGGAAACATAATAAAAAAATGTAAAGACATTTTCGGTACGTGAATATAGTAAATGGTAAGTGATGAAGAAGATCAACGAATACACAGAGCGTAAATTGTCTGAGGCAGATCAAGCTTCACGAAGACAAGATAGCTGGTGCATAAATATAGCTATAGCGAACTCTAAGGTGTGTCTGATCGCGGCGGCGAGAGATGACACTAAATATTATAGAAATGCCCTCCAAAAACATCAGAACCCAAAAAGATTTGCAAATAGGTGGACATTTCACCGCAAAAAATTATATATCCGACAGTCAAAATAACGCAGCACCTCATGATGTCATGATGTCACGTGATGTCGATGCGTTATTCCAAAAGGTAAACCTGGCCGACTTACTCTGCTGTCATATATGTACGTAACTAGAGGGGACATTTGGGAAAAGGGAACTTGAAGGGATGGATCTTGTGGTGGAGGAAACGACTGGGGAGGGATTTCTTCTTGAGGAAGGGCCACAATCGCTCCTGAGCGTTAGTGAGGGGAGGTGCGAATAGGTAGATCGCGGTGACAGGAGAGATGGTAATTTTCAATGATTTCTTGTTACGAGAGCACGTCGTTGGTGGCTCGACCGAGCGCCGTGGTGGGGAGTGGGTGCCAGCCGATCACGGCTATATGTTTTCGTGCTGCTTTGCGTGCCGCCTCGTTGCCTCCCCCCCCGCTGTGAGCAGGGGTCCGGACGATGTCTACTGTTTGGGTAGGGGGATTGTGAAGGAGAATTTCGAGTGCGGTAGCCAAATATTACCGCGAATGAAGTTTTGAACGGCCGTTTTCGAATTTGTTTATCCTAATGTCCTGTTGCGGCCGGATGATAGCGACCAAGGCTACTGCCGCTACCTCCCTGTTGCAGTGTACGGCGGGCGTATGGTAAGGGGAGTAACCGGGGTAGCGCTGCGGATGAGTAACTACTGCCAAAACGAAACCGTCTGCGTGTCGGTACTCCGCGGCGTCTACATACAAAGTGGGGCGGCGACTGAGTATTTATCTGTAATGGCATGCGCTCGCTGGCACAACGCTCCGCGTGGCGTAATGGGTACATGATGCATTGGAGGGGATATATGTCGAGTCAGTCACGGATGTCTGGAGGCAAGGAAGCTTTACTTCCTACCAAAGCTTGCATGCCATTTCGTAAGTGGTGAAAAATGTGCCACCCTGTATACGTGGCACAAAAGCGGCGAAGCTTATTATTACGATAGCGTTTAGCGACACCATCATTGTTGTCTTCATCAACGCCACCGATGCGAGCAGCAACAACAAACGAACATTTATTGAGAGGGGTGGCTCAAGGCCAAAGCCGCGCGGGAGAAAGGGGGCGAGTAAAGACGAGGGCATCAATAATGTCCTTATCCGCGGAGCTGATGATGATGGCGTTATCGAAGATACCGAAGACCGCTTGTAGAAAGCTGTATGCGGCGTTTCCTCCCAGCAGAACTGAACGCCGTCTTAGATCAGCCGCATGAGGAGTTCGGTGGTGTTTACGAAGTTTGCGCCTGAGCGCTGGTAGTACGTTCACAGGTCGAGCAATCATCCCACGCCTTTTTTGTCCTTAGACCTTAGAAAGTTGGAAATGGGTGAAGATTTCCGGGGTTCAGGCAGGAATTCGTCGGCGCTCACTACGTGACCCAGAAGCTTCAGTTCATCGTAGGCTTCAATCGTTCCTGATGTTAGGATTGCACCGAGTTCCACATCATCATCATAATCATCGCCAGCCTGTCTACGCCCGCTGCAGGGCAAAGGCCTTTCTTGTTATTCTCCAATTTATCCCGGTCCTGTGCTAATTGCGACGAATTTATCCCAGAAAACTTTTTGATCTTATCTGCCCATCTAACTTTCTGCCACCCCTGCAACCCTTGCCTTCTCTAGGGATCCACTCTGTTACCCTTTATGACCAACGGTTACCTTGCCTTACATGGCCTGGCTACAACACTTTCTTCTTCTTAATTTCTACTAATATGTCCTTAACGCGCGTTTGTTCGCTGACCCACGCCGCTCTCTTCTTGTACCTTAATGTTACACCTATCATCTTCCGTTCCATTGCGCGCTGCGTTGTCCTCAATTTAAGTTGAACCCTCTTAGTGAGCCTCCAAGTTTCTGCCCCGTAGGTGAGTACCGGTAAGATGCAGCTGTCACCCACTTTCTTCTTCAGGGACAATGGTAGACTGCCATTCATTATCTGATAATGTCTTCCGTATGCACTCCACCCCATTTTTATTCTTCTAATTATCTCTGCCTCAGGGTTCTGATCCGGGGTCACAACTGGGCCTAAGTAGATATATTCACTTACTACGTCCGCGGCCTCTCCACCTATCTCAAACCGCTGAGCTCTCCCGAGGTTATTGATCATTTCTTTAGTTTTATGCATATTAATTTGCAGGCCCACGGTTCTACTCTGTTTGTCTAGTGCGGTAAGCGTGCTTTGAAAAATCCTCCCCCGAGTTACTTAGCAAGGCTACGTCATCAGAAAATTTGAGGTTACTGAGGTATTCTCCATTAACCCTTACTCCCACCTGTTCCTAATCCAACGTTCTGAATACTTCTTGTAAACATGCTGTGAATAACATTGAAGAGATTGTGTCTACTTGTCTGACACTCTTCCTTATAGGTATTTTACTGCTCTCCCTATGGAGGATTATGGTAGCTGTACACCCACTGTAGATATCCTCTAGTATTCTTACATAATGCTCATCTACCCCCTGGTTCCATAATGCCTGAATGACTGCTAGGGTTTCGACCGAGTCAAATGCTTTCTCATAATCTATAAAGGCTATATATAGGGGTTCAGTATACTCAGCGCACTTCTCTATCACCTATTTGATCGTGTGAATATGCTCCATTATTAAATAGCCTTTACGGAACCCTGCTTGTTCTTTAGTTTGACTGGAATCTAAGGTTGCAGAAATTCTGTTAGCGATTACCTTGGTAAGTGCCTTGTAAACGACTGACAGTAAGCTGATCGGGCTGTAATTTTTCAAGTCCTTCATGTCACCATTTTTATAGATTCGGGTGATGTTAGCGTTTTTCTAAGATTTCGGTACACTTGCGGTCATTAGGCATTGCGTATACAGGTTTGCCAGATTTTGAAGCACAATTTCTTCGCCCTCCTATAAGACGTCCGCTGTTATGTGATCCTCACAAGATGCTTTGCCCCCTTTTATTTCTTTCCAACCCTTCCTTTCTTCTTCTGTCGTTACCGGTGGAATGTCTATCTCCTCTGAACTACTTTAACATTCGGCATTATCCTGGATGTCCCGGCTACTGCACAGATCGGTATGGAACACCTTGGCTACTGTAACCATTCTATCCGTATTTGTGATGACATTGCCTCGCTTGTCTTTAAGTGCATACATCTGCTTTTTGCCCCTGGCCAACACGCCTTTTCATTGCTTTTAGGCTACCTCCGTTCTTTACAGCGTATTCGATTCTCTACATATTATACTTCCGTATGTCAGCTGTCTTACGCTTATTGAATAACTGCGAAAGCTCCGCTAGTTCTCTTCTGCAAGCTGGGGTGGAGATTGCCTTGTTTTGCCGTTTCGGAATGAGATCTTTCGTCTCCTGGGAATGTTTGCCAATATCCGTGCTAGCCATCGTGCCCCCGACTTCTAGTGCGCACTCAGTGATTATGCGGGTAAGGTTGTCGCTGGCTTCCTGTGTAGATGTCGTAAACTCTGCTTCCTCGGTAAGAACTGCATATCGGCTCTGCAGCGCGAACCTGAATTCTTTTACTTTATGCCCATAATGTTAGACCATTGATCGGGTTTTATTTTGTACTAGCTTGTTAAGGTCTCTCCTCAAATCTAGCCTAATTAGAGAGTTAATTATAATAAGACGGTCACTACACGTTACCCTTCCGACCACTTCTACATCCTTCACAACGCGAGTGTTACCGCATAATATGAAAACTATTTCATTTTTATGCTACCCATTCGGGCTCCTCCACGTCCACTTCAGGCTCTCCCGTTTACAGAACAAGGTATTCATTATGCGTAGGTTATTCTGTTCTGCGAACTAGACTAGTACGTCCCCCCTGCTATTTCTAGAGCCCAAACCATAGTTCCCTACATTCTTGTCTTCACCCTGATCCTTGCCTACTTTAGCATTTAGGTCTCCCATAAGTACGGTATACTGTGTTTTTGCTTTAGCCATTGCCTATTCCACATCCTCATAGAGCCGTTCCACTGCCTGGTCGTCGTGGCTGGATGTGGGTGCGTAGCCCTGTACCACGTTGACCCGTGTGCCTCTTATTGAGCTTAATTACCAGACCTGCTATCCTTTCGTTAATGCTGTGGTGTTCTTCTATGTTGCCAGCTATGCTTTTATTGGCTAGAAGTCCGACTCCCAGTTCTCGTCTGTCTACTAGACCACAGTAACGTAGGACATGTCCATTTTTCACCACCGCAAGGGCTTCACCTTTCCTCTTAGCCTCACTAAGCCCTATGACATCGCATTTAATGCCCTTTAGTTCCTCGAACAACACCTATAGACTAGCTTTGCTAGATACGGTTCTCGCGTAAACGTTGCCACGGTCAGATTCCAGTTGCGGCCGGTTCGGGTCCAGGGATTCTTAGCACCCTCTGCTGCGTCACAGGTCTGGCCGCCGCCATGGTCAGTTGCTTCGCAGCCACTGGAGACTGAAGGCCATGGATTAATTGACGTATTCATGGGAGGTTGTGGCCGTTACTACACCAGGGGGGCCAATCCTGCTCTGATGAGGGATTGCGTTACCGGCAATAGTCGCCGGGGTCAGGCCGCACCCCAAGCCCCATTATTGAATTCCATCAATACGCGGACTTTATTTTAAATCCAGTGGGAGTTGTCCGGCACCGGGATTCAAACCACGGTCCTTCTGCACGTGAGGCGGATGCTCTACCTCTACGGCACCGCTGCTGTTTTCCAAATACTCCAAACTTACGAGGTGCTTGTCGAAGTTTCAGGTGAAGACAGCCACGTAGTCAAGGTAGACGGGACAGCTGTGGCGCTTTAAACAGGTTCGCACAGAGTCCTTTACTCCTTTCAACATTGCTGGTGCCCTGCACAGACCAAACGGCATCACCTTGATCTGGTAAAGCCCGTCGGCCATTGTAAAACTATCTTCTCACGGACGAACTTGTCCAAATTGATCTTCCAGTTGTTGATTTTCAAGTGCATCGATGAGAAGTAATTTGGTCAAGAACTTTGTCAATTCATGGTGGTGGGCCTACGTCTCTTTATTTTGGTTCATTCGTTGGTAGTCAACGCAGCAACTCAGCATGCTGTTTCATTTCCTCACAAGCACAACAGGGCAGTGCAGCGGGCTTTAATGGATGAGTGCTATCGTCACCGAGAATGTCTTGAACGTGTGTCAAAATGGCTTCGCGGTCAAGGGCAGACACGAGGTAAGGGAACTGTAGCAATTGTCGGGCGATATCTTCGCTGACCATTCGTATTTCTTCAACCGATGTTTGACGTAGCTTCAAACTTGACAAAAGACAGTCGTAGTAGAGGTGTAGCAAAGCTCACAACTGTCTCTGTTTTTTTGAGGTAGCTTCGAATTCACTTGGAAGAAGTCAGAGGACGTGGAGGTATAATCTGATTCGCGCTGCAAATTGCCGACGCTGAGGACATACGTTTTTTCTGAATTTTTTTGGAGGACCGCAATACAAGTACTCTTGTTGAAGTGCTTATGTTCCTCTTGGAAATTCGTGATATCAAAAAACACAATAGCTCTTGCGACGGAGACACCACACTTCAGAAGCGAGCTCTGCTCGCTGCCTACAGTAGCTTTGGTTTCAAGAGAAGCAGCCTGAGAGTAGACGGTGGTTACCAGGCTTTGCACGTTGAGGCAGGCTGCTATGGTTGTCGCCAATCCTTAGAGTACCTTCTGTTTTCGGGCTTGGTTTCAGTGCCACGTTGCAATCCGGGGAGAAGCTGACCGACTTGGGCAATTCAATAATAGCACCGTTGTCGGTCAAAATATCTATTTCGAGAGTCACGTCGCGTGCGGAATTAGAAAATTGATGAAAGCAGTTCGCTGTGTAAGAGCAACGTACATGTTCACGTGGGTATGCTGACCATCCCAGGTTATCAAAACGTTTTCGAACACCATCGGGAGTGATCCGCTCATGACTAAATTTTCGGCTCGTGTACACAAGTGCGACTTTAATTAATCCCTCGATAATGATCCGGACTTCACTAGCAGTCTTTTTTAAATTTCGAGTACAATAGGGCGTCGTATCGCTGCTGGTACGCGTAAATTGTGAGTGTCTACGCGTCGCAGTTGTCGTCTTGTTATTTACGGTCTTGTTTACGTCGGGTAGGCGACGCGGCGCGTGGCCGTCGTCGTGTTAGGGCTCGTTTAAAAGATTTCAACGTCGAGCTGTGTGGCGTCATGAATCATGGTTTCTTATGCCTCGTTGTGCTGCTGTAGGGTTTTCGTTTATTCAAGTTCGTGCAACTTTACCTGCAGTGGCTGCTGCTTTTAATTTACCCAAACCTTGCTGGCGCACTTTCCACGTGCGTTGTAAAGCGTTGCTGCGGCGGCTTCTTGACCCGTGACGATAGGTTGACCGGGAGCAGTTTAGACATGGTTGGCCAGAGACAGGTATTCGTCGATGTCACTCAGTAGTTGACCAGGCAAGGGGCGCGGTGCGTTGAGGGAAAACCTTGCATGCAGAGTTGTTGGTAGTGTCAACGCCGAGTAGACCTGGCCTGTTTGTCAGCAGTGATACACCCAGACTACGGCTGCCGCGGGTTCCCCAGACGTCCGTCTTTCTTTGATTTGGATGTCGCACTGCAGGTGGTAGGCCAGGCGTCGGTTGGTGGAGGTATGACGGGGCTTCCTGAGGCAGAGTAATGGTTGGCCGGAGGCTACAAACAGCGCCGGAAAAGGCCAAAGCCTGCGGCCTGTATTCCAGGCTTTGAAGTTCACGGATCACGTCGGCAAGGGAAGCGTCTTCGGGGTGCGGCTGCGCTGAGAAACGTTTGCACATCTGTTCGCTGACTGCGGCGTGAATTCTGTCCACTAAAGTGCCCATTGTGACTTCTGCTGTGCGGATGAGGTTGAGCCTTTAAGCCGCCCGCACAGTAGAGTATCGGCCTATGAAATGCCGCGGCATTTGCGTGGTAGCATTTACAGCTCCGCGGTATGATTTCTAGAACCATCTATTTAGGTCTTGAACAGCGGCAATAAAAAAACACTGTAGTCTAAAGAAGAGCGGGCGAAACACTCTCCCCACCAATTACGCAATGTGCGGCATAAATAAAAAAGGAACAACATATCAAAGAAAGGCATATACGACAGATGTGCACGGCGAGACGCTGGCAACAAAGCACAAACAAAAGCTAAAGCCAACCCAAACCGAAGCCACAGTTCGTGGCAATATATCGTGAGAAAGTAGAGAAAAAGTGGGCGTGGAACGTCTACATTTTTAGAGTAGATGTGCATTTCACACTAGCGTTAAAACCCCTTTGTAAGTGGTAGTTAAACTTTTTAACTCCCCCGTCCTGATTACCTTGACACAACGAATTGCTTTTTAGATCAATGACTACAAAAAGACCGGAGCACCAACATGACAACATTGGACGAAGGACGTCAATGATAACGTTTGATAATCTTGTTGCTATTCACCCGTGTAAGCCAAGAGGATAGGAAGATGCTACTGTTTTTAATTATGACGATTATCTTGGCAGTCAGTATGTAATAATGCAGTGAAATAACTGTCGACGTGGAGGATTACCCTGAATTCTGCTATGAACCCTTCAATTTCCAATCGGATTGCAAGATTGTTTGCAACTACGGAAGCAGTACGCTAAAGTACAGGCACATGAAAATGGTGCATAATGCACGCTTGTACGACAACATCAAGTGAAGTGAGAGATATCGAAAAAAAAAGCCGGAAAATTGTTAGCCTAAGTGTAGACGCACTATTTATGTTGTAAACTTCTTAAGTAGAAAAAGATAGTTTTGATGCAAGCGTTTTTATTGATTTAA
The DNA here is from genome assembly GCF_048455015.1 of Haemaphysalis longicornis. Classification (NCBI taxonomy): domain Eukaryota; kingdom Metazoa; phylum Arthropoda; class Arachnida; order Ixodida; family Ixodidae; genus Haemaphysalis; species Haemaphysalis longicornis. Next base: position 190,182,866 of record NW_027526422.1, read on the forward strand.
TTTTTTATGCACGCAATGGAGCGGGACGGCACATTTTGGGGGTGATGTTGCGTCAACCCTGCTTTGGTGCTTTATTGTTTCCGGATTATGTTGAAAAACGCGCGGCCAAAAACAGGAATTGGGTATAGCCGAAGCGTTTGTTCCTGATTTGTTTTTTTTAGCATCCACGCATGCCTATAAAAGGCGTCGCAGCCAATGAAATATAGCGCGCGCCAAGGCCTACCTACGACTAGAGACGCCAGCCGGGTGCGCACGCTGCTACATGTAGGCCGAAGAATCCTATGACTCTCGGGCAGTTGGGCTAATACTATGAGCGGCAAAGACAAAGACAAACCAATGCTAACAGCCCTGTCGAGGTGCCAGAATGGACACACTTCATTTACAAATCCCTCGGCACAAATGATAATGAACAAGTATATCAAGTGTTCTTTCTAAAACAATTTCAGCATAAAGAGCAGCCCACAGAATGTGCTTCCAGAACCCCTTAAGGTTTACCACTAAGAACGTAGACCGACTATCACTACGATTACTGTAAGGTTCCAATTTTATACCCCTACCAGCAGGTCTAGGGATTTTGCAACACCTTTGCAATACTTTCACCTTAGCAGGAGGGACAAGGCGATTCAATCTATTAGATGCGGAGTGTCTTATGCTCGGGGGATGTCCCGCGGCGTCGGTGGTGGTCCGGCGTCCGCAAACCACCTGCGCATGCGCCACCGTCGTCATCTTCCCGTAGGGCAACCGCTGAAGACGAAGAAGTAGAAGAAGACAAAGCTGCGAAGAGGAGGGCGTGTACGTTGCTGTCGCCCCATCCGCAGCACTTCTGATGATGATTTTGGCAGGATGCCCCTAGGGATTGGCCTAGGGATTGGCCGCATGCTTCGCTTGACTCCAGTTGTGCTTGCGCTGGACTCTGTGATTCTTCAGGTGAAGTAGGATGGAAGCAAGAGCCCCGTCAGTGAGTGTGCTGACGCAATTACGTGAGAGCATCAGCGCAAACACTAACAGACCTTTAGATACCACTTCAATCCCGTCTCACTCGCGTATATACGCATGCAATAAGGAAAATTGCACCCGTCTCCTCGAAGGGAACCATGAGTAGGATATATGAGCATTACGGGGTTCACTACATTTCCACCAAATTTGGCTAACCAACATCACGGAAACGCAAACGGAACCCCCATGACGCTCCGCATCCTACTCATGGTTCCCTTCGGTGAGATGGGTGTAATTTTCTTCATCTTTTAAGTCATGACCGAGTGTCGGTTGAAACAATTCTGCCTAATTTCACAAAATTTAGAGGGGTCGGTGGATATTTTAATAAAATAAGAGCGAGAAGAGCACAAGGACCAGAGGTAGACGAGCACTTGGAACTACCGTGCGTGTCGTGGTGTTCGTCGCGTCCGAATTTATTTCCCGTGCCGAGTTTGCACTCAACTCTACATTAGCACTAAACACCACTAGTTCTGGGTGAAGTATCATGCTTGAAAACACAGTTTCATTATTGCCGGTTCATAAAAAAGTGCCCGTAAGAAATTTCAGCAAAGAAAACTGGCAATGGTGTACACAGAAAAGGCTGATTTTTTATTGCAAAATGTACGAGACGCAATCAGCTTACAATAAACCGGCAATTTGATTATGAAACCCTAAATATAAAGACTTCATTATATATTTGGTATGTGTTTTATTTAAATTGAGTGTATTTACACACATGATTATACTTGGTATGGGGGTTCTGTCAAAGAGCTTTTTGTCTGGCGAAAAGGAGTCTTGTAAAAGCATACCTGTACCACGTGATTGTGTGGCCGAAGCCAGTCTAGACTTTCTCAGTGCATCAAAGAGTCATTGCGAAGTGAGCCCGCTCCAAATGTTTCTTGGTGCTTTATCGCTTCTGGTGAATGCTGAAAAACGCGATGGAGAAAATCGGACTCGACCGTAAGGGAAGTTGCTTGTATATCATGTTTGCATGTGCGCGTCATCATGAGGGGTGTCACAGATAATGGGAATTGAGTTTGCGCCATGGCCTACCTGTTTTTGCAGAGGCCATACAAGTACGAACGCTGCTATTTTCAGGGTACGGAATGCTGTAAATCTCGCGCAGCATGGTTAATACTATTGGCTGCAAAGATAAAGAAACACCGTGCGCCATGTGGATGTGTGCGCTAAATAGGCGAACATAGTTTCATCAGCGTCCGGTACAAGTTACAAAGAAGCGAGCAAACTTACTGTTTTTGGTCAAGAAAGTCAGCGGAAGAAAAAGCCTCGCAGGATGTTCTTGCGGAGCAGAGTATGTTCTACCACAGCGAGTAGAGAGTGAATAATACTACTGCTTTCGTGATGTAATGAGACATTTCATATCCTCTAGAGCACGTCGAATTATATCTCAGCGACTTCCAATAAATTGTATTATATGAGTGACTGAATTCTTTCCTTGAAGCATTTCCCTCAACGAACGGGATTATTCGCTCCTGCTGAATATTCTTGCAATGCTGTGGGGTAGACAGTCGCTTCTCACACGCAGCAGTGTACCTGATTCCTACGCACCTTCGTACAAAAGGGTTGCACAGTTATCTGAAGCCAGGAGACAAGGAGCGTCTGCTCTTTTAAAAATGTTTTATTCACGGGAAGTTATTTTCCGAATTCCATGAGATTCATCACATTTTCTGCCTTTATTCTTTGGTATGTTTCCTTCGAGGTCATGAGATGCACAATCAATGCTCGTTTGGAGTTTTTAGCGGATTTTTTGTACTTTCGGTCTGAAACCCACTTTATAGTTCAAAGTTTGGGGAAGAATTTATATGAAACCAATTGAAAACTAAACTGCTTGACGTGCGAACGAATATTTAGATTTGGTGGTGCACCATTTCCATTGCGCTAATGAAACCCGCGTTTTTTCACGAGGTTCATAATGCGGTGAGTGCACACGCCTGGCTCCCGCGTCAAAAGCCCGCCACTGGGCTTTTTTCGGGCCCCGTTTTCAAGCCAAATCTACGCACCGTGCCTCGCGCGCTCACACTGATTTGCCGTCTCGGAAGTCACCTTTGCGAGCTAAGCGACGGGATTAGATTTCTACCACTCCTTCCTTTCTCTAGCACTACAGGCAACCCCGTCTTCGGTGATCATATTGCATTTGTTGTGAATACAGTAAAGACATTCCACAAGCAACTTCACAGTCAGCATCAAAGCTGACTGATGGTGCCCAGACACTCAAAAACATAGTCGAACGCCACCACCGCCAACACTATCCGACGTTCGCCGGGGATCCTAAGGAGTAACAGGCGTGAATAAATGCCGTCTGAGCCAACCATCGACGGCTTGGCTTGGCTTGGCGTCAACCATCTTTCCACGGGCACTGCCATTGTACGTTTCTTTGTCTCTCCCGGTGCGTGGGTCGTCGGCAAAAACACTGTACAGAGATTCCCCATCTATCGGCTAACACACCAAAAATGTTCCATAAACGGCTTGCTCGCGCAGTCGGCAGCAAGAAATGTCAACGAGGCATATTGACATGTACAGGAGGGAGAACATCCCTTCGCTTAAGGTTTTTACACCAAAGCCGTATATGTATCGGCTTCACTATGTAGCATTCGTCTAGAATATCGCGTACACAAGAATGTTTCGATCTTACGCGAAGGGATCTTTTTGGTAAAGTTCCTGTAGACCTCCAGTTAATAGGAACCATTTGAACTCATTGGTTCATGTCAACAGTTCATAGCGTAGACACACGAACACGACAGAAAAGCGGAACGCCACAACAGCGGAAAGGGAACATTTATTGGGAGAAAAAGCAATGAGCTTATAGGCGAAAAATTATGAAAAGCAACATGTGACACACGCTAAATCAGCTCTAGGTAGTTTTCGTGATGTGCCATTTATTCTTCGTAGTTAGTGTGTCTGCGCAGCAAATAGTTGTTCTCAAGTTAATGCAGGCATTTAAAAATACTCCATTGTCTGGTAGAACGCCTCTATCCATAAAAGGCGTATAATTTACTTGTAATAATTTTCTTATTTCGCAGTTCAGTAGTAAATAGTACAAAATTACCGCCTGCAGATGATACAGGGCCCTATTCTGCTACCTTTGTTCAGCTAATAAGTATAAGAAGTATCCTCAACGCAAATTACAAACCAACCTGCTCTGTTTAATGCACACTTTGGACAGCACCCTGCTTCGCTGGTCATAATTCTTCATAAGGTGGGAAGGGTACTCAATTTCTTGTCGCATAACCCTCGACATATAGCTGCGCTAATACTGAATAAAGCCCGCGAAGAAGATGTGTATTTGTAACAGAAATTGTTTTCTGTATGCGCCTTACGATTTCTGGTTAGTTAAAATAATAACGGGACATTTGAAAAGTTATCAAAGAGATAACGCAGGCCTTCCTGCCACTTCTTTTTCAATATCGCGCAATGGGGTCAAAGCTGTGCAACCTCCGTGTCAAGATTTACAGTCTACTCATAATTGTGTCGCATCAGTTATCGAATGCCTATGAAAGTCCTGCAAAAATAATTTGGGAAATTCGCCACTGAATTCTGTTAATGTTGATGTTATATGGCAAGAATTTTGCGGTATGAATTATTTATCGTTTTATTATTTTATGCTCTCTTTTGGATGATCACGTAGATTTTTCCAGCAACTCGTTTCACTCACTTCAGCAGCAAACATTTTCTCAAAGTGAAAACGCGTGGGGGTTCTTTGCTTGACATTTAGTTACGGTAAACTGATGCAAAACGCAAAAAAAAGTGCTCGAGTTGAATCTTCGCATGGTAGTGAAATATGCAGAGTTTTAATGCTAGATTTTACAAAGTTGGAAGCGAAGCAGATTTCTATTAGTTGGGCTTATGTGAGAAATAAATGTTATGGGCATTGGCGGTAACACAGGTTTAAATTTCTAGTCGCGATAACATGAAGTGTATTCGAACAAAGCCACGTCTGTAATAACGTAACGATGTGTTTTTGTAAATTATGATGGAGGTATGTGTTGCGTCAAATGTGCTGCTTGAACGTTGTTTTCAGCAAAGACCGGTATTACCAGATTTTTTTTTTCAATTCTTTTATTTCATCGCGGTTTTTCCGCAAAGATCAGTAAACAATCGCATTGAAATGGGCTGTATGTGATAAATATTTTTTGTTTACTTACGTGTGAAAGAGACTTGCCAGACGGAAACCCATTTGCAAGATCGAATAATACTGTGGGAAAGCAGAATAACAACTTGTAATATTTCCCCGAAATAGAAGGTCGTAATCATTGCACAGAATGTGTAAGCCTTTTTTCCTTTCTAACGTACAAGACTGTGTTCTATCCACATTTCAATGAATTTTAGACTTGAAATGAGTGGTTGGTGGGGTCTTAAGAGAGCTGAAAAGCCTCACATTTTAAATGTTTTACGGTGTCTAGGACGCAACAAAACATTTAGAGCAACAGTCCTCCAAAAGAAATTGTATGCACATCGAATAGGCACGCTGGAAAACCGTTCAATCAAACGGGCTTTTTGAAAAGTCTACGGTGACCTACATTCCAACTTCCATCTGCCAATCGCCATCATTCAGCGACAAGAATCCAATCGATTTTCAGTGAACAAGCCCAAGAAAGAAAAAGCTTTGTTTTCTAAATTTCAAACACAAAGCCATAGCCTTGCGTGAAATACTTGTTCTTCGGTGCGGGTTTTTTGTCGGGGTGCTACAGCACCGATTGGTTGGGGCAATCGAAAACACTGCATCAAAATATGTTGCGTTGTTGAATTTAGGAAAAGTCACAAAAGGCTTCACAAACTTCCATCGGTGAATTTACACAGCCGCAAAATTATGGCGTACTTACTGCAAAAGCGAAGAATATTTTATCTATTTATTACTAAAACACAAGTAAAAAACTGTAAAAAGACCGTTGCAAAACTGAAAACTAGTATGGAACGAGTACCATATGATGGTCACCAGCACATGTTAAACATTTTTTCAGCGGAGTTCGTAGGTATCACGCAAGACAGCGGTAAACAAAACCTGGAATTTTGCATGGATAGATTGCATCATGATTTGGAATCTATGACCTTGTTTTACTGTATGCACAGTGCAAGGGCAAAGTAAAGTCGCGGTTATAAATTGGGCGCACCCTTTCACAGAATTTTTTACTTAAGATTTATGTTATTCAGTGATTAAAATATTTCTTTTTTGATTAGTGTGCAGCAATTGCATATAAACCTATTCCGAGTATTCTGACCTCCACAGATTTGGTATTTGCTGAAAGGTGGGGTTCCAATGATTCTAAATATCATAACCACAGTCTTAAATCGTCAGATATTTAAGACCACTACCGTTCCTAAAGTTTTTCGGTTGGTATTACTGCGTGTAGATATACGTCGACATGCGGTACGGTAAAAGAGTTTCATATCTTGGAATTTGTGAAAGTTTTCTAAAGGAAAAATTTACACCATCTTCCCCCGAGGGGAACCATCGTGTAGATGCAACGCATCGGGGGTTGCCGTTGTGTTTCCGTTATGTTAGCGATGTCAGCGTGTGGATTGCTGCTGTTGTGTATCCTATTTGCACAGCATGTTCACCCCCGATGCGTCGCATCTACCCTATGGTTCCCCTCGCGGGGAGATGGTGGAAATATTTAACCGAGGGCAAGCTGCGCGCTGACCGCGCTGACGCACTGATGGCGCTGCGGTTAGAGCGGCAGAGCGCGCTGCTGCCACGGCGAAGAGAAGGGGGGAGAGATGCCGACCACGCCGCGGCAACGACGCGGGACAAGGCGAGTTAAAGAGATGCATTGCATCAAAAAAACAGCTGCTGGTGTTTTATGTGAGCACAAGAAGCACTTGCAGCAGGCCTTTCGTTGGAATGTCAGGCGCAGATGCAGGTTAAGGATAGGTAAGAACGGTGGAATGGGCTACTGCACCTTTAGAAACATTAAAAAATTGGCAGTATTAGCACCCATTTTTGAACTCTGTGAGTGTGCTCGAAACCAGCTTCCTACTGGAAAACTCCGAGTGAACGCAATTACGGGTGCCTCCGGAAACGTTAGATTTTATTGTCACATTACGTCACCTATGTTTCAAACTTAAAGCAAACTCAGTGACATATTTCGCATATTAACGTGAATATATCAGTTGCAAAGCAGAACTAATTTATCAAAAACGCGTGAATGCATACTACAATAATATTATTCTCTGCTAGGTGTGCTTATTGCAACAATAGGACTTCGACACGCGTAGTTAGTCGTTTTCGTATGACCCTCTCGACCGTAGTCAGAAATTTAGAAGCAATATAGGTTTCTTGAACAATCTGTAGATAATTTGTGAAGTGTGGGCTCGTCTGTGGCATCTTTTCTTCTCAATGGCTGCGCATTCTTCTTCTCAAATTTGTGCATTGAGAAGGAGTCCAAATTAACACTGCGTAATATAACAACAGTTTTGTTTTTTAAAGGCAACTTTTATACTTTTATATTTTCTTGCAATTTGTAGGAGAAAATTTCTCGGGAATTTAGATCTCTCTTCGTGGCCTGAAGACAGAACTCACGTTTATCAAAGACTTTCTCGCTGCTGTCTCGTGTTTGCGTCGTGTTCTTCGGTTTTATTTTGTTGTCTGTTGAGGCTAATTTTCCTGACAGGAAGACTTTCCACAATTTATGCGGCCGTTTTCCTACAGTAACAGCTCCCGTCCGTGTGCACCCATTCTACGCACGTGACAGCGCGTGCACCTGTTACGCGGCACGCATAGGGCTAATTCTTGTTAGGATAAGCTTCGCTACACTCGGAATGACATCACGCTAAACTTGGCTACAGCTCTGGCGACTGGGGTTTGAATCCCACACCACCGAAAATGCGTTTGGAATTATTTATTAATCGCAGCTGCTGCAGCTTGGGGGGCGTTTATATTGCCACTGACGACTACACTTTCAGCCAAAAAAGGACGAAAAAAAGAGTAGCTAAAGCCTTTCGCGGAGTAAATGTAGCGTTCCCGGAGATTTAGAGAGCAACGCAGGGACGAAAACCCGAGCGGTTACCCACCCCCTCCCCTGTTATTGCGTCAATCATATGCTCCCGATCTGCAACATGTGCCTGTTCAGTTTCATAATTAGCTAACAAACGTAGCTGCCAAGGCAGAATCTTTTATAGGTAGCAATAGGAAGACAATCTAGTTTTAAAAATAACAAAAAAGCGCCTTTGTAAGGGAAGAGGCGGCTCGTTGCATGGAGCGGCGATGTGCGATAGATATACGCCACTTGTTCACGTTAACACGATGTGTCACGTAAATATATTTCGAAGCGATAGTACGGGCAAATGAAATTATCCGCGCTGATGCATAACACAGTGAGTCAGGCGTTAATAAATAATAGCTCACCTCACTCACTAAGTGTAGTAAATAGACATGTTTATACCGGCCGACAAACCTCAACAACAACGACAAGAACGGCAAATCTTAAGCGCACACTACAGGTAAGCGCTTTGCTATTAGATTTCATTAGCGGGACATAAATGCCTTTTGTACAAAAGCAATGACAATGCTTTAACAGCTGTACCAGCCGGCTGCATTTTTCAGCCTCATCTAACAACGCTGGTTGAAGGACACAGCAGCGCCGCATATTGTTTCGTCTACGCAGGAACATGAGCCCTGTTCTCCTATTATTTATCGGACACAGACAACCATAAAATCTCACATAGGAGAATAAAGAGATTTGGAGTAAGTTGCGAACATTAGGAACTTGTTAGTTTTTGCCGAAGCGGGTGCGAGGTTAGAACAGTCAGCGTTCTGCCGTGACGAGGACGGTTTTTTTATTTTATTTCACGAGACCAAACTTTGCTTGGGAGCATCTAATTGCAGTCGAAGCACAGAAATAATGTCTTGAGTTAGCAGCACATAAATCGCAAGCAGCTTTATTGCTAGAAATGCCGATGCCAGCAATAAACGAAACAACGGGAACTTCAGAGTACCAAACGTCTTGCAGTCGACTACCCATTTTCTGCCCGATTAACCATCTAGTCTCATGGTCAATTCGGTAGCGCGTCGGGTTGGCGTGGCAGGGAGCAGTGGTTCGGAAACTTGGAGGCTCATTAAAAGGGTTCAACCTAAATTGAGGACGACTCAGCTATCAATAGAATGGACGATGATGGGTGTGACGAGTGGGTCAGGAAGCAAACGCGTGTGAACGACCAATTAGTAGAAACATTAGAAAGAAGAAATCGGCGTGGGAAGGACATGTAATGTGAAGTCAAGATAACCGTAGGTCATTAGGATAACAGAGTGGTTCCCACGAGAAGGCAAACGTGGAAGGGGGCGACAGAAAGTTAGATGGCCAGATGAGATCAAGAAGTTTTCGAGGATAAATTGGTCGCAGTTAGTGGAGGACTAGGATAATTGGAGATCTATGGGAAAGGCGTTTACCCTGTAGTGGGCGTAGACAGGCTGATGATGATGACTACAAGTGAGACTTCAGTTATGCTTTTCCAGTCGGGGCGGGTAGACCTGTTTTTACCTAAATCCCAAATGGGTTGTATATTTCGAGGGATTTTACACTGTTGTCTTGAAATACACTGTGAAAGGTTGGTCGCCTGCCAGCACAAAATCATATGCAAACATCTCCTACGCTCTTGCAGACGCACGGCCGCGGGAATCGTGGCCTCGGCAACGAGGGACGTCATCGAAATCGGACACGTGCCGACATCGAATGGTGGATACCGGTCGGATCCTGCAAGTCGGCGTGGCTTCAACTGGCCACGTGTGAGGCATCTGCTGCTGCGCACAAGAGGACAAGCGGCGACAGGCGACTACAAAAGGGCATGCCGAACCGGGGAGCCGGCACTCCAACGAGCGATCCAAGCTAGGAAGCACCGCTGCGGACAGCGCTAATCACTCTCCTACGCTCTTGCAGGTTTGTGAAGCACGATTTTTTTTTAATTTATTTATTTAGACAAGCTTGGATCGCTCGTTGTTGTAATGGCGGAGAAGGCACCCTCGTCGATAAAAGAGCTGTTGAAATTTGTTATCGACGCAAATGCGGCTTTAAGAAAAGAAATGCAAGACGAGAACGCTTCCGTCAAAAAAGAACTTGATGACGTAGTACGGGGTATGGAAAACATGAACAAAACTTTTGAAGAACTGCGCAAAACGAAACAGGAGCTTGATTCACTGAAAAAAGAGCACGCCACACTCAAAATAGAAAAGGAAGAACTTGAGCGATACGTGAGCGACATGCAAACAGAAATGACGCAACTGAAGCAGTTCACTAGGAAGCAAAACATTGAAATAAAGGGCATCCCACAGGAACCTAAGGAATCGCTAGTAGAAATCATCCAGAGAATAGCAGACAAAGTGGAAGCGAAGCTGGAGCCGTCAGACATAGACGTAGTTCACCGCGTGCCCACGAAAGAGCCGACCAAGACAAACATAATTGTTAGGTTTGGGTCACGGTCAGCCAGAGATAAGCTACTGCAGGCCGCAAGGAAGAAAAGGCTAACGACTACCGATATTGGTTTCGCCGAAACATGTCCAATATATGTGAACGAGCACCTGTGTCCCGAATACAAAGTTCTGCTCGGCATGGCCATCGCCAAAAAGAAAGAAAAGAAATGGAAGTTCGTATGGGTGGCTGAATCTAAGATACTTGCCAGGAAGACAGAAAACTCCAGTGTAGTCCACATTGCTACTCGGGCCGACTTAGCCAAAATAGTGTGAACACCCATTTAGCGTTAACGGCAAACCGACAACTGCTATGGCGAACATTAGCTGCAGCACTTTAAACCTTCTTCATTGCAATGTTAGAAGCCTTAACAAAAATTTTGACTATTTAGTAACCTTAGTGTCTCGGCTCACGTTTCCATGCAACATAATAGCCATAACGAAAACATGGTTGAAAGAAAAATAATTTATCAATATGCCTAATTATAATTTCCTTTCACTACCTAGAACAACCGATTCGAGAGGAGGTGGTGTTGCACTTTACTTGACTAATGCAATAAAATTTAAGGAACTAAATGACATAACGGAAACAAAAAGTCAATACGAAATGATGTTTGTCGAGCTCGATGCAGAGATTACAATCGGTGTGATCAACAGGCCACCTGGCTCACGAATACAGGATTTTTTTAAAACGGTTTGAAGAAATATTGCAACACTTTGCTACCATGAACACAAAGGTTATAATTTGCGGTGATTTCAACATTAACACAGCAGATTGTTCAAGTACTGATTATCAAAACTTGCTCTACTCATACGGCTTTAAAAACCACATTACACGCCCTACTAGAGTGACTGACGTCTCTTCCTCGATCATCGATCACATTCTGTCTAATTTTTGTCCGGATTCAACTGAAGCGGGCGTTATTGCGGAAAATGTCGCGGACCATTATCCTACCTACATCATTGCCCCAAACAGTCGAATTTCGAGAGTTAAATCTACAATACATAAATCACAACGGTGGGACTATGTAAAAACAAGAACAATAATAGAACAAAGAAGTTTTAACGAAGATATCGATACTGATATTAACTTATTGTATGAACGTTTTTCTAAAACATTACAACAAAGCTGCATCAAAACAGCGAACAGCTCGCGTAGAGCATTGCACTTCTCAACTCCCATTTGTCCCTGGATGACAACTGACTTACTTAAAGTGATTAAAAAGAGAGATCACTGGTTGAGTAAAATGAAACAACACAAAGATAATACTTATTATAAAGAACAATATAGAATTCTGCGTAACCTGTCTCTTTCACTGATACGCAAGCAGAAAAAAGATTTTTATAGTAAATTAATACTAAAAAATAGCGGCAACTCAAAAGAAATCTGGCGCATCATAAACTCTGTTATAAAGCCTTCACACAAGCTTAGCACACTTCCTGATTTGAGCGTTTTAAACTGCGACCATGCTACCCTTGCTACGCAGTTCAATGATTTCTTTGTTAATATAAGCAACCAGATAACTAATACCTTCAGCGATGAACAAACCGCCATGCTACCTCCGCCGATTATTAACAGCTTCGCTTTCAGAGAGATAACCGCCTCAGAAATAATCGATGTGAGTAGAAATATGCAATCAAACAAGGCAATTGGTCATGACGAAATATCGATTAACATATTAAAACAAAACATTGACATTTTGTGCTACCCACTGGAAAAAATATTTAATAAATCTTTTTTGACTGGAGCGTACCCCGAGCAGCTAAAAATTGGGAGAGTAGTGCCCCTATATAAAAAAGGTGATCCAA